>NC_090266.1:1198782262-1199396262 GCF_040414725.1 Anabrus simplex | reverse complement strand
ACCGTGTCCGAATGTACTTTGTTCGTGAGGTCAGCTATCGCAAAATGCACTTCGATGGTATCAAATAGAACAGTCACTTAGACTCAATTGCCGTTACCTACGGTCTTGCATAAAATAATAATCATGGGAGAAACATCAACTTGTACTTAAAATAGGCGTTACAACGCGCTCACTTGAATTAGACAACCTTTAAATTAATCAACCGTTCGGGATTGCTACAGGACATCGTTAATCTTACACAACCTGTCTCAGAAATATTACATCTCAACCTATACACCATGTCACAAGAATTCCTCTCCATCGAAATACAGGGCCTCTTATCCTCAGCATCCTGCTTATTCTACATCACTCATAAAAACAGGCTTATTCTGCTTTTAACATCTTCCTAACTATTCTCATAACATTTCCATTACAATCCATTTCCTTTATGATTGAAACTGTTTTAAATACAAGCGATCCTATGAAACAACTTTATAATGATCTCACGATTAGCTTCTCAAAAATTTTCCTGACCTCAGGAGCAAAATAGCATACCGTAATTTTCTGTATCACAAATACACGGTGTCACAAAATGTAAGTTTTCCAAAAATGCCAACTTTATCATACTTCACTGGTTTTCGATATAAACCGCAAATCTCGCTTATAACTGCGGAACGCATAACTATAATCTCAAATTTTATCCTGACCCAAATAATAATAATAATAATAATAATAATAATATCTCTAAAGATACAGAATAGAATTGAATTTACAGTAATTATTATCTTGACCGTGTCAGCACTGCATCGTTATCATTATTGTAACTTTTACCGGCCCGAACATTATTTCATTGATTTTTCATTGCATTATTTAACTTCACTTTTAAATTTTTAAAGAAATTTAAACGTATTTTAAAGTTTTGCGCGCTGACATAAATAGAAAATTCGCCTCCACACTAGAATGACAAAAGACTTAATCATCGCAATATACTTACACACGCCCCATAAACAACGCGATGTTATGATTAATTAATTAATTAATTTAAAGGGACAAGCATTTACATCTCTAACTACGAAACATAATATTTAAATTAGACAGGCCTGTAATTGTAGTCCTTTGGCATGGCATTATCTCGGCTTCATCTTCTGCCAGCCACATCCAATTTAGCCCTTCATAATTGCAGGACAAATTCTTCTCTTAAATATTACCTTATACATACAAAGCTTTTACACTTGGCTTGAAGCAACACACGTTACCATAAATTATTCTGTACACATATAACAGTTAAACCGCCCCGCTTCGTGCCGAGAACTCAACTAATGCAGTTTGCGGATTCTCCCCAACTCATTCATATCCAGATATTTCACAGGTGTGATTGACCGTGAGACATAAAGCTTATCTCCGCCAGACTATCGTCCTCCCTTACCAGTTACAAAAAATAACACTGTCCGCATTAATTCACAAAAGCTATTTATGAAGCTGCTGTCACCCTGTGAGAAGTTCAGGAATCCTATAATTATTGAACTTGTGATTGTCTTCCCCGACCGTGACAGATGTCTTAACTACACTGTTTCAATAGCTAGTTTTGTCTTTGTTCACCGTTTACCACTTGGTAAAATATTCATCCATCAAGCCGAATGGCTTCAGAGATTCTACAAGTCTATTTCATCCACTTTGTCTTCATTCTTAATGTTGCCTGACGTAAATTCACGCTCTCGGAACATAGAATGACGACTGACGCTCCTGGTTGAGGAGGGGGTATTTAAGCCTTTTCTAGGGACGCTATGCTTGGCGTTATCTACTGGACCGATTTCTTCGAGACTCACTCCAGAGATTCCACCCATTTTTCCAGTCGTGATGGTGTTGCCTGCTGATCTTTCCTGTTACTTTAACAGACGTAATTAATTTCGTGCATTAGGATTGCTGCGCATTTTGACTGCATGTCCTTGACACGAGTTTATACTCTAACAGTATGGATGCCAACTTCCCTCCAGGCCTAACTAAATACATTTCCACCCTGTGGACTTAAGCTTCATCAGATATTTCCCAAAATTCTTAATTACTTCTTTGGTAATGACAGTGCCGAAATCTCTCGCAATGGGGGTTATTATCCACAATTTTATTAGTAATTACCCGAGGTCTTCCGAAATGTTCCGACCTCGTTCGAATGTTTGGTGGCTCGCTGCCCACTGTGAGTTTTCACGCCACAGAACGCGAGTGAGCTTGCAATAACAAAATATGGTTGCACTCCATCTTGCAATTCAATCTTTTAGCAAGGTAGAATTACGGGTTCTCTATAAATACCTTGACTAGTCTCAAAAGTTCAAATTGTTGTTTTGGTGACATCCGAAAATACTGACGAAATTCCCTGTGACCTCATTGTGATATCACTAGACCGGGAAACAACCTGGTGTTGTTGTTTGAGCAATCAGTCCATAGACTTGTTTGATGCAGCCTTCCATACCACCCTATCCTGTGCTAACCTTTTTCAATTCTACGTAACTATTGCATCCTAAATCTGCTCTAGTCTGCTTGTCATATTCGTACCTTGGTCTACCCCTGCCGTTCTTACCACCTATACTTCCTTCAAAAACAACTGAACAAGTCCTGGGTGTCTTAAGATGTGCCCTATCACTCTTTCTCTTTGAGATTTAGCCAAATCAATCTCCTCTCACCAATTCGATTCAGTATCTCTTCATCCGTGATTCGATCTATCCTTCCCACCTTCACCAGTTTTTCTTCTGCCATTCGCTTTACGTCGCATCGACACAGATAGGTCTTATGGTGACGATGGGATAGGAAAGGCCTAGGAATGGGAAGGAAGCGGCCGTGGCCTTAAGGTACAGCCCCAGGATTTGCCGAGTGTGAAAATGGGAAACTACGGAAAACCATCTTCAGGGCTGCCGATAGTGGGGTTCGAACCCACTATCTCCCGGATGCGAGTTCACAGCTGTGCGACCCTAACCGCACGGCCAACTCGCCCGGTGCAGTTTTCTGTAACACCACACTTCAAAAGCTTCTAATCGCTTTCTTTCTGAGCTAGTTATCGTCCATGTTTCACTTCCATACAATGCCACGCTCCAGATGAGTCTTCAAAAACATCTTTCTAATTCCTATATCAATGTTTGAAGTGAGCAAATTTCTTTTCTTAAGAAAGCTCTTCCTTGCTTGTGCTAGTCTGCATTTTACGTCCTCCTTACTTCTGTCATCGTTATTTTACTACCCAAGCAACAATATTCATCTACTTCCTTTAAGAATTCATTTCCTAATCTAGTATTTCCTGCATCACCTGCCTTCGTTCGACTGCACTCTATTACTTTTGTTTTGGACTTACATATGTTCATATTGTACTCCTTACACAAGACTTCGTCCATATCATTCAGCAACTTCTCGAGATCTCCTGCAGTCTCAGATAAAATAACAATATCATCGGCAAATTTCAGGATTTTGATTTCCTCTCCTTGGATTGAGAGTCCCTTTCCAAATTCTTCTTTGATTTCCTTTACTGCCTGTTCTATGTAAACATTGAAAAGGAGGGAGGACAAACTGCAGCCTTGTCTCACTCCTTTCTGGATTGCTGTTCCTTTTTCAAAGCCCTCGATTGTTTTCACTGCAGACGGATTTTTATACAGATTGTAGATAATTCTTCGTTCTCGGTATCTGATCCCAGACACCTTCAGAATCCTAAAAAGCTCTGTACAATCGGCATTATGGAATGCCTTTTCTAGATCAACCAACGCCATGTAGATGGGCTTTTCCTTCTTAATTCTATTCTCTATGATCAGACGTAAAGTCAGGATTGCTTCACGTGTTCCTACATTTCTTCTGAAACCAAATTAATATTCTCCCAATTCAGCTTCAACTTGTCTTTCCATTCATCTGTATATGATACGTGTTAAGATTTTGCAGGCATGAGACACTAAACTAATGGTGCGGTCGTTTTCACACTTGTCAGCACCGGCTTTCTTAGGAAGAGGTACGCCTATAACAATCTGTCGAAAATCGGATGGAACCTCTCCTGTCTCATACATCTTACATACTAAACGGAATAACCTTCCCATGCCGGCTTCTCGTAAGGCAGTCAGTAATTCAGAGGGAATATCATCAATCCCAGGTGCCTTGTTCCTATTTAGGTCACTCACAGCTCTGTCAAACTCTGACCTCAAAATTGGGTCTCCCATTTCATCAGCATCAACAGCCTCTTCTTGTTCCAGAACGAAATCATTTACATCTTTACCTTGATACAACTGTTGGATATGTTCCTGTCATCTTTCTTCTTTGTCTTCTTTCCCTAGAAGTGGCTTCCCATCTGAGCTCGTAATATTCCTACACCTAGATTTCCTTTCTCCAAAGGTTTCCTTGATTTTCCTGTATGCAGCATCTACCTTTCCTAGGACCATACAACCTGTTTTTTGCTAGTGGCTTTACGTCGCACCGACACAGATCTTATGGCGATGATGGGATAGGAAAGTTCTAGAAGTTGGAAGGAAGCGGCCGTGGCCTTAAGGTACAGCCCCAGCAATTGCCTGGTGTGAAAATGGGAGACCACGGGAACCATCTTCAGGGCTGCCGACAGTGGGATTCGAACTCGCTATCTCCCGGATGCAAGCTCACTGCAGCGCTCCCCTAACCGCACGGCCAACTCGCCCGGTCATACAAACTTCGACAAACTTCTCCTTTAGCCATTCTTCATTAGCTGCCTTGCACTTTCTATCCACTTAATTCTTTAATCGTCTGTATTCTTTTCTGCCCTCTTCATTTCTATCATTCTTGTTGTTTTCGTCGTTCATCAATCAGGTCTAGTATCTCCTGAGTTATCCACTGATTTTTAGTTCATCTTTCCTTACCTCCTAACATTTCTTCAGCAGCCCTACTGACTTCATTTTTCATGATTATCCACTCTTCCTCTACTGTTTCCTTCAGCCTTTTCATTTAGTCCTTGTGCAACATGTTCCTTGAAACAATCCCTCACACTCTTTTCTTTCAACTTGTCTAGATCCCATCTCCTTGCATTCCTTCCTTTCTTCAATTTCTTCAGCCTCAGATGGCATTTCATTACCAACAAGTTGTGGTCAGAGTCCACGTCTGCTCCTGGGATAGTTTTACAATCCAACACCTGGTTTCTGAATCTCTGCCTAATCATAATGAAGTCTATTTGATACCTTCCAGTGTCTCCAGGTCTCCACGTATACAGCTGTCGTTTATGGTGTTTGAACCAAGTATTGGCAAGGACTAAATTATGATCAGTGCAGAATTCAACCAGCCAACTTTCTCTTTCGTTCCTTTGTCCCAATCCGAATTCTCCTTCTGTATTAACTTCCCTTCCTTGGCTTACCACTGCATTCCAGTCTCCCATCACAATTAGATCCTCATCATCTTTTACATACTGTATTAAATCTTCTATGTCTTCACATATTCTTTCGATTTCCTCATCATCCGCTGATCTAGTAGGCATATAGTCCTGAACTATTGTGGTAGGCATTGGTTTGGTGTTTATCGTGACGACAATTCTTTCACTATGCTGGTCGTAGTAGTTTACCCGCTGCCCTATTTTCTTATTCATTATTAAACCAACTCCTGCATTTCCCCTGTTTTATTTTATGTTGATAATTCTGTAGTCGCCTGACCAAAAATCCTGTTCTTCCTGCCAACTACATTTCACTTCAGTCCATCCATCTCCTTTTTCAGATTCTCTACCCTACCACAACGATTCAAACTTCTAACATTCCATGCTCCAACTCGCAGAATTTCAGTATCCATCTTCCTGATGATCACCCCCTCTCGTGTAGTCCCCACCCGGAGTTCCGAATAGGAGACTAGTTTACCTCCAGAATATTTTCCCCGGGAGCAAGCCATCATCAGTACATCATTAGAGAGCTGCATGTCCTCGGGAGTTAGTTACGGCTATAGTTTCCCGTTTCTTTCAGTCATGTAGCAGTATCAACATAGCTAAGCCATGTTGAGTATTATTACAAGGTCATATCAGTCGATCGTCTAGACCAGGCCTTTCCAACTCGAACACTCTGTGCCGGGGCGCACCAGCGCTGCATCCAGCAGCACCGTTCCACTCCTTCCCCAACTACTCCACGCAGTATATTGCATTTTACATCAAGAACAATTATGTGCAAAAATAATTCGCAACTTTAAATCTGTTATGGATACCGTGTCAAAATGTGTACATTTCTGCAGAAAGCAAGGTTTGAACCATTGGCAGTTCAAATTATTTTTAAAATATCTCGAGGCAGAATGTAGCGACATTCCCTGTTGTACTGTGCGCTGGTTAAGTCGCGCGAAAATTGCTAGCAACCTTCTTTGCAATAATTGAAGAAATTTCTCTGTTCATAGAGATGAAAGATTCTCCACAACCAACTTTGCGGAATAAACAATGGATAGCTGACCTCTGGCGTACATAACGTCTCATTTAAATGATTTAAATATTTCATTGCAAGGGAGAAACACAATAATTAGCACCATATGTGATATAATTAACACTTTCGAAATGCAGAGTTTGTTAAGGAAAAGACATCTTGAAGCCGAAGATTTTGACAATGTTACTTCATTAAAATCATTAAATTTGTCTACTTACGAAAATATTGGAGACTATCAGACGTCGTTACAGACTTTGCACGATGAATTCAACGCCCGATTCAAAGAAACGAATGATATGGCACCTCAAATTGAAATATGTAGGACCCCATTTTCAGCGCGTCCTGAAAAATCACCATATTTCCAAACAGAGCTGATAAAACTACAGTGCAACGCAATCCTAAAAGACAGGTACTAAAACTACAACGGTGATTTAATTTCATTTTACAAAGGTGTTCATCCACAAGAATTTCCCAGACTTCATGCTTTTGCCTTAAAATTTACGTCAATGTTCGGTACAACTTATGCATGCGAACAGATGTTTTTCATTCTTAATTTAAATAAATGTAGAACTAGGACTTCTCTGTCTGATACTGTCTTAGAGACTGTACTTAAAATTTCTACTGCCAAGTCGATTGTAAATATCGGTAAATTAATTGCCGCAAAACGATGTCAACAATCCACTTAAACGCTACATGTACATTAAGACAAACGCAATGTATGCACAGAATAAATTGTTTATTTATATGTTCACAGAATTGTCATAAATAATATAGTTTTCATAAGCTGCGGGCTGACTTGACGATCTGTGGTTCTGCCTCTGCTACTTACCCTGCTTCCCTCACCACGTCTACGGTGCTATAGCACAGCACCGGGGCTGCTGCAGGGGCCGGCCGGGGCCGTGAGAGCACCTCAGTTGGAATCGTTTGGTCTAGACTGCCGCCCTTGCAACTTCCGAAAGGCCGCTACCCCACTTTCGGTGAACCATTCGTTAGTCTGGTCTCAACAGGTACCCGTCCGATATGGATACACCTGCGGATCGGCTATCTGCTTCAATGGGACGCGCAAACCTCTCTCCCTTCACGAAATATGTGCAGCACCTGAAAGGGTACGGTTGATGATGATGATGATGATGATGATGATGATGGTTTTAAAGGGCCTAATAATTAGGTCATCAGCTCCGGCGACTGAAACGTTGAGACGACACACGAGAAATGGGGAGTTGAAAGAGGGGAGTAGAAAATAACACTAGGCGATTCGTTTCGGCACGACGAACTCAGGTAGGCGGTCCTTGCAACTGCCCGCGAATGTCCTTCCGGCATTTTTTATTCGTATCGGCGCGGCGTGCCTAGGTGGGTGATAATCTGAACACATTCAAACGCATACTCTTCGCTGACGCAGCCAGTTCTACTAATTTTCTTTCTTTCTTTCCATAAACCCATTAATATTGATAAGCATCCTATCGAATTCCATTTCGTTAGCCAAGTTGTTTCCAAAGAATCCTTGGCTTGTCAAAGAGAAGTGCGACTGAATTCACTCCCATAGGTCCGAGAAGTACTTAAAAAACTGTTTACGGATTAGGGATTACCGGTAGATAGTTTAACCGTAGCCGCTTGAGTACAAGGAGAGCTACTGCTCCGTGTATATTCGAGTTTCCCACTCGAATTCCATAAAGACTGGTACTTCGACTTTTAGGACCGCTTACTCAGCTGATGGCCATGATTTATGAACCAGGACGTGACTACAGGAACCCACACCACGAACTACAGAAATAATATGTTCAACTGTTGTAAATTCCATTTGAGAGACTGTGGGTTCGAACTCCACTGTCGGCAGCCCTGAACATGGTTTTCTTGTAGCTCCCCATTTTCACACCAGGAAAATGCTAGGGCTGCACCTTAACTCCACGGTCATTTTCTTCCCATTTCTAACTCTTTCCTCTCCCATCTTCGCCATAAGACCTATCTGTGTCGGTGCGACGTAAAGCAGATCGTAAAAATGTTGTGTATTTCAAGAGAAAATGTCATGTCGGTACTTTTCCCTGAAAAGGTTATTCTTTAACGTGCCAGTGCCTAAATCTACTACCATTTTGTGAACCCGAATTGTCGAACATAACAGGTGTGCATTTCAACCAAATTCGATCAAGTGTATTTTGTATAATATTTTCATGATGTCGATTCGGCCAGCCTCGAAGTGGTTTTACTTAGCTTCTACATCACAGTTCCAGGCAAATACTGGGATGGTCCTAAAATAAAAGTCGCAGCCGCTTCCGTTAAATCGTAATGTGCTAGGCTCTGAACTCGATCAACTTATATCAGGACACATGAACTGCTTCATCCACGAATACAAGGGACGCATTTGGTCTGGAACAAAATTGTCGCGGAGAGTTCTGAACGCAGCGAACTGGACATAGGGGTGGCATCACTTGTGGTCTTACTGAACACTGCCCCACATCCGTCTTCTCCCACGCGTGCCGGTACTCAGGCAAGGTGAACCACATTCCGCGACCAAACCGGAGTGGAGTGGAGCGGAGGTCATCTACCCTCGGTAAAATGCACGTGATGACAGAGACATCCCCCACTAATTATCTACGACGTAGATTCTACGTTATAAGAACAGATGAGTTCAGGAAGAAGTAATTACGACGAACCTGACATCAACCTTTAAAGGAAGAGTGTTTCTACATTCCAGCCAATGCCATCCTCAGAAATATCAAGGAAGAAAATCCTAGCGTCCATTCCATTGGCAGAATAGTCAGCTTGTGGTCTTCCGGTCAGAGGGTCCTAGGTTCAATCCCCGGACCGACTGGGGATTTTAGCTTGCCTGCTTAATTTCTCGAGTTCGCGGTCCGAGAGGGTTATGGTCTCACTTCACACGTCTTCATTTACACAACACGTCACACTGCCTACCACCACAAGGAACACGTCCCTCCACACACGAAGGGACACATCCAGCCGTAAAACAAGGCTCAATCCACATGTGCGAACCCACCAAGGCGTGAGAAAGCGGGATAAGAGCAATCCTAGAATAAATTACTGTACATGTGAAAGATTTGGAGCACCTGAAGACATTCAACGAGTGCTTCGGGTGGAAATTCCACTAAGGACATTTGATAGGGATTTTCGAGAGCACTTACTTCACTTTAGGATCGGGGCACATAATTAACAACTTCGTGTTTTTTCTGTATGCAGCCGTCACCATGACGCAGGGGCTAGCACAGTAGCGTTTCATCAGGCAGAGTTCGATACCCGGCTCGGTCACAAATTGAACACTGGCCTGAGAACACGAAACGGGGCCTTGGGAATAACTGGAAAAAAAAAAGGATGTTGAAATTCTATTCCTGGCCATTTTAGAAGTAGTTATCCATGGCTTCTTTATGACCATTTCTGCTTTGTGCTACTGGATGCTCTGCTAGCTTCCTATGAGATGACATTCGGACATTGTAACCTCAGTATTGCTCCTAAACATTTGTCCATGAAGGTGTGGACCCTTCGTGTGATCTCCGTGATACTTTCCATGCCATATCTTACACTCGTAGAGAACAGACTTGACGTTCGTCTTCAGCAGTAGTTCGCGGGATCTAAGTTTCTTACATTATACCAACCTTGCGCGAGATCTCTTTACTGTTCGCAGCTGAGCGAAGGTCCCTCTGGCGATTATCTGGACTAATGCAAGTCAACCCTGATAGGATAGTCCCTGGTCTTTCACGTAGGAGATTGTGCGTGACACTGATAACCTGGCCCTGCATAAGATCTGCTGGAACACACAATGGAATGTACTGGACAGATACCTAAGAGTACTAGCTTAATACTCGGAATAAGGTATGCTGAATCCAACAAGTTGACTATGACATTATGATGGAGTACTTAGTCTACGGCTTGTAAAGTACAATTGAAAATTTAATGCACTATGAGATAAGCTTGTATACATTTATTGCTATTAACGTGCGTATTTCTGGTTATGTTTAATATACGAGTATTTTGAGATTCTGCACAGACGTCTAGTACGGTTTAATCCAAGTCGAGCTGTTGTTTTATCAGATATTAAGTTGTATTAATCATTCACATTTCGTAACGAAACTCGGATCATGGGTTGATGGTTGATTATGTACATAAGTCCTTAGAAATCTTGAGCAGCAAACAATGCATATTCGAATATACTTATTTGGGTTTCAAATATTTAAGTACATTATTTAATTCTCAATTTAGAATAAATGTTTGCTGTCGGCTGCACACTTCATTCACAATCATTCAACACTTGTTAGCACTGTCCCCATATTTTGATTCTGGTTTATAATTGAAGGCATGCTGGTTTACCCAAGGTCGTGATTCCAGTTCCCCACCAGGAAGTTAAAAGCTTTAAAATCGAGACTCCAACTTCTGGGGAGGCACATTGCCCTGAGGTTCACCCAGTTTCCAACAGAAATAAGTAATTTTCATTCCTGTCCGGCATAGAGCTCACCATTTTGTCTTATTTAGTGTCGAGGTTTTCCTTCCAACCCTCCATGGACGCCCGTAGCCTGCACGGAGATGGCCTTCGTTTCGACTAATTAAAGACTACTGCTCTCCTGATATTTCATTAGTGTACCTACGAAAGTACAAGGTAAAACATGTCGGAGAGTTAGGTTACCGGTACCTCGGAAATATACTCTGAGAAACGAGTGTTTCTAGTTTAGGTGTCGGTGAATTAGTATAGAATATTCTATAGGGCCAGCATATGGCGGCACGAATGGCATCCTACCTTAAATTCACAGCCAAATACCAAATTGAGTGCGGATGCTTCGTTTACCCTATATAAAAATAGAAGGATGACACTGCAAAAGAGAACGAAGTGATCGAAGGAGTGATGAAGCGGAACGTGTAATGTAAGGTGAAGCTGAGGTAATCCATAGCAAAACAGGTTTCCATCAGACGTGCGACTTGGCCTTAAACATGGACATTCTCATGATTTTCGGCTTGGACAGTTGTAGGCTGTATATCTGATTTTGTTACTCATCCGTTATCTATATATATAAAATAACTTGTCCTGACTGACTGACTGACTGACTGATTCATCATCGCCGAGCCGAAACTACTGGACATAAAGAAATGAAATTTTCGGCATAGATTCATATTAAGATGTAGGTGCTCGCTAAGAGAGGATTTTTGGATATTCCTTCGATAAGGGGGTGAAAAGGGGGGTTGAAATTTTAAAATGTATGTATCTATATCTCAAAACTTTAAAAGTTTCCAGATGTAGAAATTGGTATTTAGAATCGTCTTTAAAAATAAGGAAACAAGTATTTTTTGTTTTCAGAAAATCCCAATAGCAGGGGTGAAAAACGGTGAAAAAGGGGTTGGATGCCTTTAAGGAGGATACTTATGTTTCAGAACCTGCAGATATTACAGACCTGAAAATTGGTACATTAGATCTGTTTTAAAAATAAACACGTATTTTTTTGTTTTTGGAAAATCCAATTAATGGGAGGGTGAAAAGGGGGGTGAATTTTTAAAATGAGTGTATCTATATCTCGAAACTTTTAAAGTTTATAGATGTAAAAATTGGTATTTAGAATCTCCTTTAAAAATAAAGAAACACGTATTTTGTTTTCGAAAAATCCCAATGGGAAGGGTGGAAAAGGGGTTGAATGCCTTTAATGAGGCTACTTATATTTCTGAACCTGAAGATATTACAGACCTGAAAATTGGTATTTGGGATCTACTTTAAAGATAAAGAAGCAGGTATTTTTTCGTTTTTGGAAAATCCAAATAATGGGGGGGGTAAAAGGGGGGGGGTGAATTTTTAAAATGAGTGTGTCTACATCTTAAAACTTTAAAAGTTTACAGATGTAAAAATTGGTATTTAGAATCTCCCTTAAAAATAAAGGAACACGTATTTTTTGTTTTCTGTAAATCCCAATGGGAGGGGTGTAAAAGGGTTGAATGCCTTTAATGAGGATACACATATCTCAAACTGAAAATATTACAGAACTGAAAATGTGTATATCGGATCTCCTTTTAAAATAAAGAAACACGTATTTTTTGTTTTTGGAAAATCCAATTAATGGCGGTTAAACAGGAGTGACATATTGGGGTGAATTTTTCGAAAGACTATATCTACAGAATATGTGAGAAACTTAAAATGTTACAGACGTAAAAAGTGGGTATTTGGAATTTCCTCTAAATGTAAAGAAACATAGGTGATTTGTTTTTGGAAACTCCCCTTAAGGGGAAATAAAAAGGGGTGAAATTTTAAAATGAGAATTTCTACAGTACATATCAAAAAACTTAACATGTTACAGAAGTGAAAAATGGTATCTTTTATCTATTAAAAATAAAGAAACGTGTATTTTTAGTTTTCGGAAATAAAACTTGGGTGGAGAGGGGGGCGGCTGAAAGAATTGATAAATTAATTGACTTAATTGTATAAGAATACATACATCTAATAAAAATAAAGTTGTTACAGACGTCAAAATTGGTATTTGGATTTCCTTTACAAAGAAAGAAAAACGCGTTTTGGGGGGGGGGCATCTTGCGAAGCGGGAGTGAAAAGGAGTTGAATTCCTTTCACGAGGACACATAAATCAAAAAATGAAGAAGTTAGAGTCGTGATAATTGGTATTTAGAAGATCCTTTACTATTAAAAAAACAAGTATTTTTTGCCGGATAATTCACTTAGGTGGGAAGGGGGGGGGGGGGGAAATTGTGAAAGGAAGTGAAAAAAGTGAATTATTTTATCAGGATTCTTATATCTCAGAACTGAAGGTAATAGACGTGGACATTGGTGTTTGGAATCTCCTTTGAACATAAAGAAACACGCCTTCTTTTAATTTTTTTTAACGGCGGTGGGTGTAAAAGGAGGTGAGACCAATTGATGTTACTGTTCATAATGTTCTTATCAGGAGCTTCCGTTGCTCAGGCGGCAGGGCGCCGGCCTCTCACAGCTGGGTTCCGTGGTTCAAATCCCTTTCACTCCATGTGACATTCGTGCTGGACAAAACGGTGGCGGAACAGGTTTCTCTCCGGATACTCCGGTTTTCCCTTTCATCATTCATTCCAGCAACACTGTCCAATATTTCATTTCATTTGTCATTCATCGATCATTGCCCTCAGAGGAGTGCTTCGGCAGCCGGCACAATTCCTATTGTCGCCGCTAGATGGGGCTTTATTCATTCCATTCCTGACCATGTCGAATGACTGGAAACAGGCTGTAGATTTTCGATGTACTTATTCTGATCATAAACCGATCATTTTTAATATTTCCTGGGTTCGATTTCAACAGGCATTTTTCCTTCGGAGAACGTTCATAGATATAAAAAAATATATAAATAAAAATTTAAACACATTTGAAATAAACGATAGGAATGAGATTGACCGTCAAATTGTTCACCTCTATAATAAGGTCAATAATGCACGGAAGTATGTCATTCTTGCATCTTGCTGTGGGATCCAGAACATCTAATAATAATAATAATAATAATAATAATATAATAATAATGTTCTGGACCGTCGTCAAATTGTGCGGACCGCGCTGGAAACGGGTCCTGGCCTGGTAATGACTACGAATACAGTCCGGCCGCGGGTTCAGTACCGCCAAGGCACCCAAGACGACACCACGCCGAATCTCCTCAAGGATTTGATCCACATTAAAAATGCTTATAGGAAAAGGTGGCAAAAATTTAGGGAGCGAACTGAGCGGGCGGAATACCTGGACCTAGCCCGGGAAGTACGACATCAATTGCTGGAAAAAAGATTGAAAATGGGAGGAACGTTGCCGTAATCTCTCAGAAAACGAGTCAGATCGCGAATATCGGCGGGTTATATATAAAACGATAAGCATTCAACTATAAATTTCAGTATAATACCGTAGCGAAGCACGGGTATCTTGCTAGTGTTTCATATAGTTTATTATGAAAGCGTAAGTTCGTTAATTCGTCTGAATTTACAAGTGAAATGCGCTCAGTGCAGCTGTATCTTGTGCTTTGTAAATAAATAAATAAATAAATAAATACTTTCTCTCTTACTCTCTTCCTGCCTGGGAAGTGGACACGCTTTCTTATAAGGCCGAGCGAGTTTATTACGCGGTTCGCGTCACGTAGCTGTGAGTTTGCACTCGGGAAATAGTGGGTTCGAACCCCACTGTCGACAGCCCTGAAGACGGTTTCCCGTGGTTTCTCATTTTCCCACAGGCCAAATACTGGGGCTGTGCCTTTTAATTAAGGCCATGAGCGCTTCCTTCCCACTCCTAGCCCTTTCCTATCCTATCGTCTCCATACGACCTGCCTCTGTCGGTGCGATGTAAAGCAAATGGTAAGAGAACAAGTTGTAATAATTATTACCAATAAACTCCTTGTTGAAGGGTAAGTAAATACCTCAGTAGCCGCGTGTAAAATAAATTCCTGGGAAAATAAGCATATTGCAAAATACTAGTTGGTTTGTTGTCGTGTGTCTGCGCGCTCCTCGCTCTGCGCCGCCTGCTCCGCGCACGCAACAGCCTGGATTGTTCTCGGCTCTACGAGTCGTCTGCACTGCGCTTGCCTGTTACATCAGCCAGCTATATAAAGGCGCTGCCTTCCAGCCACAGGCGAGGACTTGCCAGTGCCCAGCACCAGATTACGCCGAATGTCGAACACGGAGGCTATCCCTCTTAAAAAGGTGCCTCGAATAGGTGGACTGATTCTGAGTGTTTGAGGTTTCACCTCGGGTTACTGCCTCCGCTCCCTTTTCCCGCAGCCACGTCGAGCCCGATGACAGTATTCCCTCAGTCCCACCTAGGCTCACACACATCAATTAGTATTCTAGTAATTATGCATTTCAATGTCAGTTCCTGACAAGTTACAGAAACAACTAATATTCTATTAGTGCAAACTTTCGCTACTGATTACACTTGTGACGGTATAGAGCAGATAGTTTTCAACTATCAAGAACTCTAGCTTTTCAATGGACTTTCGCATCAAGATAGATTCATGTATATATGTATATAGTGTACAATTTTTTGGAACTTCGGTCTACAAGCAACGTTAACTGTTTATAATTTTCATACTGCTTCGAGGAAAGTTTTATTGAATGTATGTATATATGTTGTTAAGACTATCTGAAGCAATAAAATATAGTTGTGTTCCTGTATACCTGTTCTTGTATACAACATTTGTCTCCAACATTTAAGGACGAAGGAATTAGCTGTTGCCCCTTTCAGCACTTAGAGAGATGTAGGGTTATTGTAAAATGGCTTAACCAGGCAACTGACAGCGCGGTTTAAGTTGCATAGCTATCAGCTTGCATTCGGGAGATAGCGGATTCGAACCCCTCTGTCGACATCCCTGAAGACTGTTTTCCGTGGTTTCCCATTTTCACACCAGGAAAAAGCCTGTATGTTAATTAAGACTACGGTCGCTTACTTCCCACTCCTAGCCCTTTTCTATCCCATCGTCACCATAAGACCTATCTGCGTCAGAGCGACGTAAAGCAAATCATAAAAACAAATAAAAAAATTGGAACGTTCCGGTCAGAATGAACTTAAAATATCTACGTAAATTTAGCATTGCCCTTATTCCACACAAAAAGCAACCTTATCTCTTGTTTCTGAAATGACACGAGACAAATATGATATTGAAATTACGAATGAAATTCACTTTGCTCAGACGACCTGGCAGCAGCTCTCTGTTTCCATCTTTAAAATTTCAGTACCGAGTATTGATGGTCTGAAACAGGTATCGTTATTTAAGAAATGACTCGACGATCAACCCGTCCCTACTAGAGATGAACAGAAAGCCCTTTTGCTCCCGTTCGACCCGTTCGGCCGGCGACTGCAGCCAGTCTCGACGCTCACATACCCGGGAACTTAACTAGGACGTGGAGTGTGGTTTAGACTCAGTCGCACGTAACACGCGGAGGGGAGAGCAGAACATCGTATATGTATAGTACGAGGTGAATGAATGTATTTTAACGGATTAACGATATGTTTTATAATGTTAGAAACAAATAGTGGCAAATATCTCTTTTACAAGGGAATAAATGGTGTTTTAAACAGGAAATAACAATAATCTTGAATTATATTATCTAATAATATCCAAGTTAACAAATGTACGGAAGGAGTCTCTTTAAATACTCGCATAATTAAATATTACAACCCAATAAGCCCAGAGACAAGGCAGACACAACAGGAAAATGTGCTCCTTGGCTGAAAGTCAGCGGTGAGGCCTTCATTTCAGAGGGTTCCGGGTTCGATTTCCGGCCGGGTAGAGGATTTTAATCACGTTTGGTTAAATCCTATGGCTCGGAGACTGAGTGTGTGTTTGTCCCAACCTCTCCTCTTCATATTCAAACGCATCAGAACACGCAATAGTGAATACATCCCTCCACATAGAGTTGGCGTCAGGAAGGGCATCCGGCCTTAAAACAGCCAAATCCACATGTGACACAATTCGCTCTCGCGACATCTCGGATGTTGGAAAATAAGAATTCTTAGATGCAACTCTTGGAGCCTCGTTTCACAGACCTAGGAAGTTCGTAATATTCTCCAAAGAGGCTTGCTTAAATTTAGTGGGGGTTTTTTTCGTATGCAATTTCCGTTTGAGACACTTTTTTGTTCGTATTTCCCTTGTATAGCACCGCTGCAAACACTTCCAGATGATCTCTGATGCAGTAAATGTATGAACTTCGAACTGAAGCGTGTTTGGTCGGCCTGGTGAAGGGAATGTTCCAATCGATGGAACATGTTTCTCCCTTTTCCACTTTTCATGTTCTTAGCAGACTGAATTTATACAGCTATGAAACTCGTGTGTAGAATAGGGCTGTCTAAAGACTTCTTACTTGTGTACATGACATTAGAATGGGTTTCAGACTCAAAAGTCCAGCTGTGTCATGCGGGTCTGCCCACACTTCAGGGGTTTTGCTGCCAGATAAAGACGTGGTATATAAGCACTAACTCGCTGTTTCATCTCTACTCAGCACTACTCGCAAAACAAATAGGGCCCTGTTCGTAACAATGTCTTAGGGTGCTGAAAAACAAACTTCTCTGTCAGCTTATGAGAGATTCACGTTTCTAATTTCTCCCTTTATTCAATTTGGTGTCCCTTCGTAGAACGGATCGTTAGACGTCTTTTCATTGTTGCATATATGGATGCAAATTTGACGACTCAGTTATAATTTGAGTTGGAGAGAAACAGATGCTGAAAGATTTTCTCCTGTGTCTTTAGTATTTGCCAATTTCATTCCTGATACACTCCATAGTATTCGCCCTGGCGACGGTTGGTATACTCCTGTACTTCAAAATAGAATTTCATTATCTTGTAAAATTCTCGGCTGGAATCAAGTTAATGTTATTTAACTCCCATTCAGTTGTTGTGAATTTTAGGAGATAGTAAGAGTTGAGTCCTGCGAGAGATTTCTAACACACTGGAAGCCAACGACACGGAGCTGTATTCGGATACCGACCTCAGCTGGAATCCAATCCGCTAACTGGCGAACTTAAGGATACAGTTAACCTAATGCATAACTGAGGTCGGAGGAAATTAGATTAAGTACTGTAGACCGATGTAACGTTTCGGAAATAGTTGGCATTGGCTAGCTTTCTGGCAGTGGCATGAGTATTCCCCCAAAATGACTTCGGGGCATCAATTTTACATTTTTAGGACACAGGATCGTCCTCCATTATTCTCATCTTTTACGATCTTATCTGAGAGATGGATGTTTGCAGACAATGAAGAAACAATGCCTTAAGATGTTTTTTCCTCGTCCCTTACCTCTAGAGCTGTCAGATTAGGATCACACGTATTGACACCATACTTTTGATACCACAATTGTCCGGCTCCATGGCTAAATGATTAACGTGCTGGCCTTTGGTCACACGGGTTCCGTGTTCGATTCCCGGCAGGGTCGGGAATTTTAATCATCATTGGTTAATTTCCCTGGCAGGGGGCTGGGTGTATGTGTTGTCTTCATCATCATTTCATCCTCATCACGACGCGCAGGTTGCCTACGGGAGTCAAATCGAGAGACCTGCACCTGGCGAGCCGAACCCGTCCTGGGATCTCCCGGCACTAAAAGCCATACGCCATTTCATATCATACCACAATGAATCAGCAGAGCAAAAATTGAATTCACTTTTGTTTTGTTATCTCCTTTATTTTCATATTGTTGTTTGGGTCATCACTCTACAGACTGATTTGATGCAGCCTTCCATGTCATCCTATCCTTTTCATTTCATTTTTGCGTAAGTACTACATCCCATGTCTACTCAAATCTGATTCTCATATTCATACATTGGTCTACTACTGTCATTCTTACCGCCTCCAGTTCCCTCAAAAACCAACTGAACACGTCCTGGGTATCTTAATGTGTCCTATCATTATATCTCTTCTGGTCTAACTTCGACACATCGTTCTCTCAATCCAATTCAGGATCTCTTCATTCGTTACTCAATCTACCCATCTCACCTTCAGCATCCTTCGGTAACACCACATATCAAGAGTTTCTATTCTTTTTTTCTGACAAGTGAAGCTAATTATAGTCTATATTTCACTTCCATACAATGCCGTACTCCACACGAAAGTCTTCAAAAATATCTAATTCCTATATCAAGATTCGAAGCGAGCCCATTTATTAAGTCTTTTCTTGCTGTTTCTAGTCTGAATTCTATAACTTGGCTCAAGCAAATGGGGAGCCCATCCAACTTTAAGAACCTCAGCCCTTGCTCTGAGTTTCTCTGCAGCTGAGTATGCATGTCCTGTCCGGTTCAGGTCAGCCCATACGAAGCGGGAGGATGCAGCCCTTAATGAAACATGTAGAATAGTAACTGCGTGTCTGAAACCTACTCGCACTGACAAACTCTACTGCTTGGCTGTTATTTCTCCTCCAGACATTCGGCGAGAAGTAATTGCAAGACAAGAGAGGTCGAAGGTGGATCTCGCAAGCAACCACCCATTATTTGTACATCGACCTCCACCCAGAAGACTGAAGTCCAGGAAAAGTTTCCTCAGTGTCTCCAAGGCTCTGGATAAACCAACAAGAACAGCACGTTATGATATGGAGCATCTTTCTGATTGGATGTGCCTTCTGAATCTCCACCCCCTGGTCATCACTTGGAATGGACAACCTGGAAGGCACTGAATCGTTTGAAGAGTGGAGTAGGTAAATCCAAGGATAACCTAAAAGATTGGGTAATTTGCGATTGTGGGGAGCAACAAACTACCAAACACCTGTATGACTGTCAGTCCTGCCCTGTTCGTTGTACACTTCAAGACTTGATTCAAGCCATTGCCCATTTCTAGGCAGACATTGTGTGAAACATCTTTTGTGACATAAAATATAAATAAGGTATTATATACAAACAAAACAAAGTACATTTTAAGGTTTTTCAACACTCTGACACGAAATAAATAAATAAATTGTTCTACTATCCAAGCAACAGTATTCATGTACTTGCCTTGAGACTTCATTTCCTAATCTAACTTAATTTTTCGTGTTTCACCAGACTTCGTTATTTTCTTTTAGATTGATTTATTTTTATTGTGTGCGCATCTCCAAGAATGTGTACATACCAATCAGCAATTTCTCTAGATCTTCTGCAGACTCAGATAAAATTAAAATATCATCGGCAAATCTCAAGAGTTTTTATTTCC
The DNA here is from genome assembly GCF_040414725.1 of Anabrus simplex. Taxonomy (NCBI): domain Eukaryota; kingdom Metazoa; phylum Arthropoda; class Insecta; order Orthoptera; family Tettigoniidae; genus Anabrus; species Anabrus simplex. Next base: position 1,199,376,317 of record NC_090266.1, on the reverse strand, counting down.
TCTCCTTGGATTGTGATTCCCTTTTCAAATTAGTCTTCGATTTCATTTACCACTTGGTCTACATAAACATTTTTCATATTGGGACTAACCATCAAGTACATATTCTTATCCCTCTAGTTAACACTGTGATACCACGAACCTGCTACGCAGGCGTAGCAGGGGGAGAGGTGATACTCCCACGTGGCGCGTCCCAGGCGGCGGATAGGGGGGTCCTAACCGGCTTGCCGGCGGACTTGAGGGAAATAAAATACCTCTCGCGGACCAAACACACACCCCCTGTGAGTGGGGGAGGCAGACGAATAATACACCCACGATATCCCCTGCCTGTCGTGAGAGGCGACTAAAAGGGGCGACCAAGGGATGATCGGATTAGAACCATGTAACTACTTGTGATTAGTACCACCACGCGGGGAACACCGTGGGTCGTTATTACTTGCGCGTAGCACCACTATGTTAGGTACCAAATAAGTTTGTGATTAGTAGCAATCAGGAGCACCGTGCGGTCAGGCTTTTACGGTACCTGTGATTAGTAGCACTATATGAGCGACACCAGGGTTCTGGCTTGCCTATGATTAGTACCCACTATATAAGGAACACCACGGGATAGTACGAGTCCCGGTGGTTAGTACACGTATGTGATGAAAACCATAGGTTTGCGTTGCCTGTAAATGGCGCCGCTATGTGTGAAACACCATAGGTCTGTATTACCTGTGCGAATTTCATTACCAGTGAGTAGTACCATAATGTGTGGAATACCGCGAGTCTTCGATACTGTTGATTAGTACCGCACCATGTCAAATACCATGGTTCTACTTTCCAAGCGATAAGTACCATTATGAGAGTGCGATGACCTATATTTTGGACCCCTTTCGCTTGCAAGCATCATCGATTTAGTATTGAGCTATAGAAGCAGCCCCTTGGTTAGTATTACTATTGTTTTCCGTCAGTTTCTGAGACTGAGGCATTGCGGGTCGGCTTCACTGACTGTTTTTAACTTCATATCCATCCGTTCATTTTTTCGTCCTCGCGTTTTGAATTATGGTCAGTGGAGGATTTTGTGTGTATTTTTCATTTGTCATTGCATTTCGTCTCATTTCGTACCATTAGGGGCCGATGACCTCGATGTTAGGCCCCTTAAAACAACAAGCATCATCATCAACACTGTGATTATGCTTCGGATCACTGATGGAATTCTTTCACTTGAGGCTGCACTTTGAGTTTAAATGCGGAAGTATTGTCTTACATTGTCTTATAAAAATCACTGCAATTTTGATCGTAATTGAAGTAAATGGACAACTCATTTGTAATAGATCTGCTGTATATCTGTTTCGCTCATCCCTCAATGTAATGCTCATAATAGAGATACCTCTCTCTGTGAATACATGTGATGGAAATATACGTAAAAACAATTAAACGAAACACACTGTTGCAGTTTCATGCATGTGCTCACCCTAGCGAGTACAACAGAAAGCATGTCTTCAATAAATAATAGATTACTGCTAGGCTCTAAACCAGGGCCTCTCAAACGCCCAAAATCTCACGCGTGCAGATCGAGGCGCAAGAGCTCCGTGCACTGTGCATCGGTGCCGCTCGGTATGGCTCGGATCAACGCTTCGTCTCTGGGCTACTCGGCTAAGCTCGGCTCTGCTCGGCTCAACTCAGCCCGGATTTGGAGCACTACGGCGCAAGTGGGGCAGAGGGAGACAGGCGGAGCGAGCAAGACAGGCATGAGGAAAGAGAAAGTAAGCGCTATTGCTCCAAATGGAGGAGTGGGGGGGGGGGGGTCTGCACTCTGGTCAACCAAACCAAGTCGTCTTTTGCACCGTGCCCTGCTATAAACTATAACTAGTCATGCAGTCATTTTCAAAATCTGAACATGTGACGTACGGTTTATTATTTGAAAGAAGAAAAAGAAACGGGAAATTTCCGCAATGCTCCGGCTAAAATCGTATGCCAGGCAAGGCTAATTGCCTCGTCCCTATTGGGCAAGGTTTTTGCCGAATTACAACTCTGTTTAAACTTGAAAACTTGAATCACTCAATTTTTTTTTTTTTGCTAGTTGTTTTACGTCGCACCGACACAGATAGGTCTTACGGCGACGATGGGACAGGAAAGGGCTAGGAGTGGGAAGGAAACGGCCGTGGCCTTAATTAAGGTACAGCCCCAGCATTTGCCTGGTGTGAAAATGGGAAACCACGGAAAAACCATTTTCAGGGCTGCCGACAGTGGGGTTCGAACCTACTATCTCCCGAATACTGGATACTGGCCGCACTTAAGCGACTGCAGCTATCGAGCTCGGTCACTCAATTTTATCCGCTAACATGTTGTACAAGCTCCTCTGACAACTACCAGAAACTTTAGTGAGTACAAGACGCCTCAGCGACACAGGTTATAAGACAACACTTAATACACGCTAAGTATTTGAGCCTCTCCAAATTTTGGACGCATCGTCTACCACTGCCTTGTAGTTTCCCATATTACAGGAAAATATACGGAATATAGTGAAGGGTGAATGTACCGGATCCAACGCCCTTGCTTGCCTACATAGGCACTTTGCCTCAGCAATTGACTACCGGGCAACTTCAAGAACACGTCGCATTAGAGTACATCACATACTAGGTTTCATCAACATAGTGGCTTGTCTTGTGCAATGAACACGCCATATACACTCGAAAAGAGTATAAATATCTAACTTATCCCTGCTATTGTCATTACTTGATGGCCAAGTGAAAACATACCTTGTTCCACTCTTTGATAAACGGTCACGGAGTAATTCAGGAACATAATGAGCCAAGCCGCTCGGATAGGTTTTGTGCAGGAAAGGTTTCAAGAGCACCGTTCCGAGTACCTGTATACCACTTAGCCTCCCAACTCACCGGATTCAACTCAAAGAATCGTTTTCTGACTTAATGGGAAGATATGCAGGGTGGTTTCAGGGTGGTTTAACTAAGTTATACAACTCAAGCTTTCTTCTGTCTAGTTGAAGATAGCGATAGTTAGTTTCCACCTAGGTGTGTAACAACACGGAGAGCATGAAGGAACGTGAAATGTGTTTCCAGTGCTTTAGTAAGTACTGGGGCAGTAATACCAAGTTCCTATTTTTGAAATGGAACTATATCCCAATTCTGTCGCGTACGGTGGTAGGCCGCCACATTTAGCGATGCAGTTATTTCCATCATCAGACAAGCGATGCTATTAAGAGTATTGAAGTGTGCACGTTTTCAGATGGTGGTGCCAGCATTCTGAACGTTGAAGACAAGGTGAAGGTGATGGTTCAGATGTTGTTTGAATGCTCATTCTCTCCAGTGACATGAACACGAGGCATGAGGCATTCGTAGCCATTGTTTTCTCGACCTACGAGTAATAATTCCTGACGGCATCATTAGTGAAGTACTCAAATTTACCTTTGATAATGAAGATATTTACAAAATGATACAAAAACTGAAAGCTAAAAGAGCAGATGGAAGTGATAATATTTTGGGGAAATACTACAGGCAATGAGTTGGGATATAGCATCATATCTGAAGTACTTGTTTGATTACTGTTTGTATGAAGGAGCTATACATTATGAATGAAGAGTTGCTATAGCAGCACCAGTGTACGAAGGAAAAGGATAAATATAAAATGGATAATTACAAGCCAGTTAGCTTGAAATGTGTTGCAGGTAAGGTCTGGGAAAGCGTTCTTTCTGATTATATCAGAAAACGTTGTAAACGCTAAGAGGTTTCTCTTTTTAGCAAGCTTACATTCCGTAACCTGAAGGAGTAAGGCGGGCCTTCTAGAGGGTAAATGCATAATAGGGGGGTGTTCCACGAGGCAGTATTACTGGGCATTGATGTTTTTAATCATATACATGATATTATATAGAGTAATAAATACAGGATTGTGAGCGACTGCAAAAAGATCTCGATTACGTTTTGAGATGGACAGCATACAGTGGTATGGTAAACGGGACGAAAAGTCACGTTGTTTCATCGAGAGGAAAAGTCGTGTCAGTTTTGATAACTGTGCTGGAGTGGAAGTACGTCCCGGGAATACATACATACATACATACATACATACTGCACCCTTTTGTTGGTACATGGCTGCAATATATACATACATACATGCATGCATACATACATACATACATACATACATACATACTGCACCCTTTTGTTGATACATACATACATACATACATACATACTGTACCCTTTGTCTTCTAGCAGCAGTAGGTAGTCTCGTAAGTTTTGCCTCGGCACTGCTCAAGTACCTACCATTTCTTCTCTCACCCCAGGGCGCAGACCGTCAGTCACTTAGTCTTCGTTTGGGGTACATAAAGGATCCCAATCTACACGCTAACCTACTAAATAAGAAAACCAGACTGATTTTGTAGGATCAATTTATTTAATAAAGGAAATCTAAATTCATTAGAACTGAATTTAATTAAACTGTACTAATTTAAAAATCATGGAAAGGTTAATAAATAAAATTATATAAACTGCGAACTGAATAAAATTGAAATTATCTTGAAATAAGTTGAGATATAACTGAAATTGAATAAAATTTGCATAAAAATGTGGGTCAAAATATGAACGTAAGCTTACAGCTTTTGTGCCACTAACCCAACATAGCTTCACTCTGAATTTGAAATCAATAACTTTTATAGAACGTTATTCTTAATGAAAAACTGTTAATTAGGTTAATTATTCACAAACGGATCGATTACTTTAAAATTAAAATAGAATAAGAATTACTTGAATCGAATGAATTACATTAAATAAAGCTTATGTAACTCCGTTAAAATAACATTACCTGAAACTTAATCCACATAAGTCATCAGATACCAAACTGTCAAATGTTAACTACCATAATGCAGCACATACAATTTGTATACTCAAGCGCATCTGAAACTTGTTTACAAGAACAATATTATGTCACTCTGGACATTGAACTCTGTACAATCCACTAAATCGGTCTTTGTTGGACTCTCATGGCTTAAAACTTCCCTCAGGAATTCTCACCCACACAAGCAATACACTAGTTAACTTTCGCCGTGAGTATACTTCCTCTCATAATTCTAATTCATTATACTTTACATGTTTGTGATATTTACTCATACTTCTAATTGTTCTAAGGCCGTTCGCCTTGTTTTGTAATGTTAAAAAATGCTATAAACTGAACGGACGCTAACGACATATTTGTCCTTTAATTAAATATAAATCACACATTCATTTCCACTTTAATTATGCATCGAGCTTTTAAATACCTGGAACTATGATCACTAATAATCAAATCGTCACAATAATCCAATAATCACAATAAAATAAGCATCAGTTCAGTGATTACCTGTTGGAATAATGCTGTTATTTTAAAAATGCTGGTTACACTTAACCTGCACTAGTGGTCATCCTAATCCCAATCATATCACTCTACAACGATCATCGCGAGTCAGTTATGTACACTATAAACGACGTCGGTTTGATGCAACAGAAGCCCAACAGGAAGTACCAACACACAGTTACACACACTCGCATATGAAAAATGAAACCCCTGAAAACACACGCATTACCTGCGAAGACATATAAAAGAAAAATCCATAAAAATACTCACTGTTACTACAGTACAAGGGTTAAGTTTCCAGGTTTTGATTTAAACATAGATTATTTCTTAATTATGATTATCACCTGTGTTTTATTTCCGATGAACCTCAATGACTAAACAATACATCTCACTGAAAGCATCCCTTGTCCATGACATAACCTGATTATCATGGACAGTTCGTGTATTTCAGTTTTACATAAAACTCGGTTTCGTCAAGTTACTTTGACCGAAGTACGATCATAAACTGTGTCACTCAATTACTGATTGATTGATTGATTGATTGATTGATTGATTGATTGATTATCTACAAACACACCTAAAATCACTCTTTAACTCAAAAATAACTAACATAGCAAAAATCATGCTCTAAATCTTCAACTTAAATTTCCCTGTTAAAATAAAATTGGCATAAAACTATCTTGTTGTTGCTTCTACTATCTTAATGAACACATATTATCAACACAGCCAAGTAAACGTCATTGACTTTTGAATGGGATTTACATATATGTTATGGTGATCATCATACATCACAAGTTCGTTATCCTAGAACATCGACATTTCCTGTCATTTCCTCCATTTATTTGCGCCATTTAAAATCAACGGTGTACTGAGGATTTCTCGCCTCTTTTTCTAATTATCCTACGTAGACTGTTACACTCAATTCTAGAGTCAAATGTATATAAATCCACCCCGACACAGTGGGATGCATCTCACCGCTAAGAGCCAATCATACGACTCAACATCTCTTAAATATCATCTGGATACACTTATACTTCTTCAGCAACTCCCTTCTCCAACAGAGACCATTATACCTTCATTAAAATATTCTAGCACACGACATCCGCAAGTTCTGTATCACACTCACGTATTTACAATAGCTCACGAGTACTTCATAATACCTTATTTAAACCTTGATCCTAATTAATTATTTCCTTTAATAAACACATTGTTTATCATTTTTATCAAACTCTGAGCAACGATTCATCTACGGCTGCACCCAAATTCATAATTTATACCATGTTGAAGGAAGTTAAATCCAGGATAGGACAATGGATGCACACTTGTAGACACATCTTAATATACTGGTAACATTCACAATAGGAAAAATATAAGTGAAACACAGAGCAATTTCGTTTATAATTTTCACACGACATAATCAGTTAATTCACTGTGGCACTCTTCTGTCGTAATCTACAATCGACCGGCTGGAGCTCAGTATTGCGGCGGCTTTGTTATTTACCGCCCCTATACCTGTCTTCACTTTCTATTTGTTCTTTTCAGTAGGGCAATGGGCTAATACTTTTATGACTCTCAGGTGTGTCTGGTACTTAAATATTTCAATTCTAACTCCACCTGACTGCCTATTCACTTACCGTGCACTGGAACAAACAACGTTAATGCACTTTGCGTCTTTGCTCTGTATGGTCACTAATTAAAGTATCTATAAGCATCTTCTGATGTCTAACCAATGCATATAGGCGGTTAACATGCTGAATTGTTATAATAATAACCTGCTTCTCTAATACACCGCAGTGAGAGAAGATGCTTCTGAAGACTAAACTATGCAGTGCAGTTCAGTGAAGCTTCCTTGTCATATGGTTTTATCGTAGAGCGAACGCGGACCGTCTCGCAAGACTAGTGAGACCGAATGACCGTGTGAGAGACGCCTGGATGTTCCTGGATGGCAGATCGTTGGTTCAAGGTGTATACTCTAGCGTATTTCACATCATAAATATCCGCACAAATACCACAGGTTACAATTTTACCACATTCGGTCACAATTACTATTTAAAAATTGACGTGCGTCCCTAGTGGTATATCTTCTGGCGGAGACACACAATGATAGCCTAATCACAAATCACATGGTCATAGCTACACCACCAAAGTAATGTACGTCGCACTTGCTGAAATAAATCAAACCATCTTATTAATAACCCTCCTGGGTAGTGTAGAAACTCGCATAATTAGAAGAGATTCTCGAGATCTCCTAATGCACTAAATATCCCTTGCCTGTGTCAACAGACAGCTGAATGACGAAATATTCCGATTGGTTAATACTCATTTCGTAGGGGGTGGGGGCTCGATATATCTTTCTCCCTCACACAATTTCGTTTACTGCGCAGTAATTTTGTGAAATTTTCCCCCGGTTGTTTTAGTTTATCTGTCTCATAGCTGCGAAAACTCCTATCATAAACAACACCAAACAAAACATGTCTAAGTGTTTTTGCTGTATTACTGGGTGGTCTTGTAATTTGTTCCGTGTTGAAAGCCATTCAGGATACTGTATATGAAATATATGGAAACTTACTAATTCATTTATTAACTTATTTAAGATACGGGTGCAATAAATGCACAGTTCAAAAAAATTAGGTGGATATGTTTTGTAACGTCTGGTATGTGAACGTTAATTTGGTAGATGGGGTTCCAATGGTCGTACAGCATACCTTGGGACATTAGCTACTCAGGGTATATCAAATCGAAGTTACTCCATCTGTAGGCGTAGCCATGCATTAAACTGTCAGGTGACCCCTCAAAACAAAGTGAATAGCGGTGCGTCCGTGTGTCGTTGTGAGATACAGACTACTGCGGTCATTTGAGCACGTTGTGCGTCAACCAGCACATCCCATGAGACATCTTAACGAGGTTCAAGTCTTAAGGGTCGTCACTTTGATCCAGGAAAATGGACTTTTCGTCGTGTTGCTGTGGATCCCAATGTCTTTCCGGCAGTTATTCACCGCTTATGGAATCACTACAGTGGGACAGTCCAGTTCACATGGAGGGTTGGAAAAGGTCGTGGGCGCATGGCAACCCCACAGGATGACCGATATCTGACCATCTGTGCGTTGCGGCATAGTTCAGCAACTGCCAGAGAACTGCAAGAAGATCTCAGAAGGGTCACTGGTGTCACGGTGTCTCACCAGACAGTAAGGAACAGGTTAAGAGAAGTGTCCTTACGACCCAGACGTCCTGTTAGTGTCCCGTTTAACGCAGCAACATCGCGCAGCTCACCTTCTGTTTGCCCGTACCCACGTCAACTGGCAACTTCGCCAATGGAGACGCGTGTTGTTCACAGACGAGTCCAGATTTCCCCTAACCCGGCGTGATGGACGTCAACGTGTATGGAGACGCCGTGGTTAACAGTACATGCCAAATGTTTTCCAGGTAGGCGACCGATTCGGACGAGGTTCTGTGATGTTGTGGGGTGGAATCAGTATTGATGGCCGTACGGATCTTGTCATCGTCCGTGGTAGTCTTACCACTGCGGGGTACATCGAGCAGATACTGCTACAGCATGTGTTGGTTGCTGCATACGGTGATGGTCCTGAATTCGTACTCATGTACGAAAATGTCAGGGCTCATGTAGTACACATCACCAGAGCTGTCTTGCGAGAACTGGACGTTCAAGAGATAGAATGGACAGTAGTGAGTCCCGACCTCAATCCCATCGAGCATGTGTGGCATGGGCTTGACAGAAGTGTTCGTGGGCGTCCTGTTCCACCACATTCTCCATGACCTCGAACAAGCTCTCATTGAAGAATGGGACCTGATACCGCAACGTGACCTCGGTCGACTTATATGGAGCATACGATGTAGGTGCCAAGCTGTGATAAATGCTCGTGGAGGACATAACACCATACTGAAGCTCTCCAAATGAGATAAAAATCCACCCTGGAGGACTGTTATCACTTCGTTTTCGCCCCTGTTTGGACATTTCCGTTCGTGTTCTGAAAATGAACACGAATCCATAGATGTTCATTTGTATAATTCAATGGTAAAGAATAAAGGTTTAGCTGGTAATATACCTGGATGTGAGGTATTGTTTTGTGGAGCATGGCATACGTTCAGAAACATGTTCCCCTATTTTTTTTAACATACAAACATACATAGTAGCATAATTAAATATGAATTAAAAAATCTCCTCACGCTCGGGCGTTGCTTGTAACATTAACAAATACATTCATCAAATACTAATGTTCGTACCATAATTGAAAGTAATTACCACTTGGCGACTTCCAATGAAATAAAATTCAGAAGAAGTGAATAAATACATAAATCACTATACTGATGATAATTTATAATTTGCCGAGAATGCCGGTAAATGGGCGCCAGAGGTCACTATAGGGTTCCTCGATTTAGAATATTAATAACAAACAATAATAATAGTAAATGGTAGAGCATAAAAGATTCACTCAGGTCGTGTTCATAGACCTGCTGAATGGGCCTTACCTGACTCCCTGGAAACGAATAAACGGGTAGGAACTGCACCTTGGTTGGGGAAATCTTGGAAATCCGCGGACAAGGAATGTAAACACGGGGCCGATGACTTTGATGTTAGGCCCTTTAAACAGGCATCCATCATCAGCAACATCGTCATAATTATCATTGAAAACACAGCTGGCCAGTTAGGATTCAAAAGCGTGCCGGTCGTTAACAAGGAAATTGCAAGAACTATAACCCTCACTACGATCCAATACTGTTCATACTTAGGTGTTAATGCAAGGGAAGATCTTCATGGGATAGTCACATCAATGAGATTGTAAATAAAAGCTACAAATCACTTTAAATGGTTATGCGAGTATTTGGGTGTTGTGGTAAGGATGCAAAGGAGAGGGCGTATCAGTCACTGGCAATACCCCTATTAGAGCATGGTTTCAATGTCTGGGACCACCGCCAGGATTATTTGTTTTGAGAACTGGAAAAGATCCAAAGGAAAGCAGCACTATTTTTTCTGGATAATTTCCGACAAGAGAATCGTGTCACGAAAATGTTACAATAAGGAGACCGGTTGCTCGACTAAGGAGTATGTTCCAAGTTATCAGTAGAGAGATGACATAAAATGACTTCCATAGACGAAGAAACTTGAACTGAGCCTTTGAAAGCAGGAAAGCTCATAAGATGAAGGCGAAGCTAGAATTCAAGAGGATAAATTGGGGGCAAATATTCGTTTAGAGGAAATGGAATTAGGGATTGGAATAATTTAAGGAGGAAAATTTGATTGATTGATTGATTGATTGATTGATTGATTGATTGATTGATTGATTGATTGATTGATTGATTGATTGATTGATTGATTGATTGATTGATTGATTTATCAACAGCTACTTCTGCCCACTTAAAGAACATTTCCATTTCTTATTTCTAATTGTATAAATAATTTACAATAAAAATTAAAATATGAAACCTAATACTATACTTATGAGCTACGGACAGTGGTAAGTGTGTATTTCTCGTATTATTTTAATTTCTTCTAAAATATACACTGTTAATCTAAATTCACCTAAGGGCTAAATTATTCATGGTACACAGGTATGCTACTCTATTTAATTCAGGTCTTCTCTCTGTGCGAGTTCCCCTCTGACTGACCTTAACAAGATACTCTCCTCGTGAAATATGTCCACGTTTGGCATTTTATTAATTGACTGTCATATTCTGTTTAATGGTGAATTCATATGGTGATTTGTTTAACCTTTTAACAAAGAGAGTTAAATTATTTCTATTACTTCCAAACGGTGCATACAGGTTTATTTGTTGGAGTAACTCTGTTATCTGCTTTACCTTTGAGAATTCTATGTAGGTATTTTACACACATTAATGTTCTCCTAGTATGAAATGTGCCTATCCCAAAATTTGTTATTAAGTCATTATATGCCACATTTTGCACTAGTTTTAGAGATACAGATATCTTAGAAATTTAGCTTAAACATTTTCTATTTCTTTTATACGTTTAATACGTGATGGATTCCAGACTCTAAAGGCATATTCTATTACTGTTCCAACTAGTGAATTGTATACCTGTATTATGGCTTTGATATTTTTGAATTTGTTTGTGTTTCTCATTAGAAATCGTAGATTCTTATAGGCCTTATTTACGGCGTTATTTATGTTTATATTGAACTGAAGTTTACTATCAAATATCACTCCTAAATCCTTCTTTTCTTCAACTCGTTTTAGGCTAATACTGCTCATTTCATAAGAATGGATTTTTGGTTGTCTTTTTCTAGTAAAGATCATTGATTCATATTTCTTAACATTGAACTGAAAGAAATTGTATTTTCCCCATTCAACCAGTGCCGTGAGGTCTTGTTATAATTTCTCGTTATCTTTGTTTGAAGTAATCTTCCTGTAAATTTTCATGCCAATATAGAGCCAATATCATTAACAAAAAGAATGAACAGTGGACCTAATTTTAAACCTTGGTTTATGCCTGGTTTATACATGGATGAAGCTACCCTTCGAAACGAACAAATTGAAATCTATTCCTGGAAGTAGGAGTTAAAGAATTTGACCAGTTCAGGGATAAAACCAAAAGTGTGAAGCTTGTTTAGAAGTTTATGATGATCAATCCTATCGAAAGCTTTTGTCGTGTCCGTGTATATGACATCCACTTACCTTCTTTGATCTACAATAGATGACACATAGTTTGTAAAGTTTACTATATTTGAACTTTTTGATCTCCCTTGCATAAAGCCATGTTGTTATACTTGAACACATTTCGCCAGTGCTACATGTCTGACTGTGGAAATAATTGCATCCCTAAATGGCTGCCTGCAATCAGCTACAGTATGTAAACGACGGGAATGGGTATAGTTCATCAACAAAATTAACTTGGTATCGCTGCCTTGATGCTTAATAAAGTGCAGGACTCACATCGTATCTTCGTTCAAGTATCCCTTAACTTACTGTTATTCTCCTACGATCTAGGAGACAATCGCGATCTTCAACTAACCAGAAAAACTTAGGTGGTCACTCTTAGTAAGACATTTAAATACACCAATCACCTCCGCACAAGCATTGAAGCCCGTATTAATAATGTTATTTTGTTTTACGTCCCACTAACTACTCTTTTACGGTTTTCGGAGACGCCGAGGTGCCGGAATTTAGTCCCGCAGGAGTTCTTTTACGTGCCAGTAAATCTACCGACACGAGGCTGACGTATTTGAGCACCTTCAAATACCACCGGACTGAGCCAGGATCGAACCTGCCAAGTTGGGGTCAGAAGGCCAGCGCCTTAACCGTCTGAGCCACTCAGCCCGGCGAAGCCCGTATTACAGACTACCTCAGTGTTTCTTTAACTTAATGTGACCGTTGAACGCCTGGTGTAGTTGTAAGGTATACCCTCCGACAAGGGAGAGAGGGGGTGGCATCTACCGTGTATAGGAAAACAGCACATATGCCCTGTCCCCGAGCCAAAAGAATTAACCATTTAAGATTAAAGTCCCTGTCCCAGCTGGGAATCGAATTCGGATCCGTCTTAACCGAAGGCCGCTACGCTCCTAACTGCACTTCCTTTTCTGCAAGTTCACCGACCGGGCCCTCTCTAGCGCGCTTTCCCTTCCGGTTACACGGTGTGCGACGGGATGGGATGCATGATATTCCTAAACTGATTTAACTTAGAATATAGTAAGTTCGTTTTGGAACCGTCTGTAAGCCAGCAGCTGCTATAAATAAGCAATAGAGAGTACCTTAGAGAAGATGGAGCAGATGTCGACCTTGTTCTTCTATACAAAGTACACAACCCCTAAATACATTCTCAAACATATTTTATAGCAGCTGCTGTTCTGATCGTCGCAGTAATACGACTTTTTTTTTAATGTGATGTCCTTATTCATACCATCTCTGATGTTTTATAATTTGTTTCAGACAAGCACCTGACCCGCAAGACTCCGCCATCGTACGCCGATGGTGTGTACATGCTGGCTGGTCAGAACCGCCCCAGCGCACGGAAACTGAGCCAACTCTTCATCAAAGGTCAAGATGGTTTGGGGTCTGCTCGGAACCGTACCGCACTGCTGGCCTTCTTCGGTAAGTAGCTTCTAGATATGGATAACCTATTTCTGAAATACCTAATGCAGTAGAATACGTAACAGGAGAAAGAAAGTACTAAATCTTAAAACTATGCTAGTTTCAACATCGTGCTGATCTTCGAAATACCCGCAAACGACTGTATATGCATGGATTCAGAACCAGTAGAGTTCACTTAGTGAATGAGGATTCAGCTTGAACCAGAAGACTGGCCACGTTGTGGGGACATGTCTTTAAAAAAAATATGATTTTGACAATCTACTCGACGTTATCGCAGCCAAATAATGATGTAGGTGTTGAATAATGCTTATTCATACAGGGGTTTCATTAGTAATGTGCAACATTTTATTAGAACAAAGTAGAAATTAATTTTATTAACGTAAAATGAACGATAAGGTGACCAGAAAAAATGCTAAAATTACAGACCGTTAATCCTTCTTAGTCAGTGGGAATGGTTAGTTCCTCTGACTCGGGGACTGGGTGTTCCTTTTCGTCTTAATACTCTTCTCGACAGTACTAACCACCATATAAACACGCAGTAGGGTATACATCCCTCCACATAGGGTTGACGTTAGGAAGCGCGTCCCTGAAAGTGGGCCAAATCCATATCAAGTGACGAAAATAGTAATCATATTTTGGTGCTCCTGAATCTGCGATAGGTCATAGATGAACAAACTCCAGAAGTATGTTGAATTAAAACTTAGCGAAGAGCATTTTTGCCACACAACCAATCTAATAACACTGGGATTGCAGAAAAGAAATGTTTAAATTAATCGCTTTTGAAAATCATTAAAAGGTATGCACATTCTAGGAAATGAAATCACATGGAATAGTGTGCTAATAAAATATTAGAGAAAAAGTACGATAATGCACTCATTGCCTGCAATTACCTGATTAGAAGTTAGCACTCAAGCACGATTCCCAGTCTGGAGTAAGTATGGCAGGAAATGGCCTTTCTCCAGTCCTCGACATTGTAATGGATGAAATCATATCGGAGTGGCTTTGACACTGGCTTCTATAGCAGTCACTATTCATATTCCGGCCAGTGCATGAGGGAATTTTTAAAATGAAAAGACACGTTCCCGTGATTTGGATTCCACATGCATCTATAGATCTCCTGGCTACGATAACAATATCAACAGTCATCTACGGAGGGCGAGTCATAAGTCATGGCAACTATTTTTTTCTCTCAATAGGAGACAACACAGACAATCTAAGATATGCATTTGGAAACGTACGGTATGTACTTTCGTATGATGCCACCAGATGGTGTATGTAAACAGCAGTGTGGGTCTAACCATGCCCACAAGTTCAGTGTGTGAGTGAGCGTCACAAAATGGAAGTCAACACGCAGGAGCAACGATCGTATATTAAAATAGCAGTTCTTCGCGGCAAAAATGCACGCAAATGCCATGCAAAGCTGCGGGGAGCATTAGGTGTGTGACTGTGATCCAATCCCCAAAGTCAAGAAGCCATTGCGTGGACAACGGTTTGCTAACAAAGAGGACATCGTAACAGCATTTCGGAGAGAGGTGACATGTTAGCGATACACATGCAGCGAATGGTATTCAGCGCCTGCCCCACCGCTGGCAACGCACAGTGGAAACCTTGGGTGATTATTTCGAAGGTCTGTAACCAGTGGAGACCTGTCCTTTGTACGTAGTCTTGTGTATTTGCTGTCTATACCATAATAACACAATATTTACCAATGGCCTGTGTTGTCACTTTCCTACGAGAATCACCTGAAGTCAGAATTTGTCTTCAGGCACCATGCATAAGTGCATGCCCTATATTTCCAAATGCATATCTTATTTTCCGTGTTGTATCCTGTTCTCGAGAAAAAAATAGTTGCCATGACTTATGACTCGACCCTCGTAAAACAAGCCTGCCTGCCTTCCTTCCTTCCTTCCTTCCTTCCTTCCTTCCTTCCTTCCTTCCTTCCTTCCAAAGCGCTTCAGTCGAGATTCAATACCCAACAAGTAGTAGTAGTAGTGATCGTCCGATGGGGGTTATAGTTTTACAAAATAGGACATACTGAAGGTGCTTGTGCATGTAAGTCTTGTAATTATCAGGACACTGATACAAGTGATTTATGTTGATATTCAGGCCAGCAGGTAACCCACTAAGACCAGCATAGTGAGAAGATTAAGATAGACACCAAGCTATGCCCACCACAATAGTGCAGGTCTATATGCCTACTAGTTCAGCGGATGATGAAGAATTCGAAAGAATATACGGAGAGAGAGAAGATTTAATACAATGTGTAAAAGATGACGAAAATCTAATTGTGATGATGGACTGGAGTGCAGTGGTAGGCCAAGGAATAGAAGGTAGTATAGTAGGAGAATTCAGATTGGACAAAGGAATGAAAGAGGAAGCCGGCTGATTGAATTCTGCATCGATCATAATTTAGTCCTTGCTAACACTTGGTTCAAACACTACAAACGACGGCTGGGGCTGTACCTTAATTAAGGACCCGGCCGCTTCCTTCCCATTCCTAGGCCTTTTCTGTCCCATCGTCGCCATAAGACCTATCTGTGCCGGTGCGACGTAAAGCAACTAGCAAAAAAATGTGTACGAATACATTATATTCTGCAATAGTGGTTCCAAATTGGTGGTTCCCGGTCCCCAAGCAGGGTCCATAGAACTAATTTATGGGGTTCTTAGGATTGTATTACACTATCAAAAGTAATTTTCTAAGATCTTTTTTAAACCATCTTCTATAAAATGTAACTTATGGCATTGTATTGGCGAAATATTTTATAAACATTGCTTTGGTAAAAGGTGTGCGCTGTTGTAAAAGCTTAGTCTAGTTTGAATCCAAAATGATTAATAGTAAGTTCAGTTGAAATGCTGCTACAACAAAATTACTTATTTCAGAGTATTAATAAAATGGTAGTTTTAATTCAAGTTTACTTAAGAAAGAGAAAAATACAGTACATACAATACATATTTTTAACTATAAAAAGCATCTTTCATTGGTTACTTAATAGCCTCACACGTCTCGGGAATAATGGTAAAGAGTTCATTGAGGAATTCTGGTACTGTATTGCAGACTTCGGTTACGTTCTTCCGTTGTTAGAAACGGCAGTGAAACCATAAGGCGATCTTCAACACTTACGCAATTTTTCAGGTGAGTATTTGAGTATTTGATTATATTATATTAGACATGTTTGTGAAATTAATAACTGGTTCGATAGAACGCAATTCGGTTTTAGGAAAGGTTATTCCACTGAAGCTCAACTTATAGGACTCCAGCAAGATATAGCAGATATCTTGGATTCTGGAGGTCAAATGGACTGTATCGCGATTGACATGTCTAAAGCATTTGATAGGGTGGATCATGAGAGACTACTGGCAAAAATGAGTGCAATTGGACTAGACAAAAGAGTGACTGAATGGGTTGCTATATTTCTAGAAAATAGATCTCAGAAAGTTAGAGTAGGTGAAGCTTTGTCTGACCCTGTAATAGTTGAGAGGAGAGTTCCTCAGGGCAGTGTTATCGGACCTTTATGTTTTCTTATATATATAAATGATATGAGTAAAGGAGTGGAATCAGAGGTAAGGCTTTTTGCGGATGATGTTATTCTCTATAGAGTGATAAATAAGTTACAAGATTGTGAGCAACTGCAACGTGACCTCGAAAATGTTGTGAGATGGACAGCAGACAATGGTATGTTGATAAACGGGGCTAAAAGTCAGGTTGTGAGTTTCACAAATAGGAAAAGTCCTCTCAGTTTTAATTACTGCATTGATGGGGTGAAAGTTCCTTTTGGGGATCATTGTAAGTATCTAGGTGTTAATATAAGGAACGATCTTCACTGGGGTAATCACATAAATGGGATTGTAAATAAAGGGTACCGATCTCTGCACATGGTTATGAGGGTGTTCAGGGGTTGTAGTAAGGATGTAAAGGAGAGTGCATATAAGTCTCTGGTAAGACCCCAACTAGAGTATGGTTCCAGTGTATGGGACCCTCACCAGGATTACCTGATTCAAGAACTGGAAAAAATCCAAAGAAAAGCAGCTCGATTTGTTCTGAGTGATTTCCGACAAAAGAGTAGCGTTACAAAAATGTTGCAATGTTTGGGTTGGGAAGAATTGAGAGAAAGAAGAGCTGCTCGACTAAGTGGTATGTTCCGAGCTGTCAGCGGAGAGATGGCGTGGAATGACATTAGTAGACGAATAGGTTTGAATGGCGTTTATAAAAGTAGGAAAGATCACAATATGAAGATAAAGTTGGAATTCAAGAGGACAAACTGGGGCAAATATTCATTTATAGGAAGGGGAGTTAGGGATTGGAATAACTTACCAAGGGAGATGTTCAATAAATTTCCAATTTCTTTGAAATCATTTCGGAAAGGGCTAGGAAAGCAACAGATAGGGAATCTGCCACCTGGGCGACTGCCCTAAATGCAGATCAGTATTGATTGATGATGAATGTTTTACGGGCACTAATATCTGAGTCATTGTCCAGTGAATATTTTTGTTTGTCGATAACACTTTCGATGCAACGAACTTAAAAAAAAAGTATCTTCATGTCACTGTCAAAATAATTTGTACAATTCTTTGTGTCCTCGTACATCAGTTCCCTCAAAGGTTTGATGTGTGGCTAGTATTTTCCTGTAACGACTTACAATCCATGGTTTAATCCATGTAAGTTTCCTTTTTAGTAGTACATTATTCTAACTATTGACCTGAACTAATAGTAACCAAAGAAGCGCAGAATGCTTTTCATCCATTCTTGCTGAATTATTATAAAATATTTCAAGTTATGTAGTGACGAAAACAGTGTGTTATACTTTTTATTAAAGTTAACTTTCTATAAAATACTTCACAAAAGATCCTTGAGAAATGTCTTTAATAGTGTAACAGCAGTCTTAGGAGTCATTCTTACACGGTACATAACTACGTTAAGTTGCAGATGTCCACTATCTCCAGATAGAACTGAGCAATAACTGTGGTGCAAGTGGTTGCTGAGCGAGCCATCGGAATGAGTATAAAAGCGATCTTCATACAGTGTTATAGATTTGGTTCAGAATTTACGTTTGTAATGTTTGTATAATGCAATTAACAGTTATACTATATAAGAGAGCATCGTTAGAAAAAGGGTGAAGTAATCCACAGCAATAATAAGAATCCCAGCTAGTGTCATCTGCTGAGTAGAATGTTACCTTAGCTAGGGTTGTCAGATCTGTATTCCCCAGGTCTACCAGTATTTCAGCTGTATTTAATTTTAAATATCCCTTTAAATTTGTTTTCCAATGATTCGGTTTGGCGTGAGAACTTCCAAGAAAGAGCAGAGTTAATCACTACTTATGTTTTGTCGATAATCGAAAACAACCTATAATCGAGAGTACAATTCCATCTGAAATCGACACTTTAATAGTTGTGTGCGTATGATTGAGGTTTTCCTCTTTTGCTGGCAATGTTCACCTTCAGTCTTACAAATATTTAGAAAATGCAACGTGGACATTCTTGATAACATAATTCGAAGAAGGAATGACAGATCCCTTGATACCGATTCATACAAGACTTCGAATTTGTTGTATATAAACTTAATGTTAAAAAGATACTGAAAACAATTTAACTGAAATGTATATGGATTCATACATACAGACTTACACTTCATGGTACAAAAAGCTTTCGGCTCAAAATTTATCTTAAGTCCCCGAGTACAAGCGTGACCGAAAGGAAAATGAAATGGCGGATGGCTTTTAGTGCCGGGAGTGTCCGAAGACATGGTCGGCTCGCCAGGTGCAGGTCTTTTGATTTGACTCCCGTAGGCGACCTGCGCGTCATGATAAGGATGAAATGATTATGAAGACGACACATACACCCAGCCCCAGTGCCAGCGACATTAACCAATGATGGTTAAAATTCCCGACCCCGCCGGGAATTGAACCCCGGACCTCTGTGACCAAAGGCCAGCACGCTAACCATTTAGCCATGGAGCCGGACGACCAAAAGGAAGTAGCATATAATAATATCAATTTCATGACTAGTTAATACAAGCAGATTACCAACGCTTTGCCATTAAAAGGATACACTTGTACACTTTTAGGAGTCGTCTAAATGATAACGTTCGCTACAAATTGCCATAAGCAAGGTTTGTCACTTTCTGAAAATAAAAAGAAATTACGCAAATCTAGTGGCGACAAATTGTGCAGTAGACAAATATATTTGAAAGAATAAGACAATGAGTGTTAATATGGAAGACCATAGCACGGGACGAAGTTACCAAGTCTAGCGCCGATTCTCCCGTACAAAAGCGCACTCAGCCTTTTTCACTTGTAGTCTACTTGAGTAGCTATTTCAATGTTTTTCAGAATATACCACTTAATAGGCCTACTCTCTCCCCGCTTGCGTTAAGAGACATCTACTTCTATGAACTACGAAATATTTAACATAATGGCACCGACTCGGGTGACAACTCCTTGATCACGTCAAATGGACCTCCTACGAAAGCAGCATTAAAGTGTTCAGTGATGTAACCGAATGCATTGTAGTAGGTAGGTACGCGTCGTCATCTCTGTGGTATTCTGCTCTCTCTGGATGTAATTTTATCGCGTAGTTCTGCTTTCAAAAATTATATATCTCTACTGATATATTTCAGAGAGTTTCGAGGGCCTTTCTTATCAGGACCGACTACAATATCGCAGACCGTAATATTAAAATCAAAATGGCGGACGTCATAGGGGGATCAGCTGCTGACTGTTCAAGATTAGGGAGTCATCTACTGTAAATAGCTTCGTTTTAGACAATAATGGAAATGATGCACAACAAAAAAGAAGGTTACTACTAATACGTAAGTTAGGTAAATTCATTACCTTAGCATAGTTTAAAATATGAATAACACAACACTGACATAAATAAATAAATAGTATCTAATAAACAGCTTTTCTAAAATGAGGAGTTAAAAAAATATTAAGACAGAATTCCTGGAAGATTCAACGTACAGTAAGTTAATGTGAGCATATAGGCACATCTCTATTAGATATTAAATTCAGAAATTGGATAGTACCCTCAGAAGTAACAGTGCTTTCATTATGTAACATTTCTAATGCCACAGTAATTTATACACGGGCGAAAAATGAAATCCCAACACCAAGAATGAGTTGTGCTAGATAAACGAAATTCGGGAGGCGTATATGCACATCAGAAAGACAACACCTATTGAAATGTACGCGCCAGTTGGCAAAGAGTGGTGCTAGCAGCGTCATTATGACCTTGAAAAGCAAGTTTGCTTTAAATACGCGCTGTACACTTCATGAGCGTTAATCATCGTCCGGTGTTGACGTTGTGAGGCGTGTGCGAGTCAAACATGCCTTTCAAGGAGACGAAGACGACAGTATTAGCAACTTGTAGAGTTTAAACGAGGCCGTGTAGTAGGGCTACGAGTAGGTAGAGGACCTTTCGGCGATATTGGAAAAAGACTTGGCAGTGCATCGGTGTTGACAACAATGATCACGGGAAGGCACTGTCTCAAGAAGACCGGGTTCCGGCCGCACAATGGCTACTACAGAAAGAGAAGACTGCCGTATACGCAGTATAGATGTGGTGGATCGTACTGCATTTGGAGCAGCCACTGGAGCTTCAGTTAACAGAAAGTGACTCAGCGAACTGTAAAGAAAAAGATTGTTCGAAGAACAGCTCCGAGCCAGATATCCTGTAACGTTCATGCTACTAACTCCGAACCATTTCCATCTACTACTTCAGTAGTGTCGAACTATAGATCATTGAAGAGCGGTGCGGAGATCTGTTGTTCTCAGATGAGAGCCATTTCTGCCTTGGTGCCAGTGATAGCCATTTAAGTGGGAGGCCAGGTGAGTGCTTGGAATGTGCAGCGTCGACACACTGGACCTACACTAGGAGTTATGGTCTGGGGAGCAAATTAATGACAGGGGAAGCACTCTCGTCGTTATACCAAGAACCTTGACTGCAGATGTGTACGTCAGACTGGTGACTGAAACGATTGTGTTGCCATTCATTCGTAGTATTCACGGGGATATTTTCCAACGGGATAACGCTCATAGTCATACCGGTGCTGTCACCCAACATTCTCCACACATTGTCGACCAGCTGCCTTGGCCTGCGATATCACCAGACCTTTCTCCCACTGAGCACGTATGGGACATTATGGGACGACATATCCAGCGTCATACTGTACCAGCATTAATTGTTGCTGATTTGATTTACCAGGTGCAACAGGCGTAGAACTCCACCCCACAAACTGGAATACCGCATCTGTACGACACAATGTATGCATGTTTACATTCACAATAATGGCGACTACAGTGGTTATTAATGTGCCAACATGTCAAATGTCTTTTCGTGCACACTTGAGCCTGTGCTATGGAAACTTCAATCAAATAAATATTTTACCTAGACGGTTATTTAGCCTAAATTGCATTTCCCTAAACTGTCTTCATGGTGTTGGGATTTCATTTTACGTCAGTGTATGATAAATACCTACTCTTAGTTAGAGCAAGTTTATGCCTCTCGATAGCTTTCGTTGTGGTGCTTTAATAGCACTCTTACGAACATGTTCTATGAAAGATGTACATGAGATAGTCCTGATGTTGGTTGTTTGTATTGACATAGGCTCCTGGATATGTGTAAGAAATTGTAGCAGCCCATCTGGCGAATACTGTACATAAGCTGAAATTAAGAATTCCAATATTATTACAAAGCAAATTTGGTTTTCCTACGTCTTCCTTACTACCTTCATACAACTATCACGAATCAAGACATCCTCTAAAATATTCACTAGGGTATAAATCCTATTGGAGGTGGGAAGATGTTCATTACTGCAAATCGAATGATGACTCACCAAATTGTACAGCTTATCCCAGCTGTTACACACAAGGTCCCGGTTGGCACACACATGTTGATTTTATAAAACACTCGCATTCAAGGAACTCGACACTTCAAAACGGTCAGTCATTGATGATGAATATCGTCAAATCCACCAACGTCGTCTACCTTAATAAAAGGAACACTGTCTTCACATTCATTACTATGTTAAGTGGAACCCGCTGTTCGTTCTGAAGTCGTTAATACTAGATAAAAATCTTGTTCGCAGCATTTAGTAGACGCAATTTGTCTCACTAGAATACTCGCCACTTTGTTGGAAAGAGATACTTCCTAACCACAAATCTTGGTTTGATATGTTCAACGGTTTGGTCTATGACTTCAAAATTTTCCCGGTATATATTCCGTATCTATCTGTTTCTCCCTTAAAGCTTCATATTCAGGAAATTAAGACAGTATTATGCACAGTATTATATTGGCCTGCATTACATACTTTAATACATACATTCCTAACACTAAAACAGATTACGCCCATCCCCTAGTTCCGGATCACCTGAACCTGGGGAGAGAGCATTTATTGCAATATATTTGTTTGATATACCAGTATGCATTACATTATCTTTGTTACAACTATTTATCTATTACTACGTTCAATATTATATCCATTCCACATGTTATCATCCCTTTTTTCTCCTTGTCCTAGATATAACACAGTGTTACATATTTTAGGATAAACATGTATCTTTCTTTTCGTTATTTTCGTTAGTGTTTGTCTTATTTTTTCTCATTTCCTTTTGTGGCATATTTTTTTTAAAAATACAATAAAATGTTGTTCTTCCCGGTGTAATCCATTCTTTGTTTAATAATTTAACAATTGTAGAGAATTCTTTTTCTCTTTCTAATTTTGTCGTATATTCCCTTCCTAGATATTTTACTCTAATTACATCTGTCTCCCTACAAACTCTTAATAGATACGCCTCTTCCATTACTTCTCCACAAATTAAACAGAGATTTTCGTTGTTTGTCTTCCCATAGACTGGTTTGATGTAGCCCTCCATGCCACCTTATCCTGTACTAGAATTTTCAGTTCCATGTAACCACTACATCCTACATCTACTCTAATCCGTTTGCTGCCATGAGTATACCAGGCGGCCCGCGAGCGCCGTACCTTCTACTCACAAACGTCCCGCATGCACTAGTGATGCATGGGATGCCTAATCACTTATTTTAGAAGGAGCGCTACAACATGCTGTATTTCGGATATTGTGAAGCAAATGGCTCTCATTTTACTGCACACGTTCTATGACAGAGTGCATTTGAAAATACGCCAAATATGCAACAAAAAAATCATAACTTGTTAATTTATACAAGTGCCGACATTCCACTCTATAAGAGAGTTGTTTGCATGAAACAAAAACGAATACATATTATAGCTTCAAAGCTCAGAAAATGATGATACCCTTCGATCTGCCAGAACATTTCCTTCCACAGCAGAGGTGCTCAGCTGGGCGCTCGTTGAGGCTAGCCCAGTGCGGCCGGGCTGGCGTGACGTAAATGCGGGCAGCTTACATAATATGCATACGTCATAGTGAAGCGGGAGAGTGAACACACTTTGCAGGAAAGCGAGAGAGCACTAACGTTCGATTGTGATTATGAAGCTCTCCTCCACTACTCAGCGAAGTGCTGATTGGAATACATTATTTACAATAAAACTCTATAATCGAAACGAAAATAAAACTGACCTTTACCGAGTTCGATAGCTGCAGTCACTTAAATGCGGCCAGTATCCAGTATTCGGGAGATAGTGGGTTCGAACCCCACTGTCGGCAGCCCTGACGATGGTTTTCCGTGGTTTCCCCATTTTCACACCAAGCTGTACCTTAATTAAGGCCACAGACGCTTCCTTCCCACTCCTAGCCCTTTCCTTTCCCATCGTCGCCATAAGACCTATCTGTGTCTGTGCGAAGTAAAGCAACTTGCCAAAAAATGACCTTTACAAGATATTCCGGTTTGATTTATACTGCGCTCGATGTAAACAGTCAGTGTTATTTTCTTATATTTATTTATTTATTTATTCAAAGAAAACTGGCACGTTATAATGGTTTTGTTACAATTTACAAAGGTACAAGGTTTAAGCGTACAAGCTACGATTTACAATTCCTTGGATGGGTATGACAGTATTTCCTTTTAAAAAGTGAAATTCCTGTTATTTATTAAGCAAAAAGTAATGTAATTACGTAATTCAACAAATTCACTGTTTGATTTTGCACGGTGTTGTAGTTTTGTGTGACTTCCCTGGTCAATGAATTTCTGAAAATAGTATTCAACATTTAACAGGCATCCGATGATAATAGCTAGCCTCTAAATAGTGCGGGAGATTCATCTCGAGTGAGGACACAGATATTTACTATCCAAGATTAAAGTACAACAACAATGTAAATATATCCACCAGACAGACGTACAGTATGCCTTCAAATAAAAACCGAACTGATATTATTCCCGGTAAACATGATTGGATTGTTGGTCACTGAGGTCGAATAACACGCTCATCGCCTAATTACCTGCCCGTCCGCCCACCCGCTTACAATGCTGGGCGCTCGCGAGACGGAATGCTCAGCGTGAGCACCTCTGTTCTACAGCTACTGATAATAGATGTCCTCAAAAACATGTCCCTGACGTGCAGGCAGTGCTGAACAAGACACGCAATTCTGTTTGGCGAAATACGTGTATAGAAGGCAGATGTCTGTCTGGAAACTCCTGTGCATACCGTCTGCGAATTTCGGCTGCATTCCGACCAGAATCTCCACAGATTAAACTGATTGTGTATTCTTCGTTGCTGAACACACTAGCCGTTGTCGATATGTAGACAACAAATACAGTGCTGCTGTACTGTACACTAGCCTAATACTATGCGGTTTAAAACGAGGCTTACTAATGCAAGGGGTTGCATTAGACGGGTAGCGCTGAGAAACATGCTGCGCGCCAACCATCCGGTTGTTCTCTCTTCATATTCTGGCGTAACCCGCCTGCATGAAATAGTGCCCCTGTAAAAATTACTTAGTAGATATCCCACTCATCACTAATGCATGCGGGACATTTCTAAGTAGAAAGTACGGCGCTCGCTGGTACAGCATAACTGAAGCCAGTGTTCGGTGCTAGCATAGAAACAAAAATCGCTTCAAAAATGCGTGCAATGTAAGAAAAGATTTCATCGTACATCAATACTGATCTGCATTTAGGGCAGTCGCCCAGGTGGCAGATTCCCTATCTGTTGTTTTCCTAGCCTTTTCCTAAATGATTTCAAAGAAACTGGAAATTTATTGAACGTCTCCCTTGGTAAGTTATTCCAATCCCTAACTCCCCTTCCTATAAATTAATATTTGCCCCAATTTGTCCTCTTGAATTCCAACTTTATCTTCATATTGTGATCTTTCCTACTTTTATAAACGCCACTCAAACTTATTCGTCTACTAATGTCATTCCACGCCATCTCTCCGCTAACAGCTCGGAATATACCACTTACAAGTAACTATTCTCATTTTGGTTCCGATTGAAGTTGACGTATGTCTCAAGTATTAATACAATATTATAAGTCCACCTGTTCAATACAATATAATATGATCCACTATTTCATATGGTCAAATATTTTTATACATAATACATAAAAGTCAAAGGTACATGTTTCACCCTCCTTACGGGCATCATCAGCCTATATCAATCTTAAAATAATACATATACTTATAAATTATAGGTTAAAATGTTGAAAAATGGTTTCGTAAAACATTATACAATGTATTAGCCATCTTTGACGTACGGGAAGTCTCTTGTACAGTACGGTATTATTAACTAACTTTCTTCTACATTTTGTTTCAGAAAATCCTGTACATTTCTTCCAACAACTGTTTCAACGGAATTATATATCAACTTGACTATCTTTTAGATCCATTCGACTACCATAATTTCCGAACTCCGCTAGCTTTGACATACGTTTTATCACAAGCAACGCCTCTATTGAAGTTCCATTTTCTTCTCGACTTTCAGATCTCCCAATCATATACATTTTAAACTTGTTTATTACATTCACACTTCCGTTTTAAATAACTGAAAGTGATTTTACCACCTTGGATTCTACTTGGGAATTGAAGAAACATCCCCCTTTGATGATAGTATTTATACTCAAGGCCTTCACAGTCTTAATGATATTATAAAAATATGGATCCATTTTAGTTTTAGACTCTCAAAGTTTCATGTTTAATCACGTTTTAATCTTCAAAACAGTTAATTTCACTCTCTTTTAACATACTTTGGTGCATTATCGTTGTTTTAGATGTTATTGTATAATGTTTTATGAAACCATTTTTCAACATTTTAACCTATAATTTATAAGTATATGTATTATTTTAAGATTGATATAGGCTGATGATTCCCGTAAGGAGGGTGAAACATGTACCTTTGACTTTTATGTATTATGTATAAAAATATTTGACCATATGAAATAGTGGATCATATTATATTGTATTGAACAGGTGGACTTATAATATTGTATTAATACTTGAGACATATACCACTTAGTCGAGCAGCTCTCCTTCTTTCTCCCATTTCCTCCCAACCCAAACTTTGCAACATTTTTGTAACGCTACTCTTTTGTTGGAAATCACCCAGAACAAATCGAGCTGCTTTTCTTTGTACTTTTTCCAGTTCTTGAATCAGGTAATCCTGGTGGGGGTCCCATACACTGGAACCATATTCTAGTTGGGGTCTTACCACAGACTTATACGCCCTCTCCTTTACATCCTTACTACAACCCCTAAACACCCTCATAACCATGTGCAGAGATCTGTACCCTTTATTTACAATCCCATTTATGTGATTACCCCAATGAGGATCTTTCCTTATATTAACACCCAGATACTTACAATGATCCCCAAAAGGAACTTTCACCCCATCAACGCAGTAATTAAAACTGAGAGGACTTTTCCTATTTGTGAAACTCACAACCTGACTTCTAACCCCGTTTATCGTCATACCATTGCCCACCGTCCATCTCACAACACTATCAAGGTCAACCTGCAGCCGCTCACAATCTTGTAACTTATTTATTACTCTGTACAGAATAACATCATCCGCAAAAAGCCTTACCTCTGATTCCACTCCTTTACTCATATCATTTATATATATAAGAAAACATAAAGGTCCGCTAATACTGCCTTGAGGAATTCCCCTTTTAATTATTACAGGGTCAGATAAAGCTTCACCTACTCTAATTCTCTGAGATCTATTTTCTAGAAATATAGCAACCCATTCAGTCACTCTTTTGTCTAGTCCAATTGCACTCATTTTTGCCAGTAGTCTCCCATGATCCACCCTATCAAATGCTTTAGATAGGTCAATCGCGATACAGTCCATTTGACCTGAATAAGATATCTGCTATATCTTGCTGGAATCCTACAAGTTGAGCTTCAGTGGAATAACCTTTCCTAAATCCGAACTGCCTTCTATCGAACCACTTATTAATTTCACAAACTTGTCTAATATAATCAGAAATAAAGCCTTCCCATAGCTTACATACAATGCATGTCAAACAAGGACGCTTTAAAAGAGTCGAAGATGCAATTGTGAACTATGTGCGTGAAAAAGGCAAGGAGGGAATGATGCCTACACACCAGATGTAGGTGCGTGGGAGTTGTCGTAAGTGGCGCAATGAAGAGGAATCCCGGGAATTTTCAAAGGACCCAAGGATGATGCACTAAAATGATGTGTTGTAATGGGCTAGTTTGCGGCACTGGTCAATCCCCACATTGCGCCTGCCGGACGCATATGAAGGAATTCTTTTACAAGTTGCTTCACGTCGCACCGACACAGATAGGTTTTATGGCAACAATGGGATAGGAAAGGGCTAGGTGTGGGAAGGAAATGGCCGTGGCCTTAATTAGGGCACAGCAATTGCCTGGTGTGAAAATGGGGAAAACATGGAAAACCATCTTCATGGCTGCTGTCAATGAAGTTCAAACCCAGTATGCAAGCTGACACCTATGTGACTGAAACCACGCGGCCACTCGCTTGGTCATACGAAGGAAAGCTTGTTGAGACCAGTCAGTCATCACTAATCTGCATTTAGGGCAGTCGTCCAGGTGGCAGATTCCCTATCTGATGTTTACTCAGTCTTTTCTTAAATAATTGCAAAGAATTTGGAAATTTATTCAACATCTCCCTTGGTAAATTATTCCAATCCCTAACTCCCCTTCCTATAAAATAATATTTGCCCCAATTTGTCATCTTGAATTCCAACTTTATCTTCATATTGTGATCTTTCCTACTTTTAAAAACAGCACTCAAACGACTGTCATTCCACACTATCTTTCCCCTGAACCCTTGGAACATACCACTTACTTGAGCAGCTCATCTCCTTTCCCTAAAGTCTTCCCAGCCCAAATTTTGCAAAATTTTCGTAACACTTATATTTTATTATTATTTATAAGCTTCATATCCGTATTGATTGGTATCACTATATAGAAATAATGAGTCACCACCTTATCAATACACTATTTTATTTACTACCAAACTGGTAAATAGGGTCAATA
Organism: Anabrus simplex; assembly: GCF_040414725.1. Taxonomy (NCBI): domain Eukaryota; kingdom Metazoa; phylum Arthropoda; class Insecta; order Orthoptera; family Tettigoniidae; genus Anabrus; species Anabrus simplex. The sequence goes on along the minus strand of NC_090266.1, from coordinate 1,199,347,533 downwards.
CCGGTTTCGACCCCTAAGGGGTCATCCTCAGTTGACACATACAAAATATCTACAAAAACATCACATATAATGGTTAATGTTTAAGACTCATATGTCATTAAAATGCTGGTAAGTACATCTTAGTTTGGATTTGCGTATATTATGCAATTTATAAGTTTGCACTATTTGAGCTATTATATAGGTCTTCTGTTCCTTTGTATACAGTGTCAAAAGTATTATATTGAATGTAATTCATCCATTTGACAAAATGCTAGTGACTTGACTATTAAGTATGTACATTTACTGAGAGGTACATGCTATTCTACTTTACAATTTATATTACACAATATGAAGTAAAATTATTGCATTTGCACACATATGATATTAAGTCCAATGTAGGGTCTTAAAGATATACTGTTTAGATTTTCAGTATCCTGATTACATTTCATGTAGTGGTTTATAAGGTTTACTTATTCACTTATTTAGTTCAGTTAAATGCATAGAAGGACCTTGTTGATTTGAATTCTTATGATTAAAATATTGGTATGATACCTTGTTGACATGCATTCTTAATACTAATGTATAAGTTTGTAGCACCTTCTATTCTTGTTTTTTGTCTTAAAATAGAGTTGTGCCTTGACACTGTTTATTTTGTTAGGTGCAGGCATATAAAAGTCTTGTTAAAATGAACCCTTAGGGCTAAAATACCGGTATGAGATACCTGTTAAAATACTTTAGATTAAAAGTACTAATATGTGGTGCTATGTGCATATTCTTGAAACATAAATGAGTTTAACATAGTTTGATAACAGTACTATAGGTTATTATGATAGTTGTTGTAGTTTAATGGCTGGTCCATTAGAAATATATAAATGTTTACTTGAATAGGACCGAATACATGTTCATGCTGTATGCATTACGAGTGAAATTGAGTAACATTTTGATAGTAATAACTGGCAATTTTGTGGGATGCTGCTGTTGTAGCTAGAAATCTTGAATGTTATTAAGAAAGCGTTCTCTTCTTGTCGCGTGTCGTATTCGTACATCCAAAATGTACTTCATCTCATAAGTCACCAACCCAACCTGAATACGACACGTGACAAGAAGAGAACGCTTTCTTAATAACATTCAAGATTTCTAGCTACAACAACAGCAGCATCCCACAAAATTGCCAGTTATTACTATCAAAATGTTACTCAATTTCACTCGTAATGCATACAGCATGAACATGTATTCGGTCCTATTCAAGTAAACATTTATATATTTCTAATGGACCAGCCATTAAACTACAACAACTATCATAATAACCTATAGTACTGTTATCAAACTATGTTAAACTCATTTATGTTTCAAGAATATGCACATAGCACCACATATCAGTACTTTTAATCTAAAGTATTTTAACAGGTATCTCATGCCAGTATTTTAGCCCTAAGGGTTCATTTTAACAAGACTTTTATCAATCAATCAATCAATCAATACTGATCTGCATTTAGGGCAGTCGCCCAGGTGGCAGATTCCCTATTTGTTGTTTTCCTAGCCTTTTCCTAAATGATTTAAAAGAAATTGGAAATTTATTGAACATCTCTCTTGGTAAGTTATTCCAATCCCTAACTCCCCTTCCTATAAATGAATATTTGCCCCAGTTTGTCCTCTTGAATTCCAACTTTATCTTCATATTGTGATCTTTCCTACTTTTATAAACGCCATTCAAACTTATTCGTCTACTAATGTCATTCCACGCCATCTCTCCGCTGACAGCCCGGAACATACCACTTAGTCGAGCAGCTCTTCTTCTTTCTCTCAATTCTTCCCAACCCAAACATTGCAACATTTTTGTAACGCTACTCTTTTGTCGGAAATCGCCCAGAACAAATCGAGCTGCTTTTCTTTGGATTTTTTCCAGTTCTTGAATCAGGTAATCCTGGTGAGGGTCCCATACACTGGAACCATACTCTAGTTGGGGTCTTACCAGAGACTTATATGCCCTCTCCTTTACATCCTTACTACAACCCCTAAACACCCTCATAACCATGTGCAGAGATCTGTACCCTTTATTTACAATCCCATTTATGTGATTACCCCAATGAAGATCTTTCCTTATATTAACACCTAGATACTTACAATGATCCCCAAAAGGAACTTTCACCCCATCAATGCAGTAATTAAAACTGAGAGGACTTTTCCTACTTGTAAAACTCACAACCTGACTTTTAACCCCGTTTATCAACATACCATTGCCTGCTGTCCATCTCACAACATTTTCGAGGTCACATTGCAGTTGCTCACAATCTTGTAACTTATTTATCACTCTATAGAGAATAACATCATCCGCAAAAAGCCTTACCTCCGATTCCACTCCTTTACTCATATCATTTATATATATAAGAAAACATAAAGGTCCGATAATACTGCCTTGAGGAATTCCCCTCTTAATTATTACAGGGTCAGATAAAGCTTCACCTACTCTAATTCTCTGAGATCTATTTTCTAGAAATATAGCAACCCATTCAGTCACTCTTTTGTCTAGTCCAATTGCACTCATTTTTGCCAGTAGTCTCCCATGATCCACCCTATCAAATGCTTTAGACAGGTCAATCGCGATACAGTCCATTTGACCTCCTGAATCCAAGATATCTGCTATATCTTGCTGGAATCCTACAAGTTGAGCTTCAGTGGAATAACCTTTCCTAAAACCAAATTGCCTTCTATCGAACCAGTTATTAATTTCACAAACATGTCTAATATAATCAGAAAGAATGCCTTCCCAAAGCTTACATACAATGCATGTCAAACTTACTGGCCTGTAATTTTCAGCTTTATGTCTATCACCCTTTCCTTTATACACAGGGGCAACTATAGCAACTCTCCATTCATCTGGTATAGCTCCTCTGACCAAACAATAATCAAATAAGTACTTCAGATATGGTACTATATCCCAACCCATTGTCTTTAGTATATCCCCAGAAATCTGATCAATTCCAGTCGCTTTTCTAGTTTTTAACTTTTGTATCTTATTGTAAATGTCATTGTTATCATATGTAAATTTTATTACTTCTTTGGCCTTAGTCTCCTCCTCTATCTCGACATTATCCTTGTAACCAACAATCTTTACATACTGCTGACTGAATACTTCTGCCTTTTGAAGATCCTCACATACACACTCCCCTTGTTCATTAATTATTCCTGGAATGTCCTTCTTGGAACCTGTTTCTGCCTTAAAATACCTATACATACCCTTCCATTTTTCACTAAAATTTGTATGACTGCCAATTATGCTTGCCATCATATTATCCTTAGCTGCCTTCTTTGCTAGATTCAATTTTCTAGTAAGTTCCTTCAATTTCTCCTTACTTCCACAGCCATTTCTAACTCTATTTCTTTCCAGTCTGCACCTCCTTCTTAGTCTCTTTATTTCTCTATTATAATAAGGTGGGTCTTTACCATTCCTTACCACCCTTAATGGTACAAACCTGTTTTCGCATTCCTCAACAATTTCTTTAAACCCATCCCAGAGTCTGTTTACATTTATATTTACCGTTTTCCACCGATCATAGCTACTTTTTAGAAACTGCCTCATGCCTGCTTTATCAGCCATGTGGTACTGCCTAACAGTCCTACTTTTAAGACCTTCCTTTCTATCACATTTATTTTTAACTACCACAAAAACAGCTTCATGATCACTAATACCATCTATTACTTCAGTTTCCCTATACAGCTCATCTGGTTTTATCAGCACGACATCCAGGATATTTTTCCCTCTGGTTGGTTCCATCACTTTCTGAATCAGCTGTCCTTCCCATATTAACTTATTTGCCATTTGTTGGTCATGCTTTCTGTCGTTCGCATTTCCTTCCCAATTGACATCTGGCAAATTCAGATCTCCCGCTACAATCACATTTCTTTCCATGTCGTTTCCCACATAGGTGACTATCCTATCAAATAATTCCGAATCCGCGTCAGTGCTACCCTTTCCCGATCTGTACACTCCAAATATATCAAGTTGCCTATTATCTTTAGAAATGAGCCTTACACCTAGAATTTCATGTGTCTCATCTTTAACTTTTTCGTAGCTTACAAATTCTTCTTTCACCAGAATGAACACTCCGCCTCCCACCCTTCCTATCCTATCTCTACGATACACACTCCAGTGCCGTGAGAAAATTTCTGCATCCATTATATCATTTCTCAGCCATGATTCAACTCCTATTACAATATCTGGTGAATATATATCTATTAAATTACTTAATTCTATTCCTTTCCTTACAATACTTCTACAGTTCAACACTAACAATTTTATGTCATCCCTACTTGATTTCCAGTTCCCTGTTCCCTTATCACCGCTCCCTAGGCCATCCCGTTTCCCTGAATGTACCTCCCTATTACCCTTCCAAACAAATTTCCTAACTTATACGTACCACTGCGGTTTAAATGAAGGCCATCTGAGCGCAGATCCCTATCTCCTACCCATCCATTTGGATCTAGAAATTTCACTCCCAGTTTCCCACATACCCACTCCATAGTCTCATTTAAATCCCCAATCACCCTCCAGTCAGTATCCCTTCTACACAGTATTCCACTAATAACAATCTCCGCTTTCTTAAACTTCACCTGTGCTGCATTTACCAGATCCCACACATCTCCAACTATGTTGGTACTTATATCAGCTTGCCTTACGTTGTTGGTACCAACGTGAAACACTACCACCTTCTCCTTCCCCTCCTCTCTCTCTTCTACTTTCCTCAACATCTGCCTCAACCTAATTCCTGGATAACACTCTACCCTGGTACCCTTTCCTCCTAACAAAATAAACAGTGTCAAGGCACAACTCTATTTTAAGACAAAAAACAAGAATAGAAGGTGCTACAAACTTATACATTAGTATTAAGAATCACGTCAACAAGGTATCATATACCAATATTTTAATCATAAGAATTCAAATCAACAAGGTCCTTCTATGTATTTAACTGAACTAAATAAGTGAATAAGTAAACCTTATAAACCACTACATGAAATGTAATCAGGATACTGAAAATCCAAACAGTATATCTTTAAGACCCTCCATTGGACTTAATATCATATGTGTGCAAATGCAATAATTTTACTTCATATTGTGTAATATAAATTGTAAAGTAGAATAGCATGTACCTCTCAGTAAATGTACATACTTAATAGTCAAGTCACTAGCATTTTGTCAAATGGATGAATTACATTCAATATAATACTTTTGACACTGTATACAAAGGAACAGAAGACCTATATAATAGCTCAAATAGTGCAAACTTATAAATCCCATAATATACGCATATCCAAACTAAGATGTACTTACCAGCATTTTAATGACATATGAATTTTAAACATTAACCATTATATGTGATGTTTTTGTAGATATTTTGTATGTGTCAACTGAGGATGACCCCTTAGGGGTCAAAACCAGTATTGACCCTATTTACCAGTTTGGTAGTAAATAGTGTATTGATAAGGTGGTGACTCATATTATTTCTATATATATACACTTATATTTTGTCGGAAATTACCCAGAGAAAATTGAGCTGTTTTTCTTCTATTTTTTCCAGTTCTCGAATCAAGTAATCCTTGTGAGGGCCCCGTACACTGGAACCATGCTCTAGTTGGAGTCTTACCAGAGACTTACGTGCCTTCTCATTTACATCCTTACTACAACCCCTCAATACCCTCATAACCACGTGTAGAGATCTGTACTCTTTATTTAAATTACAATCCCATTTATGTGATTACCCCTATGAAGATCTTTCCTCATATTAACACCTGTACCTACGGTGGAAATCTCTGCATCTTGTGCATCAATTGGACCACAAACAAATTGGCCAGACAATAAAATTTCAGTAAATAATCCTGATGTAAACAAATAGGCGGAGCACCTTGTCTTTGCACGTGGACATAGACGTAGTTCATTGGAGAAGCAACTGTCGGACTCGCTCGACTGTATGCGAGCTCGAAGAAACGTAGTATGTCGCATTAATTTGATTTTAGTTTATTACATTTAGAAAGTTTGGAAGATTACGTAATCAAATTAAAATATGGTTGTCATATATACCGGTGTGTGTACATATATATATACTTTTTTTAAATAGTGATAAATAACGAGAAATGAAGGCACAAGGCGTGGTGTAATACAGGAAGTCTCCTCGTAGTAGGGGAAAGACCCAAGCTGTACAGTGTAGAGATAAGGTGTTCCATCTTGTGGTTATCAGTGAGTTAGTATTCATAGTCATAGTCAGAGAAATGGAGCAAGAGGTAGAACCATCACATATAGTGAAGCACAAAAGAGGAAAACCACTCAGAAGTGACCATAGGCAGTGCATTGTGAATGTGTTCAATAAACTAAGTGAACACAATCCAGGTTTAGTCATTTTTTCAGAAGTTCAAATCTTCACACTGTTGTCGTATGATGTGCGCAACCCTGTATGTCCGAACACAAGACGTTGATGGGGTGGAAGTCGGTACTACACGCTCAGCAAATCACAACTCTTTCTTTGGCTGAGGCGTGGACATACCATGTTTACATCAGGATTAAACTCTCATGAAAAGACATACAGGTATTTACAGTGATCCCCATTCACACCTGTTAATTTTAAGTTACCTACGTATCAGTAAGCGAAAGGTTCTCAAATGATAAATCGCATTTTACTTACAACCGATATTTATTCAGTCTATGTGAACAACAAATCAGCATAACATAAACATAGGAAGCCATTACTCACTCTAATCATGATGCGGCTTGGCCACTGCTGCCAACCCTGTGCATCCACACTTCTCCCACCATAGCATATTTTATGTTGAAAACACAACAACCCCATCAACTCAGTAATGAAAACTGAGATGACTTTTCCTATCCAACGATTCGTAGTAATGCTGTGAAAGGAACACTTGTATTTGATTTCACATACTGGCAACACTGACAAGGTAGCGCTTTATTTTGATATTCCTTCACAATATTTATGGGTTTGTTTTCCCCAAAAATTAAAATTTGAATGAATTATAAATTATAAATGTGTGTGTGTGTGTGATTACATTTCCATAAAGCACATTTTAAAGTTGTTGTATCAGACTATTTGACAGATTTGTTCATAGAGAAAGTACAAGTAAGCCTACACTTGGAATTTGCACAGCCTACGGTGGAAATCTCTGCATCTTGTGCATCAATTGGACCACAAACAAATTGGCTAGACAATAAAATTCCAGTAAATAATGAAGATGCATACTGATCATAATTATATGTAAGAGCGAAGCAAAATCATCTCTGTACAGGAGGGTAAAGGCTTCCACTATACATAACCTCGGCAATTGGTGGGGTAAAGTGGTTAACTCTGCGCCGACTGCTTTTGCCCCCCAGGAATTGACCTGGTATTCAGTTTTGGTGTAGGCTGAGTGAACCTCAGGTCCATGTGCACATCCGGATGTGGAAAGCTAGTTTCTTAAATTTTTCAACTTCCTGACAGGGAATCGAGCACGCCTTTACTGTCTCAGTCAGGCAGCCAGGTGCTGAGATTAAACTTTAATTTGACCACTGTTTCAATGTCAAAATTATGAACTACCAGTCTCTGTCCTCATGCGTACTCTTAGGAATTCAGAGACTCGATATCAGTTGGCATTTAAATGTGGGTAAGTTCACACTTGAACATTCTTGGTCTTTTCTCTGTTCATATCTTACAAGTTTTCCAGAACAACTGATACATTCATTAACTGAGTTGTCACTGAAAAAGAATGGCTTCCTTCGTAGCAAAGAAATCTCTCTCTTCAATAGTCATATCTCCTGTTCCACTCTCTCCTACCTCCCATTACATTCTTGTACCATGTGAGCCTATCAATATACTCTTAGCTGGCAAGTCTCTACTTTTCATTTCCCCTATCATACATATACTTCCACCTTGATAGCTTCTGAGTATTCATGATTAATTTGTTTATTTTTCAGGACAGGTGGTGAGCTCAGAAGTACTTATGGCCAGCGAGAGTGGTTGTCCTATTGAAGTGCATCGAATTGAAATTGAGAAATGTGATGAAATGTATGACCGGGAATGCCGCGGCGACAAGTTCATTCCCTTTCATCGAGCAGGCTATGACCGTAAAACTGGGCAGAGCCCCAACAGTCCCAGGGAACAGGTAGGTTTTATGCTGTTCTTATTAGTTTAATCTTATATCAAAAGGATATTAAATGCTGTATATCATACCATATAAACGTGAGTCTACAACGGTGAATAGTATTATCTGATCGTAGGACTTTAATGGGCAATTTACTGGTCTGCTTTAAGTGGTGACTAGCAACTTTGTGTTCTATTAAAGTGCATCAGATTGAAATGTATGACGAGGTATGACATTTTTTTTAATAGTCAAGAAAAGTGTTCCACCGATCAATACTTCTTTATTGTGAATGAATGAGGTATGATATGGCGACAAGTTCATTCCCTTCCATTGAGCAGGTTGACTGTAAAATTAAATGTTTATATTAACCAAAGTTATCAGTGATGGTGGTGATGATAATCATATGGCGTCAGTGTACAAGCATTTTAATTTGATGCCTTTATGCTACATGTGCATAAATTTTTATTTCCATTTTACTCTTCTAGATAGCAGAGAAATGAGAAAGCTCTTGGTCGAACTATGCTTAGTTTTATTCATCTTGTCAGCTAAACACCAAATGTGTCGCCAAAGATCTTTACATGCCAAAATCAAATGACATGGGGTGCCGAGTGGACTTTGTTCCGCCTTCAAAAATCTGACTAAATCTGCCAGGCTTGAACCCGCGATCTTTGGATCCGGAGGCCGACACTCTACCATTGATCCACACAGCAGGCTATTACATTAGATGATTCATTGATATTTCGTCCTTATTTTAAATGTGCTTAAATGTTATTAGCATACTCTATTTATGGCAGTATGAAGAGATGATGCAAGAACATTTGGCAATAATACATCTTCATAAACACTGTTGCGTGTGACAGAAAACGAGGGGAAAAACATATGACTGCCCTTCATGTGGCAATAAAACTTCATAATGATATTTATCTTCAAACTATCAATTGACAGTTTTTTCATTGTGTAATGTATTGAATTTTTAAAAAAATTTGTTTAAAAATTTTTGTTAGTTGTTGTGCACCTTTTTTTTACTTTGAACAGAAATAAAAGCAAAGGGACACTATAATTTCACGAATTTCCTGCAAACAAGGACAAATACAATAAGTGGTTCAAACCAATTCCTCGCGATAACTTTGTCCAAAAGAGTAAAATTGCTTCTTCTGTTGTTTGTAGCCTTTATTTGAAAGAAGATAATGGTTCATCTCTAGGCAAAATCAGGAGACTAAAATAAGGTTCTGTACCATCAGTGTTTCCTAACTATCCTAGTAGTTACAAGATTACTAGTACCAACTCCACGAAGAAAAATTACTAAAAACATACTACCCTCACCCAAGAAATGCAAGAGTTGAAGATGCATATGATTTTCATAATCCTGATACAACCTGTTCAACATCAAATAATGAAGGAACACACATGCAGGGTCGTGGGTGCAAACTGTCGCATATGTGGATTTGGCCCTGTTTTATGGCCGGATGCCCTTCCTGATGTCAAACCTATTGGGAGGAATGTATTCACTATTGAGTATTTCTGTGGTGATTGGTAGTTTGTTGTGTTGTCTGAATGTGAAGAGAGTGTTGGGTCAAACACATCCCCGGCCGGGTCGAGAATCGAACCCGGGACCCTCTGAACCGAAGGCCTGAATGCTGACCATCCAGCCAAGGAGTCAGAAAAAAAAAAATAAAAAAAAATAATAATGGCATGTGGCCTCTGGAGAGGCCTGGTACAGGTCTTTTGAGTTGACACCTTGTGGGCAACCTGTGCGTTAATGAGGATGGGGCCCTATCCATGATGAATTCTAGTGCTGAAGACAGCACACTCATCCAGGCCCCAAGCCATTAAAATTAACCAATGAAGTTGAAAATCAGACTCCGCTGGGAATCGAAAGCAGGACCCCTTGGACCAAAGGCCAGTATGCTAACCATTTAGCTGTGGAGTCAGGCACAGACTGATTCCTCAAATACTGAGGAAATGGGAAGAAATATAGACCGGTTGCATTTGAAAGTAACTTGACTGAACTATACTTAACAAGAGAAGCAGGAAGAACTGAAAAATGAAAATTCACAGCCTGTTTCCAGTCATTCAGCCAGGAATGAATGGAATGAATGAAGCCCCCATCTAGCGGCAAAGATAGGTATTGTGCCGGCTGGCGAAGCCTGTCGCACTCCTCTGAGGCAATGGTTAATAACTGACACATGGAATGATATTGCAGAGTGTTGCTGGAATGGAAGTTGACGGGGAAAACAGAGTACTCGGAGAAAAACCTGTCCTGCCTCCCCTTTGTCAAGTACAAATCTCTCGTGGAGTGACAGGGATTTGAACCACGGAACCGAGCGGTGAGAGGCCGGCGCACATCGCCCGAACCATGGAGGCATAGGAAGAACTGACAAAGGTACAAATAATAAATGACATCGAAAACGATACTCAGGAAATCGGAGGTTTTGAAGAAAGAACATCTTACCAAGTTTTTACTCAAAATACTTCTCTTGTTGAACTTCTATGTAAAACTCTAGTACAAAACATGAGTAAAATGTAAAGTGCAGCTATATATTAAAATTAAAATTTATTTCTGTTATCACACGCCATTTTGTTAGGAAGCTCCATGGAATATTTCAGTAGAAATAAATAAATATTTTGACCATGGTCATTTCCTGACTGCAGCAATTGAAGAATTTTGAAACACTAATTAAATGATAGTGCTTAATCTCAAGATCATTGTTTTCTTAATATCAGAAGACAAACGTATTTAACAATATCCATGTGGTATGTTTTACGATGTATCAAAATACTATGGATGATAAGTGGTTAATATTATTACTCGTGGTTAATGAGCGCCAGCTGGACTGCTCCATCACATAGCAATTTCATGCACTATTTTGACACACATCAGTGAAGGTAGCCTTTAGAATGAATCATTTTAACAATCTTAACCTATGTGACAATCTCTATACCTCCAAATTAAGATAAATTGGCAATCCAAGTCAATATATTTTCCACAGAGCGAGTATTCATTTCTACCGTACAACCACAGGTGGCCAGCACTACATGTCAAGCTATGAAACTACTCAGATTACAGTGCATGGTAGTAACATCGATTGAGTTACATGTGGGTGAGGGGGGGAGGCACAAAAATGTATAGAAAACAAAAAGTACCCGGGTTTAAGGGCTATAGGGGGGAGATATGTGGGGGGGGGGGGGGGGGAAAAATAGCTAGGAAATGGGAGGATTTGTTAATGCCGTCTAAGGGAATTTCGATAGAGATGTAAAGGTTGAGTCTACCAAATTCAGTGCGGTAATAATAGTACTATACATTAAAACTTTTACCAAAGGGACAATAATTACACATGCATTACAATTAAACAAATGTACAGCATGATTATACAATTACAAAATCATTTGGTATTCAACTACACACTAAGAAAGTAACACACTAGACAGAACTACACACACATTTATTGATTAAAACTAGTGTCCTCGTCCCGAAGTGGTGCAGCTCTTTTGAGGCACACCCCCAAATGGAGGTGAGCTGCATGTACCATTTGAACCACATACCAGCCCTCCTGCCATCTTTAAATTTCTGGCAGTACCGGAAATCAAACCTGGGCCCTAGAGGACGGCGGCTAATAACATGAACCGTTACACTACTGAGGCGGACATTTGAGTGAGACTGCAAGATTGACGAATGCGCGCGGCAAGAGAGTGAATTATTCCTCAGTGTCCATGATGTTGGCAAAAAATTATACCCCTTCCACCCTTACTCACAGCACACGCTACACCCTGCTGTGCTGTATGAATCAGTTAGCCGCAACAAACAACATTTTGTTCGTTTTTTCCTTCAATATTTTAAATATAATTGAAGAAATTTAAGGAAGGAATTAACTGAAAAACAATAGGGATTATACAAATTTCTTTTTTTTTTTTAATTATAATTTCTAATTTCAGATGATGTTTAGTAACTTTTAGGTTCTTCAGTCACTCTAAAATTGAAAAAGTCAAGTGGCTAAAAGGGAATTTTAAAAAAGTCTTCACAAAGTGGACGGGCAACTGCCCCCCTCCCTCTAATCGCCACTACTGGTGCATGGACCTGTTTATCAATGTTGGTATAAGGAGCGCAGCATAGATCTAGTGGGCTGTGAATGATGAAATGAAGATCCTAATTTCCTCAATAGATGGTGCTGGGCAGATAATTGATTATGAAGATACAGTAGTTGAAAACTAGCACTTCTATAGGAAGTGGATTAATTTTTTAGAAACACACTTCTAAATATAAACACATAATATTTTCTTCTTCACTGATGTACAGCTGCCAAAATATTCTTTGTAAGTATAGAAGGATGAAATATTTGTTATGCGCTTCGCTTCTACTCATAGGATATAAACTTCATGGTTTTGATCCGTACAGAATTGTGATCACAATAATTACAAAACTTATGTTGTAATGGTCCACCTTTTAAATACCATATTATGCAATGTTTACAATACATTTTTAATCTAGGAACCAGTTTGGCCTTGGCTGGCCATCATCAGGCATAATACAAAACTGTACAAACACATCTAATGACTAAAACTAATGTACACAAACATACACAAATGACATAAAATGTATAATGTATAATTCTGGGATGAATTATGTGCACAACACACAAAATGTATGATGAGATTAAAAGGTAAGGCTCTAAAATCCTCAGATGCATTGCATCATGTTAAAATGTTTCATTGCTGTTGGGGGCACGCTGTTGTGAGCTTGCATCTGGGAGATAGTGGGTTCGAATCCCACTGTCGGCAGCCCTGAAGATGGTTTCGCGTGGTTTCCCATTTTGACACCAGGAAAATCCTGGGGCTGTACCTTACTAAAGGCTACAACTGCTTCCTTCCAACTCCCAGTCCTTTCCTATCCCATCGTCGCCAAAAGACCCATGTGTCAGTGCAACTTAAAGCCACTAGCAAAAAAAATGTTTCATCATTAGTTCTTCTTGTTAAAATATCTTGAAAAACTGATGAGCCCACTTAGCACACTGGGGCAAAACGCTGGCAGCCAGGAATGAGTTGGCTGGAAAATCTATAATGTCCAATAACAGACCATTTATATTGGGATTATAAATTTACTCATTCGGGACAAACATTTCAGGTTCCCTATGGGGAAGCAACATATAGATCAGACATACGCAATTTAATGCGGTGTCCATGAAGGTTATCCTTTCGTTGCGGCACGTGGTGCATAGCGTACTGTTGTGTACCTCATACTGACTGGGAGGAGTTGAGATTCCCCTCTACTGTCGAAATGAAATAAATTGCGGTCATTAACAGCATACTGTTGGGACACACTCATATCAATAATAATAATAATAATAATAATAATAATAATAATAATAATAATACTAGTAATAATAATAATAATTCATTGTCAAGAGTATGTATGTATGTATGTATGTATGTATGTATGTATGTATGTACAAAAATAAAATACTGGTTGCTCAGTGTTAAATTTTGATGCCAAACAGATGATTTCAATGAGGCTTTAGCTTTCTCTAATGTGTTTGTTACTGATAGTGAAGGAGTAGTGGAAATGTGCTATGTGCATTGTGGCAGTGTTTGAAACACAACCTTCAAATAATGTTGTTTTCTGGTTTGGATTAGTGATCAGTGGTGGCAATTAGTGGAGGCAGTACCCTCCCCCACACACAACCCACCTTGTGGAGAAAAGGAAGCTGCTGCCAAAGAGTCTGTCTCTGATGAGTAGATGATCCGTCGGTGAGCCTTTGCCAAGTTGCAGTTCATGTGATTCTCTCTGACAAGACTTCTTTCAGTTCGGCAAAGTTCAGGCTGATTAATGTTTACAGACCACTGGTAGCCCGATAAAACAAAAGATATATAGCAGAGTGTTCAAGCAGTGGCCACACATGTCTTGTTGGGAGTGGAATCTTCATCGGGTAGACAACCGTCTCACATCAGACGACTATTTAGACTTTTTACAGAATATTATGGTACCAAGTGTGAGAGTGTGCTGTTGAGATGTGGTAATACAATTTGTGCATGAAAATTCCCCAATCCACATACGCTGTCGCATAAAACTAAATCGCTCGGGGCTGGTGAACCACCCGGTATTTCAAATCTCCAGAGATGCAGCAAATTATTATTGTTCATTTCTACAAAGATTGTTGTAGCTGTGTTCAGACACATGTGGGGAGGAAAGTGTATTTTTGGAATGAAACTGGACTACGACAAGGATGTGTGCTGTCACTAGTGTTGTTCATATTCCTTGTGGACTAAATTATGCAGGACACAAAGGAATAATATGAGCACGGGCTGCTGAAGGTACTGCTGTTTGCAAATGATATTGTGGAGTGTGGAGCAAATAAAGAGGAAGTAAAAGGGTAACTCACCATGTTGAGTGAGATTGTTGAAAATTATGGAATGAAAGTTAGGATGGAAAAGTATAAGGCAAATGGTGCTGACAAAAGGGAAGAGAAAAGAATTATAAAAATAAAGGGACAAAACCTTGAAATTTTGGAGAGCTTCAAGTACTAGGGAAGCCAACTGATGCAGGATGCAGAGTTGGACATGATCAGTAAAAGGATTCAACATGGAAATACATTCAATCAGAGTGTGAGAAACCTGGTGTGGAGGATGGAAGTACCAGTGAAGTGTAAAGAGGTCCTGTATAAGATGTATTACTGACATTTGCAGCAGAGACCTGGACTCTGACAAAAAGGAGAATTAAACCCAGGCCAGTGAAATGAAAGTTTTAAGAAGTGTGATAGGAAAGAGAAAGAAGGGTAGAGTAAGAAATGAAGATGTTAGGAAGTAAAATGGAGTGGAAAAGCTTTACTTCAGAATGCAGAAGGATAAACTTTGATCGTATGGACATTTTAAGTGGATGGAAGAACGAAGGATATCGAAGCAGATGATGGAGACCCAGATCAAAGGAGGGATGGCAAGGAGGACCCAGACTAAGATGGTTGAAAATAATAAAGAATAGTATAATTAGAAGAAACCTGGACTGGAAGACAGTTAAGGAGGGACATTGGTTGTGGGATAGAAGATGGAAAGGTGACATGAACATCCCAATCCTGTGGTAGTGGATGAGGGAAATGATAATGATGGTGGTGGTTGCTGGCCCAGTGGTATAGGGGTAGTGGGCCTGCCTGTTACCAGGAGGCCCTGGTTTTGATTCCAGCCAAGGTGAAATTTTTTAACATGGATCTGAGGACTTGTTTTAGGTACACTCAGGCTACACAAGAACAATTGAGGAGCTGTCTCATGGTTAGATAGCAGCTCCAGTCTATAAAGCTAAGAATGATGACCAAGAGGACTTGTTACGCTGACCATGTGTCACTTTGTAATGTACAGGTCTTCAGGCTGAGCAGTGGTCACACTGTGGGCCATGACCTGCTAGGGCTCTAGCATCATGGGTTTCTTAAAATAATCTTTGACCTAACGATAGAGAAAATTGCATTGAGAAAATTGCATATCGCAAATTATCAAAACTACCTCAAACATAGCGTCACAAAGAATAGATTGAATATCTGATAAATGAAAATCCATAGCCTGTTTCCAGTCATGACTGGGTGAGGAATGGAATGAATGAAGCACCCATCTAGCAGCGAGGAGAGGAATTGTGCCGGTTGCCAAAGCCTGTCACACTCCTCTGGGACAATGATTAATGACTGACAGATGAAATTAAATTATACTGGAAAGTGTTTCTAGAATGAAAGATGACAGGAAAAACCAGAGTACCCAGAGAAAGACTGTCCCACCTCCACTTTATCCAGTACAAATCTTGCATGGAGTGAACCACAGAACCCAGTGGTGAGAGGATGGCGCTCTGCGGCCTGAACCTTGGAGGCTTAACAACAAGTAATAAATAAGAAAAATTACATTCTGTGAAACTTTAAGCTAAAATACAAATAGTAGAATTCTACAGATGAAACATCATATTGCTTGCTTATCATTCAAAGGGGCCTCATATCTAGGTCATTGGTCCAAGTATCATATGATTATCAAAGTACCAGACATGCAGTAATGGGAAAAGTACAAGAAAGAAGTAACTGGGCTGAATTACAATTACCTGAGAAATATTTTATTCAGTTACAATAACAAATTACTTTTCCAACAAGTAATCAGTAAAATTAAAACTACTTCACAGAACACCAGTCTTCAGGAAATCACCATTTCTTTTACAATGATACAAAACTTTGCAAGGTAAAAGATACTGTATTGCTTTTGTTTTTGTTTTTTAAGAGTATGGATATTAAGTGGCTATTATCGCTAAGCAAGACTTAAAGCACCACACTAACCTGCTTCAACTCTGTATGTTCCAACACTATGTAGCACTTCTCAAGATGTCTCTATTCGCATGTGCATGCACGCAGTGTTACCCACTTATTCCCATTGTGACAGTGGTTCATTCACTGTACTTTTTTGACATTTTTAATTATTATTATTATTATTATTATTATTATTATTATTATTATTATTATTATTATTATTATTATTATTATTATTATTATTATTCTTCAAGAATGTAAAACTGATCTTAGTACAGGAAAGTATTTCCTGTCTTAATTTGGTTATTGGAGTTGTCTGGAGTGAGAGGAAGAAACAACTCTCAAAATTTGTACTTCATGATCATATAAACTCACTCTTCTGAATAGATTATTTATTTTGGTTTAGTTGTCTTGTCCAGTAACTCAGGACATAAGTAAATAATAATTTTGTTTAATGTTTTTGCAGATAAATCGGATGACATCATGGATAGATGGAAGCTTTATATACAGCACAAGTGAAGCATGGGTCAACGCTATGCGCTCATTTAACAATGGTACCTTCCTCAGTGAACGGGACACAGATCTACCAATTCGGAACACGATGCGTGTACCACTCTTCAACTCGCCAGCACCACATGTATTACGTATGCTGAGTCCTGAACGCCTCTTCTGTAAGTAATAGCGTAGAGCGCTGATTCATTTCACAAACATCAGCTGGCTTGAACATTTTAAGTAAAAGACGTATGGCTACAAGCCAGAGTGCTTAATGCAAAAATATGATGATATGAGATGCCAGAGCACTTTATTTTCCTCAAAAAGTGCCTGTCAATATTGCAATGCAGCTTACAGGTTTTTGTACTACCCTGTTTTAAATTAACACCAGTCCATTATTCCTGTTTTCTTAGTTAAAGTGTACAGTCAGATTACAGAGTCCGTTTAAATTCCTTTGGTTCAAGTTTGGGTCCCATGTATTTTTTACCTCTCATGAGCTAGATTATGTTATGAGTAATTTCTGTCTTCCTACATAGTCTGCATTCTGGGTTGTTCTTTAGAATTCCCGTTTTAATACAATAGTAAACAAATTCAGCCGGCAAAAAAGCATACAGACTGTGTTTGTGGTATTGAGTAGTGAATGATTAGCAATGTTTAAATATGGCTTAGTCATTTTATGATGATTATGAATCCCCATTTTGTTGAAGTGCTTCTTTATAGGTGCATGTCTTGTAAAAAAAATATATATATAATCAGTAAAGACTGTTATGCCTTTCAGCGTTCAGTCTGCAAGCCTCTGAATTTACCAAACGTCTCCACAATCCTTCTATTTGCCACTAGTGCTGTGGCCTCATTTAGTTCTATACCTCTTATCTTTAAATTGTAAAAAACTGAGTCTAACCATCATCGTCTTGGTCTCTCTCTACTTCTCTTACCCTCCATAACACAGTCCATATTCTTCTAGGTAACCTATCCTCCTCCATTCGCCTAACATGACCACACCACCAAAGCCAGTTTATGCGTACAGCTTCATCCATCGAGTTCATTCCTAAATTAGCCTTTATCTCCTAATTCAAAGTACCCTCCTGCCATTGTTCCTATCTGTTTGTACCAGCAATCATTCTCGCTACTTTCATGTCTGTTACTTCTAACTTATGAATGAGATATCCTGAGTCCACCCAGCTTTCGCTCCCGTAAAGCAAAGTTGGTCTGAAAACAGACCAATGTAAAGATAGTTTCGTCTGGGAGCTGACTTCCTTCTTACAGAATACTGCTGATCGCAACTGCGAGCCCACTGCATTAGCTTTACTACACCTTGATTCAATCTCACTTACTATATTACCATCCTGGGAGAACACACAACCTAAATACTTGAAATTATTGACCTGTTCTAGCTTTGTATCACCAATCAGACATTCCATTCTATTTAATTTCTTACCTACTGATGTCAATTTAGTCTTCGAGAGGCTAATTTTCATACCATACTCATTGCACCTATTTTCAAGTTCCAAGATATTAGATTGCAGGCTTTCGGCACAATTTGCCATTCAGACAAAGTTGTCAGCATAGGCCAGACTGCTTACTACATTTCCACCTAACTGAATCTCTCCCTGCCATTTTATACATTTCAACCGATTATCCATGTAAACTTCGAACAGCAAAAGGTGAAATATTACAGCCATATCTAACCACTTTAAGTACCCTGCACCCAGAATTCATTCTACCATCAATTCTCACTGAAGACCAATTGTCAACATACAGTAAATCCCTTTGATTGATTTTAATAATCTACCATTAATTCCATAGTCTGCCAGTATGGCAAACATCTATTCCCTCAGTACCCTGTCATATGCTTTCTCTAAATCTACAAAACATAAACACAACTGCCTATTACTGTCGTAGCATTTTTCAGTTACCTGGCACATACTGAAAATCTGATCCTGACAGCCCCTCTGTGGTCTGAAACCACACTGGTTTTCATCCAACTTCTTCTCAACTACTGATCGCATCCTCCATTCCAAGATGCCAATGAATACTTTGCCTGGTATGCTAATCAATGACGTACCTCAATAGTTGATGCAATCCTTTCTGTTCCCTTGCTTATAGATGCATGCAATTACTGCTTTTGTCCAGTCTGAAGGTACCTTACCAACACTCCATGCTAATCTTATTACTCTATGAAGCAGTTTCATACCTGCCTTCCCACTATACTTCATCATTTCAGGCCTAATTTCATCTATTCCTGCTCCTTTATGAAAATGGAGTTTATTTACCATCCTTTCCACTTCCTCAAGCATAATTTCACCAACATAATTTTCCTCCTCCCCATGAGCTTGGCTGTTTGCAACACCACCATGATGATTCCTTTTACATTGATAAGATGTTCAAAATATTCCCTCCACCTCTCCAGTGATTCCCTGGGATCTATTATGAGTTCACCTGAATTACTCAAAACACTGTTCATTTCCTTTTCCCTCCCTTCCTAAGATACTTTATTACTGTCCAGAGAGGTTTCCCTGCTGCTTTACCTAGCCTTTCCAGGTTGTTACCAAAATGTTCCTACGACATATTTTTGGATTCACAACTATTTGTTTTACTCTGTTTTCTTCATCTACATACAAATCCCTGTCTGCCTCAGCCCTTGCTTGGAGCCATTGCTGATAATCCTTTTTATGTTTACAACCTGCTCTCACTTCATTCCACCAAGATGTTTGCCTTTTCCCATCTTTACACACAGTTGTTCCTAGGCATTCCCTTGCTGTTTCTACTACAGCATCCCTGTATGCCACCCATTCTCTTTCTATACCCTGAAACTGCTTACTGTCTACTGTTCGTAACTTTTGACTAATCATATCCATGTACTTCTAATTTCCTCGTCCTGGAGATTTTCTACCCTTATTCATTTGCAGACAGATTTCACTTTCTCTACCCTAGGCCTAGAGATACTTAACTACAGATCAGATAGTGGTCTGTATCATCGAAAAATCCCTGGAAAACTCATACATTCCTACCAGATTTTCTGAATTCGAAGTCGGTTAAGATATAGTCTATTAGGAATCTGGTACCCCTAGCCTCCCATGTGTAGCAGTGAATAGCCTTGTGCTTGAAGAATGTATTCAGAACTGCTAAACACATACTAGCATAGAAGTCCAGCAAACGCTTCTCATTCCCATTAGCTTCCATATCTTCCCCACACTTACCAATCACTCTTTCGTATCCTTCAGTTCTATTTCCAACTCACGCATTGAAATCTCCCATTAGCACTATTCTATCCTTGCTGTTGACCCTGACCACGATGTCACTCAGTGCTTCATAAAACATGTCAACTTCATCCTCATCTGCGCCCTCACACAGTTAATACACTGAGACCATTCTCGTCCTAATTCCTCCAACTACCAAATCTACCCACATCATTCGCTCATTTACGTGCCTAACAGAAACTATGTGCGTGCAGTGGTATTCCTGATAAACAGCCTTACCCATACTCTGCCCTTCCCTTTCTAACACCAGTGAAGTACACTTTAAAATCTCCTATCTCTTCCTCGTTATCTCCCCTTACCCGAATATCACTTACTCCTAGCACATCCAGATGCATCCTCTTTGCTGACTCAGCCAGTTCTACTTTCTTTCTTCCATAAGCCCCATTAATGTTGATGTCTTGTGAAAACAGCTACTATAAATTTTAAGTGAATTCTGCTTCACTTGGTTGTTTTCTCACATGGTCCTTTAATGAATAGTCTCCCATGTTTGATGCCTACTGTTGTTTTCCACCATTTTTAAGTGTTTGTTCCCAGACCAGCTCTTGATAACTTCAATGATGGGGCACTTACATTTTCCAGTAGCTGGTTCAGATCCCATTAAGCATGATGCTGATCCTTGTGTGGCAAGTTCGTCAGCTTTTTCAATTCCCTCCACACCTCTGACACATACAACCACAACAGATAGTCATAGTTGTGAAGCTTCGACAGTGCGTTGAGGCATTCTTCTACCACTTTAGAAGTCACTTTGGGACTTACTACAGCCCCAAGTGCTGCTTGGCTGCTTGCAAATATAAAGAATCTCTTTGGTTACAAAAGCTCTTATGTTTTCACATACTCGTACACACTGTAGGATTTCATATATGTCAGTTTGGAGTACTATGGCATATCTACCGAAGGAGAAACTTTTGAATTTTCTTCGTCTGAATCCATACACCCCAGTACCTGCCTCAGAGTTTACTCTTGATTCATCTGTTAATCGGATCAAGGAACCCTCAGGATAGACGGCCTCTTTCTTCCAGTAATTTGGATTAGTGATGACCTTAAATTTTTAATTGAAATTATATTTTATGGTTGTGTAGTCTGACTGCTTATTCAGTATGGGGTTGCCTACAACTTCTGATACCGAATCTGGAATGTTAAGTTTTAAGCCCTGCTGCATTCTATGGAGCACTACCATAGCCTTCCCCTTGATTAATGTATCAAGTGGAGTCAGGTTCAATAGCATCTCCATAGCTGCAGTTAAGGTGGTTTTGAAAGCCCGAGCAAAACTCTTGATGAATCTTTCTGAGCTGAACTGGATTATTCTTATTCAGTGTTTTAGTCCACCAGTGCTTCACTTGAATAGTGATTCAGTTGTTTCCTTACATGGTCCTTTATAAATAGTTTCCCATATTCGATGTCTTGTCGTTATCCACCTTTTTAGGTGTTAGTTCCTGGACCACCTCTTGATAATTTCCCGAATGGAACAGATCATATTCACTGGTATATATCCTACATCCCATGGAAATTATTTGGAACATGATATTAACATACATATTTTACAGTATGTATTTTTTGCACTTTTTTGCACTATCTTTGCTGATAGCTAATATGTCCTCCTCTGTGTTTGACAAGTTGCTTAACATGATTTGGCATAGATTCCACAAGCTTTGAGCACATATATTTAAGTTCATCATGAAACCCACTGTATCTAGAGACTGTATCATGTATAGTGTATAGTTTTGTGGAACAGATCAATTTTCAGTCTTCTTTTGCAAATACCCCATTCTCTGGGGTTTTGTAAGGTTTAAATGAGATTACAGCCCATTTCAATTTTTCATAGTTTACAATTCTCTTGGCAGTTTACCACTCTCCCCTGGTTGGTCTCCTGTTTGGAAACTCCACTCCCAAGTGGTTCTACTGTGATTTCCAAGCCAGAGAAATGTACATGGAGTCATGGTCTCTTCCTCTGTTTTAGTGTATTCTCTGTTTTATCATCAAAGTGAATTAATTGAGCTCTGGCCTCCTTTAGAGAGGACATTTTGGAGTCTGGGACATTCTGAAGCCTCTTCTATTTCCTCAAAATGCCTTATCCAAGAATCTCTTAGCTACTCTTGGAGCTTTATTGTACTTTGTAGATTGTTCCCTGTAGTCGGTCCATTTACCTGACCTTTTAGCTACATTCAACAGCCTTTGAACTTCTTTCCTTCTTTTGGCCAGGTCATTGTTTCACAATGGTGTATTCCTGTTGGATTGCCTGACTACAGAAGGATATGTTTTGTTAAAAGATCTAATTATCACATTGTCCAGCTGCCCTGAGGCAATTTCAGTTCCTTCAAAGTCTTGTATATTATCTACAGTTCCACTCAGGTTGTTGGCTAGTTCCTTCTCAAAGGCTTGCTAATCTATCCTGTGTGCATTCTTGTGAATTTCTGACTCAGCAGTTTATACCCTTAATGTCAGAAAGCATTTATCTGTGGTCTGAACAACATAGCTCTGGAGATACATGCCAGTTGCTAATTATACTACCTAAATGGGACTGATGATGCATATGTTCAGCCCCTTTAAAAAAAGAAAAAACCTCTTCTTACAAGCAGCCCCACCAGTCATTCTACTTCTTTTGTTGTTATTGGCTCTGGATCATTAAACTGAAAGATAAGCCAATCACAGTACTATCTCCTTCAGCTGTTCCAAACTTGATTTCAGTTTTACTACTGGGAGGTCTCTAGATCATAGACATCGACAGTGCTGTCTGGCCAGATCTGTTCTCCTGCTTCATTTAGTCCCCTACCTTTAACAACCCAGTGTTCCTGCACAAGAGCCACACAAGTCTCTCATCATCACACACATTGCTGCCGAGGCAGCCTTACTGTGTTGAAGATTTACCTGCAGCACTCTCACATCTGTGGATTTATTTAAATTTATCCCTATCTTTCAGTGGTTTAAACTCCATCTTGTTCAAACCACATTGAATGAGTTAAGGTCTATTGAAAAGGCCAAGATTTGTCCCTTCTCAGACACTTTGCAACTTGTAAGTATCCACAATTCAAATAGAGA
Organism: Anabrus simplex; assembly: GCF_040414725.1. Classification (NCBI taxonomy): domain Eukaryota; kingdom Metazoa; phylum Arthropoda; class Insecta; order Orthoptera; family Tettigoniidae; genus Anabrus; species Anabrus simplex. Next base: position 1,199,324,387 of record NC_090266.1, on the reverse strand, counting down.
AAAGAAAAGGCTCCACCTATTCAATACCAAATAAAATATATATATGTATTGTATTGAATAGGTAGAATCTTTTCCTTTCTCTATTTGAATTGTAATTTTCTTTCAATATAAATCATTATGAAATTTGTAGCTTAAGGTTGTAAGTATCCATTCATTGATGTTAGGATTCAGGTCTTTATTCCTGAGCCTTGTGTCTAGTGGTTGGTATCAAGATAAGGACCCTAAGGAGAACTTTGGAATCCACCTCGTGCAGCTCTGCACTCTCCCCAGAACAACAAAGTCAGTTCACTGTCTTGTTAAGCCACTGTTGGGTATACTCATTTTCATTGGTAATCCACAGAATCTGTGAAAATTTGGACTTAATAAACTGCAGTGGTACTGCTGAGGAGGATCAGTATCCACTGTCTCAAGTATCTTAGTTTGAATAAGGTCTGCTCATTCATGATTCAATTTTTAGTTTTGGCATCTAGTAATCACTATCATTTTAATTTCCACAGCACCATCCCTTACACATAAGTCTGCAACTGATGGCTCCTATTTTTCTAAATATGCCTGTGTATGGGTATTGGTGTGCTGGATTCAGAGCAAGGTCTTTCTGTCCACTTCTTAGTCCTGAAATAGCTACTGGAGATTTAGGCCTTCTGGATGGCTTCACTTCATCCAGATTCCTTCTCTCTTCATCCTCTCCTGAGTAAGTTTCTTTCCTTCTGCTTGAGAGTCTTGATTTAGACTTAGGCCTGTTTTCCCCGGCAGCCATTCTGAGAGCATAAACAGTTGCCTCCATTTTAGTCTTCAGTTGACAAGCCTGTGGATGAAGTCATTCCTTGTAAGGTTGAGCTTTCGCTTAAATTTTCTTGATGTTCCGTTTTAGGTCCCACAATTACGGGGATATGCTATTAAACCCCACTGACACAGATTAAGGCAAACCACAGTTGACACCTGCAGGTTGGGGAATTGGTTCATGGTTTCTTATTCAGTATATTTAAAGACAAGCCAGCCTGGCTTGTAAGTGTTCGGCTGACAATGGCAAACAAGTGCTGCCTGTCCACCACCCGCTGACATATCATGGTACTGTTTTAAGGTCCAGCTTTAGAATTTATGGGCAGTTACACCACGCCGGGGACCCCAGCCCTGGAATGCCAGAAATTTTCTATGGAAATTCTGGCTATTTAAGTGAAGAATTCTTTAATCGTGTAATATAAGGCATTAAAATAATATTGTATTAATATGAATTCACTGGACTAAGTAAATTATGAAACTATTGAATAATTCCAATATATTAAATACTAGCAAGATACCCGTGCTTCACTACAGTTTTAAATTGAAAGTTATTTTTCAAAATTTTACATTTTGGAGAGTCTACTGTTCACTTAGCCTTTAAAACACACCCTCAGTTCGTACATCAAACTGCTTTGGGGAATAATTTTCTTATCTAACACGCATTTGAACCCCACACAAAAGAATTAGAATGTTTTTAAACCCTATCTTATTTAACATCTAGGATGTAAAAAGTGATCAGCCTGTAAAATTTAGTTGTATGTTGAACAGTAATGGAGGAATGAATGTTTTTTAGGCAGTGAATGTTTTAAAAATATTTCCTAACATATAGGACACAGAAGACCATCCTTCATGTACTTCGTAATTCTTATGATCATAGAAGTGAATATTTTTGTAATCAATCCTCACCCCCCCAGTCAAAACCCCTTAGGGGTGTATTGTTTGAAGACCACTTCTTATTTAAAATTTAAGACATGGAATTTAGTGTATAGAGGGCAGCACCCATCTCTGATATAAATCGAAATGACACCACCTTTATTATTTAGGCTTATTATTATTATTATAATATTTATAAAGCTTGTGGAAAGTGATTAGCAATTTGAGAGGTTTAAATCTTTAAATATCAGACATTCAACGTCCGCAAGAATTCATAGGTACCGGTACTTTAATGGTATACAGTCTCAAAAAATTGTTCATCCAGTTGTGTATCAATTTCAAGGTTATTTCAGTTCAACCCCTAATTTTTACGAATAAATTGTTTTGGTAATAAAGAAAAGGAGTCAGAAATTAGGTCGAGTACCTTGGCTGTTATGGAAACTTAGTTTTACAACTTCAACAACTTTTACATAATCCCAATCCTTATACGTGAAACATACAAAGTGCTTGTAAAATTTCAAATTCATATGTCAAAAGGTTTGGAGGGATGAGTAATTTTATCATAAGTTGTCGCCCCCTAGCCAAACCTCTTAGAGGTTTACTGCTTTAAGATCTTTTCTTATTTGAAATCTGAAAGATATAGGAGCAAACATCATGTGAAATTTTAACCTCTTATATCAAACGGTTTCAGAGAAATGAATATTTTTGTCATCTGGCCCAACGCCAGTCAAAATCTCTTAGGAATATATTTTTTCAGGACCACTTCACATTTAAAATCTAAGATGTATAGGAGCAACAATCATGTGAAATTTCAACCTCGCATGTCAAGCAATTTCAGATAAATTGACATTTCAGTAATCAGGCCTTATCCCCATGCCCCCCACAGTCAAAACCCATTCGGGGTGAATTGTTTTAAGACCACATTTTATTTAAAAATCTATTACATATAGGAGCAAACATCATGTGAAATTTCAATCTCGTAACTCAAGCAGTTTCAGAGATGAGAATATTTAGTTTTCCAGGCCTTTCCCTCCCGGTCAAAATACCTTAGGGGTGTATGATTTTAAGACCCCATTTTCTTAAAAATCTAACACACATAGGGCAACTATCATGTGAAATTTCAAGCTCCTTATGTCAAAACCCCTTAGGTGTGTGTTATTTTAAGACCACATTTTATTGAAAATCTAAGACATACAAGAGGACCCATCATGTTAAATTTCAACCTCGTATGTCAAACGATTTTGGAGAAAGTAGTATATATGTGTTTCGGTACAAACTCCCATTTTACCCTTAAGGGCTGGTTTCTTCAAAAACTTGTCTTACTGAAAATCTAGTACATAAAGAAGCAATCATAAAGTGCAATTTCAACTTTGTATGGTCAACGATTTAGGAGGAATGAATATTTTGGTTTTTTGGGTTTTATCCCAGTTTCCTTTCCTTAGGGGTGGAATTCTTTGAAACCCTTCCTTAGTGGGTGCCTATTGCTTTTTATATATATATACTGTAGATACACATGTGAATTCTCAAGTCTGTAATGCCTTCAGTTTTAGATATAAGTATCTTCATAAAAAGAATTAAACTCCTGCTTCACTTATTTTCAACCTCCCACCCCAGTGGATTTCTCCTCAAGTGGATTTTCATAGAACAAAAATATACGAGTTTCCTTATTTTTAAAGGAGATTCTGAATACCAATGTTCACGTTTGTAATATCTTCAGTTTTTGAGATAAACTGTACATTTACTCATTTTAAAAATTAATCCCCTTTTTCACTTCTTTTTATGCCAACTCAAGTAGTTTTTCCAAAAACAAAAAATATGTGTTTCTTCCTTTTTAAAGGAGATTCCAAATACCAAGTTTTACATCTCTAAATTGTCAAGTTTTTGAGATATAGATATCCTAATTTAAACAATTCAGCCCCCTTTTCACTCCCTTAGCCATGGAATATACCCTCTCTGAGTGAGCACCTACACTGTAATATAAATGTACTCGCAATATTTCATTTCTTTCTGTCCAGTGGCTTTGGCTTGCCGATGATGAATCGGAGTGTTCATGTTTCTAGATTCAATACTTCAGAAGATATTAATTACTGACTGTTGCTATTAAGAAAACTGTATTTTGATAAAAATGCAGTTATAGAATTCACTAATTTTCTTACCAATTGTACAAAGTTTTCATGTCATCAACTGGCATAGATTCAAACTGCTGTGTAACTAAGTTTGTTAAGAAGACCCATAGGTAGTGCAAGAGCTCAAAACATAGAAATGCAAATTTTACACTTCATAATCTTTTGTTCAGCTCAGCTGTAAAATTTCCATTGTTGAATTTGGGTCCCTTTCTGTGCAACAGGTCACAAATAGTCTTAATACTCATTAAGTTAGATCTCTGCTTTGAATTCCATGCTTTCAAATACTAGTGATATGTCTTCACAAGTATTCAGGAGAATAAAATGTTGCATTTTGAACCTCTTTATTTTAATATTTTTGGAATTTCTAAATAAGAACTATGAAGAGAATTTTCTAGCTTCATTAAACCTGTTTCAGAGTTGGCTTTCAACCATTAAAAACTGATGTATTTGTCCTGAATGAGTAAATTTGTAATTCCAATATAAATGGTCCATTATTGGACATTATCAATTTTCCAGCTAACTCATTCTTGGTTGCCAGCATTCAGTTTACTCATTCAGGACAAATATTTCAGGTTCCCTATGGGAATCACTATCTAAATCATCTGATGATCTAGCAGGTATCAATTTTTATAAATGAGACAGTCTCTGGCTCCAAGTAGCCTACACAGTGGCCTCCACTCCCATCATGTGTCGTACTGAACGCTTCTTCTGGCAACTGTCAGAACTACGTTTGTTTTCAGTCCAACAAACACTGTTATGCCATAGTCTGTCATGGTGGTTCATAGCCACTTAAAAACGTGGTCAGCCAGATGGACCAAGTAGTTTTACACGAGGTTTCACCTCCGGACTTTACATCATATGTCCCTGCCTTGTTTTGAGGTTCAAAACTCCATTTCTTCTTGGGTTATTTCACCTCACATTGAGGGCAGGAATAACTGTGATATTTCCCCCTCATCTTCTCCCCTTTCTACAGGCACCATCTACCGGGCGAGTTGGCCATGCGCGTAGAGGCGCGCGGCTGTGAGCTTGCATCCAGGAGATAGTAGGTTCGAATCCCACTATTGGCAGCCCTGAAAATGGTTTTCCGTGGTTTCCCATTTTCACACCAGGCAAATGCTGGGGCTGTACCTTAATTAAGGCCACGGCTGCTTCCTTCCAACTCCTAGGCCTTTCCTATCCCATCGTCGCCATAAGACCTATCTGTGTCGGTGCGACGTAAAGCCCCTAGCAAAAAAAAAACAAAAAAAACCAAAAAAAACAGGCACCATCATGTACCCATACTCACACTACACCACAGTCACTACAACCATCACTACCACATCAAGCCCTGGTCAGTCTGCAGCCGAAGCAGCAGCTGTTGCATTAATGTCCTTAAGCCAACAATCCCAGTTACCCCAGATATCTTCCTGTGCCCACTGTCCCTCGGTACACTCCAGGCATACATTTTAAGCGCCCAGCGTCTTGCACCCCTCTTGAAGCTGTACTAGCCTCTCATCATATTGCTACAGATCTACCACCTCCACAAACCTTAACTCAGGAAGAACAACTAAGCATGGAATCGACACCCACGACAACTAACACTCTTTGGATTCAGAATATCCATCCCTTTCTCCAGTCCAGCACTCAATCACTTCTATTTGCTCCATACAACCTCGCCCACAAGGCTCTCAAGTATTTCTTCTAGTTAATACCACTCCTGAATTCTGCTGCGCTCAAAACATTCTTGCCACACTGCTTCACTTCAGCATGAAGAAAGAAGAGAGCATATATTTGACTAACAAGGAATGTCGTCATAATCAAAGTAAATGGTGAAGAAGCAACTCATAAAATATCAAATACAATTGGTGCAGCAAAACTAGGTCCTTCTGCATCCTTTCGACCTCTCAAACAGCCCACATTCAAGACCCGACCTCCACCCTCTCGCCATCATTTACTCAGCTGTGTGGTCAGAGGGATTGCCCCTGCCATTGTGGAAGAAGTCATCGTACAAGAATTAAACGTCGACAGAATCCCCGTCCAAAAGGCATTCCGAGTAAAGAACTCCTCCGGACCGCCCTTCACAATCCGGCTACTACTCTTGACCATCAAAAAGGTCTATCACCTGCTGTGTGGAGCCATCACATGCTCCACCACCTCAACACCTACGATGTGAGCGCTGCTTGCAGTATAACAGTCATAGCACCAAACACTGCCGCGCAGAGCACCCAAATTGCGGACACTGCAGCCAAGCACTCTCTACACCTAGCCGCCCAAATATTCAGGCACCACCTCTATGCCACACTTGTGGTCAGGCTCACGCTACCTGCTCAAGAAAATGCAAAACTCTTTCTGCACCACTGACGGATCTCGTCGCTCCACTGAAGATAATAGACACCCCACGCCCGCAACAGACACTTTACCCACCGCCCACCATTGAAGATATAATCAGGTTCACCACCCTTTGTATCAAGTCACCTCCAGGCTGCAGTCAGCCAGGCACTAACTTCATACTTTCAGACAATACACTCTGGTCTGCATACCCACTTTCTATTCCATTGTTCAGAAACCCTGGTTGAATTCATTGTATATAAGTTGTTTTTGAAATAATGGAAGGATCTTCACCATAGTACTAAAACGCATTAAATAACAGCTCATCAAGAAGAATTATCCTTCCATTCATTTCCTACTCTAACCATTCATTCGATCATACATCCTCCTATCACCCCTTTCATGCAGTTATACATTCATTCTCTTATATCTCCACATGAACTCACCCTTTCATTCATGAATTCATTCATACATCCATACCATACCTCATCAGCCAAATTAAAAGTAATTAAATAAAAATAGCAAGCTTTCAGTTAGTGACCAAATCAACCCTAGCCAAGAGCCCAACAACTTTTCTACCACCTTTATTATTCACACCACTCTCAACCACCTTCTTCAACCCTTCACTTTTCCATCTAATAGCCTGAATCTCTTGGCCAGAGAGAGGGTGTCACCCTCTGAGTGGCCCGCCGCCTCCTTCAGGGGAGGAATCAAAACAATTTATAATGCCTCCACTATACACACTAGCTATAAGTCTTGGTAGGTGATTAGCCCAAATTAGCACACTAGGGCGAAATATTGCCAACCAAGAATGAGTTAGCTGGAAAGTTTATAATGTCAATAATGGACCATATACATATATTGGAATTATGAATTTATTCATTCAGGACAAATATTTCAGGTTCCCTATGGGAATCAATATCTAAATACTGCTTAGTCGAGCAGCTAGTCTCCTTATTTCAAAATTTTTCCAATTGAAATTTAGCAAAATTTTCATAGCACTACTCTTTTGTAGGAAATAACCTTTCCTTTGGATGTTTGGATCATTGGATCCTTTGGAACTTTTCCACTTCTCGTATCAAATAATCCTGATAAGTCCCATACACTGGAAAAAAATGCTTTCCCAAAGCTTACATGCAATACATCAAGCTGACAGACCAGTAATGATCTGCTTTATGTTATCACCCTTCTCTTTCTATTCTTCCTCATTATACACTTCATCACAAATGTATTAAATATTGTACCCAATGCCTTTCTTCCTCTAGAATTGATTGTGGAAAAGTGGTCGAAAGTATGGTTATAAATAATAATCAGATTTTGAACCAGTACCAAATATATTTAAGTCAAATGTCAAATGTCATCAGTAAGGCTTGGATGTTTCATTTAACTTGTAACGACAAAATCCACTACCATCACCAGCTAACGCAATTGAATATTATTTCCATGTTAGCAATGCTCGACGTTGATATGGACTAAGCAACAAAAGTCTAAATTCATGAATTCTGTTATCGTAGTCAGTATGATATAACTGTATAAGAAATGATCGAAAATTAATTTATGTAATATTTATCGATAGGACCACTAATAACATAGATATTTGAGAATTAGTTTACAGTTTCACTCGGCATGAAGAAAATTATATATAGCCTAAAGGGTAGTGTCGTACTCCCCGACTTAACGTACCTATGTTCATTAAATTCCATTCAGCTGTTTTCTTGTGATGTTCGTACATACAGACAGACAGACAGACAGACAGACAGAGATGATGGAAAATTAAAAACTGCCTTTTCTTCTTACTATTGTCATTATCAATACAGAAATACCATTCTTTTTTTAATTCTGAGCAATGTATAGACAGTACTCTTATTTTATATAAATAGATTTAAGAACATATTTTAGAAATGTAATCACATAGTTTACACTTTTTAAGCACATAAATACACAGCCCTAATTATCGGGCAATTTCAACTATTTAAAGTGTAGTATTGTGATTGAATAGGACATAAGATTTTGTATATTCTGCAGTAGATAGATTCCAGTTCCCTATTGTGAGTATTCATGAAGCTGTACAATGTTGAATAGTCATATTTTTATAAATAATGGCGTGTGGCCTCTGATGAGGCCTTCTTCCAAAATGATGTATAGGCCACATGCACGTCTGAGGATGAATTGTAATGCTGATGATGGCATACATACCCAGCCTCCAAACCATTGGAATTAACCAGTGAAGGTTAAAATCCCGAACCCTGCCGGGAATCTAATCCGAGACCTCCTGGGCCAAAGGCCAGCACACTAACCATTTAGCCATGGAGCCAGACACATTTTTATAATTTATATAAATGAATATTAAATCAGATGGACAGTAGTCTAACTATGCGTGAATAACTTGCTTCTATATTTTAATCCTTAGAATATGGCAGACGTCAAGTGACGCAGCAATCAGCAATTCACCCTAGTGATTTATGTTGCATGACTAATAGGAACATTACATTTAATACTTGGTCAGCAGTCTTGTTTAGTAAATCACTCCACCTGCATGGTTGACCTGAGTTCCATTTCCAGCTCTGGCAAAATTTTTTGAGGTGTTTGAGATACTGGTATGAGGTGTGCCATGCCTCAGATAATACACTGGAGAAGAAATCCAGGTTAATTTGACACTCTTGGCTTTCAATGATTTCCCATTTCATCTTTAGATGAATGTCAGAATCTTGTTTAGAAAGATTGGAACATGGATAGGATAAATGCAGTGACAGGTTAGTATAGGAAAAAGGCATCATAGAAAAGGAGAAAGGACATGAAAGAGCACACAACAAACACAAAATAATGTGTATGAAGATGTGGAGGTTGTCCTTTCATTTTCTCGTGTTTTTCTGTTGCCTTTTCTATCTCTTCCTCTTCCAGTGCTGACCTATCATTGTGTTTATCCTGTTAATCATATTTGTTGCTGTCTTTCTACATATGGCTTGATGTGTCACCTGTTTGTTTCTTTCCATTATTTAAGTACTGGGGATTGTTGATCAAAATGTCCTGAGCCTCCTACATAAAGCAACAAGTAATAAAACAGTCAAGAAAAACTAGACTAGTTTGCATCGATTTCAATATCATAAGAGAATATGCTAGGATGGATGGGAGATTGTCAGTACAGTTCTGAAATGCATAATTTATCAATGATGTACATAGCGCAGTAAATCATAGCCAGTTGTACAGCAGATTTCTTTCTCTCTATCATTTGTTTCAAAATTTGGTTTCTCAACTCAATGTATATTACACAAGAACCTCGTTTATCCGGATTAAGTGGGACCGGAACTGATCCGAATTATCGAAAATCCAGATAATCCGGAAATACTAAAATAAAAACAAATACAGTACATGTTATATAATATATTAACATAAGTTGAACAGTAATACCTTTTTTCAATTGTGCAATAAATATAAGAACACTTTTCTTACATTTACAACTCTGTTTTATGCACTAAAATAATGTGTGAGCTTTTTCTGTTTTGCATTTTTATAGTGTTTGTGTGCAGCACGATCACAAAGAGGTTTTACTAACATCAGTTCTGCTGGTGTGGTTTGTCTGTAATTCTAAATAGGCTATCAGTTTGTCCAGCTGCATTGTTGCATCTCCACGAGTCATTGTTTCTTCTGATGGAGTGCCGATTTGATCTTCCAATTCACCATCACGCTCGTAATTACCTGCCGAGGAACAAGAGGCAATAAGTTATTCATCTGTCGTTATGCTGTAGCCTGAATTAGTCATTTTTCAACCAGTCATTTACGTCGTTCACATCTATGTCCGAGTATCCGGGAATGCGTGCAAATGTGTCAAGGAACTCCGAAGAGTCCACGGTTTCCCATTCTCAGTTCCAGATGAATGCTGGGATGGTACCTTTGATAGATTGCGGCCGACTTGCTTCCGATTCCTGTCCTTAACTATCCTTGGCAGAAAGACATTCAAAAAGAATTGACCCCGTAAAAGAAATAATCTACAAGTAAAAATAAATTTTTATTATTTTCGATCCGGATAAATTGGAGATCCGGATTAATGAAAGCTGGATAAATGAGGTTCTTGTATACTATATACCTAGGTAATATGATTGTAATACTGTATCTGCTATGTCTGACTGTCTCTCTCTACATATGTATATATTTATATGATTCAGTGTTGGGAGATCCCCGTACCAATCAGAACCCAGCTTTGTTGGCGTTTGGTATTCTGTTCTTTCGATGGCACAATGTGGTAGCAAAGAGGGTGCAAGCTCAGCATCCGAACTGGCCAGATGAAGAGGTATTCCAACACACAAGACGGATTGTAATTGCAACACTGCAGGTATGTTCAATTTTATTATATTTTAATAATAGATTGTGTGGTCTGGAAAGTTCTGAGTAGTTTCATAGTTTTCCATCAAAGTTATTTCCCATTCTTTCTATACTACCTTTAGTCCATTTTTTTATACTTATTTTAACATTCACTCCAAGTAGTTTTAAAGTAACAAAATAATTTTCTTCCAGTTAGTTTAACATTCTCTCCAGGTAGAACAGGGCTAACTTAGAGGCAAAAATGTCTTTCTGACAGTGTTAAAATCTCAAAATATTTTTTCTACTGAGAGAACTCTGCAGAGACTGGAATGAGAGAAGGGTGGATGATGTAATACGAGGGTCGAGTCATAAGTCATGGCAACTAATTTTTTTCTCACAAACAGGAGACAACATGGAAAATCTAAGATATGCATATGAAAATATAGGGCATGAACTTATGCATAGTGCCTGAAGACAAATTCTCACTGCAGGAGATTCTCGTAAGAAAGTGACAGAACACAGGCCATTGGTAAACATTGTTTTATTATGGTATAGACATAAATAAACAAGACTACGTACAAAGAACAGGTCTCCACTGGTTACAGACCTTCGAAATAATCACCCAAGGTTTCAACTGTGCATTGCCAGCGGTGGGGCAAGCGCTGAATACCATTTGCTGCATGTGTATTGCCAACATGTGACGCCTCTCTCCGAAATGCTGTTACCATGTCCTCTTTGTTAGCAAACAGTTGTCCACGTAATGGCTTCTTGACTTTGGGGACTAGATCATAGTTACATGGGCTCAGATCAGGCGAATAAGGCAGGTGTGGAAGAACCTCCCATCCCCACCGTTGTAAGCGACGCTGAACGATGGCTGCTGTGTGAGCTGTCGTTATTGTGTAGGATTATGGCATTGTCCAAAAGATCTGGACGCTAAGAGTCCAGCGCCTGTCTTCATGTAAACACTGATCGATCGCCATTATCCGTACATCTTTGTCCATGGACACTGGACGGCCTGGACGAGTCAAATCGGCAGTTGATACTCTACCCCGTTTGAACGTCTCGACCCACCTTGCCATTGTTCTATAGGGCATGGCATGCACACCTAATGCTTCCCGCAGCTCTGCATGGCATTGGCGTGCATTTCTGCCTGGAGAACTGCTATTTTAATACACGATCATTGCTCCTGCTTGTTTACTTCGATTTTGTGACGCTCTCACTCGCACACTGAACTTGGGGGCACGCTTAGACCCACACTGTTGTTTACATACACCATCTAGTGGCATCATAGGCCAGTACATACAGTACGTTTCCAAATGCACATCTTAGATTTTCCGTGTTGTCTCCCGTTCATGTGAAAAAAAAAAAGTTGCCATGACTTATGACTCGACCTACCTATCTAGAAAATAAGCTGGATGTAGCAAAAGAGACAATTTCATGCAGCATTCTGCAGGGAACCAATGACATATGAGGCATTTTGTCAAAAGCAAGGAAGCTGTTGATATTCTAATCATAGCCATGGGACCTCTATTTTTATATGGAATCTGAACCACAGGGATGTCACTTCAGACTCGCATGCACTGGCCGGGATTCAAACCATAGCTGACTCGGTGTGAAGCCAGTGACAATATCATGTAGTTATCATGCCCTCTATTTTTCTTTGTCTCAGTGGAACGAAGCAGCCTATCCCTTGGCTACTTCAGACCTCTTCTGGTGGAATTTCAGCTGCAATGCACATCAAAATTGATCGTGGGAATATTTCATAGTAAGGTATGCCTATGAAATTCGTAGTTAGGCAGCTTGATATTGGGCCTAATCTGATAATTATTTTCACACAACATTGTTAAAGACAATACAGTAAATTTTTCATCTCTAGTCACCATTTGTTAGTCACCATTTGTTTCAAAAGTGGCTCTCTTTCATTATGTTTTAGGAGCCTATTATAACCACAGTAAAAATCCAAGTTGATTTTCTCTGATGCCTAGTGTGGTACCGTACCCAAACATCATACTGAGAAATATACTCGGGTTTCACTAACCATTCATGAAAAGTACATACTTTTGGGTATTTTGAAATTCTCTGCTAACTCCTGAGTTGTTAATTTTTGGTTGGCAATACTTTTGACATTATTATTACTGCTGTAGTTAATTGTTGCTGCTCATGCAGTAGCTTAACCCAGTGTGCAATTTGCAGTGGCGGATGGGGGGATTCTCCCCCTCTGATTTTAAATTTCCCATCCCAACCAGGGATTTTTATTTTTCACTCGCTGAAAATCCACAGCCTGTTTCCAGTCATTTGACCGGGTCAGGAATGGAAATGAATGAAACCCCCATCTAGCAGCAAGGATAGGAATTGTCGGCTGCCGAAGCCTGTCGTACTCCTCTGGGGCAATGATTAATGACTGACAGATGAAATGAAATGATATTGGAGAGTGTAGCTGGAATGAAGGATGACAGGGAAAACTGGATTACCCGGAGAAAAACCCATCACGCCTCCCCTTTGTTGAGCACAAATCTCACACGGAATGACCGGGATTTGAACCACGGGACCCAGCAGTGAGAGGCCGGCGCGCTGCCACCTGAGCCACAGAGGCTCTTTTTCACTCACTATATATGTAAACTATGTAACTTGACACTTAATTTAAATTTATGGTACCATATGCAGATCTCCTTACAAAGCTTGCTGCTGTTGACTGCGCTAGTGTGATCTAATCTTGGAACACAAAACATGTGGCAGAGCAGTTGCTGAGACTGAGTTCATCAGCTACTCCACCCAAATGTTGCGAAAGTTTGCACAACTGTCGGTAGCAAGCTTTTCTATTAGTTTGAATACATCTCAGTCTGTCTGTATAGACTATGGAAAATCAATATGTCTCAAAAACAAAGTAAATTTTCTTCATTGTTCAAGAAAAGTGAATTTCTGGAAACATGTGCAAATGGTGATAGTCAAGATACTAACAGTGGTGCTAGAGAGTTTAAATAGATGCCAAATCTAAGAAACAAAATGGTAATGATGGGGATAACAAGGAGAAAGTTGGTGAATTTGCAGGAAGTGTGAAGTCTCTAGGTGGTAAAGAGAGTAACAATAAGGATGAAATTATAGTGGAAAAATGTGTTGCTTTATATCATTTTCAAAATTGGCAAAAGAATAAGCCATGGGTGTTCGTAAATGACTAAACTTAGTAACTTATAGTTATGAATTTGTGTTCTGTATGGAAGTGGGATTACAGTAAATTAAAATTCTTTCAAGGTCCACCTATTCAATACAATAATATTTTATTGTGATTCAGTCACATGTCAAATGGTACTAGTTTTGGCATCTATGTGCCATCATCAACCTTACGTGCGAATTAAACAATTACATACATATGCCTAAAACATCTAAAACACATTTTAACAGTTTATAAAATACATTACTGTAATGTTATGTTACAATTGAATGCTGTGATATAAAATTCATAAAATTCTGGCAATTCGTTATTTGTTATATAGTCCAGTCTGTGTACATCCGGGTTAAGTGAATTTGTGCTGTTTTATGCTGTCTATATAGGTGACACTTATTCACTTGATATTAGGTGGTTCTAGGGAAGTTTAATTTGTCATGTAAGATCGTGATATAGACATGAATACCCACTTCTATTTAAACCTGAAGAAGAAATTAGCCATGTTAGACGTTGGAAGCAATGTATGGAAGTTACTAGAATCATTAAATGACAATTGACTCGCCTCGAGCAGCATGTTGAACGTGTATGTTACACAGGCTGAGCCAGACAATGTGTGTGATAGGTAAGGTACGCTGCGGTAAAGGAGACGAGGGGAAGGAAGGAGGCAGGGCACCTGCAGGGGAATGGATATTGAACCCATCATGAATATTATTGAAAGTTATTGCATTAACTGTGATCAGTACTTCAACCCCAATTATAATTTAAACGAAATTTATGAGAAACCCAATATCCTTTTTGATCATTCCATCAATTGGCTTAAAAAAACCAAACTATAGAAAAACAATTTGATTTTCCAAGTAATCCGCAATACACACTCCCGTCAATTACCCCCACTACCCCATCCTTCCGCTCCGCCTTAGTTCCATTGCCCCGCAGGTGCCCCGCCTCCTTCCTTCCCTTTGCCTCCTTTACCGCTGCCTACCTTAGCTATCACACACATCGTCCGGCTCTGTCTGTGTAACATACACATTCAACATGCTGCTGAAGGTGAGTCAATCGTCATTTAATGATTCTAGTAACTTCCATACATTGCTTCCAACGTCTAACGTGGCTAATTTCTTCTTCAGGTTTAAATTGAAGTTGGAATTCATCTCTATATCACGATCTTACATGACAAATTAAACTACTCTGGAACCCTTAATATAAAGTGAATAAGTGTCAACCATACAGACAGCATAAAACAGCACAAATTCACTTAACCCGGATGTGCACAGGCTGGACTATATAACAAAAACCGAATTGCCAGAATTTTATGAATTTTACACCACAGCATTCAATTGTAACATAATTTTAACTTATCTCATGTATCATTACAGTAATGTATTTTATAATGTGTTAAAACATGTTTTAGATGTTTTAGGCATATGTATAAAATTGTTTAATTTGCACGTAAGGCTGATGATGGCACATAGATGCCAAAACTAGTACCATTTGACATGTGATTCAATCACAATAAAATGTTATTGTACTGAATAGGTGGACCTTGAAAGAATTTTAATTTACTGTAAACTTAGTAATATGTACAGTATGTTCAGAAGTCCGTGAACTTACGGTGAAATGTATGGAATGTGTACATATTGATAATGCAATTAAAATTTTTAATCTAAATGATTAAGCTCAGTGATAATGCAAAGTGCACAGCTGCTTCATTGTTCAGATCTGCATACTTAACAGGTAAAAAGAAGTTTTCATTCAAAAGATAGCCTATTGTTGCATAATCAGACTGCAAATTTGAACGGTGTATCAGTTGGTAATATGCTTCATTTTGACCACTCATACCAACATGTTATATTCATAGGAGCAGAAAATTTAAAAAAAAAAGTATTGCTCAGTTCATTATAGAATCTAGTACAAACTTTAGTATCATGAATCATGAGAGATGAAAGTACATAATTTATAATAAAACCTGCTTAATACTAGATGTAGAGTATGTTTGTCCTTTGAGGGGGTTGTTTGCAATGATTTTCTCAATATTGTTGAATTAGAAAGTATGATAGGGAAAGGTATTTCAGCATTGTTAGCTACTCTTGAAATGTGTAACATAAAATATGATGTACGAAAAACCATCTTGTAGGTATCACAACAGACAGTGCATCGCATTATAAAGTGCTGTTCTGCTGTGTAAAAATTACATAAGATCTTAATTGTCATGCATTGTATGAACCACACATTGGAGCTAGCTGTACATGATGTGGCAGATGTGTACCATATACAGTCTTTTTCAGGGGCCGATCGTGAGGTAGTACCATTGTACAATGGCACCGCCAATGTAATAAAGAATATTAGATTTTTTCTGTTCAAGAACAGTCAATATTAAATTTAAATTTTGACATTTATGCATCTCATTCTGCCTTCATCACAGTGAGTACGCAAACCAACCAGCACTCTGATGCCTCTTGTCTGAGTTGTTGAGCCAGATCTCACGGGTACCATTTCAGAATGTGAGACACAGTACAAAGAACTTGTTTGGCTTGTGTTTGTAAGTGTTGTTAAGGGCTGAATGCCAGTGGCTGTGTGAGTCAATGCTTCAGTTTCATCCACTAGAGTGCAGCATGCAACAAACACAAGCATGGCTGGAATAGGCACAAGTTAAAACTGCTTTATATTTCAACCACTAGAGTACAGCATATGGGTACAGCATATGGCAAGCACAATGAAAACAACCTGCGTTAACAATATATAGATTTTTGTCACTGTATCTGTTATATCCTTTAACAAGTACTCTCGTGTTAAAATACACCTAATGATTTCTTTAACACTCTTATTAGTGATGGGAAAAATCTTTCTTTATTTCTAATGTAGCAAAATAGGATTCATGCAATGAATTTTGCTCTGTTTCATTAATGTAAGTACGCAACAGAGTTACCTTTACCTAGCAGAACACAAGCACAAAATATCAAAATTGCCAACTTTTCTGGTGTTCATTTTGTGTGTTCATGAATAGCGTTGTTGAGTTATTTGCATGTGTGTAATCGTACAGGGTGCAGTGGATATCTGGATATCCCTTCCAAATTTATATATGTGTGTAAAGCAGCCTTGAAAAGGTAAGGCATTTGTAAAGTTCAGTTTTGTGGCAACTGAAATTGTGACAAAGTGTTCGTGCTGGCACTTATTTTGGCAAGCCTGTACTGCTGTCAGCAGCATTCTTATTAGTTCATTTGAAGGTGTTGTTTGAGATCTTGGAACAAAGATTTTTGGTTGAGTAGGCTCTACATGTTTTTCCTTCATAACTGCTTTTTACTGCGAGGTTGTTAATTTGTTTAATAATTTTAAGAAAATGCATGTGGACTGAAGTAAATATTTATAATAGTTTCTCAATTGATAAAATAATTCCAATTGATATTAATTAAAAGAATGGTTTTGTACAATAGTATTGTTAAATAATGTGATTTCATGTAACTTATAACATAGGTAAATATGCTCTGTTTGTACTTGCAGGTTCAAAAGATTTGTTCACAAAACAATCATAAGCTGCCACTGTTCTTTCTTTTTTCTTTAGATTCCTTATATTTTGTGTTTTCTCAAAGTCTAAATATTAGAGATGGCTTCAGGATATTTCACAAGAACTCTACTTTCAACTGTTAAAGTTAGGCCTGTGAAAACTGTAAAAGTAGTTAATAGGATGTAAAAAAAACATTAACGTTAGGCCACATTTTTGATGTACATTGGATTGCTGTGTCGTCGAATGCTGTTCGATCTCTCCTTGAAAGCCACAGTACTTTTGTCCACATTTGGAATGCTGAGTCATGATGGTTCCCGTAAGAGGTCCAAATATGAAGTATCTCGTAAAATATCTCACCAAGTGCTTGCTTGTAATGGACTTAGTCGTACTGTGTTTGGCCCTAGAAGTTCTGAAAGTATTATATGCAAAGCGGAATAATCCTTCAGTTCTTAGAGCAAAACAAGAAACTGATATGGTTTTAAAAACTCTTGAAACAGACTGACTCACTGCATATTAAGATGACTGTGAGAATTGCAGGAAAAACACACATTCAAAAAAGTCTCAAGTAAAGAACCGTCATGCGGTGAATATAACAAATTTCAAATATTTTGAAATTGGCAGACAATATGAAAAACTGTTTTGAAGACTTGGATTTGCTAGGCTGAGTAGCTCAGAGGGTAGTGTGCTGGCCTTCTGAGCCCAACTTGGTAGGTTCAATCCTGACCCAGTCCAGTGATATTTGGTGGTGCTTAAATACATTGGCCTTGTATCGACAGGTTTACTGGCACATAAAATGCCTGCGGGACAAAATCCTGGCACCACGGTGTGTCTGAAAACTATAAAAGTAGTTAGTGGGACGTTAAAACCAATAATATTATTAGACTTGCATTTGTTTTAGGATGTAACCATATACGTGGCCTTCAGGCAAATGTGAACGTGCGTTAGATTGTGACATGTCAATTATTAGTTAATGTAAAAATGGCATTTTAAATTAAGTGAAAGCATGCATGCAACACTAGTTGTAGATTTTTGCATCTATAAAGAAATCCTCACCACATTCCCACTTCAGTGAAAGAACTTGTAAAATCAGTAGAAATTATACCTATATCTACAACTGAATGTGAACACTGATTTAGTGCCGTGATTCTAACATTGACTGATCTGAAAAATAATTTTACAATTCAAACAATTTCAAATCTACTTTTTATTTCAATAAATGCTTTGATTCAGAAAAGTTTGCAGCAAGATAGCTCAAATCTCAGTAGTACAGTGCCCATGACAAACCAACTAGCAAACCATCACATCTTCAAGAGTAGACTTATTCATCTCATCTATTCAACCAAACTCTGAAAGTTAAAATGACTGGTATATAGTCTAGTATTGTAAATTTGCTTTCTCTATAATTGTACACAAAATTATACATATTAAGGAAGTAATAATAAATTATATGAAGGTAAATAATAGGCATTTATACAATAAACTAGTGCACATACAGTTGCTTTATATATGATTGCTAACCCACTAAGACCATTCAACATCCCCCACCCCAGTGGTTGAAGCACAAATCGCACACTGGCTTTACCTGATGACATGCCATCTTGGTATGTGTATGGAGGAATAACTGTGCAGTTCTTTTAATAATAAGAAATTATTTGATTAATTGGTGTAAGTGATATGGATTTTTCGTTTACATTTACTAACAAAATGGTAATTTTTTTTCTTCCTTGATTTTTTTTAGCAAGATTTAGTTGTACCACACACTGTGAAGATGTCATTATAAACACTTAGTTGTGTTTTCCAAAACAAATTTACTTGTAATAATGTGTCATCCTCTTGATCCCCAACCTATCACACACACATGACAGGGTAAAACCATATCTGAAGGGGAATTATGACACTTGTCCAATTCAATTAGCTCACATGGGTATAGAAGACAAATGGATAGCTCATTTGTAAAATAATAATAATAATAATAATAATAATAATAATAATAATAATAATAATGGCTGCATTGGTGAGATATATGCTTAGTTTGCTGCTAGTAGCAATTTTCCATGATTTCACTCATCTAGCCAAAGTCTTGTGTATTACACTGAGCAAAGTTCCTGCAATGGCTTCTACGTATGATTAATAAAAAGAATGAGTGTGTGGTATAGCATGTTCCTCTCATTTAAAATTTGAGACTTAATTTTAATCAAAATATAATTAAACTCCCGTGTAGATACAAACCCTGTGGGTACCCACAACAAACATATCTACAGGTTTGTTTCAGGGAGAAAAGTACCTGCAAGTAATTTATACAATACCATATGCTCATTTCTTTTGTTTTAAGTGACCTTGCATTAAGTGGGGCTTGATTAGCTCAGTACTTAGCTGTTGATTTTGTACCCAGATGATAAAAGCGATGATTAATGTTCACATGGTTTCTTGCATGGGCTTTTCACCTGAAAAATCATGTGGCATCAGAAAGGGAATCCAGCATTAAACCCCTGGCCAAAACCCAAAATCTGTCCGCATGATTCCAGTGATCCAAGAAATAACAAGGCGGCTTTCTTTTATGATCCATATAAAATCTGGATAAAGGAAAGGAGCAACTTCATTGACTTCCATATCAGAAGAGAATGGAAGAAACAAAATTTAGTTTTATCATTCCTTCCTTTTATTCTTTAAATGTTATGATTTAATAGGCATATTTTATATAAATTCATACTGTATTCATTTGAATGATTGTTTCCTTTTCAGAATATTATTGCATATGAGTACCTGCCAGCATTTCTTGGAGAAAACCTACCACCTTACACTGGCCACAAACCTGATGTACATCCTGGAGTGAGCCATGTGTTTCAGAGTGCTGCTTTCCGATTTGGTCATACTCTCATTCCCCCTGGAATCTACCGGAGGGACAAGAAATGCAGCTTTCGCAAGACTGCTATGGGTTATAGTGCACTTCGCCTTTGCTCGACCTGGTGGGATTCTAATGTGAGTAGACTTTCAAGAATATATTTTAGATAGATAGATAGATAGATTTATTTTATTAACTCTTATTTTTTCTTACTACTGGTACTAGTTATTAGATATCGCATATACCTTATATGGAAGATACTGCAGAAAATAGGGTAAAACTTAGCAATGAATAATAATCCATGGATGAGTCCTTTTACAGTAACTTTAATCTAGAGTGTAAGTAATGGAAAGGAACAAACAATTGACAAATCCATAGGGTGAATGCACTAGTGGATGACGAGAACCAATGAATGACCAGATAACTGGAAACATTCTGAATAAGCATCATGAGAATTTTATCCAGTCACAGAGCATGTGTACAGGTAGTTCATGTTTTGCTAACTAATGCAATAAAATTGATGTAACTGAATGATTGGTACAGTATAAATATACCTTATTGATATTTTCAAATTATTAAAAACTTAACCTGTATGTATGCTAGTTCTCATAACTTAATTTTATTTCTGATGATTTACCAGTGAAAGAGTAGTCGACATATAGAATGAAATGGTCATTCATTGGTGTTCAAGCGAACGGAAAGTTTGCCATCACATTTCTTGTACATGCTGTAGTCTTTGGTGGTACTAAACCAAGTAATTGAAGTCTTCATACATAAACTGAGGAAAACTTTGTGCTCTTAGATAATTTCAATAATAAAATGTAACAGTGCAATTTTATGGTCCTTAATTGGTAATTTACTGGAGCACTTATTCGATACATGAAAAGGAACACATAACAGGATAAACATGTTCCTATCTTTCTGTACAGAGTACAGTTTAACCTGGAGTACAGTAAACAAACTAATATTGAATACAGATGAGCTTTTTTCCATTCAAAGTCCAAGGGGCATCTAAAAAACTTTGAAATAACCTATCCAGAATTTGATGATTATTACTATGAGTATGTAGCTAAATGGTACTCACAAGGGAACTGTATGAAGTTGGACGGCAAATTTCAATTTGATTTTTACATACTCATGTAGGTTTTTTAAGCTGAAACAGGCAGTGGAGGTCTTAATTTTTTGATGGTCCTTTTTAAGGGGGAATTTTGGAGCTCTAAGTTGGCGGTGCACACCCTAAATTGTACAGTACATGCCAGCACACATCAGTGCCCACAGCCAGCGGCTGTCTTGCCTCACCGTCCCTCTCCACTTGTTCGGTTCTCCACTGTCCCCCACCACACAGCTGCTTACAGTTGTGTACATGGGATGGCGAGTCCTATTCTTATACGGTGAAGTTCTCCACGACTGATAGCTATTCCACATACAGGCGATTACATTGGATTCTTTGCTTTGTTATGATCACTTGCAACATTACTGCAGCTGTTATTAATCCCTACGGTGTTAATATTCAGGAAGCTGCAGAGATTTCTGATCAAGAGCAAATCGTGTACATACAAATAAAGACAACTTTTGATGCAATTTTGGAGGAAACATGTGAACTTATTCACAAAGAAGCCGTTTTTGTTTATTCAAAAGACGAAGATGGTGTTGAGGAGGGGACAACATCAATGAAAAAACACAAACCTGGAGATTAGTTTAACAAAGATAACATGTCTTGTGATGGGCGAGGAAGACCCTGTAAGTCAGTGGAAGATTATGATTCTGAATCATTAGACATGTATCAAAAATAAAGTACAGAAGTATAAGAAGATTCGGAGACAAGTTTATGGAATCGTCAACCATGTTGAACACAATAGAGAAATAAAGAAATGTGCACTGGTTCAAACTGATGTGAAAGAAGAGTTCACAAAGGCAAGGATGCATTATTTATGTCACAAAATCGGACATTGAGCGTTGGATTGGTGAGGGTAGAGAGTTGTATTACCCCAAACACACTCCAGAGCAACTCCTACTTGACAAATCTTAAAAGGCGTTTGAAAATTTGGTTCCGAAAAGTAAACAAACCAGTCAGTAAAACGCTTAAGAGACGAAGTATGACATAAAGTGGCTAAACAGTTTGTAACATTCATTAACAAATGGCAAGAAGAGAAAGAGAGCCCAGATGCCAACATCTCTTATTCGGACCAGTCCCCGATTTGAGTACAAATGGCAACACAGAAGTTATGATTTTAGTGGTGTGAAAGACTTTCTTGCTACGCTTGTTTGCCGAAATAGTTTTATGCACTCCCACACATTGCAATATCACATTCCCAAAGGTGGAGAAATGGGACATTTGTTCTTGATCATTTTCGAAGAAATTCATGGAAAGGTTGGACCTAGAGTACAAGAAAGTATCAAAGGCTACATGGATGCCTTGAAATATGTCAGTGATTGTTCATCTCCCGGGAAAATGGGGAAAGGGCATGTATGTGACTGGTTCCAAAACTTTTCCATCCGCAATTACAGGAAGATGGAATAAATCTTTTCGTAGATTAATTCGGTGGCCAGGAAAATGGACAACTTGAATCTCTGATGAACAAACTTGTACAAATTGAGTACATACCGAAAGGAACTACGTATATTTGCCAGCCGTGTGATCTTGGACTCTTCCGACAACTAAAATGTTTATAGTCTGTCGAATGGAAAACATTTCCCAAGTAGGAATTTATATGGCCAGGCAAAGTTAAAACCCAAAAAGAGACTTCATTATAACTGGTCAAATGCTAGTGCATAGGCCTAAACAGTTAAAAGCTGATCGTTTTGTACCAATGCTGAAATATGTTGGGAAAGTGGGTGGGTATTACATTACTGACAATATACCACAATTTCATACTGTCTCGCAAACTAATTTGGAAATGACTGCACCACTTTTTCATTTATAAGGTGTGCACATTGTTTTCTTGTGTTTTATTATTCACATATTTTGTTAGATTTTCACTATCATGCCATGAACAATGAGCCTATGCCAGACTGGTTAGAATAAAGTTATTTCTTGAACACTTTGAACGTCATGATGATGCAGATGATATTTGATTATGTATTATTTGTATGTTAAGTAGTGATTTGTAAACAACATTTATTGTTTATTCCATAATGAATTCATCTTTTAAATAAAATATTCCAACTAATGTCGGTCTTAACCCGCAACCACCAACCTACTACACTGGCATAGTAGGGGGAGAGGTGATACTTCCACGTGGCGCATCCCAGGTGGCGGATTGGGGGGTCCTAACCAGCTTGCCGGCGGACTTGAGTGAAATAAAATAGCTCTCGCTGACCAAGCACACAACCTCCTGTGGGTGGGGGACGCAGACTAAGAGTACACTCACGGTTATACTCTGCCTGTCGTAAGAGGCAACTAAAAGGGTCAACCAAAGGATGATCGAATTAGAACCATGAGACTACTTGAAATTAGTACCATCACACAGGGAACACCATGGGTCTCTTTTACTTGCGCGTAGTACCACTATGTTAGGTACACAATAGGTTTGTGATTAGTAGAGGCAGTGTGTGCTTCCGGATGTGATTAGTCCATTATATGAGCAACACCATGGTTCTGCCTTGCCTATGATTAGTATCCACTATGTGAGGAACACCACGGGATAGTAAGAGTCCCTGCGGTTAGTATACTTATGTGAGGAGCACCATAGGTTTGCGTTGCCTGTAAATGGCACCGCAATGTGAGAAACACCATAAGTCTGTTACATGTGTGCATTACATTACCTGCAAGTCATACCATAATGTGTGAAATATCGCAAGTCTATCCTACTTTTGATTAGTACCGCAACATGACAAATACCATGGTTCTACTTTACTAGCGATAAGTACCATTATGAGGGGCCAATGACCTGGATTTTGGACCCCTTTAGACTACAAGCATCATCAATTCAGTATTGTGCTGTAGAAGCAGTCCCTTAGTCAGTAATACTATTGTTTAACGCTAGTTTCTGGGAATGTGCGGCATTGCAGGTCGGATCCAATGATTGTTTCAACTTCATGTCCATTCATTCATTCTTCGTCCTCGCTTTTTGAATTCTGGTCAGTGGAGGATTTTGGACTTTTAAATTGTCTATACATTTAATCTCATTTCATACAATTAGGGACTGATGACCTCTATGTTAGGCCCTTGAAACAACAAGCCTCATCATCATCATTATTTATTTATTTTATGCCTTTGTATGTGGCAAAGTTAGGGCTCATGGCCCTCTCTTACACTTAACCACTATGTACAGTACATAATCACATACTTTGTTAAAATAACATTAACAGTCCCTAGGAGCTACCTAAATTTAAGGAGTAATAACAGATTATAATTATTTTTAATGATTAATATTATCTAGCCTATCTACATCTACATCGCCTAACAATAGTTCTAAATCACGCTTGCACTCGTACACACTAACATTCATACAAGCTGCTCACATATTTAAGAGGAAATCTCTACAAGACCGTTTAAATGAGACTGTTGAAGTGCTACTACGTATACTGACAGGGAGTGTGCTCCATAGCCTTGCCCCAGACACTTTGAAAGAGTAGCTGTATACAGATGAATGATTAACCGGTATCATAAGAGTAGAAGTCAATCTGGTATTATGTCCATGGATAGATGAGAGGAAGTTAAAATGTGAGGATAGGTATTCAGTTGTAGATTCGTTCAGAAGTCGAAAAATTAGTGTCGCAGTATGTAAATTCCTTAGTTGATAAATTTTCAGCCAGGATAGCTTCTCATAATAAGGGAAAATATGTGTCTTAAAGTTCAAAGAAAATATAAATCGTATGCAAGAGTTTATTGCCCTTTGAAGTTTCATAGGTTGTTCTGCAGTTGCATCGGTTAATACGACATCACAGTAATAAATTATTGGAAAAATGAGAGTTTGAATAAGTTTTATTTTCATGCTGTGTGGAAGAATGAATTGTTTCATTTTTAGGGGGTGAAGAGATGCATATACTTTTCTGCAGACACTTGTTATATGGTCATTCCAGTTTAATGTGTCATTCATGACAACGCCTAGGTTTTTTACAGACTTCTGAAGAGGTATAGCTTCACCACAGAGAATGAGGTTAGGCTGTTGTATGATGTTTAGCGTATTTAAAACTCTAGATTGTCCTATTATGATTGCTTGCATTTTCTTCGGGTTAATTAATTGGCAGTTCTCTTTAGCATACAAGCTAATTGAATTTAAAGTCGAGTTCATATGGTGGATTGCTTTGTCAATGTCGGGGACCTTAAATGGTGAGTACATCTGAAGATCATCAGCATAAAGATGATAGTTGCAGTCGTTCAGATAAGAAGAAATGTCATTAATATAGATTAAGAATAAAAGAGGTCCAAGAATAGACCCTTGGGGAATGCCAGATAGCTTAGTCCTCCATTCTGTAGTCGTCATGTTTGATACAACTCGCTGTCTTCTGTTTTTGAAGTAGGAGCCCAAGAGCTGAATAGCAGAATGAGCCATGTGAAGTTCTTTTAACTTAGCTAACAATATGTCTATATTTACAGTTTCAAACGCACTGCTAAAGTCTAGAAGGATAAGTATAGTCACTTTTCGTTCATCCATAGCCCGTCTAATGCCATCCGTGATTTTGATTAGTGTAGTTGCAGTACTGTGTCCTTTCTTAAAACCAGACTGTAAGGGATCAAGTACAGAATGGTTTTCTAAGTATTTAACAATTTGTTTATGCATTATCTTCTTCAGAACCTTAGAAAGTGCTGTGAGGATGCAGACAGGTTGGTAGTCAGATGTATTGCTTGCAGAAGAGATTTTCGGGACAGGCACAATGAGTGCATATTTCCATTTAATTGGGATTTTGCCTGAAGTAAGACAGGTATTAAGTAAATGCGTAAAATGGGTAATATTATGTCGATTATGTAAGTCACGAATGAAATGGGAATTTCATCAGCTCCTGTTGCGTGAGATTTTATTGAATTAACTTCCCTTCTTACTTCATGCTCTGTAACGGTATCAAATTCAAATACAGGACAGACTAGGGATTGTTGCCTTAATATATTGTCAATGGTGTTATGTACTGTCGTTGTGTCAGGAGTGAGACGTTCCGTGGAGAAATATGTATTTAACTCAAGGGAAACCTCGGGATCAGCATGCTTTGCAAGTAGTTTGTCAATAGCCAGTGACCGAAGTTGTCGCCATGTGGAACCAGTGTTAATGTTTTTGTTTAAATGCTGGAAATAATTAAATTTCTTATTACGAATTACAAGCTTAATTCGGTCTCGAAGAACACTGTACTGCTCATGTACATCAGCTAGTTGAGTCTGCTTATAGCGTCAGTGTAGTGCGTCTCGTTCTTTCATCATAGTCTTAACATCAGCAGTCATCCAAGGGCAGGGTGGACGTGTTACTCTCACAGAACGCTTTGGTGCATGTTTGTTGTACAATTCATGTAAATGGGAATTAAATATTTCCACTTTCTCGTCAATGTCACTCTTCATCATTATGTCATACCAGGGGAAGAGTTGTGCATCTTGTCTCAGTTGTATTAAATTCATCCTTTTAAAGTCTCTAAACATTACACATTTTGGTCGGTACTTCAGCACGCGAAGAGAGTATGCTAAGTATATGAGGATATGTCAGGAACAGATACTTGACCGTGGAGAAGGATTTTTTGAGGGTTATTTGTTATTACTAGGTCTATAAATGTATCAGCGCAAATAGTGGAAGTATGGACGTGGTGGATGGGTTTAAGGGGTAATATAGTCATGTCACAGGATTTAAAAATATTTTGTAGTCGTAAGGCATCGTTGTTCAGAGTTAATAAATTGGTGTTAAAGTATCCAAAAAGTATCGCGTGCTCGTATGATGGTAGCAGTCTCATTAAGCTGTCTTCTAAGTCATGGAAGTCTCGCACTGCATCAGGAGGCCTATTTACTACACCTACAAGTACTTTTACAGAATTGACAAGCACCTCTACAAACATATATTCAGGAGCCATTTTTACAGCAGGAGTAGACCTGTGAACAACTTTACTCTTGAGCATTGATTTACAATATAGGGCAACCCCACCACCTCGTCTGTTTGTCCGATCATGCCTGTGAATATCATAGCCCGATATGTCAACCATGCTTGAGGGAATCGAACTACAGAGCCAACTCTTGCTTACAGCAGCAATATGAATTGGACTGTCTTAAAATATCATCTTCAGTTCGTCGAGTTGAGCAACGATGGATTGGCTGTTGACATACACACACAACAGGGCGCGATTAAATGACATCAGTTCCTTCTCTAAAATGGTATGGGTAGAATAGGAAGTAGAAAGTGTTGAGGAACGGTCAGAGGCAGGTCGTGGCCTTCCAGACGTATGTTCCGGTGAAAGGGCTGTGGAGGGAGAGTGTTGGGGGTCAGTCCTACAGAGGAATGCTGAGGGGTGAGGGAGGGAGCAAGGAGGGGGACTTTCAATAGCACTTCTCAACTCAAGCATGCTAAAGGAATGTAAAACATGCGGCTTACCTTAATTTCCTCATACATACAGTGGCCAGCTGATTTACACAAACACACACACACACATTCACAACTATACACTAAATTAAAAATAAATAAACTACACAGAATGCACATTGTTCATATGTTGCTTTCACCATATTGCCTGATCATCATCATCTTAACCAGCCATCCCATGTATATCACTATGTACAACCGTATGTGGTGGGGGATAGTGGAGAACTGGATGAGTGGAGAGGGAAGGCAAGGCAAGACGGCCGCTGGCTGTGAGCGCTGACGTATGCCGGCATGTACTATACAATTCAGGGCGTGCACCGCCAACTTGGAGCTCCAAAATGTCCCCTTAAATAGGACCAGTGAAAAATTAGACCTCCACTACCTGTTTCAGATTAAAAAGACCACGAATATGTAAAAATCAAATCAAAATTTGCCGTCCAACTTCGTACCGTTCCCTCATCAGTAAATTAATAAGCTCAAACTATGTTACACATTAGTCTTAAGATGTCCATCAGCCCTTAAACAATTAGTCAAAAACTTTTAAATACATTTACAATTGATCTTAAAGGAGATGTTATTCTATAATGGTTACAAAATTACTTCATTTCCCCATGGTCTATTTTTTGCTAGTGGTTTAACGTCGTACTAACACATCAAAGGTTTTCGGCAAAACGAGGGTAGGAAAGAGCTGGGATTGGGAAGGTAGTGTCCGTGCCTTAAGTAAGGAACAGTCCCAGCATTTGCCTGGTGTGAAAATGGGGAAATAAATTAAAACCATCTCCAGGGCTGCCGCATCTCCTGAATGCAAGCTCACAGCTGCACGACCCTAACCACATCGCCAACTCACTTGGTCCATTATATTTATGGACGTCACAAACAATGTGAATGTAATGCTGAAATCCACACCCATAACAACAGGTGATCCAAATTGGACAGGGTGGGTTTTGTCTTGTATATGTTCAATGCTACTCTTTTGACTAGGTATACTAATAATTTATTGTTAATGTATTATCCATGACATTAAATTCCTCAAAGGCCTGGGGCCTTCTTAGTCTAATGGCAAGCTGTTGCCACTAGCAGATTGTGTATTTGAGTAAAACTTGAATCAGGCATGTTCATTTCTGCTGTCTGTACTGCTTACTACTGCTTGACAGACCAGGCAGGAAAAGTGGGGTGTACTGTGTTAGAGCAAGCAAGTTGTTTCAATCCTGATAAAGGTGGGAATTCCTGTCCTGGCCAAGATGAAATACGATCACTTAGTACTGTAGTTGATATAGCGTAGCCTGTAGGCGAGTGTGATTTTAGTTGTTTGTGCTATTATCGTTCACTCAATATAACAAGTGTTCTATGCTCTTTAAAGTAACAGAAAACATCCTGCCCATTTGCTTTTAATAGCAATTATTAAAATACATTGTGATGCGAGATGGCGACTCAAGTATTTATAGGTTCCTGAATCTAAGAAATCCTCTTTATTGTGATCAACACTGTTATCGTTATAAAATATATTAAATATATATTAAATATAAAAAGAATGATGATACATACAGAAGATGGGTATTATGAATGGGTTCAGTGTTAATACCATCAATAAAATTATAAGTAAAGTAAAAAAGAAAGAACAACATAAGATTAACACCAGAGAATCACGAGAATCACAAGAGATTTTTCAAATCACAAAATTATTTTAAAAACATGACTGTCAAGTCTCATTTTAGACTAAAAACAATGATGATCATTAAAACAAAAGTGCCCCATGCACTATTCAGTATATTCTCACAAGTATTGCACTGAGCATATCCAACAGATTTTTTTGAAGTTTCTTCAATAATACAGGAAAATTTATCCCCTGTTTAAATAATTTGGGCACCAGTATTGGTGTCTTTCTTGACTACAATAAATTTTCCCAATTCCAATTTCTTCTTTGCTTCCATAATCTTGTTCTTTGTGTTCTGTCCACACATGCAACCCACAAAATACTGATTGAATGTGTTCGTTCTCCAGTTAAAAAATAAAACTTCTATTTCATCCGAGCGAACAGCAAACTGGAAATCTAGTAGGGATGACATAAAAATGTTAGTGCTCAACTGTAGAAGCATTGTAAACAAAGGAATCGAATTAAGTAATTTTATAGATATATACTTACCAGATATTGCAATAGGAGTTGAATCATGGCTGAGAAATGATATAATGGATGCAGAAATACTCACGGAACTGGAGTGTGTATCGTAGGGATAGAATAGGAAAGGTAGGAGGGGGGGGGAGTATTCATTCTGGTGAAAGAAGAATTTGTAAGCTACGAAAAAGTTCAGGATGAAAAACATGAAAGTCTGGGTGTAAGGTTCATCTCTAAGGCAACTTTTGATGTCTTTGGAGTGTACAGACCGGGAAAGGGTAGTGCTGACGTTCATTCAGAATTATTTGATAAGATAATCAGCTATGTTGGAAATTATATGGAAAGGAATGTGATAGTAACAGGTGATCTCAATTTATCAAATGTCAATTGGAAAGGAAATGCGAACGACAGGAAGCATGAACAACAAATGGCAAATAAGTTAATATGGGAAGGGCAGCTGATTCAGAAAGTGATGGAACCAACTAGAGGGAAGAATATTTTGGATGTGGTGCTGATAAAACCAGATGAGCTCTATAGAGAAACTGAAGTAATAGATGGTATTAGTGATCACGAAGCTGTTTTTGTCGTAGCTAAAAATAAATGTGAAAGAAAGGAAGGTATTAAAAGTAGGACTATTAGGCAGTACCATATGGCTGATAAAACAAGCATGAGGGAGTTTTTAAAAAGTAACTATGATCGGTGGAAAATGGTAAATAAAAATGTAAACAGACTCTGGGATGGGTTTAAAGCAATTGTCGAGGAATGTGAAAACAGGTTTGTACCTTTAAAGGTGGTAAGGAATGGTAAAGATCCACTATATAATAACAGGGAAGTAAAGAGACTAAGAAGCAGGTGCAGGTTGGAACGAAGTAGTTAGAAATGTTTACGGAAGTAAGGAGAAATAGAAGGAACTTGCTAGGAAATTGAATCTAGCAAAGAAGTCAGCTAAGGATAACATGATGGCAAGCATAATTCGTGGTCATACAAATTTTAGCGAAAAATGGAAGGGTGTGTATAGGTACTTTAAGGCAGAAACAGGTTCAAAGGAGGACATTCCAGGAATCATTAATGAACTAGGGGAGTGTGTATGTGAGGATCTTCAAAAGGCAGAAGTATTCAGTCAGCAGTATGTAAAGATTGTTGGTTACGAGGATAATGTCCAGATAGGGGAGGTGAGTAATACTAAAGTAGTATAAACATTTAGCTATGATAACAATGACATTTACAGTAAGATACAAAAGTTGAAAACTAGAAAAGCAGCTGGAATTGATAAGATTTCTGGGGATATACTACCATATAGTACCATATCTGAAATACTTATTTGATTATTGTTTGGTTGAAGGAGCTACGTCAAATGAATGGAGAGTTGCTATAGTAGCCCCTGTGTATAAAGGAAAGATTGATAGACATAAAGCTTAAAATTACAGGCCAGTCAGTTTAATATGCATTGCATGTAAGCTTTGGGAAAGCATTCTTTCCGATTATATTAGACATGTTTGTGAAATTAATAACTGGTTTGACAGAAGGCACTTTGGGTTTAGGAAAGGTTATTCCACTGAAGCTCAGCTTGTAGGATTTTGGCAAGATATAGCAGATATCCTGGATTCAGGAGGCCAAATGGACTGCATTGCAGTTGATCTATCTAAGGCATTTGATGGGGTAGATAGAAGACTACTAGCAAAAATGAGTGCTATTGGACTAGAAAAAAGAGTGACTGAATGGGTGGCTATATTTATAGAAAATAGATCTCAGAGAATTAGAGTAGGCAAAGCTTTATCTGACCCTGTAATAATTAAGAGAGGAATTCCTCAAGGCAGTATTATTGGACCTGTATGTTTTCTTATATATATCAATGATATGTGTAAAAAAAAAAAAAAAAAAAAAAAAAAAAAGTTAAATCAGAGATAAGGCTGTTTGCAGATGGTTATTCTGTACAGAGTAATAAATAAGTTACAAGATTGTGAGTGGCTGCAGGGTGACCTTGATAGCATTGTGAGATGGACGGTGGGCAATGGTATGATGATAAACGGGGTTAAAAGTCAGGTTGCGAGTTTCACAAACAGGAAAAGTTCTTTCAGTTTTAATTACTGCATTGATGGGGTGAAAGTTCCTTTTGGGGATCATTGTAAGTACTTAGGTGTTAATATAAGAAAAGACCTTCATTGGGGTAATCGCATAAATGTGATTGTTAATAAAGGGTACAGATCTCTGCACATGGTCATGAGGGTATTTAGGGGTTGTAGTAAGGATGTAAAGGAGAGGGCGTATAAGTCTCTGGTAAGACCCCAACTAGAGTATGGTTCCAGTGTATGGGACCCTCACCAGGATTACTTGATTCAAGAACTGGAAAAAATCCAAAGAAAAGCAGCTCGATTTGTTCTTGGTGATTTCCGACAAAAGAGTAACGTTAAAAAATGTTGCAAAGTTTGGGCTGGGAAGACTTGGGAGAAAGGAGATGGGCTGCTCGATTAAGTGGTATGTTGATTGAAATAATAACATTAAGTTATTTATTAGACCACCTAATCAATACAAAATCGTCTTGGATGATTTACATAAATTTGTTAGCTAATAGTGGTACATGTTTCGCCTTCCCTGAAGGCATCATCAGCCATAGTCTTAACCTTAAATTAAAATAAGCGTCTAAATAACATGTAGTAATGAAATGAATTTTAAAATCTTGAAGAGATTTGAAGCAAAACAACATTAAAAACAATGATGGTTCGAAAATACAATGTGATGAGATACAATAGTGGAAGTATTAACAAAATTAACATTAGAAGGCTGCTAAAATAAGTACAATGGATAAAACAACAGATTGTTATACAACAAGTAGTAAGATTGCATAAAAGTAAAGTTGATAGTCTGGCGGTTATAATCAGATGATGGCGAAAAATCTTATATAATCAAAGCAAAGAAGAGAGAATAAAAGTCAAAGGTAGTCGAGAGATCCGAAGTTAATCATGATCTTGAAGATAAAAGACGAAAGTCAGATGCATATGGAGAAGTTGTAGAACACGTTGAGGATATGAAGTTGGTGAATAGAAGTTGAAGAACAGTTTCAAATAGGATCACTATGGACCATCTCAAAATTTTGAAGTGATGTTCAAATGTTGCAAATTGTGAGCTAGCAGATATTCAAGTTGAAAAAGCATATAAAAGTGGAATCTGTAAATGGAAGCAAGAAACGTAGAGTTAATTGTGTGAAAAGATATTTGAAAAATATTGAAGTAGAATCGTATGCACTTACCATTTGACGGTGACAAGGATAGCTTGCAATATTATGAGTTAGAAGTATTTGCAACAGTAGACTTCTTGCTACGTGTGTTATAACTGCTAGCTCACAATTTGCAACATTTGAACATCACTTCAAAATTTTGAGATGGTCCATAGTGATCCTATTTGAAACTGTTCTTCAACTTCTATTCACCAACTTCATATCCTCAACGTGTTCTACAACTTCTCCATATGCATCTGACTTTCGTCTTTTATCTTCAAGATCATGATTAACTTCGGATCTCTCGACTACCTTTGACTTTTATCCTCTCTTCTTTGCTTTGATTATATAAGATTTTTCGCCGTCATCTGATTATAACCGCCAGACTATCAACTTTACTTTTATGCAATCTTACTACTTGTTGTATAACAATCTGTTGTTTTATCCATTGTACTTATTTTAGCAGCCTTCTAATGTTAATTTTGCTAATACTTCCACTATTGTATCTCATCACATTGTATTTTCGAACCATCATTGTTTTTAATGTTGTTTTGCTTCAAATCTCTTCAAGATTTTAAAATTCATTTCATTACTACATGTTATTTAGACGCTTATTTTTAATTTAAGGTTAAGACTATGGCTGATGATGCCTTCAGGGAAGGCGAAACATGTACCACTATTAGCTAACAAATTTATGTAAATCATCCAAGACGATTTTGTATTGATTAGGTGGTCTAATAAATAACTTGATATTTGATTGAAATAATAACATTATCAATACGGACCAAAAATGATATTTATTACATGTAAGTGGTATGTTCCGATCTGTCAGTGGAGAGATGGCCTGGGAGGACATCAGTAGACGAATAAGTTTGAGTGGTGTCTTTAAAAGTAGGAAAGATCACAATATGAAGATAAAGTTGGAATTCAAGAGAACAAATTGGGGCAAATATTCGTATATAGGAAGGGGAGTTAGGGATTGGAATAACTTACCAAGGGGGATGTTCAATAATTTTCCAATTTCTTTGCGATCATTTAAGAAAAGGCTAGGAAAACAACAGATAGGCAATCTGCCACCTGGGCGACTGCCCTAAATGCAGATCAGTAGTGATTGATTGTTTATGACTGTTAAGAGCAGGACCACGAGGACTTATTTGGACTGTCTGGCTTGAAGAGAGGTCAGGGTGGTTACAGCAGGAGGAGGACTTGACTGCCAAGTGAGGGGAGGAAAGCAGGAGTAAAGTAAAAATGTACAGTATTGACTTGAATGTCTCTAGCATGGTGATGAAAATATTGAAAGTTCTTCTCAAAGCTGTATTTTCTAACTTCAGCTATTATTACAATCAACCCTGATTTTTACAAATCATGTATTATACTGATAAAAATATTTTTCTAATGCTTGCAATGTACCTCTTTGTGTAGGATGTACTGGCTGACAGTTCTGTGGAGGAGCTACTAATGGGAATGGCTTCACAGATTGCTGAACGTGAGGACACAGTTTTGTGCTCAGATGTGAGAGACAAATTATTTGGACCTATGGAGTTCTCCCGAAGGGACCTTGGTGCACTTAATATTATGCGTGGGAGAGATAATGGTCTACCAGATTACAACACTGTCAGGTATTATGTTCTGTCTAACACACTGATAAAGTCTGTATTCACTCTTGCACTGAATCTGATATACAAAAGGAACAACATTACCCTGGCAAAATTCCCCTGAAACTTTCAACTCATCCCAGTTATTGCTGGGTCACTGGAGACAGTCTGGCTCATTTTCATTTTTACTGGAGGTTGAAAGCTGGATGCTCTTCCTGAAACTATATGAATTTTAAGGTGAAAATTCTGCCCTATAATATACCAGAATTTAAATCTCAGTGATCTGGGAGATAATCAAAGAGCCAAACTACAGTACTAAATCAAGCTACATCCTCTTAGTCTTGTAAAATTCTTCAGATACTTGCATTTGTTGTTGGCTAATTTCTGGAAATTCCTCATGTCTATATAGAAATTTGTAATAATAAAGTTGGCTAACAACCGTAGTTGTAAATCGGAGCTTGCTCCACCCAAGGTTAACTACCTTCGGAAGTCAAGCATGGAAAGGCCTTTTAGGAAAAATATTCCACCGTCCCGTCCAAGAAAGCAGGAGAAGGCTACATCGGATTCGGTGGGTAACCACCTTGATGGCATCAACGAGTCAGAGAGTTGGCAATCGCCCATTCCTATGCCAGCACATAAGAACAGGATCAAACAAGATCACATCAATTACATTGCAACTGATAATATTAATTCTCTACTTAAAGCAGGAAAACTAAAGAACTTGACGGACAAATTAGATAAACAGAAAATTTTAGTAGCAGGACTCCAGGAGATGAGAAATACTACTGAGGAACCATTAGAATCTCAAGGCTACAGAATTTACGAGATACCTGGACTAAGGGTTATGAAACAATGTCCCTAATTTGGAACTGGGTTTATAGTCAATGTGAAAATAATAGATTCGATAATCGATTTTCAAGCCATCTCGCCTAGAATTGCAACTTTGTGTTTAAAAGCATCCAACAAAATTTATACAATCATAAATGCCCATGCCCCTACTAATGAAAAGAATTTTCTAACAAAGACTGGGAAAGAAGTGGAAAAGTTTTGGGATCTCCTTGACCAAACTGTAAACCAAATAAATATTAACAACGTTCAGATCCTATTAGGAGACTTCAATGCCCAACTCGGAAGAGAAAGGAAATACAGAGTTATCATTGGGAAATGGGCTCCACATAAACATACGAATAAGAATGGTCAAAGACTTGTTGAACTCTGCAGAGAACACAAACTGATCTCAAAGTCCATCTACTTCAAAAGGAGGCCCAGCAAACTTAAAACTTGGAAACATCCTGATTGGAGAGAAGGGGAATGGCAGCTGGATCATGTATTTATGGACAAAACCTTCCACAGAGAAATCTACAATGTTAAAGTATTAAGAGGAGTAGATATAGGTTCAGATCATTACATAGTCAAAATCAAAATTAAGTTCACACCACTAAAAAAGAAACCAAAATGCAATAAACAAAAGAGGAACTTTGATCCACACCAATTAATTAGGAATGATAAATACAGAGAAGTCACACAAAACATAAAACTGACAGATAACTTAGAAGAACTGGTTCCAATTCTCAGGCAACAAGCTGAAAATTTAGCCCCCATTGAACACACGTAAAGGACATGCCTGGTGGACCTCAGAATGTGACAAAATTCATGAAGAAAGACATCAGGCATGGTTAAAATTTCAAACACACTAAACATTTTTTTTGCTAGTTGCTTTACGTCGCACCAACACAGATAGGTCATATGGCGACGATGGGACAGGAAATGGCTAGGAGTGGGAAGGAAGCGGCCGTGGCCTTAATGTACAGCCCCAGCATTTGCCTGGTGTGGAAATGGGAAACCACTGAAAACCATCTTCAGGGCTGCCGATAGTGGGGTTCGAACCTACTATCTCCCGAATACTGGATACTGGCCGCAATTAAGCGACTGCAGCTATCGAGCTCGGTAACACACTAAACAGAAGAAAGTGCAACCAACCTCAAAAATATCAGGAAAAAGTTCACACAAATTATCAGGCAAACCAAGAGACAATCACAGAAAGATCTAATCAACTCAATAGAAGGAAACTACCACAAAACCAATTCCAGAGACTTCTACAAAATGTTTGGAAGACAAGTACAAAAAATTGCCCCTCCCACATTAATGCTGAAAAGTGAGGATGGAAAAACGGCACATAATGACAAGGAAAATGCCAAAAATCATGGCAAAAGCATTCATTAAACTTTTGAATTGTGAAGAACCCCAGGAATTTTTAGCAATTAATACAGACACACCCATCAAAACCCTGCCTGAACTTATAAACCCCCCAACAATTGAAGAGGTGGAAACAGCACTCAGAGTTGAAAAATTATAAGGCATGCGGAGAAGACCAAGTTTTCACAGAAATGTGGAAATATGCCAGTGATACAGTTCGAACATCCTTACACGTGGCCCTAACAGAAATCTGGATAACAGAAAAGTTCCCCGAACATTGGACCACAGCCGTAATCCACCCACTCCACAAAAAAGGAGATAAAAGCAATCCAGATAATTAGAGGTATCTCTCTCTTAGACTGCACATACAAGATTTTCTCCAGAATCCTATACAGGAGGATCAGAGAGCAACTAGAGGAAGAATTAGGTGAATACCAAGGAGGCTTCAGACCTTGGAGAAGCTGTGCAGAACAAATCATCACTTTAAAATTAGCCATAGCATATTACAAGAAGCAAAACAAACCTCTTGCAATAACCTTCGTGGACTTCAAAAAAGCTTACGACTGTATGCATAGACCTTCAATATTGAAAATTTTAAGAAATTTCGGGCTCCATCCAAAATTAATCAAACTGATAGAACTCGCCTTAACCAACACTAAATCAAAAGTCAAGTTCAGAGGGGAATTCTCTGAGCCATTCATTATAAAAATAGGCTTAAGACGAGGAGATTGCTTGTCACCACTGCTGTTCAACTGTGCCTTGAATATATGAGGGAACATCCAAATTGGAAGACGCAAAGACAACATAAGTTTAAATTGCCTAGAATTTGCTGATGACCTTGCTCTCTTGTCCAACAATATTCAGGAAACCAGACAAGTTATATCACTACAGGAAATAGCACAGAAAATTGGTCTTGAAATATCTTTTGAAATGACAGTAATCATGTTTACTGACCCACCACTCCCAAACAAAATTGCCATAGGAAACCAAGAAATCAAAACAGTAGATAAATTTAAATATCTGGGAGAAATCATAACATATAACCTCAATGAAAAGCCAGCATGGCATAACAGAATAAATAAACTGACCAAAGCACAATATGTCACCAAGAATACATACAACAAAGAGGGCCTGTCAATAGCAACAAAATTGAAACATTACAAAACAGTCGCTCAACCAGAAATAACATACGCAAGTGAAACCATCTTCAAAACAACTAACATGGCACAAATAGACAAAATACTCAAGATAGAGAGAAGAATCATTAGAACATGCATCAACAAATCTGTATCAAAAAGATGGACACTAGAGAGTAGCTTCTAATGAAACAGTCTACAAGGAAATAGAACCAGTAATGAGCACAATCAGGAAGAAACATATTTGATTTTTTTGACATCTAATCAGGACACTGGAGAACAGGATCATCAGGAGAATAGTAGAAAAATTATGGAAGTAAGTGCAACATTAAGTGGATTACAGAAATCAAGGAAGATATGGATGAACTACAAATTACAGTGGAAGACCTAAGAAACAAACCCGACAAAATCAAGAAACTCGCAGACAAGCAAACCAGACTGCAAATCAGAATCAACAAACAGATAATAGGAAGGGTGATTTCTGATGAAGAAAGGATAAGATCAGAGAGAATGAAGAAGTACTGGGCTGACTGGAAACTGAAAAATTCTTTGTATAAAGTTGGCTAGAGTGGTCCAACGAAGGCCATAAAATGTAAATAATAATAATAAAGTTGGTGTATATAGGGTGACATGAAAAGTAATTAATGTATTCATTTCTAGGATATGAATACTGGAATTATAAATGTCAGTAGGAGAATTTGACTAAATGGGCTCCTTTTCCTTCTTCTGCTTATTTGTCCTGTATTCCCAGTTGTTTTTTTTCAATCTATGTTCATCTTCATCTTTATCTTTGTCTCTTCCTTTGTGCATTTATCCCATTTTCTCCTCATCCTTCACTTCATACACCCAGATTGTAGATCTGTCAACATGGCTCCTCAATAAGAGTTGTAGCCTGACATCCTGATGAAGTGGGGAAGCAGGAATGAACTTTAAAAGGCTGGGAAGAAATAGAGGTAGAAAAACTGAGGTTCATGAGGAGTGTGTCCATCCATGTGAAGGTGGCAGTCTATGAAGGTGCATAGATTGTCCTTGCTCCCTTGTATTTTCTTGTTTTTTCCTCTTCTCTCTCTCTGTTGCTTCCTCTGAACCTGGTGACCTGTTAGTGTGTTCATCCTATTGAGTGTTCCTGTCATTCCATATATCACTTGAAGTAGGAGAATTTGTGTGTATCATGGTTTGTGTTCTAAACCATTCTACATGAAAAGGATAGTGGTAATGAACAAACTACAGGGAAGAAAATAAAGGAGTTGTAGCTCAAGATACATTTCTCTCCATCTCCAAATTCTCATTGGTAGCTTTACTTGGAATTATTGACTTTATGCTAGAAAATGTCCCTTCATTATCCTGGACTGTGCACTTAAACTTGTAATGTTAAAGAAAATGGACATGCCAAAGAGCTAGTGATCTTTTGGGTATTGTAGCTCAGAAAGAAAATGTGTGTGCTGCAGTTACCAAAAAAGCCATAGCCTTGCCTTTATTTGCTTGAGCAATTCAAATCACTCTCTTGAGACCCCCAACTTAAAACACAAATGTGTTTATGAAATGGATTATATCAAGTCACTTTTTCTTTTCTTTCATTTCTTGAAATAAGTGCTTTTTAATAGAAATGTGGTCCCTTGTTACTAAAAACAAGTTCATTTGTGCAATAATGTTTAAACTACTTTTTGTTATGAGAATGCCTGGAAAAAAAAAAAAAAGAAATACCACATTAAATAGAATCTTCATTGTGTCCATGCCTGGCTCTGTATAGCTGACTGGTCAGCACCTTAAGCTTTGGGATCCCAGGTTTGATTCACAGCCAGGTCGTGGGATTTCACTTATGAACGATTAATTACCTTGGCTCAGAGATTGGGTGTTTGTGTTGTCCCCAACATTCCTGTAACTCTCATACAACACAACCCTCCTACACTAACAAAAAATTTTCCCTATATGGTAGATGTTGCCTAGTGTCTTTAGAGGACCAAGTAAGTGGCTATGCGGTTAGGGTCGCGCAGCTGTGATCTTGCCTTCAGGACAAAGTGGATTTGAACCCCACTGTCGGTAGCCCCGAAGATGTTTTTCTGTGGTTTCCCATTTCCACACCACGCGAACACTGGGGCTGTACTTTAATTAAGGCCATGGCTGCTTCGTTCACACTCCTAGGACTTCCCAATTCCATCATCGCCATGAGACCTATGTGTCGGTGCGACGTAAAGCAAATTACAAAAAAAAAACTTTACAAATACAGTATTTGTACCTCTAAACAATCGCTCCTCCTCAGCTAATGTCCTATATTCACATTTTTCAAACTTCTTAAAGCTATCATGACTCTCCTTCCTGCACTTTGCACCGAAAATTTTGTATATAAACATAATTTGACATCCTCTATTAGATGTGATTTCTTATTCAGACATTTGATTCCTCATTTTAAATGGTTCCCTTGAGTGTACCTCTCAGTG
This sequence comes from Anabrus simplex, assembly GCF_040414725.1. Classification (NCBI taxonomy): domain Eukaryota; kingdom Metazoa; phylum Arthropoda; class Insecta; order Orthoptera; family Tettigoniidae; genus Anabrus; species Anabrus simplex. The sequence continues at coordinate 1,199,284,310 of NC_090266.1, read as the reverse complement.
TGTAACATTTCACCCCTTATACTAGGAACTAAGTTCTCTGTGACAGAACCAGAAATAAAACCTAAATCTGTTTTTTTTATTATTATTATTATTATTATTATTATTATTATTACTATTATTATTATCATCATTATTATTATTAATTATATACAGTCATATCAGCACACGCTTTTTTGAAACGTAACCAGTTTCGGACACTAAGGTCCATCATGAGTGTTAAAATTTAAATTTAATTCCACCCGAGTGTGTCGTCAAAATTAGTTAAAATGAGTTTAAAATGTAGCCCTGTTAACATCAACATAGGAAGGGCTGGCTTTTTCTCGTGCTCAGGCTGTTGGTCGAGTACTGACCTTAGTGTCCGAAAACCGGTTATGTAAAAAAAAGTGTGTGCTGATAAGATTGTACATAATTAATAATAATAATAATAATAATAATAATAATAATAATAATAATAATAATAATAATAAAATAACTACATCAGCACTGTTAATAAGAAATACCGTAGCTTTGATATTTTATAATGGTTATAAATCTAACTGGGTTAAAAGTTGATATTCTAATCTCAAAATCATGGTAACTTTACAATTTCATGGCCTGTGGAATTCCTGTGGAGGAAAGTACAATTTTATTTCGTTCTCTGAAAAAGAAAAGTGAAATATTTTGGTTGCTAATTTTACTAACATAAATAGACTAGGTATTTCTAGATTTTATACAGACTAGTTTTCTTTCATCCTGATATGCTTAAAATGCCCTGGAGGCTCTTTGTTAGAGGGAATTAAACTGTAGATTTAGTGAACAAGAAACACTTTGCATTGTGTTTCTGCAATTGTATACTTGTTCTATGAAAACTTTTATGCTTTTATGACAGAACATACTTCAGACTACCTCGCATAAAGGATTGGGCCGATATCAATCCCAGACTCTTTGCAGAGCGCCCTGAACTTCTCCGTAATCTGGCTGCTGCTTATAATAATAGATTGGATAATGTGGATGTATACATTGGAGGCATGTTGGAATCTCAGGATGGGCCAGGCGAGCTATTCACTGCTATTATTAAGGAGCAGTTCACTCGTATCAGAGATGCAGACCGTTTTTGGTTTGAAAACGTTGATAATGGGTAAGAGGTATTTTTTTCTTTCATTTTCCCTCATAATAGTGTCTTGTATGTGAATTTTTATTATTACATGATATATTCTTGGAAGGATGCATCCTATTTCATAAACATATGGCTAACATGATATGTAACTCATAAAAATTGTATTTTGGTAATTCCCCTACAGTATCTTCTCAGAGAAGGAAATTGAAGATCTGCGGCGAGTCACATTATGGGATGTTATTGTTAATAGTTCTGATATTCCGCCCGAAGCTATACAGAAAAAAGTATTCTTTTGGAAGAATGGTGATCCTTGTCCTCAGCCATTCCAACTCAACACAAGTTTACTGGAGCCATGCAAATATCTGCAAGGATATGACTATTTTGAAGTAAGTTTAATCATCTTTATAATGTTTCTTGTTGTGTAACAATAAAAATAAAAAGTATTATGTGGATGGAGTGTGGTACGTACACACGTGCGTGTGTGCATGCAACTGTAGAATGAGTATCTCTTACAGAAAGAACTTAAGAGCTACAATACTTATAGTCGCTATTGATAAATTATCTGTATTGTAAACATTAAAAAAGGAAAATCTTAAAACTTGGCTTACATTGGTTCTGTTTTGAGGTGTAATATGTGAAATTGGGTATTAACCACTCAGGCCAGTTCAACGTACATATCACGTCCACGGGACTCTGCTCGTTCAGACGATTCGACGTACCACAAACAGCTGGTGCAAGCAGAAGTTACAATGCTTACTTGTGTAACACTGCTGCTTCGTGAGATTTATTTTCACCTTATGAATCAATAAGTTACATACTTTCATGCCATCTCTGTTTCATAATTAGAACTAATTTTTTTTGCTTCCCAGGCTAGCGGCTAGGTATTCAGTCGCAGAGGAATGGCTGGGCCGTCTCATTCTCTTACGGACACGGAGATTATTGGTTTGATAGATGACAGTAGTGGAAGTGATTTACCGGGAAGCGATATTTTCGGTAGTGATACGGACACTGACTATGCACAGCACGAGGTTACTGAAGAAGTGGCAGACAGCGCAGATGAAGAATAATTAGCTTCAGCTGTAATAACTTTGTCCACTGTTCAGTGGTTGTGGTGAGCACACAAAAGATCCCCTTCACGGGTATGCCAGGTACAAGAAAGCATCTCGCGTCTGTTTTAGATGCTTTCTGCTATTTTTCCATGACAAAGTGATTGACCTACTTGTTCGAAAAACATATAGGTACGCGGCAGAGTGTATACTTGGAGCGCCCCTGAAACCAAGGTCGCGCACCTGGAAGTGGAAGCCAGTGACAGGGGAGGAAATTTACGTGTTCTTAGGGCTTGCAATGTCCATGGGGTCAGAAACCCACTCTGAAGAGCTATTTCACCAGGGATGGATTTCTAAAAAACCTATATTCCCTCAAACGATGGCAAGGGACAGGTTTGATCTCATCTTGTGATATTTACATTTTATTCATAATTCTACATGGGATACATACACGGGACTTAAAAAGCTTTTCAAAATTCAGCCTTTCCTGGAAATTATAAACGGAAATTTTCATGTAAATGTTGCTTTCTCTGTAAATATACCAGAAACAAATTTCAGAATTGGAACTTACCCAAATTATATATTTTTGTAAATACTGCATGTGATTATGGACAACTCTGAATAGGCAGCCATAGCATATATAGCTCAGAAACATTGGACTTGATCTCAGTAAGTAGTCCTAAAATTTTCATTACATTATACTTCGTAGATTTAACGTTATGAATTGTTTAACTTGATGGTGTCTAAACCTCTGCTGACCTTCAATTTAAATACTGCCCGAGAAGTGAGCAGCTCTCGATTAAATTGTCAGCGTGAGGGGTTAATGGACTGAAATGAATTGGATATATTTAGCATCTTGAAATCAGAAATTTAGCATTTTTATTTGCACATTTAGTATTTTGTAGAGTTTTTATATTTATAATTTAGTGCCTTTTAAGAAAAACATATAATTTGAAATCATTTTAATAAACAGATAATATCTGTGGCAATATCAATGTGAATTTCTTATTTTTTGCTATTTGTTTTATATTGTACCAACACAGACAGGCATTATGGTGAGGATGGGATAGGAAAAAGCTAGGACTGGGAAGAAAGCAACCATGTCCTTAATTAAGGTGTGCAAATGGGGAACCACAGAAAACCATCTTCAGGAGTGCCAGTAGTAGGGTTTTGAACCTACTATCTCCTGAATGCAAGCTGACAGCCACTGTACATGACCCAATCCACATAGGCAGTTTGCTCAGTTAAAGTATAATTAAAATTGCATTTGCAGGGAGTTAACAGTAAAATAAGAATGAATAAAGTAAACTAAAAATAAAATTGTACATTTATTTTAAATTAATATTTGCTGAAACATAGCAAAAAAAAGAATGGAACAAACTTATACTGATGCAAACAAGAATAATTATTTTAAAAAAATGAACTTGAATCATGTTCATTGTTGAAGGAAATCATAGACCCTGCCTGAACATTTTGTTCTGTCATTTGTGCTCTCCTATCACTTGCAATAAAGTATTATTTGCTGGAATATCTTTTAGGCCAACGGCTGTAGCCGTGTTGAAACACCGGATCCCGTGAGATCTCCGAAGTTAAGCAACATTGGGCATGGTCAGGAGTTGGATGGGTTGCCACGCGCTGTTGGTGGAGGGGGTAAGGGAATGGAGGAGCGGAAAGGAACTGGCCACCCTACCACACATAAACTCCGGCTCAGGAACACCTCTGCGGAGGTTCAGACCTGTCATCGGGCAGAATAACCCTTACCTTACATATCTTTCAGCATCTACAATCTTGGTAGAACCCCAAATACATTGCAGAGCTGCTTGAGTAAACTCTGGATATTTGAGCTTAACAGCCAACAGCTTTTGTAGGCAGTCCAAGGGTGCACAAACTCCCCAGTTTAATTTTCTAGGAGAACAATAAGAAACACGAATTAAGTTTTATGTTAAAAAAAAACTTTTTCACATTTATATTGAATTTTAATATAAATTTCACACTGTGAGTACATTTTGCATTAAATAATAATAATAATAATAATAATAATAATAATAATAATAATAATAATAATAATAATCGTATGGCCTCGGCTACCGTGCGCAGACATTTCAATTTGACGCCATCTGGCTGTCTGCTCATCAATTTCGATGTTCCGTTTTACTCTAGGCCCGCTAGATGGCAGACGGAATAAACCAGAACTCTCTTGGGTGTCTGTGGCTGAGATTTAATGAATTTTGTCGGGTAAACACCAAATGTGTCACCAGAGATCTTTTACATGCCGACATTGTACGACATGGAGTGTCGAATGGACTTTTTTCCGCCCTTCAAAAATCCGACTACCTCTGCCAGGTTTGAACCCACTATCTTGGGATCCGGAGGCCGACACTCTACCACGGATCCACAGAGGCAGCATTTTGCATTTAATCTCATTTTAAAAACCCCTTAAACAGTGAGGTGTGAAAAGTGCAAATACATAAGTACAAGGTTTTATAAGCATTTAGTGTAATATAAGTATAGAGAAAAATCACCACCTCGAGATATTAATATTAATTAGAATTTCTTTGCTTCATCTTCAGTATCATTGTGATCGTGTATGGAAGAAATAATGGTTATAAGAGAACAAGAATGTATTTAATTCTATGTTGATTATGTCAGTACCGGGCGAGTTGGCCATGCGGTTAGGAGTGGGCAGCTGTGAGCTCGCACCCAGGAGATAGTGGATTCGAACCCCACTGTCGACAGCCCTGGAGATGGTTTCCCATGGTTTCCCATTTTCACACCAGGCAAATGCTAGGGCTGTACCTTAATTAAGGCTACGGGCGCTTCCTTCCCATTCCTATCCCATCATCGCCATAAGACCTAACTGTGTCGGTGCGACGTAAAGCAACTAGCAAAAAAATATATTATGTTGGTTAGCTGTCTGCCTCCATTGTGTAACGGTTAGTGTTATTAGCTGCCGTCCTCGGGGGCCCAGGTTTGATTCCCGGTACTGCCAGAAATTTAAGAATGGTAGGAGGGCTGGTATGTGGTTGAAATGGTAAAAACAGCTCACCTCCTTTTGGGGTGTACCTGAGCTGCACCACCTCGGGATGAGGACACGAGTTTACTTTGTCAGTTCGCTAATATTTGGCATGTAGATTATCAAAAATTGATGTTACATTAACAAACTTCTTGAGACTTGAGGGATACTGGACATAGTAGTCAATTATCTGTCTAATGATCAAAAAGAGTGACCAAGAACCCCAGGAGATTTAAAAATATTTATATAAAATATGACAAGAACAAAATTTGAAATATGTGAAGTATGAACAAAGAAATATTTCAAGATGAATGGTAGGGTAACAAGGAGAAAATACAATTCTCCTGGGCCTGAATGCATGAAATACTATGTGTGCTGGAAATATTCCAGACCTGCAAAATTCTGTACTGCTGAGTAGCAGTAATTTTAACGAGTCAAAGCCATTGAGGGTTGCACATTCTTTGGGGTAATTATTAAATACTGAATCATATGCACAAAAATTCTGAACAACAGAAGAAAGAGAGAATTCCAATTAAAAAGTCCATAAGAAATCAGGAAAAACTGGTAAGTGGGTTTGAACCACACTGTCAGCAGCCCTGAAGATGGTTTTCCATGTCTTCTCATTTTCACACCAGGCAAATGCTGTACCTTAAGGCCATGGCCGCTTCTTCCCACTCCTAGGCCTTTCCTATCCCATCATCACTATTGGACCTATCTGTGTCGGTGCAACGTAAAGCTAATTGTAAATTTAAAAAAAATTTAAAAAGTCCCACATATCTAGATAATGCACGATTAGACCAGCCGGCCACATGCACCCACAATGAGGCCCCTTTCAAAATCTGTCAAGTGATGTTAACGTTGTCTCCCACGAGCGTACTGTATTCTCCGTGGTCATTCATGGCGCTCATTAACCATCTGACACTGCACACCCCATCCAGCATAATAACCATAGTCACATGATGAGAATACTAATGCACTCCGGTGACCATTCTGTCACAGATCATTGTAACTAATAATTTACATACCTGCTGATGATGTGCACATTTACTAAATTGTCTACCATGCACCATTCCTTCCAGGTGCTTAACGTTTTTTTGTCAGTGGGTATATTGTGTGTTCATATTTATGTTCCTGTCTTTCTACATATGACTTGATTTGCCACCTCTTTGTTCCTTTCCAGTATGTTATATTCAATTGTTTTTGGCATCTATCTCCCTAATCATTTTGTCTGAGTGTTTATGGAAGTAAGCAAGTATTTTGTGTGGTTATTTTCTGTTTACTCTAGCAAATATTTATCTTAATCATAAAACGCTGAAACAGTAGTAGTTTTCCTTAGTAATGGATGTTTTATGCTAAAGTGTCATGGCCATTTAACTGAATCCTTATAGGCATTAACAGGCTATAATGTATGTATGTATGTATGTATGTATGTATGTACCAGTAAATTGCCCATACTACTTGAAAGTTTGTTGGAGCATGACTTTAACACATTGAAGACTGAGCAGGTGAAGTTAGTTCTTACACTGTGGACTGAGTATTTTAGTGCATGTTCACGTTTTTATACAATAACTAGCAAGATACCCGTGCTTCGCTATGTTGTTATACTGAAATTTATAGTTGAATGCTTATTGTTTTATATATAATCCGCCGAAATTCACGATATGACTTGTTTTCTAATAGATTAGGGCAAGTTTCCTCCCATTTTTCAATCTTTCTTTCCAGCAATCGATTTTGTACTTCCCGGGCTAGGTCCAGGTATTCCACCCGGTCAGTTGGGTCCCTAAATTTTGCCATCTTTTCCTATAAGCATTTTTAACATGGATCAAATCGTTCAGGAGATCCGGCGTGGTGTCGTCTTGGGTGCCTTGGTGGTACTGAACCCACGGCCGGACTGCATTCTTAGTCATTACCCATCCAGGACCCGTTTCCAGTGCGGACCACACATTTGACGACGGTCCAGAACATTATTATTATTATTATTATTATTATTATTATTATTATTATTATTATTATAGATGTTCTGGACCCCACAGCAAGATGCAAGATCGCTACTTGGCGGTAAATTACACCTGTTGCCATTGTCATTGTTGGCAATGTGACCAGCACCATTGTCGCGTGTAGGCAAGTGTGCGGGATTTCTGGCGATACGAATGACATACTTCCGTGCATTATTGACCTTATTATAGAGGTGAACAAATGGACGGTCAATCTCATTCCTATCGTTTATTTAAAATGTGTTTAAATTTTTATTTATCTGTCAGGAGAATCTACTGTAATCTAAGAACGTTCTCCGAAGGAAAAGATGGCTCTTGAAAACGAACCAAGGAAAGATTAAAAATGATCGGTTTATGGTCAGAATAAGTACATCGAAAATCTACAGCCTGTTTCCGGTCATTCGACAGGGTCAGGAATGGAATCAATAAAGCCCCCATCTAGTAGTGACAATAGGAATTGTGCCAGCTGCCGAAGCCTGTCGCACTCCTCTGGGGCAATGATTAATGAATGAAAAATGAAATGAAATGATATTGGACAGTGTTGCTGGAATGAATGATGACAGGGAAAACCGAAGTATCCGGACAAAAACCTGTCCCGCCTCCATTTTGTCCGGCACGAATGTCACATGGAGTGACCGGGATTTGAACCACGGAACCCAGCTGTGAGAGACCGGCGCGCTGCCGCCAGAGCAACGAAGGCTCCTTATAACTACATTATGAACAGTAAAATCAATTGGTCTCGCCTCCTTTTACACCTCACCACCGTTAAGTTTATTTACCCCCCACCCACCCCCCCAAAAAATAAAAGAAGGCTGGTTTCTTTACATTTAAAGGAGATTCTAAACACCAATGTTCACGTCTATTACCTTCAATTTTGAGATATAAGTATCCCCATAAAAATAATTCACTTTTATCACTTCATTTCACACTCCCCCCCCCCCCCAAGTTAATTTTCCGGCAAGAAATACTTGTTTTTTTTTATAGTAAAGGATCTTCTAAATACCAATTATCATGACTCTAACTTCTTAATTTTTTGATTTATGTGTCGTCGTGAAAGGAATTCAACTCCTTTCAACTCCCGCCCTCCAAGATGATTTCCCCCCCCCAAAACGCGTTTTTCTTTGTTTTTAAAGGAGATCCAAATACCAATTTTTCACGTCTGTAACAACTTTAGTTTTTATTAGATGTAAGTATTCTCATACAATTAAGTCAATTTTTCAATTCTTTCACCTCCCCCCCCTCCACCAATCTTCATTGGATTTTCCGAGAATACGTGTTTCTTTACTTTTAAAGCAAGATTCCAAATATCAAATTTCACGTCTGTAACATCTTCATTTTTGAGATAACAGTAGCCTAATTAAAAAATTCTACACAATTTTCAGTCACTTTACCCCCCCCCCCCCGCCCCTCTCCACCCATGTGGTATTACCGAAAACTAAAAATACAAGTTTCTTTATTTTAATAGAGAGAAAAAATACCATTTTTCACTTGTGTAACATGTTAAGGTTTTTGAGATATACTGTAGAAAATCTCATTTTAAAATTTCACCCCCTTTTTAGTTCCCCTTAAGTGGAGTTTCCAAAAACAAACCACCTATGTTTCTTTACATTTACAGGTGATTCCAAGTACCAATTTTTATGTCTGTAAAATTTTACGTTTCTCAGATATTCTGTAGATATAGTCTTTCAAAAAATTCACCCCAATTTGTCACTCCTGTTTAACCGCCATTAATTGGATTTTCCAGAAACATAAAAATACGTTTCTTTATTTTTAAAGGAGATCCCATATACAAATTTTCAGTTCTGTAATGTCTTCAGTTTCCGAGATATATGTATCCTCATTAAAGGCATTCAACCCATTTTACACCCCTATTCACTCCTCCTATTGGGATTATCCGAAAACAAAAAAATGTGTGTTTCTTTATTTTTAATGAAGATTCTAAATGCCAATTTTTATATATGTAAACATTCAAAGTTTTGAGATATAGATAGATTCATTTTAAAAATTCACCCCCCTTTTCATCCTCCCATTAATTGGATTTTCCAAAAACAAAAAATACGTGTATCTTTATTTTTAAAAGAGATCAAAAAAAGCCAATTTTCAGGTCTGTAATACCTTCAGTTTCTGAGATATAAGTATCGGTATCCTGATTGAAGGCATTCAACCCCTTTTTCACCCATTTTCACCCCCTCCTATTGGGATTTTCTGAAAACAAAAAAATACGTGTTTCCTTATTTTTAAAGAAGATTCTAAATATCAGTTTTTACATATGTAAACTTTTAAAGTTTTGAGATATAGATACACACATTTTAAAATTTCACCCCCCTTTTCACCCCTTTAGTGACGGAATATCCAAAAATCCTCTTTTAGCGAGAACCTACATCTTAATATGAATATATCCCCAAAATTTCATTTCTTTATGTCCAGTAGTTTTGGCTTCGCGATGATGAATCAGTCAGTCAGTCAGGACAAGTTATTTTATTACAGATGACTGATAACCTTATTTAAAGTTACAAACCTATTTTGGATTCAGCAACATTTGAGCTACACATGCATACCTTGTTTTTCAAAATTGGAGCAAAACCACAAACTTTTACAAATAAATTTAAAAAACTCTTTTTTCCAGTTCCAATTTTTTAAATTTTCATGATGCATATTAAAAACACGAAAAGTTGCGTAGTCACACACACACACCATGATACATTTATGAAACACAACACATACTAATGATTGAGAAATGAAAATTACATTTATTGCGGAATTTGGCTCTAGTCGGCTTTACATGTGGCTATGAAGCTGCCTCAGTAGTACAAACTTAGTATCATAATAGAATTAAGTTCCGATGACGTGCTGCTACCTAGTATTTTTTAATGAACTAGAAGCACAGTAGAATGTGTTCCAGCACTCTGCTAACGTTTGTAGTACCTTGAAGTGGATATATAAGCATTAGAACTCAACGCCGTACAACATACGTCGTTCGTCCTCCATGGAACATTTGGAACATTACAAATGATGTATGGCATACGTTGCTCATCTTCAGATTGTTGAACAGGGCATGGACTGTGAATGCTAGAGCACTGTACAAATGGACAGGTTTTATCTACAAGAATTGAAGTCTGTTCCCTAAACTTGTATTTATTCAGTATTAGCAAAATAAATTCGTATCACTTCTATACTAGTTTCTGGTTGCTTCCGAGCTAGTTCTCCAGGCGTTGTCCACCATGGCACGACAGTCCCACGCAGGCTGCACATCACGAGGGCACCATGGTCCCACGCAGGCCGCTCATCACCATAGAACCATGATCCCTCGTAGATCGATCTGGAAGCTCTGGATGGTCTCGTCGCGGGGTCACTTCACTTGTAATTTTACTTAGCACGAGTGTCTACCTTTATTAAGTACCCCGAATCAGCACGTTCACTTTATATTTTAAACACGATTATCACTTGTCACTAGTCTGTCACTGTGTTCAGTTCTTTGAGTTTAAACACTTATTTGAAGAGAATGCGTAATTTAAAATGAAGTAGACTTTGTGGTTTCTTGCTACCTTTGAAAGTGAAACTGAGTTCAAATGTTCTCAAACGGTTATTATTTGCCATTCGGAAATAATGAAATGAGAGTTTATCTGTCAAATAAACACTGATGTTTAAAATGCACGAGTTTCTGCTTTTAAGCACTGAAATACTATAGGTTCATAGAAATGTTAAATTACACTGTAATAATAATGTAATGTATAGTGTTGTATCATATCAATAATAATAATAATAATAATAATAATAATAATAATAATAATAATAATAATAATAATAATAGCTGTTTGTAAGTTGACAGTCTATAAATCACTTGTACTATTCAAAAATATTTACACCTAGAATGAGACAGTTGTCCATACAGGATTAATGAAGTGAATGTTAATTTTGTGAGAAATACAGAGGCATCCAAAAAATGTGGACACTCTTTGATAGTCAATATTGATGGAACAAAATGACATACCTTTGCAATTCTTGCACTGGCAGGAAGGTTATTTTATGTTTTCAAAGTGACCCCTATTAGCATCCAAACGACATCAATGCCGCTGAACTGCTGATCGAACTACGGTTGTCAGTGTTGCCGGTTTGATAGCTGCACAGAATGCATCGATGGTTTCTCGTAGCTTCTTCAGTGTAACTGGCTTCTGTCAATATATTTCATTTTTCAAGGTCCGCCATAGGTAAAAGTCAAGATGTGTAAGGTCTGGAGACTGGTGGGCACTCAGCAACTCCTCTTTGACCTATCCATCGTCCAGGTAAATTTTCATCTAAGTAGGCTCTGACATCTCTATGATAGTGAGGCAGAGCACCATCTTGTTGTAGGTAAAATCTTTAATTTCCAAACACCTCTCGGATGGCAGGTAAAATCGATATTAGCACCATATGAAGATTCACCTCAGCAGTTATGGTACCTTCAAAGAAGAATGGGCCAATCAAACTGCACAATGACAGGCCACACCACACATTAACACTGGGTAGATTAACATGACACTTCACTGTATAGATTCAAAGTTCCACTGTCTACCAAAATATTTCTTTTCTTTCTTCTTTTTTTTCCTAGTAGCTTTACTTCGCACAGACACAGGCAGGTCTTATAGAGACGATGGGATAGGAAAGGCCTAGGCGTTGGAAGGAAGCGGCCGTGGCCTTAATTAAGGTACAGCCCCAGCATTTGCCTAGTGTGAAAATGGGAAACCACGGAAAACCATCTTCAGAGCTGCCGACAGTGGGATTCAAACCCACTATCTCCCGGATGCAAGTTCACAGCCGCGTGCCCCTAACTGCACGGCCAATTCGCCCGGTCCAAAATATTTCAAAGACTCAAAAATTTTGTATATCCTTGTTTACACAAGAGATTCTAACGTCAGTTTACTCACAGAATTCTAAGTTCACTCGAACAGAATTTCTAGTAGACATCCAACAGCACTTTGTTCAGACGAGCAATATCGCGGCATTACATGGTGAGCCTGATGAGTCAGAACTCTCAACGATGAATGCTGAATGCACTGACCAGACAGTTCTCTTTTATACTCTCAAGGCTTGTATGTCGTCCAACAACACGATTTCTTTCTCAATGAATATCTCCCGTTTCCCTGCATGGATGTTTGAGATTTGAACACGGAGACATTTATGTTACAGCGCACACAGTAACGTACTTCTCAAATCGCTAGGCCAATTATTATGGAAGTTTCTAAATTTTTCAACATGAAAATCTCTAGAACGTGTGACATAACTTGACCTTGGTAGCAGCGAGTGCTGTGAGTCGCCTGGCTGTGGAGGTTTGGAGTGGGTTGCCTGTCTGCCTCCTATGAGACTTTGTAAAAACATGAGATGAGGCGGGTTGAAGCGTGTTACTTATTTATGTCTTGTAAGACTTGGAAAAAACACAAGAAATAATTCATGTACCTGTGTTCCTGGTGGAATGTTTGTATGTATTTAATGATGATGATGATGATGATGATGATCGTCATAATAACAATAATAATGTAGAGCTTCTGAGTTTTTATAGGAGCCTCGGTTTGTTCTACCAGTCTAAAGATATGGTGAAGAGCCTCTAAGCCTGGCTGTTTAACATGTTATAGTGTAAGCCTAGAAAATAACTTGTGATTACCTATGTATAGGCCCTGGGTTTAAAAATTCTCAGAATTAAGAGAGACTGCAGTGGCCTTCAGCATGGTCACTGCCTCCTTACAAAATATCTCTTATTATAATAGTAACCAAATACACTGTATAAAAGAAATTCTGTCATCATCACTGTCATTAAAATACAGACTTAAAACACTGATTTCCATTTTCTTAGTAATGTTATTGGTGTTTGATATTCTTTGCTATTTTTTACTCATAGGGTAGGTTTGAACTTATTAATCTCTGTTTTAGGGTAGCGAGCTGGCTTACATCTATGCCTGCGTATTTCTGGGCTTTGTCCCCATCTTGTGTGCAGGAGCTGGTTATGGTGTTGTTAAGCTACAGAACCGGAAACGTCGTCGGTTGCGAATGCAGCAGGAGGAGTTGAAAAACAATGCTACTGGGAAGCCATCTGTTGATAAGATGGCAGTGCGCGAGTGGCTTCACGCTAATCACAGACGCTTGGTGAAAGTGAAATTTGGACCAGAGGCAGCATTGCACACAGTTGATCGTAAGGGTGAGAAGCTGCGCACAGTCAACTTCAAGAGTTGCGAAGCTGTAACAGTGGAAGAGTCACAGGTAATAATGTAAATTATGGGGAAAATGAAGTGATAATATAGCCCTATTATGTTTTGCTAGAGACTTGAAAGTTTAACTATAAATTTACTTGAATTCTTCCAATCACTGAAGAATTAGAGGAGGTAAGCTAGCATAGAAATTGATCTAAACGTGTTTCAGAGAAAAAGCTCCTCTTATATAAATTATAATGGCTAAGGATGATGAATCCTCCATCACACTGCTGAACACTAATTTCAAAATGGTTCTTCTACAAAAATATAACTTTCATGGTTCATACTCCAGTTTGACTTAACCCATTCAAGTCACAATAAATGGCCACATTGTTGACTGTAGAATCAGATTGAATTTGCCTGCCCATAGTTTGAGCATACCTGTTACACAAAACCATGCATAAAATAAAAACTAATGTAGATAATTTACGCAAATTCCTCATTCATGCCACTGAAGATTGACACCCATTCTTCATTCCTTGAGTGACTGCTGGCTGTAGTACAAATGTTTCATTTGAAATAATTTCAAAAAGACCATGGATCTGTGTACTCTAAAAACATCATAATTTTGGATGGTGGGTGGACTATACTTCATCTGTAAATATTTCTGAAACACTGCTGTATCCACGAAATGTATACATATATATCAGGATTATCATCTTTCTCTCCAATTTCCAATCTTTGCAGTTCTTTTGTGTCACCAGCCACACTTGTTTGCAAGAACCTGGCACGGCACTTTCACTCTCACTTTCTTCAATATTCTGCTCACTTCAGTTACTTTCACTGTTGCTACCACTATCCTCGAATTCGGATTCATTTTCCAAAACTTCATTATTGCCATAATCGCTGTCTAAAACAATGTCCACAAGGCTTTCAATCTCTCATCTACATTAATGCAAGACCACTTCTACTGCATAATGAACACTTCATACTGATTAAAATAAACTGTTACACTGTCCTGAGATCGTTTCATTGCTCCAATTCTGTATTGCTCTTTAGGACGACTTCTGCATCCTGAATCAGGATCCAATGTTAATTTTTCCCCATCACATCACATTTTGTCAAATATACTATATTACGTTTATTTCATCACATGCACTAATGCACTTCTTACGTTGTTCAGAAGAGTGTTGCTTTAATTTAGATTTCCATGTCCTTTTATTATTTTATTATTTTATTAATTCGACGTCCTCCAGCCATCTCGTAGTCCTGCATTAATACAGAGTGTAGAGCTGGCAACTATGTACAACAGAGCCGGCAACACGCGGTTTTGGCTGAGTGGCGTCATTCTCTCATTGTGCTTCATCCGTGACAGTCTGAGTCGTGTTTCGCTTGCTAGTGAAGAGAGATTTTTGTCTTCATAAGCATTCTATATGTGAGTGACATACTGTGTTAATATTTTTAATGAACTTCCATCTATCAACATGCCACGATGTGGCTGCAAGTAGAATCCAGATATATTCTGCTATGTACGTGGAAGTTTCGTGCTGATGAGATAGCAGCACAATATAACCAGAGTTTGTGAGAAAGGCCTACTATGTCTACTTTGGCTTGAAACTTGGAGACCAAGAAGAGCCGTGGGCACCATGTAAGGCTTTTGGAACATATATAGAGCAGTTCCGGCAATGGGTGAATGGTAAGCGAACTGCATTGCCATTCAGTATTTCAATGGTGTGGCAAAAAACCCCAGACCACAGTACTCACTGCTATTTCTGTTCTGTGAATGTGAAGGGATTTAACAGCAGAAACAATGGTAACATTGTTATACAAGCAATATTCCATCTGCAATTTAACCCTTTCCTCATGGCCCTGATACACCAGTACCACAACGTCCAGAACATTTACAGGATTGTCCCTCTTCTGAATCTGACGCAGAAATGGTGGGCACTAACTGACCGATTTCTCCCTTGAATGTGTTGAAAAAGAACAGACTGTTCGAGCAAAGTGCATTAAATTACTTCGTTCGAGATCTTGGCCTTACAAAGGAATCTGCCAAGTTACTCGGGTCTAGACTTTGTGAAAGGAACATTTTGGCACCAGGGACGACGTACTATTGGTACAGACATCGTGAACAAGAATTTACACCCTTCTTTTCTGAAGAGGGATCCTTGATTTACTGCAGCAACATTCCGGACGTTATCTTAAAACTAGGAGCACCACAGCATGACCCTATTGACTGGAGACTTTTCATAGACTCCTCCAAGTGTAGTTTGAAGTGTGACCTTCTTCACAATGAAAACAAACTTGCATCCATTCCTGTTGCTCATTCAGTTATTATGTGAGAAAACATATGGAAATCTCAAAATGCTGTTGTGTAAAGTGAAGTGCCAGGAACACAAGTGGCAAGTGTGTGGTGATTTCGAAGTAATAGGTATTCTGTTAGGTTTACAAGGAGGTTACACAAAGCACCCCTACTTTCTGTGCGAGTGGGACAGTTGAGCAAGGTTACATCACTGGACTCAAAAAGAATGGCCACGTAGACAATGGATTGTAGGGTTGAAAAACATAAAACAAAACAAAACAAACTCTTGTTCACAAGAGCAAAATACTGTTACCTCCGCTTCATATCAAACTAGGGCTTATGAAGCAATTCGCTACGGCCCTAAACAATGAAGGTGAATGCTTTCAGTACATGTGTCATCGATTCCCAGGCCTCAGTAATTCCAAAATCAAGGAGGGTATTTTTACAGGTCCAGATATCCGAAAACTTATTTCTGATGCTTATTTTGAAGACGTTATGTGTGCTGCAGAGCGATCAGCATGGACAGCATTCCAGAACGTGGTCAAAAACTTTCCTGCAAACACAAAGGATTCAGACTACAAACAAATGGTGGATAGATATCTTGTTTCTTTCCAAGATTTAGGCTGCACACCACATCCAGTGTCCGACTCGTTGGCTGAATGGTCAGCGTACTGGCCTTCGGTTCAGAGGGTCCTGGGTTCGATTCCCGGCCGGGTCGGGGATTTTAACCTGCATTGGTTAATTCCAATGGCCCGGGGGCTGGGTGTTTGTGCTGTCCCCAACATCCCTGCAACTCACACACCACACATAACACTATCCTCCACCACAGTAACACGCAGTTACCTACACATGGCAGATGCCGCCCACCCTCATCGGAGGGTCTGCCTTACAAGGGCTGCACTCGGCTAGAAATAGCCACACAAAATTAAATTAACCACATCCAGTGGCTTCACCTTTTGTGACTGAATAATGTATTTTGCTACATGAAATATGCAAACCCTACTGGACAATCCCCTGAGTGAACGACCAGAAAGACTTACTGCTGTTATTGTCCAGGAACTGAGGAGTTACATCATTGATATTGCTGTGTTCGACAAGCAGATGAAAGGCAGTTGAAGGAGCATGGAAGTGGTTACACCTTTCCCTGGAAAGGAAGTGAGAAAAAAAACATGGAGTAGTTTTTACCATAAAGAACAAACTGGTTAGTATTCCCTCCAATTTTTTAATGGCATCAACAAATGACTCATGTCACTGAGACTTAAACTTATGAAGAATAATTGAGCGACTGTTATCAGTGTATATGCTCCAACTCTGCAGACAATGATATAAGGGAGAAGTTTTACTTGGATCTTGATGGACTCCTATCAGCTTGAAAGTGCACATGTTACATTCACATCTGGACTATTTCCATGAGAACCTAGGAATGCTGAGCGAAGAGCAAGGAGAAAGATTCCATCAGGATCTACAGGAAATGGAATGCAGATATCAAAGGAAATGGGACAAAAACATGCTGGCAGATTACTGCTGGTTGCTAAAGAGAGAAGGTCAAACTACTCCTCGCACATGAAAAGCAAGGCGAAGACGTTTCTTATACTAAGGTAGGACATTATAAAATTGAAACCAATCTCAGTATGTTATGAGGCTTAATGCATGGTAAATTTTGGTCCATTTGGGTGTGTTTTTCTACAGATCTGTTAACACAACACAATACACTACATATCTTTATATTATGTTCATAAGTATACCAGTGTAAGGAGTGTTCAGATGGGTGAAAATAATAAGACAGAAGCATTCTTTACATGTGTATAGTGATCTTGCATGTGCACATGCTGCATAATTATCAAATTTTTATTATGAATTTGCACAAAAACCTGATGCGATAGGGGAAAACTGTCTTCAGTTCTGGAATCAGCATGCCCGAAATATAAAAGATCACTATGTAAACTTCATGCAATGATCAGAAAGTTTGAATTCGCAGGTCATTGTTATTCAACAATTCCAATGTCACACAGGAATAGACAGCATTGTTTACCAACAATACATGCCTCTAGTTCTCTGCAGTGTGTATTGTTAGAAATTATATTCCAAAGGGAATCTAATATATGAAGATGAGGGAGCCACTGCGTCATTGCGAGCCGAGCTCGTCATTTGATTCTTGTGCCAAAACACAGTGCGCGACCACAGCTCGTCATATGATGCAAATGGGTTAAATCTCAGTCAACACCTGAAAATCTTAGGTGTATACTACTCTCCTGTATGACTAAACAGTCTCCTGTCACTGAAGTCTTGTGCTGACCAGAGTTTCCTATCTTCATTAATAGGAATGACCTGTTTTTGTGGAATTACTTCAAATTGAATTTTATCATGCCACAGCACTACCTACTTATGTCTAACAACTGTGCTCAGTTAATGTCACAAGTTTAGAACCTACTTTTGGAGGAGTATTGGGTCAATCTCATACCTTTGTTGGTTTCCTCGTTACCTTTCAACCACTAATGATGCCCGTAAACATTGCTATCCGCTGCACAGATATAACAGAGCAGTTGCCAAACACCTTCAGGTAAGAGATATGGCCGAAACAAAACATGACACAGAAGGTCACCCATACCAGAGAAAGGACATGCACAGACAATAGAATAATAAGTTATTTTAAACAAAGCTTACTTCACACAGTATGCCCCATTGTTATCAACAATATATTGCCATTTTTCTCCAAAATATAGGGCTGTTCTAGTTGTTGAAATGTTCCATGTTGAGCCTTCAGTCCTCCAAGGAAGCAAGGCATTTGACATTCAGGAATTTTTGCAGGGAGCTGAACAGGTAATAGCCAGAAGGAGCAATGTCTAGAAAGAAGGTGGATGGAGCAACATATCTCAGTCAAAATCCCTCGGCATCCGATGGGTCACCACTGACGTATATGGTCTGGCATTGTCGCTATGGAAGATTACTCCTTTTGTGTTCACCAATTCCAACTGTGAACAGTATTTGCCAGAATCAATAATCTCGCCAGTGGAAAAAAATTCTAACGTACAGAATTTCTCTTCAGTCCCATCAAATACATGGTATAACCTTCCTGGGATGAAGACCTAGTTTTGGAACTGATAGGGGTGGCTCATCTTTCTTGTGCCATGATTTATCCATTTGAATGTTGTCGTACACTATTCACTTTTCATCGCCTGTCACCAGCGATTTCAAAAAATCATCCTTGTGAGGAGCCGGAATAATGAATCACAGATGGAAGTGTGCTACACCAAATTATGATCACTCAGATTGCATGGAACCCATATATCGCACAGATTCAGGTAACCAAGCTTCTTTAACTGCCCAACTACACTAGCATGAAATATGTCCAGTGCAGGTGCCATCTCTGCATTTATGTCCATAAATTCTTCCTCTTCTTCTTTGTTGTAGTAGTCTTCCTGACCCTTTCCCAGTGACGTAGGATCAGCACCTTGAATAGATTTAGCCCGGTTCTGCAGCCGGATGCCTTTCCTGATGCCAACCCTATGTGGAGGATGTACATTTGATAGAGTTCATCATGACCTCCTTCTGACTAAATTACGCACAATGGGCATATCTCTATCAGCTCTCTCTTGGTTTGAATCGTTCTTGAAAGGGAGATCTCAGCGTGTAGTATTTGACAAACAAAATTTTTCTAAGTGGTCTAGTGTGCATTCTGGCGTCCCTCAGGGTTCCGTGTTGGGTCCCGTTTTGTTTTCGCTGTATATAAACGATCTGCCTGGAGTTTTACGCTACACGAGACATCATATGTATGCCGATGATTTACAGATCTATTACCATTTTCCTGTGAATCGTGTTGTCGAAAGTATTAGTAAAATAAATCTAGATATAGACAGACTACATCAATATACACTAAGTCATAATTTACTATTAAATGAAAACAAAACTTTAGCTATTTTTCTAGGATATCGAAGAAACTTATCAAATCTTTTCAACAGGGACATTCCTCCAGTAATTGTAAACGGTTCTGTAGTCAAGTATCAGGAATGTGTTAAGAATTTAGGTATTCTAATGGATCACACTCTGTCCTGGACCTGTCATGCCAAGCACTTGGTCAAGAAAGTGTCTGGCATATTGCATCAGTTTCGACGAAACTTGCCGTATCTTCCTTTCTCGGTGAGAAAGATGCTGATCCAAACTATGGTATTTCCTATTTTAGATTACGGCGCTGTAATTTACAGCGATATCTCTGAGAAATATAATAGCAAACTCCAACGTATTCAGAATGCCTGTGTTCGATTCATCTTCAATATTCGTAAAGACTGTCACGTAACATCTTACTACAAAGCCGCAGAGTGGTTGAAACTCAGGGATAGACGATCATACTCAGCTGCTTGTTTACTTCTGAGAATTTTAAAATCTAATGCTCCCTCATATTTGACCAAGTCCTTTGTTCAGATGAGTCAAGTGCACGACCGGGACAATAGGTTTACAGCTAACACCCTTCAGGTTCCACAGCATCGTACGGTAAAGTGCAGTAAGTCGTTCATTGTCACTGCCTCTCAATTATACAACGATCTTAAACTATATGAAATTCAGCAAAGTAGTGTTGGAACTCAGAAAAAATATCTTAAATACCGCTACCTTTCCACTTATTAAGCCATGTAAATGAATTTTCACCAAATTAATTAAATAGTACGAAATATCATAATCCCCTAGATACATTTTAGATGCTCAGTCTTACTCTTAATTCATCCTCGGCTTTAAAAATCTTAGGTTTCTGTTTCGTCTTCTGTTCCTTGTTAGTATAGTGTATGTTTATGAAATGTTAAAGTATTATTGTAACCTCCTAGATGTTTAGTTTTTAATCTTATTCTTATATCCTCAGTAGGAAAATGTATCTTACGCTTTTTATGTATTCTTTCATTAGATTTTGTATGTTAGGTGATACATTTAAGTTAAAGTGGCAGTTAGTTACAGCCAAAGGGACCTCTGGTCCTACTTGTAATTAACTTTAAATAAATATATTTCTATTTCTATTTCTATTACTATTGTGTGTTTCTGTGGTGGTTTGTCATGTGATGTATTGTATCTATTTGAAGATATGTATTAAAATGATGAACATGAACACACAGCCCTCAAGCTAGAAAAATTAACTAGACATGAGTGAAGTCCCTAGTCCAGCTGGGAATTGAACCTAGGGCCCTGTGATCTGAAAGACAGAAGAACTCTAACCATTCAGCCAAAGTGCTGGACTGTCATCCATCAATTATTTGGTGTTGAGTCCATTATTCTTTCCACTCTTGCCATCATAGGCTGTCCTGTACACAGTTTTTTTTAGGGAGAAATTCCCTGATTGAAACCATGAAGGAAAAAAAAAAAATGCACATAGAAGAAAAGACCACACTGATGCTGCCAAGGTTAGTCACAAACACAAACTGACTTATCCCACAACAGGTCTGGTTGCTTACCCAATGGTGCAGGTGTGTTTCAGCAATGTCCATAACGTAGCTAAACAGCAGATGCAGTGTCATCAGGCATTTTACGGTGGAACTTACGACCATCAACATTTATCATTTCTCCTTGTCCATCTCCTGCCAGGTTAGGGTGTTGATGGTACTTCTCCACCATTGCCTCTCCTTCCACAGATCCTCTTCAGTAATTGTATTCCATTCCAGTCCTCTTTTTCTTACACTGTTCTTGGCAGAGTCTGTCCATCTTGCTCTGGGCCTCTTCCAACAGTTGTTTTGGAATCCTTCTCTCCTCCGTCCTCAGACCATCTCAATTTATACTCCTCCATCTTAACAATCAGTTTTTCTACCCCTATTTTGTTTCTTACTTCAACATTCCTTACACACACACACGCACACACACACACACTCTCTCTCTCTCTCTCTCTCTCTCTCTCTCTCGCTCCTTTTGAATTATTTTGCTCTCATCTCTTGCTGTCAATGTCCAAGCCTGATGCATATGTTAATATAGGGGTATAGTACATGTGGTACCATAAAGTAGGGTAACTTCGGCAATACAGGATAACTTCGGCCACTGACGAATAGCAACACTTATTTTCTCGTGCCTCTTATACTGAAAAAGATGAAGCACTTGCAACAACTAAAATGCACATGCAATAGAATGCTCTATCAACACTTGGTAGTCCAAAGAACATTAGCGGGCTCATTATTGAGTGAAACGACTTTCTTTGCAGCCCCGCTGTTGTCTTGTCTGGTAACATCAGAAAAACTGTTCTCTAGCCCCAGCATTCGATTTTCCATTCCAGTGGTTTATGGGGTCAAAATGTAAGTATGTTTGGTAACTGATCAACACAATTTGATGCATTTTATTTAAATAGGTTTTTCAGGGAATAGTTTTCTGATAAAAGTTGTCCTCTTCCGGGGTAACTTCGGCCATGCCAAGAACATACAGGAAAACATTACACGGCTGTAGGTATTGTAATTACAATCCTGTTTACTTCAAGAACGCTTTAGAAGAGATTAATAAAGGCACATTAACATTAAATGGGGAAGTTTATCCCGAAAGGTACGGGAAAGGCGGTTCCCATTTTCAATGATAAATGGACGGACATCAGATGACATGGACGATACACATTTGAGAACTTCATTGACGGCCCAGATATTTTCTAATTTAGAAGACAGTGTATTATGAGGACAGTCTACAAGATTGCTTCTTTTCCGACCACCTTTTCTCTCCATACAATTGGGTTTTATGATTTTCGTACCTTTTATTTTCTTTTGTACCATTACAAATATTTTTGCAATGCAACATGTAATTTGTAACATCAAACAATGCTTGTACACGTAGGCTAAATAAAATAGTTTCTTCTTTGGGGAAAATGTGAATTTGACCACTATACATCTGTTTCACTACAAATCATTTTAATTTGTTTGTGATTGTTGATACTGAGCATTCTGCACGTTTTTAAAAACATTCACGGTGGTTGAAGTAATAAACATCGAAGTAAACTTCATTTCTTGAGTTATTTTTTGGACACTCCTTTGATAATCGTAATTCATTACTGAATAATAATTAGAATTATGTTCATATTTATAAATGAAGAACAAACATGTCAGAACTTATATTTCTCAAAAAATTAGAGGGAATATTTCACATTTTAAATTTTAAAATATACGAAAAAGTGGCTGAAGTTACCACGTTTTATGGTACACTATCTTTTTATATTTCATAGGAACTTTTCTGTTCCACACGAAGTTCCTTACATTCTGGTAGAATGTATTTCCTACTTGTACCCTGCTGCTGATCTCCTTATCCAACCTTGCATCTTGCATTATTTCACTTCCAAAATATTTGAAGAATTCAACAACCTAAAGGTTTTGTTCCCTGACACTAACAATTCCTTTTCCTTCTCTTTCTCCTCTTGTCATCACCACTGTTTCGCTCTTCTCCATACTGATTTTCATACCGTATTTCTCAATATTGTCATTTGCACTTCTGTATTGTTGACTCCCCAGATTACTATGTCATCCACAAACAACCATATTTTCATATTCCCTCAGTGTTGCCTTTGTTTTCTTTAGAATTTCATCCATAACCATTATAAACATAAGTGGACACAGTTCAGTTCAGTTTTTAAACCAATGTGTTCTTCCCACTGGAGTCTGGACACAACTGGGACAGTTTTTATACATTGCTTTCAATAATACCCTTGATTGCTTTTCACATTCTTTCCAGGGTTTCCCATACAGTTTCTCTATTAACACTATCATATGCTTTCACGAGACCAAGAAAAACAATCGCCAGATCTTTTCCATATTCCCACTGTTTTTTCCATCGGTAATCTCATGGTAATTATAGGATCCATCATTGACCTGGCCTGTTGAAAGCCATACTGATCTTCTAAACTTATTTCCACCCTTCCTCCATCCTCCTGTCATTCTCTCCAATATTTTGGCTACTTGTAACTACAGTGTAATTTCTTGATAATTGTCATATACCTTCCCATAACCCTTTTTAAATACTGGAATTATTACACCTATACACCAGTCATTAGGTACTTGTAGATGTGCCAACTCTCCCAATTTAAGTAGGAGACTCCCGACTTTTCATCGTTCTCCTGATTTCCTGATCGCCGGAACCGATCCCCCGATTTTCAGAGCAGTTTCAGTAATTTTCGTATTATTTTAAACTCCCGCACGTTTCCTCGTTCGATTGATATATGGCTGAGTATGGCTGGTCGATAGTAGTTCTAATAATCACAGCCGGATGGCAGTACGGTGCATGGTGGCCAGCCATGTGCTCCTCTTTGGTCTATAATACAGTCAAATACTCAAATAGCTTAATAATAGGAAGTAGAAGTCGCAAGCTAGTAACCTAACCTCAGAAGTGGCACGCCATAGATGTCTACCCGGGGAAGGACCTGCATAAGTGCTCGTGTTACGTCGTGTAGTAGTGCTTCTTGGTTGTATGTCTTAATATTTGTTTTGGCCAAAATGTCAAAAAAGAAATATGATGCAGTGTTTAAAAGCGCTTATGGGGAGGAGTTTCCATGTTTCAGTGAATCCAGGAAGGGACCGATGTTCACATTCTGTACTATATGTGTGATTTTTCAGTTGCGCATAGCAGGAAGTGCGATGTATTCAAACATGTGCAAATGGGAAAACATAAGGAGAGTGTCCAGTGTGTAGAAAGAAACCAGAAATAGAACTTTTCATGTAAAAACCATGATATAAATCCTGTGACAAATGCTGAGGCTTTACTTATGTCATTTATCATAGAACATAACCTGCCTGTAAATTGTGGCATCCATGCGGGGCCTTTGTTTCGCAAAATGTTTCCTGATTCGGAAATCACTGAACGATATGGGTGTGTTAGAAAAAAACAGCGGTTATCATTACAGAAATGTGCTTGGAAGAAAGGGCGAAAATTGTATCACATTTGCAGGTGAATGCATTTTCTGTTGCTACTGATGGTAGCAATAAAAGCAACTGAAAATGTATCCTATTGTTATAACATTTTTTAGGCCTGAACTCAATGAAATTCAGAGTTGTCTATTATCTGTGCCTAATTTAGAAGAGGATTCTACCAGAGCTAACATTGCCAATCTTTTGCTCTCAACTTTTCAGGAATTCCACATTCCATTAAAAAACTGCCTAGCTCTTGGTGCTGATAATGCTCCTGTAATGGTAGAATTAAAGAATGGTGTGGCAGGATGTTTGAAGAGGGAAAATAGTAACATAATCATCGTGGGCTGCTCTTGTCCTTTAATTAATCTTGCTGCATAGAAGGGTGCAGCGTGCTTGCCGTAAATGTAGATGAAAGTATAATTGATATATTTTATTATCTGGAAAGGAGTACAAAGAGGAAAGAAAATTCTGAGAATTTCAGACTTTACAGAATGCAGAGATCAGGAAAATTCTGAATCATGTGCCTACTGGATGGTTATCACTAAGAAGGTGTTTAGATAGAATTTTGCTTGAGTGGGACCCTTTGGTTACTTTATTCAGGAGTGAAATTGTGAGTAAGGATTCTCATATGGGAACTTTGAAGACTTACAAAATTCCTAAGCTCAGTCTAAGTGCAGATGTCTTGTTTGTCAGAAAAGGTGAAGCATTGTCATAACACTTCACCACACTCCTCAGTTAAAAGGAAAACCCAGTCATCAGTTTCACCCCAAAAAAGAAACAAAACTACTGACGACACTAAGAGCCATGTTTTGTCACGTGAAGAACGACTGTTCATGTTCTTTTCATCAAATTTACATCAATCTTTTTACCTTTTTCTCTCAAGTTTTATGGATATCTTTTAGAATCCAAACACATCTCTTCACTCAAGTATGCCGCACATCCACTTACCGAAGTCAGTTTTGGAGGAACTATTGAAGAATGTGATGGCAAGGTTTGTGAAACCACATGTTATTAAAAGCACCTCCTCTCTCCTTGATGTAGATCATACTCCAGCAAATCAAAAGGATGATTATGATCTGATGATAGGGAATTCTGCATTTGTTTTGGTGAACACTTTCAAGTCTGAGGAAAAGTGCATATTCTTTAAGTCTGTTAGAAAGTGTTTCTCTTCATCATGCGACTACATGGTACACAAATTTCCCTTCAAAGATGAAGTTTTACTTAATGCAGAAGTTGCAAATATTTCTGCTATAAGTAAGGAGTCATTTTCTAGCCTTAGATTTTTCATTAACAAGTTTACGAATATTCTGAATAGTGAAATGTAACATTTAGATAAAGAACATGATATTCTGCACTCCCAGTTCTGTAACTTTCAGCTCGAAGAAACAGACCTGGCAAAAGGAAGAACTGATGTTCAGTGGGCATTGGTAGGTCAGATGAAATCAGCTAATGGTGTAATTAAATATGACAGATTCTCTAAGGAGATGCTTGCTATTTTATTGTTATTATTGTTGTTATTAAACACTGAACCAGATGGAATGTACTCTGCTCTCGCCGTACTACCAGAATGTTCCCAGCAGAGTAAATTAGCAGATGTGGTTAGGTGTTAGCCTAGCAATCAATGGAACGTGCCATCGGCAGTTCGAATCGTGCATCATTCGAATATTTTTGCATTGGTATGATGTTTGAATATGTAAACACAGGCCCATGTTTGCCACATTACAACAGTAGAACGACGCTATTATTCATCTTGTGCCCTGCACATACTTCACTGGTTAGGGTCTGAATGTAATCTCTGCTGTCCTTTGGCATGTTTTCCACAGAGGAATACGTTGTCATGCACCTCATTTATGGGGAAGCAAGACAAAACGCATGCAAGGCACTACGTCTGTACCAAGACAGGCGACACCCTGCTGCTACGACATTCCGCCGTGTTGAAAGACGCCTAAGAACAACAGGTATGATTTTCAAGCAGCCACCAGTCTGCGATAGGCCTATTACATTTGGTGAAACAGAAGAGGCCACTCTGGAGGCAGCTCACAATAATCCACACATCAGTAAAAGGGTGATTGCACAACAGCTGAACACCATCCAGCCGTCCATCTGACGACTACTGCATGAATATAAATTTCACCCATACCATATTGGGCTACACCAAGAGCTCCATGGGTGGGATTTCAAAACTCTAATGGAGTTCTGTCTGTGGCTATTAGACAGGCTAGACAATGATGCAGCATTCATATCACACATCTTTTTTGTGGACGAATCGCGCTTCCACAATAATGGGAACGTCAATCACCATACCGTGCACTATTGGAATCCGGGCAATCCTCGCTGGATGAAACAGGTGTCCCATCAAGTATGATTGGGAGTGAACGTGTAGTGTGAAATCTTGGGGGATGGTCTGATTGGACCTTATTTCTTTGAGGGCCATTGGACGGACCCATGCCACCTGCACTTTCTGAGTCAGGAACTCCCACTTCTGCTGGAGGATGTGCCCTTGCACGATCATTTGACGGTGTGGTTGCGACAGAATGGAGCTCTGCCACATTCGACTTTACCCGTTCGTAACCATCTGAACGACGAATTGCCAGGGAAATGGGTTAGGACAAGGAGGCCCTGTTTCTTGGCTCGCCAGATCACCGGATTTAACGCTGTTAGTCTTCTTCTTGTGGGGGGTCTGAAGAACGTCGTTTACACTCAAGCGCTGGAAAACCGGCAACTCATCACGGACGCCTGCCGAGCAATTACACCTGGAATGCTTCAGCGCACAAGACTATCTATTGGACACCAGGCTCAAATGTGTATAAACCAAAACGGTCATCACATTGAGCATTTGCTGCGATAATACATTGTCAGGGCAGTTTTCTTATTTCCGGTACATATGTGTCAAGCCTGCTAACTAATTGTCCCTTCTTAGGGCCACAAACACATTCATTCACACACAATTTGCACGAAAGTGGGTATTGAATGTACATTACGTGCGGTATGTATTAAACAAATATTTCAAAAATATGGAATCTTCGCCACAGACTCGAACCTCCCACCTCACATGCAAGCCCTCCCCGCTGCACCTTTACCAAACCCGCTACGGTTCTGTACGGCACACTGTGCAGCTTATAGCATGTATTAGGTTTACTGCGGTCACAATATGAATTTAGAGTTTAGCCGGCGTTTCAGGTTCATATGATCAAGAAGGCATACGCATGCCTTCCAATATTAAATAAGAGTATAATTTTACGGTGTCCTATCATGGTAGGTGGTAAATACCAAGATATCTGGTTGTGTTTTCTGAGTATATCGGCAGGGCAAATGTTTTCAGGATGGAATTAACATTGTGGGTTGCATAAAACTAAATTAGAAGGGGCGGCTGAATCGTACGTTATAACCAATGTAGACCAATAGATCCTGCTGCCTTTATCATTTCCACACACTTTTCATTCATCCCTTCTGCTTTTCCTGTTTCCATTTGTTTAATAGCCATTCCTACCTCTGCCATTGCAATATCACTCTCCATTTCTATGTCGCTCATTTCTCACTACACTGTCTTCTGCATCATTTCTCACAGTCAGGAGTTTATTGAAGTATTCTTTTTGCCAATTCTTTATCTCCTTTGGATCTGTTACTACATTTCCACTCTCTTCCTTTACTTGTTTAGTGTAGATATTTTTCTCTTATTTTTAATCAATCCATACAACATCCTTTTTCCACCATTTTCCAACTCTTGTGTGAATCTATCCCAACATTGTTTCCTTTTCCTCATTTACCACTTTTTTATACTTACTTTTAATTTTGTGATACTTCATCTTACTTCCTTCTTTACTATCTCTATTCCGTTCTTGCCATGCTTCCTTCTTTTGTTTAACAACCTCCATCACCTTTCCATTCCACCAAGGTGTCTCCTTTTCCTTCACTCTTGCTGATGTTATGCCACAAATCTTCTCTGCACAGCTTACAAATGTGTTTTCAAATTTGGTCCAGTCTTCTTCTACATTTTCCATTTCTGATACAGGGATTTGCTGTTTGAATTCCTCCTGAAATTTCTCCTGAGTTCTTTTATCTTTTAATGTTCATACTTTTATTTTCTTCTGTCTTATTACTTTTACTCTCCCAGTTTTACATATTTTCAATTTTGCCATCACTACTTGTGATCTCCATCACATGCCTCACCTGGTAGTGCTGTTACACCCATTTACTGCTTACGATTTGTTTTCTTAACCAAAAAGTAAATCAATAACTGTTTTTTGTCCATCTTTCACCCCACCCATATCTAATGATCTTTCTACTATTCTTATTTCCAAATCAAGTGTTAACCACAATAATTCTGTTCCTCTCTCAATAATCAATCAACTTATCTCCCTCGCTGTTTCTTTTCCATATCCGCAAAGACCAATCACTTCTTCATTTCCTATACTGTCATTTCCAACCTATGCATAGAAGTCTCCCATGACTATAACTTCCACATTGGTGATTACTTCCTCAAGTGTTTCCAAGAATTCCTCTATCTTTTCCTCACTGTTTCCAGTTTGGGGTTCATAAACTTGGAACAATCTTTAACTCATCCTTTCGTTCTTAAGTCATACTCTGATCATTCTGTCACTAACTTAGCTTACCTTATCCACATTTTCATTCAGAGTTTTGTTAACAATCACCTCCTCCTCTACTCATCTTCTTCACTCCCTTTCCTTTCCAATTAACCTAACTCAGTCTCATCATTGTAACATTCTCTTTCTCCACAAAGTCAATCAACTCCCCTGACTATCCTGTCAGGGTCATAACATTAATTATACCCGCCTTCATAATATTGGTTGCTGGTTACCCAGCACAAGAACTGCGCGTCGCCCTCAGGGTATGTCCCTAACCTTTTCCGAGGCCGATATTTACCATCACTCATTTTTATGATGGGGTCGCCGCACCCAAAAACATTTTAGAGCTACTGCCAGCAGTTATTCAGGCCACCCTTTCATGGGGAACAAATGCTGCTGATTAATACTGCCTCATACTTTTCCCCAAGTACTGGGCTGCCTCCTCCGCAATCTCCACCATTCCAAAGTCCATCTTTTTTCGCTGTAGATTCCGTTGAGGTCTTCAATCATAAACCTGAGCTGGGACACCAAGTCATTGTGCTCTGGAAATCACATGGGCAGGGGCGCCACTCTCTGGGCAGGGTTGCCTCCGAAGAGGGGTCCCTAGTTGCTACCAGTGAATAGACTTTTGAGCCCATTCAAGATTTTTCATAAAAGCCAGCACAGTATCCAAAAATATATATATATTTAAGTTATATATTCAATTGATGAGATCGGTTTAGCAAGCATTCAAAAATAACTGTCATACACCAACAATTCAACATGAGTGTACCTGTAAAAATAAAAAAATAAAAAACTGGTTTCTACTTCAACCTAGCAAATGCCACATTAAAAAATATAATATACATGTGGATCAGGAAAACTGCAATATTCCTTTCATGATGGAGCAATAGTGGCTGATTTGCAGGAAAAATAGAGAAAGTGTGTTCAGAAAACTCTTGTTAATAATTAGAATATTGTTTATTAAAATAATTTAGTTATCCCTCTCTGTAACTTACACATTATACTGAAATTCTAGCAATTTTCCTTGGTGTTTATTAAATATTAGATACAAGAATACTGTGTAATATCACAAGATGAGTCAAAAGTGGAGGCATTACCTTATACAAATGAGGGTAGAGTGTTTGTTTACAA
Organism: Anabrus simplex; assembly: GCF_040414725.1. Lineage (NCBI taxonomy): Eukaryota > Metazoa > Arthropoda > Insecta > Orthoptera > Tettigoniidae > Anabrus > Anabrus simplex. Next base: position 1,199,254,138 of record NC_090266.1, on the reverse strand, counting down.
GTTTAATGGATTCATAATTAGAAGATATAGATAAAGATAGATGGACTCTGTGTTGAATTATTCAAGGTAAAAAAAACTCTACAGACCTTTTGATAAGTATTGAACACAGTAGTCCCTTCTATGGCTTAGGCAAGTAGGTGTCAGCCTTTCATCATTGAATTCTTGGGTCAAAAGGTGGTGATTTCATGTGAATATGCTGGGCAAAGCTGAGGTGGGGAAGGTTTTCTCTGGTATTCCACTTTCCTCAAAAATGTATTTCCTGTAACACACTATGATAATTCATTTATCACCACAGAGATGTAAAACTGGCCTCTCCAACCAGTATATTCCTTTATCTTGGTGATAGTTGGAGCTTCATCACTTGACCTGAGGCTGAGCTGAAATTAGTTTAAGCAGATTATAGAGTAAACATAGGTTTTCAAGCTTTTATGAGGAATCAGAACCTGCTGACCAAACATAAAAATCTGAGATTGACCGTATTAATGTTAATGAAATACACCAGGCTGAGTGGCTCAGACAGGAAGAGCCAAAGCTGGCATCTTCAGTCCTGCCTCAGTCCAGTGGTATATGAAAGTGCTCAAATGTGCAAGCCTCATGTTGGTAGACTTGCTGGCACATAAAGGAACTACTGCAGGACAACATTCTGGCACCTCCAACAATTGTAAAAGTAGTCAGTGGGATGTAAAAACAAAAAATTATTATGGAGTTTAAATGTTCATTTATAATGCTTGTAGGAAAGTACAAGATCCTGTTTGAATTCTTATTCATGTTCATTCTTCTTTTTTCCTAGGCTGGTGAGAGTACTGCTAGCAGAAAACGTCCTATAATTTTGATAAAAGTACCAAGAGATCATGATTTGGTATTAGAATTTGATACGTTGGCTGCTCGACGAAAATTTGTATCGAAATTAGAGACTTTCCTTGGCTCTCATAAAAAGAGACTACTAACTGTGCCAGCATCACGTGAAACTATGTTAGCCAATGCAGAGACCCGTGAGCGGCGTCAGAAGAGGCTCGAACACTTCTTCCGTGAAGCGTATGCTCTTACATTTGGATTAAAGCCAGGTGAAAAACGGCGACGTTCACGTGATTCTGATACAGGTGCTGGAGGTGAAGTAATGACTGTGATGCGTACATCATTGTCCAAGAGCGAGTTTGCCAGTGCACTGGGAATGAAGCCTGATGATGTCTTTGTACGGAAGATGTTCAATATTGTGGACAAGGACGGTGATGGTAGAATATCTTTCCAGGTAAGAGAACTAAAAGTACAGGGCCTGGCCCACTTAAAACAGTAGTAATCATCAGAACTACTGGATAAATGTGGCAGATGTTGTATCTGTCATATGTTTATTATTGCTTCCCTTATTTTTAAATTGCATATTGACTAAGAAAGAATGTTTGCAAAGAGCCTGACAGATATTGGTACTGTACTGTACAATACTGAATAGTATGGGAAGTATACAACCAGAGAAGTATTGTGAAATAAATGTTACACCTACATATTCTTGTACAGCTTCAATTTATATGTAATTTCAGGAATTCCTTGACACTGTTGTGCTGTTCTCTCGTGGTAAAACAGAAGATAAGCTACGGATTATATTTGACATGTGTGACAATGACCGAAATGGTGTCATAGACAAAGGAGAACTTTCAGAAATGATGCGCTCTTTGGTGGAAATTGCTCGTACCACCAGTCTTTCAGATGAACATGTTACAGAGTTGATAGATGGCATGTTCTTGAATGCTGGATTACAACACAAGGACTTCCTTACGTACAATGATTTCAAGCACATGATGAAGGAATACAAGGGTGACTTTGTAGCCATTGGACTAGACTGCAAAGGAGCTAAACAGAACTTCTTGGACACTTCTACAAATGTTGCAAGGTAAGTGTTCTAGTATTATCATTATGGTTCAGATTTATATATGCATGCGTTTGTGCCCTAAAAGAATATCACAATATGACATAAAACATAGAAATATGATGCAGAATAAATGAAATATTGTCTTAAATTTGCTTAGAAGACAAGCAGAAAATTGGTCATATTCCTATACTGGTATACGTATGGATGTATCTGAAAAGGGACTCGTTCTCGGGTTAAGTCTCCTTCTGGACTATCTATAATTTTATATAAGTATGGTAACAAATAGATCGTTCCCATAAAAAGGATCATTCAAGACCAGCTACAATATTATCAGACCTGAAGGCACATATACAAGATGAAGCCGAACTCCACTGACGAACTTCCGGGAATTGTTCAGGGAAACCTTCTGTTTATATTGGTAGAAGGTACCCGTGGTACCCATGGTCTCTGGCGGTTCGTTATAGAGTAGAACCGGTTATTATGATTTATTTGGTTTTATTACCGCAAACAACCTTATTTCTGTGAAAATATTTTTACAACAGAGAGAAAGCCTGCAATATTCAATAACCAAAATGTACAACACGAAACACAGAGTAATGCAATAATAACCCTCTGTCGAAACATGTACACTTTTATCACAGCATGTTCAATATGTTCTGTCAGTGTACTGTTTTAAAGGTAACAATTCCATATCGTTGGCTTCCAGCATGTTAAAGAACTCCTGCAGGACATAATTCCCACACCCCGGCGTCTGTCAAGAACTAGCATTTAGGACGGCCGTAAAACAAATAACATTATTATGATTATTATTTTCAGTGCAATATGGATACAAAGCTAACTGATCATATGACATGGCCAAGAAGTAATCAGGTTTGTTTACATTATGATTGGTTTATATTGCATGTGTTCAAGTGGAAAAGATTTTATCTATTGGTTATTTTGTATATTCAGTAATGTTACAATAACTTCTATTAGTGATTTGGTTGTTTCTGCACGAACAGGCAAACATTTGGTAGCTGAAACTCCGATTGCAAAACAAAAACAAACAAAAATATTTGAAGAAAAGGTTCAAACCACCACAAAACATAGTGGAGTATAATACCCAGCGATGCTATTTAATAATAATAATAATAATAATAATAATAATAATAATAATAAAGATAATTTGAGCTCGATACTTGCATTATCTACCCATGGGGTAATGAATATTGTTTTTGACTTATATCAATCTATTACACTTGCATCATTTCTTATCCATTCTTTATATTCATTTGCTAATTTTCATATTCATGACTTCTCGTCTTCAACGTTTACTAATCATTTCTGTTTCTACCATATTCATCCTGGCTGAGGTCCAATTGAAGTTTACCTCGAGATGCATCAAGATAGTGACGTCGGGCTCGAGTATCCCAAACGAGGGTTATGCCCATCCCTACGTGGACCTCGAAGATGCATAGAGTAGTGACGTCAGTCTCGAGTATCTCAAACAAAGAGTTTTGTCCATCACTAACTATAACATGTCATCAGAACTACACCACGAGCTCACAAAAAAAACCCTCCAAATAAACAATAACTCAACTCCACCATTAAGACTGCCTCTTATACAGAGTGTTAGGGGTCTATGTGCAGATATTTTGCTAGTCGGCAAAGAAAAATACATCTCACAATATATGCTATGTACTTTTTACCTTGTTCTATTAGTTTTCCCATAACTGAGCTCAATATTTCAGGGCCTAATGTGTTTTCAACGGCCGTAGCAGGATACGCCAGTTATGTCATTCTCAGAGTATAGGGCTTGTTGAACCTGTTTCTTATCGCAGGCGAACACATAATGTTGTGCACTTCCCCTAAAGGCTTGGCAAGTAGGGGAGGTTGACTCGCGAGCCAGGCCACTAGTTGTACTCGAAAACCAGTCTAGGGTACTCTGTGTGAAAAGTACACAGAATCCTTACAGTGACGTCGAAGATCCGTACCAGCACATACATGTGAATCAAGTGTGTAGTTGTGTGTGATTTATAAGTCACCAATAGCAGTACTCGGTGATCCAAGCTGACAAAATGAAAGGAAATAGTTAATGATTACATGAAAAATTGGCGCAATATTTCTGTGCTGTTATTGCGACAGTCTACGATGAATTTCTGACAATAGACGATGCGAGTTGTCTATGCTTATTTATAAAATTTTCAGGTCAATGAAAGGACGGGCGACACTGAAAGAAAAGTCTATAAGTATTCAGTGAAATTGTTATTAATGAGACAAATTACAAAAACCGTAGTTGCATACATGCATGAGCATTGATCGAAGGAAAAACAGCTACTGTGGAATTGCCGCCGGGTATTTGTATAGAAGGCTTATTATACTTCTTCTTAATCTGTTTACATTTGAGGGTTGGTTTTCCCTCAGACACGGCGAAGGATCTCGCCTCTACCGCCTCAAGAGCAGTGTCCTGGAGCGTGAGATATTGGGTCGGGGGATACAACTGGGGAGAATGACCAGTACCTTGCCCAGGCAGCCTCGCCTGCTATGCTGAACAGGGGATTTGCGGGGGATGGGAAGATTGGAAATGATAGACAAGGAAGAGGGAAGGAAGCGGATGTGGCCTTAAGTTAGGTACCATCACGACATTAGCCTGGAGAAGAAGTGGGAAACCACAGAAAACCACATCCAGGACGGCTGAGGTGGGAATCAAACCCTCGCATCTCCGGGGGGGGGCAGCTAATCACACTAACCACTACACCACAGAGGCGGACAGAAGGCTTATTACTGGACGATAAGTGCCGCTAGGTAAAATGATGACTGTAATTGACCTGTTTAATTAGAACTTCCATAATAATAATGTTACTACTACTACTACTACTACTACTACTACTACTACTACTACTACTGCTGTCTTTACGTTCCACTAACTTATTTTCACGGTTTTCGGCCATGCTGAGGTACCAGAATTTTTTACCGCAGTATGTGCAAGCAGGGTAGCATCCTGCTTCATGAATTTACCAAGCTCAGGACATTTTAAGCAAGCCTCGGACCTATGGTAGTAATGGAGTCCCACTCCCATTTGACAGGCGAGCGACTCCTTGGAAACAACTTGGCGAACAAAAAGGAAGTCGATGGGGAACTAGCAATATTAATGGGGCTTATGGAAGAAAGAAGGTAAAACTGGCTGAGTCAGCAAAGAGGATGCATCTGGATGTGCTAGGAGTAAGTGATATTCGGGTAAGGGGAGATAACGAGGAAGAGAGAGAAGATTATAAAGTGTACTTGACGGGTGTTAGAAAGGGAAGGGCAGAGTCTGGGGTAGGGCTCTTTATCAGGAATACCATTGCACGCAACATAGTTTCTGTGAGGCACGTAAATGAGCGAATGATGTGGGTAGATTTGTCAGTGGGAGGAATTAGGACAAGAATTGTCCGTGTATTCACCATGTGAGGGTGCAGATGAGGATGAAGTTGATAAGTTTTATGAAGCATTGAGTGACATCGTGGTCAGGGTCAACAGCAAGGATAGAATAGTGTTAGCGGGCGATTTCAATGCGAGAGTTGGGAATAGAACTGAAGGATATGAAAGGGTGATTGGTAAATGTGGGGAAGATATGGAAGGGAATGGGAAGCGTTTGCTGGACTTCTGTGCTAGTATGGGTTTAGATGTTACGAATACATTCTGCAAACATAAGGCTATTCACCGCTACACATGGGAGGCTAGGGGTACCAGATCCATAAGAGACTATATCTTAACACACTTTGAATTCAGGATATCTGTTAGGAATGTATTATGAGTTTTTCGCGGATCTTTCGATGATACAAACCACTATCTGATCTGTAGTGAACTAAGTATCTCTAGGCCTAGGGTAGAGAAAGTGAAATCTGTCTGCAAACAAATAAGTGTAGAAAATTTCCAGGACGAGGAAATTAGAAGTACATGGATTTGATTAGTGGGAAGTTTCGAACAGCAGACAATAAGCAGGTTCAGGATATAGAAAGTGAATGGGTGGCATACAGGGATGCTGTAGTAGAAACAGCAAGGGAATGCCTAGAAACAACTGTGTGTAAAGATGGGAAAAGGCAAACATCTTGGTGGAATGATGAAGTGAGAGCAGCTTGTAAACGTAAAAAGAAGGCTTATCAGAAATGGCTCCAAACAAGGGCCGAGGCAGACAGGGATTGGTACGTAGATGAAAGAAACAGAGCGAAACAAATAGTTGTTGAATCCAAAAAGAAGTCTTGGGAAGATTTTTGTTAATAACCTGGAAAGGCTAGGTCAAGCAGCAGGGAAATCTTTCTGTACAGCAATAAATAATCTTAGGAAGGGAGGGAAAAAGGAGATGAACAGTGTTTTGAGTAATTCAGGTGAACTCATAATAGATCCCAGGGAATCATTGGAGAGGTGGAGGGAATATTTTGAACATCTTCTCAATTTAAAAGGAAATCATCCTGGTGGTGATCCAAACAGCGAAGCTCATGGGGAGGAGGAAAATGATGTTGGTGAAATTAAGCTTGGGGAAGTGGAAAGGATAGTAAATAAACTCCATTGTCATAAGGCAGCAGGAATAGATGAAATTAGATCTGAAATGGTGAAGTATAGTGGGAAGGCAGGGATGAAATGGCTTCATAGAGTAGTAAAATTAGCATGGAGTGTTGGTAAGGTACCTTCAGATTGGACAAAAGCAGTAATTGCACCTATCTATAAGCAAGGGAACAGGAAGGATTGCAACAACTATCGAGGTATCTCATTGATTATTATACCAAGCAAAGTATTCACTGGCATCTTGGAAGGGAGGGTGCGATCAGTCGTTGAGAGGAAGTTGGATGAAAACCAGTGTGGTTTCAGACCACAGAGGCTGTCAGGATCAGATTTTCAGTATGCGCCAGGTAATTGAAAAATGCTACGAGAGGAATAGGCAGTTGTGTTTGTTTCGTAGATCTAGAGAAAGCATATGACAGGGTACCGAGGGAAAAGATGTTCACTATACTGGGGGACTATGGAATTAAAGGTAGATTATTCAAATCAATCAAAGGCATTTATGTTGACAATTGGGCTTCAGTGAGAATTGATGGTAGAATGAATTTTTGGTTCAGGGTACTTACAGGGGATAGACAAGGCTGAAATCTTTCACCTTTGCTGTTCGTAGTTTACATAGATCATCTGCTGAAAGGTATAAAATGGCAGGGAGGGATTCATTTAGGTGGAAATGTATTAAGCAGTTTGGCCTATGCTGATGACTTGGTCTTAATGGCAGACTGTGCTGAAAGCCTGGTACTGAGTATGGTATGAAAATTAGCCTCTCGGAGACTAAATTGATGTCGGTAGGTAAGAAATTCAACAGAATTGAATGTCGGATTGGTGATACAAAGCTAGAACAGGTCAATAATTTCAAGTATTTAGGTTGTGTGTTCTCCCAGGATGGTAATATAGTAAGTGAGATTGAATCAAGGTGTAGTAAAGCTAATGCAGTGGGCTCGCAGTTGCGATCAGCAGTATTCTGTAGGAAGGAAGTCGGCTCCCAGGCGAAACTATCTTGACATCGGTCTGTTTTCAGACCAACTTTGCTTTACGGGAGCGAAAGCTGGGTGGACTCAGGATATCTTATTCATAAGTTAGAAGTGACAGACATGAAAGTAGCAAGAATGATTGCTGGTACAAACAGGTGGGAACAATGGCAGGAGGGTACTCGGAATGAGGAGATAAAGGCTAATTTAGGAATGAACTCGATGGATGAAGCTGTACGCATAAACCGGCTTCGGTGGTGGGGTCATGTGAGGCAAATGGGGGAGGATAGGTTACCTAGGAGAATAATGGACTCTGCTATGGAGGGTAAGAGAAGTAGAGAGGGACGAAGACGATGATGGTTAGACTCGGTTTCTAACAATTTAAAGATAAGAGGTATAGAACTAAATGAGGCCACAACACTAGTTACAAATTGAGGATTGTGGCGACGTTTAGTAAATTCACAGAGGCTTGCAGACTGAACGCTGAAAGGCATAAGTCTATAATGATTATGTATGTATGTATTTTTTAATGCAAGTAAATCTACAGATACGAGACTGGCGTATTTTGGCACCTTCAAATACCACCGGACTGAGCCAGGATCGAGCCTGCTAAGTTCATGAAACCAGTGCTGAACAGCCTGAGGCACTCAGCCTGGCAACGTTTATTTTGATACGTTGAATAGGCACTGCAAAAGCAGCAGTAAGCCAGAATGCTTTAATTTATCATTAAACATGTTATTTTTGTTTGGAAGCACGATAGGAAGGTACGTTTAATTTATTTGTTTTTATAACATGTCCCTTATTGGAATGAAGCAAAATGTTTAATGTGCTTTGACAAATCAATTCTGATACTACTCGCTTGAAAATCCTATCTCGTGCGTTCTTTCGTTGACGTAAGAAACTTTATTTACATACACGTCAACATGCTTTTGCCTAGCAGACTAACCGGTCACCCCCCGACATCCTATAGGTTTTGTGTTTGAGCTATGTTGTGGATTATAACTATTACAAAATGAAGAAATGATGTCCGGGGTGTTTCTGCATATGGCGAGTTGGTCTCCCAAAAATCCATGATAATGAAATCACACTGTGGGAGAATATTCAACTTAAGCAGTTCGACAAAAGCACTACAAGAGCACTAGACGTGTCGCGTGCCGGTTTGGTTGTCTGCTGTTCCTAGCGATGGGGATATGGTTGGACGGGTTCCACCCCCTTCATGAAACCGGACTAGAGGTATGAGCTGCCTGCCTGACCTTCACATGAATAACAGCTGTCAGAGAGGCGAATTATCATCCGTACTAGTACGAGTTACTTCGTTGTTGTTGTTGTTGTTGTTGTTGTATTTGAATAATGTCAGTGTATGAAAACCACGAATACCATGATATGCTGCTAGTGTATTGTGCGGCAGAACAGAATACGGGTCGCGCTCCATGAATCTATCGGGAAAGGCTTCCCAACAGACAGGTGCCATATCCAGCAATGATACGTGCTGTAGGGCACTGCAGCGTGTTCGTGGTACAGGCTGTGTTACATCACGCTATGAAAAGTCTGGGCCTGAACGGCCAAGTGTAATCCTAGACGCGGAACAAGATATCCTGGCAATGGTATACGATGATCCCCGGCGCCGTACCTGTAGTATAACGTGCCGTTGGTATGCCAACTTGGACCGTACGTAGGACACTGCATGAAGAGCGAATGCACCCTGACCACATTCAACGTGTGCAGTGTCTTTCACCAGCTGATTACCAATTTTTTTTTTACAAGTTGATGTACGTCGCCACGACACAGACAGGTCTTACGGCGACAGATATATCTAAGGGTTAGGATCTGGAAGGAAGCAACCGTGGTCTTAATTAAGGTACAGCCCCAGCATTTTCCTGGTGTGAACATGACAAACCACGGGAAACCATGTTTAGGGCTGCCGATAGAGGGATTCAAAGCCACTATATCCTGAAAACTGGATATTGGCCGAACTTCAGCGACTGTTGCTATCAAGCTCGGTGGTGATTTAAGAGTGGATTTCTGCCGCTGGTTAATTGATCAAGCATGCAATCCAGAATTTCTGTCAAGGATATTAGTGACACATTAGGCAATCTTTACACAAGGAGTGTTTAATATTTACATAACTCACTCATGGGCTGTGGAACATCCTCTCTCAGTATACCAAGGCAACTTCTAGCACCGGCTCTCAATATCTGGATGGATGCAGTGGGAGGTCAGTTACTTTGACCAATCTTCTCTTAATTAGCGTTATTTTGCTTTACGTCCCACAAACTATTTTTACCGTTTTCTGAGATGCTGAGGTACCGAAATTTAATACCAGAGGAGTTCATTTACGTGCCAAGATTGAACCTGCCAAGTTGGAGTTCGGAAGGTCAGGGCCTCAACCGTCTCAGATACTCAGACCGGTACCAATCACCTTACTTGCATAAATTTGATCGGTGTAGCTTTCCGTATGGCAATGATGGGACAGGAAAGGGCTAGTATCGGGAAGGATGCAACCGTGGCCTTCATGAAGATACAGCCCCAGCATTTGCCTGGTGTGAACATGGCAAACGATGGAAAACCATGTTTAGGGCTGCCGACAGAGGGGTTCGAACCCGCAATATCCCACTTATGAGCTGTACAACACCCCATTCAGTAGGACAAGGCAATTTCCAGCACCGGTTCTGAATTAATATCTGGATGGGTTTAGTTGGAGGTCGGTTACATGGCCTAATCATCTTTATTAATGTTATCTTGCTCCTGTAGCTACAGTACTTTACTAGAGCTTTCGGAGGACGTGTTGCTTCAACTAAGCCGAACCACATGGATTTTACACGATGGTTGCAGACATTTCCTCAGCGGTGGACAGAATGATGTGGAACTATCAATTGGTCAGCCAGATCTCCAGACCTTATTCAAATGTAAATTTATGTCTGGGGGGACATGATAAACAAAGTATATCGAACTCAAGTAACCACTTCAGATCACCTCCGTGAACGTATTTTTTAAGCAGCAACAATATTGGTGTCTTGGCTCGAATGTGTCGCAACTGGATTTGGAGAAGTGAAGCCTGCAGAGAAGCCCAGGGTGGTCACTGTGAACAATTGCTACAAGTTTCACTTCGGTATGTCAGATGTTACGCCATTTCTGCAGTGCATTTACTTGGGAGTACAGTACAGAATCTATATAGTATTTTGAGACTCGATAGTTCAATATTCTCATAAATCAGAGCAGGAAAATTGATGTATCGGTAACAACAATTATAAATCGAGAGTTTCAGTGCGTGAGTGCCTTGTACGTGGCGAAAGCTGAACACAACAGATGGAAGACGTTCGGCAGTTCCTCATTCCTACCCTTCACGTGGTTTGGATTCATTACATGTGTTCGAGCAGTTTATATTTTGTTTTTTATTCACTATGAGTTAAAACAGAAGACACTTTGCTTTTTTAAGGGCCGATGCTCTAAAAACAGCAATCACCACCACCACCACCACCACCACCACCACAACATTTAAAAAATTCAATAAAATGCTTGTTTTATATTCATCGCTACTGAAATAGGAACAATAAGTTAACATTTAACTGAAGAAAGTTGCCTAGAGCTTTTCTTTTTTCTTTTCTTTTTCTGTTTGCTTTACGTCGCACCGACACAGATATGTCTTATAGCGATGATAGGACAGGTTAGGCCTAGGAACTGGAAGGAAGCGGCCGTGGCCTTAATTAAAGTACAGCGCCTGCATTTGCCTGGTGTGAAAATGGGAAACCACAGAAAACCATCTTCAGGGCTGCGGACAGTGGGGCTCGAACCCACTATCTCCCGATTACTGGATACTGGCCGCACTGAAGAGACTGAAGCTATCAAGCTCGGTTTTTTTAATTTACAGGACAATATAAAATTTCTTTTAGTAGAAGGCAATCTGTATGTTTTTGTTTTCTAAACTGTTGTGTTGTAATGTTTAACATAGTTAAAATTTTCATGTACACAGGTGTTTTCGTGTACGTTTGTAAATCCGTGTTTTTCTATTTGAGATAGTCTTGTTACCACCCATCTGGAATTATGGAGCCCCTACTGTATGTTAGTTCATTCTTTTCTACAACAGTGTTACTATTACGACTGTAGTTCCTACGACCACGCCACTTGTGTCTGTGTCGCTAAAGTGAGCTTTGTTCGGCTATGTCCTGCTCGACTCTGTGGCTCTTGTTACCATCTTCCTATTATTCTTCTACTGAAGCCTTATGTCTTAACAGATGTATTCCACCAGCATCATCTTAACATGCAGTAGCGTAATCTGCGGTGATCTTTTATTAGCACCGTCATAGTAAAATGTAGGATCTAGTTTTGGCGGAATCCTCTTAGATACGTTCGACATCTGTGAATTGTGTATAATTTGATAACTCATCTTGTACTCATGAAAGCGACCGATCGCCTGGCGTTCAGGTTAATAGTTACATGTTTCCCACGTGTAACCTTTTTTAAGTTTATCAGATTTGTTGATGTGTATGTTTGATGTTTGTACACAAAACCTGTTTTGTCACACTTTGTCCTCTCGTGCTAACCACAATACCAGGTTAACAGCTGACTCTTCCCCGAAAGGGTTCTCGTCTTGAGCATAGTAATCTGTAGTTGACTACTGCGACCGATATTGCCTCACATGACGTGCATTTCATTGTGTTTCCTCCTAAACCACGCATATTTTACTATTTTCTTCCACGTCTTTCAGCTCTTAATGATCTGATATTAATAATAATTGCTTTACGTCCCTCTAACTACTTTTATGGTTTTCGGAGACACTGAGGTGCCGGAATTTAGTCCCACAGGAGTATTTGAGCACCTTCAAATTCCACCGGACTGGGCCAGGTTCAAACTTGCGAAGTTGGAGTCAAAATGCCGGCACGTCAAACATCTGAGCCACTCAGCCTGGCAGGAAGCACGAAATGCAGATACGTTTAATTTAGTTGTATAACATGTCCATTATTCATTTGAAAAAAACGTTCGATGTGTTTCGATAATCCAATTCCGATGCTACTCATTTGGACATCATATCCCACGCATCTTTCCTTGGCGTAAGGAACTGCCTTCTTTCTTCTACTTTTACGCAATGCACAACGGGGATCGTACCGTATTTCACATCCTGCCGTGCATATCCCAACCAATAATAATATCACACGCTCATACAGATCCCGCACAGACACAAGTCATTTCCATACTCACTAGAGCACTGGGCTGACGAACACAGATATCCCAATCCCTTAAAGGACGTTACAGCAAATGAACCAGTATTAACGCTGACAATTTGATACATCTCCAGGGTCCAAAACCGATGACTAGGGTTGTCTGAAGTACCTAAGACGTAAACTAAGTACTAACAACAACAAAACCAGTCTGACAAGAATGTAACGTAACATGGTATTCACTGGTAGCAGCCTTCAGCTGTTATCGTAGTTCAGCTGCTCGTAAACATAAAACCAGTTTGGCAAGTATATTACATAACATCTCGTGGCATTGCATAGGTAGCGTTCAGCTGTTACAGTAGTACATTTGCTCGTAAACATAAACAGAAACCAGTTTGGCATGGATGGCGCGTGACTTGCCTGTTATCAACGGAAAGCTATTCATTCACAAGAACAAGGCATACTACCTATTCTAAAAACATCGTATCCCTTTGCTCTCGAAAATAACTTCCGAGGATTACTAAAAGTTTGATATATAGTGGTTCGTCACATTTTCTATTGCTACAAGAAATATCTGCAAGTATACCCCTAACAGCCTGTATATCTGTTGCCTGAGCAGGCTTCTACAAGGATGTTACACAACACCTTTCCTCATAAATTCTAGTGTGTCTATAGTGTATTTATAATGTAAAGAATATTGTGCAACAATCTCGAGTCAAAGATACATTATTCTGGATGTTAGTGTGTTGCACAACGTTACTGTGGATCATACATCATATATACAAGTAATAATAAATTATATACTATTAATTACAGGTTCTTACATTAACTAAACTCACATATATATATATATATATATATATATATACAGCACATGTTTCATGACATAACCTCACAAATAATATTATTGTCTGACTACGTAAATAATAATAATAATAATAATAATAATAATAATAATAATAATAATATTAATAGGGGCTGCCTGGCCAAGACGGTAAAGGCATAATCAGTTCGCCTGGAAGAACGTGGGTTCGAATCCCCGCCAGGAAGTCGTAAAATTTAAGAAATGAGATTTCCACTTCCGGAGGTGCATATGACCCTGAGGTTCACTCAGCCTACACCAAAAATGAGTACCAGGTTAATTCCTGGGGGCAAAGGCAGCCGGACATAGAGCTAACCACTCTACCCCATTAAGTGCCAGGGTTACGAATAGTGGAAGCCTTTACCTTCCACCACTCCCAGAGCCTTCATGGCTTGTACGGAGACGACTTAGCTTTTTTTTTTTTTTTTACTAATACTAATAAGTAGATGTAAATATGTCATAGCCATACCTCACAAATAATAATAATAATAATAATAATAATAATAATAATAATAATAATAATAATAATAATAATAATAATTTGAGCTCGATACTTGTATTATCTATGCATGGGTTGAAGAATATTGTTTTCAAGTTACATCAGTCTATTACACTTGAGTCATCTCTTATTCTTTCTGATCCATTCTTTACACTCATTTGCTAATTTTCATATTCAAATCTCTTTTCTAGACATTAAGCAAGATGACGATAACTTACAGAACTCAACATTAATGACAACATAATGTTCCACTTTGACAATGCATAACACAGCTGTATATTTACATAATCATTTTTAACTTTTTATTGATGATAGAACAATCCTTTTCTAAGTGTTCAAATCATAAATGAGGACACAAGATGCAGAAGCCGCCAAACCCACATTGACAAAATCTTCAGAAATTGAGAAGAACATGCCTCTGCTTTACAATTTGTTCTTATTGTGTGTGTATTGGACAAGAGATATGTAGAGGGTTTGGGAATATATGAGCAAAGAAAAATAAATATATACCTATTACTTTTGCTGTAAATGTGGATTTTATTTTGGACTTGGAGGGTTTTGGTTGGAACATGTTGGTAATCATAAATTCAAAATTATGTTATGTAGACGAATGTAGATGAATGAGACGCTAAGTCTCTGCAATAAAGTATTTTCCATTAATAATGAAATATTTCAATAATAAAAAGCTTTTTTACAAGTGTACATTCAAGAATAATATTTTAATTGAATTAGTTATGGTTCACCAAATAGATCTTAACAATCAAAAATCATTTACATTGTTTTAAACTCTCAGATCAGGTACACATTCACTCCCATTCCCTTCACAGGCAGGCTCATTTTCCACTAATAAGCTAGATTTTCATTGGAAGCATTGATGAGGTCCTTGTAGAATTTGAGGCTCTCCATTTCTTGCTATTACATTCTATTACTTTTTCAGTAGGTTGTCTATGTCTATGAGATTTTCTTTTTTCACTTGGACACTGTTTGGAAGAATATTGTTTCGTAATCTCTTTCCCTTCTTTAGAATACTTTTAGGGATATATCGATCAGTACGGTAATGTGCTTCACCCTGAACTGTAACTCCACTGCATGTTTTTCTCATTATTATTCTCCTGATCGGACATGGAATTATTTTAACAGAACAATCTTCCATATTATTAATTTATTTCTTGGTAATTTAAACAAATGTATGTGATCTTATGACCTCTGTTAAATGAAATCTATGAACTATGTCACGCGAGATGAATGAGCAGTTTCATTGACTCCTGTGGACTTGGCGGTTCTTGCTTGCCATGACCCGAAGGACTTGGCAGTTATTGCTTGAAACTGCAAATTTCTACATGCATTTTTAACATAAAATGGTGGGATTTGCTTACAAGTAATAAAATATAATCAAAGAATTCTCCATTGCCCACATAATGGCGTATATAGCTTCAAAATGTCAGAAATTGGACTTCACGAGTTCTGCATATTTTGTCCTCAAATGTACTCTAGTCAAGTTATCAGTGTACTTTTTCTTCATCGTATAGGTTTGTTTTTAATCCACAAGTTTTTAACTACATGCTTCAAAGTGCTTCAATAAGTTTCATAAAGATTGTTTCAATAAATTATGATTATATGTCTTTTTATTTAATTATATCACAGCTGAAGATGAATGAACGAGTTGAACCTGGTAAAAATCCACAGTTCTAGCCCTTCAGGCAAGCAACTCAAAGTAATACAGGATGAGAATATATTCTTTATTTATTCCTAAAAATTAAATCTTTTCCTCAATCATCGTTATCCGGTGGATTAGATTAGCAGTTTGCCTTTTTCTACCGCTAGGAGCAGTAATGAGAGTTAATGTATTGTTTCGCTTAAGCACCACTACATGCAGTAATGTGAGTCAATGTAGAGTTTCACTTAAGCTCTTATAACTACATTTAGTTGTCAGAAATTGGACTTGGTTGGTTCAAAATAACTAGTGGGCTGAGACAGGGAAGTGTTCTATCACCAATCCTGTTTACAATAGTAATGGATGACATCATGAGAACAGCAAAAGCAGCATATGGAGGAAGAGAAATGAACTTGATGTTATTTGCAGATGATATTGTGATTTGGGGAGAAGACGACAGGATGGTTCAAGAACAGTTGAATGTGGTGAATGGGAAGATTGAAGAATGTGGATTGAAAATAAGTGTAGAAAAGAGTAAAACTCTTGTTATGACTAGAGGGGAGAAAGAAGGAAAAGGTCAGATTAGACTTGCAGACAAGCCCCTGGAAGTAGTGGAAACGTTTAAATACCTGGGGAGTGAATTAATGAAGAATGCTCGACTGGATGCTGAGATTAGTAAAAGGATTCAAGCTGGAAGTTGTTTCTATCATAGTGTAAGAAACATGTTATGGGACAAAGATGTGCCAACGGAAGCAAAGGATACTATGTACAAGATGTATTACGTACTCATAACAACTTACGGAGCAGAAACTTGGACGATGACAAAGAAGGATGAGAGTCGAATACAGGCAGCCGAAATGAAGTTCTTGAGGAGTATGCTACAGAAGAGTAGAAGAGACAAAATAAGGAATGAGAAAATCCGGGAAGAAATTGGAGTGGAAAAAATGAATGATAGAATAGAGAAGAGCCGACTAAGATGGTTTGGGCACATAAAGCGAATGAGCGACGAATGAATGCCAAAAAAGGTGATGGAAATGCAAATCCAAGGAAGCAGAGGCCGTGGACGACCACGATTGAGATGGAAGGATACCATCCAACGCAGCATTATAGAAAGAAACCTGGACTGGGACACAGTGTTGGAGGAGGAGTGGTGGAAAGACCGAAGAAAGTGGAGAGGAACCATATTTGCCCCTACCTGGCTACAGATGGATAAAGGAAAATGATGATGATGAACTACATTTAGTGTGGACATTTTTCAAGAAATCAAAAAACGCCTGAGAGTATTGAACCAAGGAACACATAACGGAAAGAATTGTGTAAATAAGCTAGAATTTGAATTTTTTTAAAAAGCAAGTAAAGAAACAAGTGATTATAGGCTGATTTTCTGGAACTGCATTTAGGCCAGAAGTGATTTTTGAATTCTTTTCTTTCTTTTTTTTCTTAATTTGATAGAACTATCAAAAGACTCCCAATTTGAAACCTTTCTGGGCCCTTTAGCCCTTCAACTTTCAGCACAGTTGAGGAAATTGCTTAATTTTATGTTTTTCGTAGTCTGGAGACCTCTACTTTGTCTGCCCTGAAATGTTTTCAACATTAGAAAAAGTACTGAATAGGTGAGAAACATACATAATTTCTGTTTATGAGAATGATAATGGAGAGTGTTGCTGGAGTGAAAGATGACAGGGAAAACCGGAGTACCCGGAGAAAAACCTGTCCCGCCTCCGCTTTGTCCAGCACAAATCTCACATGGAGTCACCGGGATTTGAACCACGGTATCCAGCGGTGAGAGGCTGACGTGCTGCCGTCTGAGCCACGGAGGCTCCCTCTTGTCTATAGCAAATATGCTGAAATGCTTAGTGTTTTAGAATACTAGTACAGGCTTTCTATTCCCTATCTTCTACATTCACAAAATTCCTGCTCTCAGCACCAAATGCTTTTAAACAGTTATTCATTTGCTTTACTGCCTCAAGATTGTAACTATACTTTACAAGCTATCAAAACTCCTGGCATATTGGTCATGTGCGAGATTCCAGAATCAAAATGTGTCAAAATCGTAGTACTTGTAAAATACTTAAATTTAAAATATTTCCTTTTTCTTTATTTCTTTCTTTCACAAAATAAGTCGGTATAGTCCTGAATATGTTATATTTATTTTTTAGAAAGCATACAGAAAATTTTATAATTACTCGATTATTTTTTCTTCATTGAATACTGAAGAATTGGTTACTGTTGACAGGATGACCAGTTTCCACATTGAGCCACCCTCTGATCATGGACGACACTGGATGCTCAAAAAGTGGGATTGCATCACAACATTTCTGGAAGAGAACCGACAAAATATCTTCTACCTATTTGTTTTCTATGTCATCACCATAGCACTCTTTGTAGAACGGTTCATACGTAAGTATATGCAACGTTAAAATATGATTAAATCAAACATACTTTTAGGGCTTATTTATATTGAAATTAAAATTTCCCCATTAATTCTTCAATCCACTTGTATAGAATTTAAGATTGAACTCTCACTTATTTCTGAAGATCAGTTGTTGAATGGTACTCGGAAACAAACGGCACATTGATCTCTGCATGCATTTTTTATCTAACTGTAGTGTAAATGTAATACGTCTTATTTGAATATGTTCCTAATCATGTTCTTACTAATCAGGACATTATGTTCCTTCATAGTTTTTATTTTTTATATGCACGATATCTAGTCTGGGGAAAGTATTAGTATAAACTTTTAAATTGATATAAATTTATGATTGGCTAATTTGGTTGAGTGCTTTGATATGAATCAATTTTAAAGAACATCTAAGTGATAAAATATGTCTAGCTTTGAAATTCTAAGAGAAGGAGCACCAGCAGAATTTATTATTTTAAACACTAAACTTTAATTTTCTGAGCATTATGTGGAGAAAATGAAATGAAAATGAATGAATGAATGTCTTTTCTCAGCCTGTGTATACTGCAGTGTTTGCAGATACTTCTGCAAGAATTCGGGCCCTGAAAATGGATACAATTCTTTATTTCATACTCAATTGTTTATTAAGGTTGGTTAGATACCAGTATATGATCAACATAATTTAAGATCTTAGGCCTTCAATCATTACATATGGGAAACAGTGTCTCTAAAGTATGATCTTATAAATAAGCTATTATATCCCATCACGTTGCAAGTGTTAGGTTTACTGTACAGTAGTAATCTGGCTTGAGGAAACATGGAAATTTGTAATTAAAAAAAATTGAGTTCCTCCAGAAAACTTTTCAAACTTTGGTTAGCAGAGATTATCCTTCATCATCATTTTCCTTTATCCAGCTGTAGCTGGGTAGAGGCAAATATTGTTCCTCTCCACTTTCTTTTAGTCTGATATATTCTAATAGGCTAGCACTTATGATGTGCAAAAATTCAATGTCGAATACAATTTAAGTATATTTTGTAATCACCGAGCTCGATAGCTGTAGTCGCTTAAGTGAGGCCAGTATCCAGCAATCGGGAGATAGTGGGTTCGAGCCCCACTGTCGGCAGACCTGAAGATGGTTTTCTGTGGTGTCCCATTTTCACTCCAGGCAAATGCCGGGGCTGTACCTTAATTAAGGCCACGGCCGCTTCCTTACAATTCCTAGGCCTTTCCTATCCCATCATCGCCGTAAGACATACCTGTGTCGGTGCAACGTAAAGCAAATAGCAAAAAAAAAATTTGTAATCAGAGTAATGGTTATCCAGAAAAATTAATTGGTGAGAGGCTGCTGCTTTTTTCTTTATCATCATCATGTATCTTACATCAGAAAGTTATCAAGAAGCACATATAGCACAAATATGCAAGAAAGACACTTCTTCCAATGTAATTGATCTATTATTGGAAATTATAAATTTACCAGCTAACTCATTCTTGGTTGTCAGCATTTGCCTTAATGCACCAATGTGGGCTCATCAGTTGGTAACATGCACACCTACCAAGATGCATGGCTAGTGCATGTAGTGGAGGCTACTACTACTACTACTACTACTACTACTACTACTACTACTACTACTACTACTAAAATGTTTTCATTCCTCCCCTGAAGGGGGAGGCGAGCCCCCAGGACGGCGACGCCATCTCTCAGGCCGGGATATTTCAGACGGTGAAGGAGATGCATGGAGAAGGTGAGGGGGTTGGCGGTTGTGGCCTATACTAAGAACTCTCCCAGCATTCGCCTTAGTGCAGGAGAATGGGAAACCACAGAAAACCATTCTTGGGACAGCAGATGCTTGAGGCCTGCCATGAGATCCAGCCCTGTCCCGTCTCCCGAATGCAGAGGCGTAGAGCCAGGGTAGAGTCATGGCCACCCCTCCACTGCTGGGTTGGCCGATCAGAGTGCAGAGCTGCTGGCCCACGGACCAGCCATGGCCACTTATGGGCCGAGACCCACTCTGCATCTACCAACGTAGTGGAGGCCACTGCATAGACTTCCTTGAGTCTCAGGCAGTGTCAATGCACTATGAAAGACTTATCTCTTTTATACAAATGTCGATGTCTGCTAGGCAATCAGGTGGTGTAGATTTTGATTCCCATACGGAACTTGAAATATTTGTTCTGAATGAGTAAATTTGTAATTGCAATATAATTAATCCATTACTGGAAATTATAAATTATTGGTTCATCAATCAATACTGATCTGCATTTAGGGCAGTCGCCCAGGTGGCAGATTCCCTATCTGTTGCTTTCCTAGCCTTTTCCGAAATGATTTCAAAGAAATTGGAAATTTATTGAATATCTCCCTTGGTAAGTTATTCCAATCCCTAACTCCCCTTCCTATAAATGAATATTTGCCCCAGTTTGTCCTCTTGAATTCCAACTTTATCTTCATATTGTGATCTTTCCTACTTTTATAAACGACTTACAAACTTATTCGTCTACTAATGTCATTCCACGCCATCTCTCCGCTGACAGCTCGGAACATACCACTTAGTCGAGCAGCTCTTCTTCTTTCTCTCAATTCTTCCCAACCCAAACATTGCAACATTTTTGTAACGCTACTCTTTTGTCGGAAATCACTCAGAACAAATTGAGCTGCTTTTCTTTGGATTTTTTCCAGTTCTTGAATCAGGTAATCCTGGTGAGGGTCCCATACACTGGAACCATACTCTAGTTGGGGTCTTACCAGAGACTTATATGCCCTCTCCTTTACATCCTTACTACAACCCCTAAACACCCTCATAACCATGTGCAGAGATCGGTACCCTTTATTTACAATCCCATTTATGTGATTACCCCAATGAAGATCTTTCCTTATATTAACACCTAGATACTTACAATGATCCCCAAAAGGAACTTTCACCCCATCAACGCAGTAATTAAAACTGAGAGGACTTTTCCTATTTGTGAAACTCACAACCTGACTTTTAGCCCCGTTTATCAACATACCATTGCCTGCTGTCCATCTCACAACATTTTCGAGATCACGTTGCAGTTGCTCACAATCTTGTAACTTATTAATCACTCTATAGAGAATAACATCATCCGCAAAAAGCCTTACCTCCGATTCTACTCCTTTACTCATATCATTTATATATATAAGAAAACATAAAGGTCCGATAACACTGCCCTGGAAGAGTAGTTTGAAACCTAAACTTATAACAGCTATCCTCTATTATAATTTACCTTAGATATCCACTCACTTGCGCAACAGTCCCGAAGGGCCATGGAGTATCAAATGACCACTGCTCAGCCCAAAGGCCTGCAGATTACAAGGTATTGTGATCGGCACTACAAATCCTCTCAGCTGTTATTCTTGGCTCTCTAGACTGGGGCCAGATGGCTCCTTAATTGTAATTGCGTAGGATGAGTGGCCCTCGAGCCAGCTCTCCCATTCAAGTAAAAATCCCTGACCTGGTCTGGAATTGAACCCAGGATCTTTGAGTAAGAGGCAGGCATGCTATCCCTATAGCACAGGGTCACCCATCTTGTACAAAGTTCAAAAACATTTTCCCTCATTCTAAATTTTATAGACACAAAACATTAGATCATAAACTTTTTTTATACATTTGACGATTGCCATTCAAATTCCAAGGAATTCTGCTCTAGTTCACTCTCAGATCTGTCCTGCAACTAGCCTGTAATCAGTTACATAATTGAAATATAATGTTCATAATATATGAATGGATACTCCTGATGGACTAAAAAAATCTTAGAAACATTTAATATGTTTAACTGAGCTATCTGTGTTGGTATGTAAACAAAAGAGTAGTGATATACCCAGGAGTGCAAGTGTTTATTCTTGTTGTGAACCTTAACATTCTGTTCATCTGTATTGCAGACTATTCCTTCATGGCAGAACATACAGATTTGCGACATATTATGGGCGTTGGAATTGCAATTACACGTGGGTCGGCAGCATCTCTCAGTTTCTGCTATAGCTTACTGCTACTCACAATGTCACGCAACTTGCTTACAAAATTGAAGGAGTTTTCGGTGCAACAGTACATCCCACTTGATGCACACATTCAGTTCCACAAGATCGCAGCATGCACAGCACTATTTTTCTCATTACTACATGCTGTGGGTCATATTGTAAACTTCTACCACGTCTCTACACAGCCCGTAGAACATTTACGATGCCTCACAAGCGAAGTGCATTTTCCTTCAGACTACAAGCCAGGAATCTCATTCTGGCTGTTCCAGACACTCACAGGTGAGTTAAAACTCATTGAGTACTTATAGTATATTGATACATCATTGAAGTGTTCCTTGATTATTTAAACTTGTACTACTTTCATGTACTGTTTAATGACTATTGATAAAATAATGTTTATACAGAAATGCATAAGAAAACAATCCTTTACATTAGTTTTGAATTACAGTACTTGACTTAAATACTGAATGTTAAAAAAAAAGAAACCTTAATATAAATTGTACCGGGCGGTACACCTCTACTCTGTTTATTTAAAAGTTGCGCCAGTTGAAACTCCTCTTCTGGAGGAAGGTTGAACTTTATCTATTCTATTGATTCTCTACTTTCTCAGAAGATGTCACCACGTGGAAAATTTTGAGTTTTTGAACTGTGTCACTTTTGATGTGTTTTTGTTTCGCTTGAAGTAAGAAGTGTGAACTTTCTCTTCTAGAGGACACTACTGAAGAATTACAATAGTGCAACCTAGTGCGAAATCAAAGAACTATTTTGTTGGAGAAATTTTTATTTCAAAAGTTTGTTTCTTGTTAAATTTCTTTCTGTTATTGTTTAAGTTGGCTGTATACCCCTCTTTTTCCCCTAGTTTGGATCTAGCCAATCCCGAATTTCTTTAATTAATTTTCCACCAATAATGTGTTTCTTTTTCCTCTATGTAGGGGTTTCTTTTCCCGAACCAATAAAGATTTTGTGGGAGGGTGTTTTATTTCCCCTAACGCCTAGAATCTTCCGCGAGGGGATATAAACTGCTGATTTTGGGGTCTCCGGGCCACTTCTGTTCCATCTTTCAGTGTATTAAGTACATAGCAGGAGGCGGGAAGCGCCTCTTTCTTCTTCAGCCGTTCAACACCAGGTAATGGCCTATTAATAACTTCTTTTCTTGCTAGGTCGGCAGTTTAACACTCGCGGCGGGTTCGAAGCATTTCCATCATGTAACCTTTTTCCTAAAATGTAATTACTCTTTTCATCTTTTTCTTGTAAAGCTACATATTGGGATAGAGAGTGCTAACCCTCTCGAGCTCCCACTCACAGTTGTTTTGAGGTGAACTTATTTTCTCAAACTATTCTTCGTTTATGTAATGTAAAGTGTTCTTCTCTAAGTCACCTCTGTAGTATGGGATTAGCCCTTGCGTTAGCGGCCCAGAGCCAGATTAGGTTTTAAAAAAAAAAAAAAAACAAAGTGTATTAGGAGTGCAAGATCGCCTCCTCTCAAATTGTTATTTTAGAGGTCATGTAATCAACCTTCTTTTCATGTAATAGACCTCTGTAGGTTGGGTATTTTACCCCTGTGAATACGTCCTTAGAGGACAGCTTGAAGGTAGAGTTTGGTTTGGCCTTTGAGAGGCTTAAATTTTAAGAGCGGATCGCTCTTTTGAAAATGGAGTGTCATATGCCTCGTGGAGGCTTTTCTGTGTAATTCGGAGCCAGGGGCTCCTAGGGATGAATGGGGTTTTCTGCCCCTCTGTTAAAACTTGTGTTTGTGGTAAAACTGAGCTGATCGCAGAAGTCAGGGCGTGAAGCCCAAAACCTGTAAATATTGTATCTCCCCTTGTTTTGCTACAGTGTACCTGCCATGTCTGTTATTGCTTTGTTTTTGAAAAGAAAATATAACCTAGTTAAATTTTAAATTACTTTTACATTAACTTTGATTCCGTAGTTTGAAACCCATTCACGCCCGCACCTTCTTACGCCTCTACCTACCGCTAAAACACGGTAACAAGTGGTAGCAGAGCGTGGTTGAATGGGTCTCAATTTAGCCCCTTTTTACGGCTAAACATTGCTTTGATTCGAACTCTAACAATCGTCTCAGTTGCTGGAATTTTTTGAGTTTTTCAAAATTGTTCTGTCATCATGCCCGGCCCTCGCGATGTTCTCCTCCTTAACTATTTGCGCAAAGAGGAGTTGATATACGAGTTAACTATCAGAAATGTGCAATCTGGAGGCACGGTTGCAATCGACACCAACAAGCTTAGAGAGTCCCTTGATTTGCCCATTTCCATCCCCAATTTGGGAGAGAAAGAAATTGACGACTCTCTTTCCACGATCGTCGAGAATATTACTGGGCTAGCATCTGTAGTCAGCTTTTTTGATGAAAACGATCCGTCTCCTAATCAAATTAAGCGTGTGCAAGGCAGGCTATATCACTTTTCAAATAGAGTTAATGATCTGTTGTCTCTGAAGGTGAATGACGTTCAGAGGAAGCAAGCTAATACGCTCCTTGAAACTATCTCTGAATTGTCTAGTAAAGTCACTCAATTGTTAACGGGGGAAGTTCCTCCCAAATCTGATCAGCCCACCGTTGTGAATGTAAGTAGTGAGGAAGAACCTGCTAAGGGAGAAGGCAATAGGATAACCGTTGCTGCTCAAACTATCTCTGCCCCATTGGACAACGAGTCTGAACGCCGCACATCGTTGAACAATGTACGTGCTGAATTAACTTCCTTGCCATTGAAACCTTTACCTACTATGTCGCCCGGGTTTAGCAGCTTGCCTCATCCATTGGCAATGTTGCTCAGAGGTATATCCAAGTTTTCCGTTAATACCACCAGTGACGTAATTTCATTTTTAAGATTTCTAGTAGAATTTCAGGATCATGCCCTTGTTTTTTCTCTGTCTCCATGTCAAATCTTGCAAATTATCTATCCGTATGCTATTGGTATTCTCTCTGATAAAATCGTAAGAGCCATCGCCGAGCAATCATCTATTGAGGATTTCCATGCCCATTTGCTAGCTAACTTCATCCCGGCTAGGGCCAGGTCCTCCCTGATTCAGAAGTACTATTACCGTGTACAGCGCTTGGATGAAAACTTGGCTGATTTCATTCAAGATATCAAATTCTACACTAGGGTGTTTGCTCTGCACTTTCCTGAAGATCAGATTGTGCAGGCTATTGTAGAAGGTATTTCGCCATCCTACAGGTCATATTTGTGTTTCGCGGCGTGTCCGCAAACCTTCTCTGAACTTGAAGCATTGGCTGTCTCAGCGGAAGGAGTTAGATACGCCGATTCCTTGCGTGTCGCGAAAGAACCCCCGCCTTCCTTTAGTAACACTCGGCCTCCACCTCGCCGACCAGTCAATCCCCGTAAATGTTATGCTTGCGGGTCGCCTGAACATCTGCGGAATAAGTGTCCTCTGATCAAGTCAAGTGGGACAAGGAATGGAGTAGGGTCATCACAAGGCTGTTTTAAGTGTGGGGCCTTCTCACATATCGCCAAGAATTGCCCAAACTCAAATAGCACCCCCTCCTGCTCAACTTCTGGTGCAAATTCCAGCTATTCCAATAATAAAAAGTGACTAGTGGCGTCGGCTGAGCCGACTAATCCATCTTCCCGAGACTTAGCCCCTAGTAAACAGGTTGTAAATGCAGAGAACGACCAGCCTTCAAATTCATCTTTTGAATGCCCTAAAGAGTGTCTTAGGATTGCGGCGGATACCCCCGCACCTGTTCCTTTTCTTAAGATTGAGTTAAATAACGAGCCTATAACAGCTCTCTTAGATTCAGGCAGTGTTTGTTCCATTATTTCGGCTGATTGGTATTCTAAATTGAAATCTGTTTGTAAACTCCCTGACTATGTCTCTTCTCCTGTTCAATATGTTTCGGCTAATTCATCTCCATTAGAAATTCTAGGTTCCATACATGTCAAAATTCGGGTTTTTAAATTTACATGGAAGATCAAATTGTTTGTGGCCAAGCGTTTGTCTTGCCCCATCATATTGGGAGCGGACTTCATTTCTCACACTGGTCTTGTGCTCGATCTCCAGGGTAGGTCGTGCATATTCAAATTTGCGTCCAATTGTAGAATTCCCTTGTTAAAGTGTAATTCTGTATCATGTTCATCTATTTCGCCTACCCAGGATGAGATGTTGTTAGACCTTAGACATCTACCTGAGGAGCAGGCTGATAGTATTCGGAAACTGTGTCAGTCGTTTCCCGAGGTGTTCTCTGATACTCTTGGTGTTACTGACCTTATTGAATACAAAATTGAGGTTACGGATTCGATTCCTGTCCGTTTTCCACCGTATAGGCTATCTCCACCTAAAATGAAGGCTCTGAAAGAAATCATCGATCAGATGTTGAAGGATGGTATTATTAGGCCCTCTAAGTCAGCGTATTCTTCGCCTATTTTTCTAGTCCCGAAACCCCAAGGAGGCTTCAGGCCTGTCATTGATTACAGGGCTCTCAATCGGAAGGTGGTGTTGCAATCTGTGCCCCTTCCCGACCTTCATTCTTGCTTTTCATGGTTTCGTAAGGCCAAGTTCTTCACCATCTTGGACTTGAATCAGGCCTATAATCAAATTCCCCTTGCCGAAGAGTCTAAACATCTTACAGCGTTTGCCACGGACTGGAATTTATATGAATACAACCGCGTGCCTTTCGGGCTCCCCACGGGGGCAGCTGTGCTCACTAGGCTACTAGATAGGGTCTTTTCCGACATCAAATTTGAGTACTTATATCACTACTTGGATGATGTCGTCGTATTTTCCGAAACCTTTGAAGAACATCTAGATCATTTGCGAGAAGTTCTCAATCGCCTTCGTAAGGCTGGGTTAACTGTTAAGTTGTCCAAGGTTGCCTTTGCTAAGCCCTCTATGTCATTCCTAGGGCATATTGTGTCACCTGATGGTGTAGCAGTCGATCATTCTAGAACACAGGCCATCCGTGATTTTAAACCTCCTAAGGACATCAAAGGTATCGCTAGATTCATTGGTATGGTGAATTTCTTCAGGAAGTTTATTCCTAACTTCGCTAATAGAGCGGCGCCCTTAAACCTTCTTCGTAGGAAAGGCATCAAATTCGAGTGGGGACCTTCTCAACAAGCCGCTTTTGAAGACCTTAAATTAGCTCTCTGTAATGCCCCTGTACTTGCTATGCCTGATTTCTCGAAGAAATTCATCGTCCAAACGGACGCGTCGTCGTCAGCTGTAGCTGCAGTCCTTCTTCAAGAGACTGAACTAGGGAGGCGTCCCATCGCCTATGCATCTAGGACTCTATCGGTTCAAGAAGCCAAGTATTCCATCTATGAGCTCGAAGGGTTGGCAGTCTTATTCGCCTTAGAAAAGTTCCGTCTCTATCTGGAACATGTCAAATTCGACCTGGAGACAGATAACCAAGCCTTAAGCTGGGTCTTAGGTAGGCCGCGTCGTACTGGTCGTATAGCCCGTTGGGCTATCCGTATTTCTGCCTTCCAATTCGATGTCAGGCATATCAGAGGTACTGAAAATGTGGTTGCTGATGGACTCAGCCGTATGTTTTCAAACGACGTTGAGAACCATGAACCGGTCGACCGTTCATCACCTCCCGAGTCCACACTAGTTGATGTTAGTGCCATTTTAACTGATGCCCCCATGCTCTTTAGGGATATCGAGAAATACCAACGTGAAGATCCGACGCTGGCTCCGATAATGGAAACCCTTTCTTCTGGGGAACATGTCGTCCCTTATGTTCTGAGGAATGGTGTTTTATGTTGCCCTTCGAGGCATGACAAGATGATGAAAGTTGTCGTTCCAGCTGTTCTCGTGCCTATGATCTTCAAATACTATCATGAGACCCCATTGGGGGGGCATCTTGGAATCTTTAAAACCCGTGAAAAGATTCGTGAAAGGTTCATCTGGAAAGGTATGGACGGTGAAATTCGTGAACTTGTAAAAGCTTGTAAATCTTGTTTGATCAGTAAACCCACCATGTCCACTAAAGTAGGCCTTTTGTCTTCTCATCAAGCGTCGCGCCCCATGGAACGCCTGTATATTGATTATGTAGGACCCTTCCCCCAGTCGAAGGGAAATGCCAACAAATTTATCTTTGTATGCGTAGATGGTTTTACCAGATTTTCCTGGTTATTTCCGACTAAGCTGGCTACCGCTCAGTCCACCATTACTTGCCTAAATTCTATTTTTGCTTCTTTTGGTCCGTGCCAATACATTGTATCTGATAATGCTAAAGCTTTTACATCAAATCTGTTTCGTAAATTCTGTTTTGACTTGTCCATCTCTCATGTAACTACATCTGCTTATTACCCTCAACCATCTCTGGCTGAACGGGTTAACCGCAATCTCAGGTCCGCACTTATTGCCTATCATCATGAAGATCATTCTAGGTGGGACACGTCCCTGCATTGGTTAGCTTTTGCTTTAAATTCGGCGGTTCATGAATCTCACAAATTTACTCCAGCTTCTTTGATGTTTAAGTTCGTTCCCAACACGCCGCTCTCTAACCTCTGGTCTCTGAATGACATTCTGCCCGAGACAATAGATCCGGACAACATTAAAGATCTTTGGAAGAAGGCTAAAGCTAATCTTAAAGTGTCTCATGAAAAGGTTAGGGAAAGGTATGATCGTGGACGGAGACCCACCACGTTGAAGGTAGGTGACCAGGTTATGGTCAAAAATTTTGTTCCCGCGGGCAAGCTTGCCCCCAGATTTCATGGGCCTTGTATCATTCTCGATTTTCTTACGCCGGTTACCTTATTGCTAAGTAATCCAGCCACCGAGAGGATATTTAGAGTTCACCTGTCCCAGGTGAAACCGGTGTAATTTCTGTGTTAACTTGCTCCATATTATTTTGAAAGGATATGAAGGTTATATTTTTTTTGAGTTCACTTTTAAGGCATTCTGCCCCTTCTGTAATATTTTGGTTTTAGATGTAAGCCTTATGTAAAACCTGCCCCGACCCGTTAAACTGCCATCCTGTTCTTGCCACGGCCATTACCACGCTCCCGTCTCCTGCTCCTCTCTACACAGTGGCTTAATGAATACCATGAATATCTGCACGCCGCTGGCCCCTCACTCTCTCTACAAGCCTGTACCCTCAAAGAAAATAATTGTCCAACACAATTCTGCCGCCTAGCTTTAATGTTTCAGCGCCCCCGCAGCCGCGCAGCGCCGTGCAGCGACTGGGGAGGGGGATGGGCCCCCTCCTCTCCAGCGAGGACGACATGTGCACGGCGAGCCGGAGCTCACCTCCCGGCCAAGGCTGATGTGCGGCGCACGACCTGCTACATGCCCGCAGCCTGTATCTGTTCACCGCGGGCGCGGCGTACTTCAACACCTCTGCTCCCCTCATAGTGCGGGCGAGCGGTATCTCAGGGTACTTGAGGGGTCCGAGCGGCCTCCGTTGGACGCAAGCTGCAACGGCCGGTCTGGCCATCCGACTCAATCTACATCAACTACATGGACAGTCACCATAAGCAATAATTACATTTGGGAATTTAACAACAATATTTGGCGGACATTGCAAAATTTTTCTTCACCTTTAAGTAGTAAAAGTTTATCTTCAGAAATACAAATTCTACAAACATAAAGCCTTACTGCACCGGCAACAACAAAATTTTGAAATTGCAACCAACCAAATTACTAAAATCTTATAAATGCTTCCGCAATTAATCTTAATATCAACATCAAAACTTGGACCTTATTTTGGAAACAAAGTTTATGTTCTTCTGTGTTACCCCTTGGAGGAACTTTTGGGGGGGGAGGTCTGTACCGGGCGGTACACCTCTACTCTGTTTATTTAAAAGTTGCGCCAGTTGAAACTCCTCTTCTGGAGGAAGGTTGAACTTTATCTATTCTATTGATTCTCTACTTTCTCAGAAGATGTCACCACGTGGAAAATTTTGAGTTTTTGAACTGTGTCACTTTTGATGTGTTTTTGTTTCGCTTGAAGTAAGAAGTGTGAACTTTCTCTTCTAGAGGACACTACTGAAGAATTACAATAGTGCAACCTAGTGCGAAATCAAAGAACTATTTTGTTGGAGAAATTTTTATTTCAAAAGTTTGTTTCTTGTTAAATTTCTTTCTGTTATTGTTTAAGTTGGCTGTATACCCCTCTTTTTCCCCTAGTTTGGATCTAGCCAATCCCGAATTTCTTTAATTAATTTTCCACCAATAATGTGTTTCTTTTTCCTCTATGTAGGGGTTTCTTTTCCCGAACCAATAAAGATTTTGTGGGAGGGTGTTTTATTTCCCCTAACGCCTAGAATCTTCCGCGAGGGGATATAAACTGCTGATTTTGGGGTCTCCGGGCCACTTCTGTTCCATCTTTCAGTGCATTAAGTACATAGCAGGAGGCGGGAAGCGCCTCTTTCTTCTTCAGCCGTTCAACACCAGGTAATGGCCTATTAATAACTTCTTTTCTTGCTAGGTCGGCAGTTTAACACTCGCGGCGGGTTCGAAGCATTTCCATCATGTAACCTTTTTCCTAAAATGTAATTACTCTTTTCATCTTTTTCTTGTAAAGCTACATATTGGGATAGAGAGTGCTAACCCTCTCGAGCTCCCACTCACAGTTGTTTTGAGGTGAACTTATTTTCTCAAACTATTCTTCGTTTATGTAATGTAAAGTGTTCTTCTCTAAGTCACCTCTGTAGTATGGGATTAGCCCTTGCGTTAGCGGCCCAGAGCCAGATTAGGTTTTAAAAAAAAAAAAAAAAACAAAGTGTATTAGGAGTGCAAGATCGCCTCCTCTCAAATTGTTATTTTAGAGGTCATGTAATCAACCTTCTTTTCATGTAATAGACCTCTGTAGGTTGGGTATTTTACCCCTGTGAATACGTCCTTAGAGGACAGCTTGAAGGTAGAGTTTGGTTTGGCCTTTGAGAGGCTTAAATTTTAAGAGCGGATCGCTCTTTTGAAAATGGAGTGTCATATGCCTCGTGGAGGCTTTTCTGTGTAATTCGGAGCCAGGGGCTCCTAGGGATGAATGGGGTTTTCTGCCCCTCTGTTAAAACTTGTGTTTGTGGTAAAACTGAGCTGATCGCAGAAGTCAGGGCGTGAAGCCCAAAACCTGTAAATATTGTATCTCCCCTTGTTTTGCTACAGTGTACCTGCCATGTCTGTTATTGCTTTGTTTTTGAAAAGAAAATATAACCTAGTTAAATTTTAAATTACTTTTACATTAACTTTGATTCCGTAGTTTGAAACCCATTCACGCCCGCACCTTCTTACGCCTCTACCTACCGCTAAAACACGGTAACATAAATAACTACCAAATATGTTACATTATTACTTGCACTAGATTCTTAAACTTACTTAACCCTTCAGCTGCTATAGTATGGATCCTTGCCATTTTGTGTGCCTCTGTCCTTTTCTGTTATCAAATTCCCTCTCACAGGGCAGATAACCATGCTGTAAGAAAAGGAAATTTTCATCAGTCTCTTGTTGACCTAATTTTTTTTGCCTTAGTGCAAAGATTAGTTTTGGAAATCCATCCTAACAAGACATTGGGTGAGAAGGTAGCTTTGAGTAAACCTATGGTGTATAAAGCTATTTCAGACAAATGAATAAAGACTGACTTACTTTTTAGTATCATTGATGAAGTTTTATTAACATTTCAACTGAGTGGGACAGTAAAGCAAAGCAACCTTGAAGTTTTACGTGACCATTGATATCACGAATCGTAGACTCATTTTGTTTTACGTGGAACCTGAACCATGGGGATGTGAATTTCATTTTTAAAATCGTACATACATTGCGTGAGCTTCAGACCATCGCTGCCTTGGTGAGAAGCCAGTGACTGTGCCACTTGGCTGTCATACCTCCGACAGAGACAGACACAACACTTGCAGGAATATCAACATACATGGTAGATAAAAGGAAGGAGGTCATTTACAGTGAAGTTACAGTTAACTGATGAGATTAGTGACTACAATAATATTTTGGCTGTAGTTTAAGAAACTTCAGTTTTGGAACTTAAAATATGATAACTGATAATATTATACAGTAAACATGCTGGAAGCGGAACTTGAGTAAAGCAGAAACTTAACTACTAAGGAATGTTTGCTCGGTCCCAGCAAAGCTTATGGTTTTATAGTGTTCTTATTTTTGTATAATGCGGAATCTCCTCAACGCGGAAACAGAAATGCAAAATGAAAATATTCTCTAAAATCTACTTCTACAATGCAAAAAAATATTAGGAACTGATGTATTCCTACGTACAATATTTGTGCATTTCTTGTGCTGGTTGAGAACTGTCATTTTTTCAACAAACTGACACACATGTTTGGAGAGATAATATGGATGGGGGAACAAATGAAGTGCTTGAAAATGCATCGGCAAGATCCAACTTGTGTCAAGCAAGAAACGTTCACTGCGAGGCTGAGAACTTCATTCGCATTGATGAACAAATTAACACGCGCCACATATTCGAATCAGCTACAGCCCTTCTAGCAGTGGGAAAGGCCGAGAAAGAGGAGATGAAGAAGAAGAAGAAGAAGAAGAAGAAGAAGAAGAAGAAGAAGCAGACAAGCAAGAAGACTAAGATCAAAATGAGATTTGAATCCATGAACAGACCCAGAGTGCTTTTTGATGTAAAGCAATTTGCTATTATATCTAACTCTTCCACACTTCTTGAACTAATGTACTGAGATCAGTTCTGCATTCAGAAAGACATGATTAGAAAGAAGAGGAAACGAAATTTCTTTGTTTGACCTGTGGAAGAAAGCTTTGTGTTGTTAAGTGTTGTATAGTGTGCTGTGATGGAAATCAGTTTAATGAGCATATATTCAGTGTTGTGAAATAGTGCAATATAGTGTTGTAATAGTATCAAAGTGATATAATGTGCATCATACTGTATGTAGGCCTAGTAATAAAGTGCACAAATAATAATTAACAAATCAGCGTACTACAGTACTACGTACATCAATCTGGATAGCAGAGTGTCATACATAGGCAGATACTGGCAAGCTTTAAATACTGTTTAAAAATACTGTATACTGTATGATGTTTCGTGTAACAGTGGTTGTGAATGGTAAAAAAAATATCTGGCATTTTGTGTAATGCAGAAACTTGTCTAATTTAGAAAAACAAAATTGTCCCTTGCGATTCCACTTTGATCAAATGTTACTGTAAGAGCAATCGCATTGACAGTGTAGATGTATCTCCACTCATACCAACTTAATGTAAATTGAATGTCGCCATTTTCACGAAGCAGAAGCATTGCTGTTGAGATCCTGTTCAAAGTGAGATCACTTGTAACAGCTTAGTTATTGTTTAACTTCTCTTTTATAATCAGATTTGTGGCCCTTGAAAAGAAGGAACACTTCAATTGAAAATCTTCAGAGCATTTCCATGCACTTGCATCAAATGTACACTTATAATGAACCATGAGGAAAGTCAGAGGGGCCTAATAAGTGGTATTAATGATTAGTATTCCAGTTAATCAGGAATGAGTGAGTATCTTAACCATACCTTCAGTAGCAACCTTCTTTATGCTTAGGTTTGCTATAACTATGTAACATACTGGTTTGTTACTAAACTGTTGTATTTTTAACTTAGTAGGGACCCTGTGCTAATGCAGCTATCAGCTTAGAGGTAACTCTGTAAACTGTTCTGGAACTGTTCATACAAATCTTCATGAAGTTCAGACTACATATTGAAACCTATGTTAATTTTTTCTAATCAAATAAGGTGTGCCCTTTTACTCCATGGTTGTTAAATAAGTTTTTTTAATGTGTGCTACTTTGTATTTTAAGTTTATCTATAAAGCTGAAGATGGCCCAGTAAAAGGGCCCAAAACTAGTCCTAAATAAAAGATCATTCTTTTAAGTATATTTTGTGCTGATTAGGAGGAGCAATCTTTTCAATTTTCATTGTCATCGTAAATGATAAACACAGAGATGAAACTGATGAATTACGTCGCATATCACTTAGCTGAACAACACATCTTTCTGCCAAGTCTTCCCAGCCCAAACATTGCAACATTTTTGTAACGCTACTCTTTTGTCAGAAATCGCCCAGAACAAAACGAGCTGCACTTCATTGGATTATTTTCCAGTTCTTGAATCAAGTAATCCTGGTGAGGGTCCCATACACTGGAACCATGTCCGGCTCCATAGCTAAATGGTGCTGGCCTTTGGTCACAGGGGTCCTGAGTTTGATTCCTGGCAGGGTCAGGAATTTTAACCAAAATTGGTTAATTTCACTGGGACGGGGACTGGGTGTAAGTGTCATCTTCATCATCATTTCATCCTTATCACGACATGCAGGTCACCTACGGGAGTCAAATCAAAAGACCTGCATCTGGCATGCTGAACTTGTCCTCGGACACTCCCGGTACTAAAAGCCATACACCATTTCATTTTCACTGGAACCATACTCTAGTTGGGGTCTTTCCAGAAACTTGCATGCCTTTACATCTTTACAAAAACTCCTAAACACCCTCATAACCATTTGCAGAGATCTGTACCCTTTATTTACAATCCTTTTTATGTGATTACCCAAATGAAAATCTTTCCTTACATTAACACCTAGGTACTTAGTGATCCCCATAAGGAACTTTCACCCCATCAATGCAGTAATTAAAACTGATAAAATGCTTGCTTCAAAGATAATAAGATTTTAATTGGTGCAGAGGCTATGAGTCACTGACAAAAACATGATTTTTCCATGCTCAAGATGTGTGCATTGTGTTATGTATGATGATTTTTTTTTTCTTTTTTTTTTTGTTGGATGTATTGATTCTTCTGTTGTTAGTAATACAAAACAAGTTATACATTTGATTGGTTATTAGGACTGACTGGAGTGTTGCTGTACATCGTAATGGTGATTATTTTTGTGTTTGCTCACCCTATCATTCGGAAGAAGGCATATAAATTCTTCTGGTCAACCCATCAGCTCTATGTGGCACTGTATGTACTGTCTTTGGTGCATGGACTGGCCCGGCTTACAGGAGCTCCTCGATTCTGGCTCTTCTTCATTGGTCCCGGTATTGTGTATGCACTAGATAAGGTAAGCTTCCCTACTGTTAATTCTTACTGTAATACATAAGGATGTTTGTTGATCATTTAGCTCGCATACAGTGGCAGCTCATGACAAAAATTTTAGGCGATTCACAGTAACGTTTCTGTTCACATCTCAAATGTACCAAAGTAGAATGCAATTCAGTATGAAATAACTTACTTAAATCGTCTCACTTAAACTTCCTTGTATGTTTCCTTCTCCACTCATAATATGGTAGAATTCTTACAACTGAGGATGCATTTTCCTGAGACTAATTGGCGAGTGTACAATAAAACTAAAATTACGAATGCCGGGCTGAGTGGCTCAGACGGTTGAAGAGCTGGCCTTCTGACCCCATCTTGGCAGATTCGATACTGGCTCAGTCTGGTGGTATTTGAAGATGCTCAAACACGTCAGTCTCGTTTGGTAGATTGACTGGCACGTAAAAGAAATTCCTGCGGGACTAAATTCCAACTCCTCAGTGTCTCCGAAAATCGTAAAAGTAGTTGGTGAGATTTAAAAACAGTATTATTTAAATTATGACTACTACTAAAATGTTTTCATTCCATACTGTGATGCTGGGCCTCCTAGAGACCAACCCCACCGCCTGAATGCAGATCTGAAAAGCCGCAGTAAAGTCGTGGCCACTGTTAACAGAAACTACTCATCTCAGTAAAAGTGAAATCCACAGTAACTTTGCTACAGTACTATACTGTATCCAATATTAAAAGATTCGAACACTATTCTTGGTTTTATATAGCATGACGTTCACCTAGGTATGACAACAAGCATAAAAATAATGCTTACCAGTGTCATATTTACCGGTACTCAAATTATGTATCATTGGAAACAATTCTCCACCCACAATGTAAAGCGAACTTCTTTCTGCAATTAGGAACACCTGTTCAGCTGTAATACTATCTCTGGTTTGAGGGTGGAAAGGCACATACCTTACCGTGCTCCTTGCTCATGAGGATGCTCTGTGCATAAACCATGACATCATCTGCTTGCGCATGCATACAGTCTCCAGGCTCGTAGCACAAAAGCCAGTGTGCTTCCTGCATTTTGTCAGTCGAAACGAACAACTGTCAGTGTAACGGAGCTTCGATATAAGTCGAATGCTTGTGATAAATTGATGAAATCAGGTCGAAGCGAAGGAAACTTTTGAATTATCCATGAATGCGTGAATATGCATTAGAATTGGGTGTTCATGTGCTCCTGAGAGCCCACTGTCACAGTTCATATATCACATTTTCAGTCAATACTTCAACACTTTTTGGCATGAAATAGAAAACTTTGATCATTTTTAATTTTTTTTTTTTTCAAATTAATTTAAAGCTAAGGTGTTCTTTTCCTTTCAAATTTCGATAGAGAAAATTTCTTGAAAATCTTGCTTTCAAACAATTTCTTCAAAGTCTCATTTTTAATTATGTTTTGTAATACAGAGATTAAAAAATTAAGTACATGATATATATTTTTTTAAATATCATGAAGTCTCTATGGTGTCCCAACTTCCATGCAAGTGAACTGTAGAATTTGAATAACACTGGAGCTGAAATGACATGCTGTGAAATAATACCTTATTTTATGTAAGAGTGTAGGCATTTGTATAGACAAGAAGCTGTCAGAGAAGGTAAGGTGAAAAATGGAGTTCGGCAATGTGAGTGAATCTCTATCAGTTTTCAGGATCTTTGGACTTATTACTTTCACTCAGAATTCAATTGAGTTATTGCCAAACTAGAACTATAATGCTTTCCTAAAGAACAAATTGCACCCAGTCCAGGTCAGCATTACAATAACAATAAATCTAGATTAAAAATACACCTTTCTATGGGATTAGTTGCTAGGTGATATTCTTGTGCAAAGTAGAGAGATCTGGAATTTAATTAAACATCAGTTATAGAATATTTGATCACAAAGTAGGAAGTTGTGAGTTTAGTCCCAAATCATGAGCATGATTTTAACATATTTAATGTTGCTATGTAATGAAGAAATGTTTAGACGTAAATGTCTACATCTATGCTATGTAATATAATTGTCTAAAGAAATTTTCTATCCTGGCTCAATCCTGTGGTGTTTGAAGATACTCAAATCCACCAGCCTCATGTTAGTATATTCACTGGCATGTAAAAGAACTTCTGTGGGACAAAATTTCAAACACCTCTGCCTCTCCAAAAGTCATTAAAAATAGGATGTAAAACCATGATGATGGTGGTGATGATGATGATGATGATGATGATGATGATGAAGATGATGCTTGTTTAAAGGGGCCTAACATAGTCATCGGCCCAGATGTAAAACCAATATCATTATTTATTAGATTAGAGGAAACATTGTACAATAGCTTAGCAACTTTGTCTTCATTTTCTCACAAAGGTGGATACATACTGAATTCCAGTCAGTGCAAGTGAGATTTTGAAATAGTGTTGTGTTCCAGTTTTTTTTCAGGTTCCACATGAAACTGGTATTTTCATGATTAGTACTACAAGATTAATAGTCACATAAAACTACAAGCTTCCTGGTTTACTACTGAAATGTATTATGCTGAACTTCTAATATTTTATAGGTGGTGAGTTTACGTACCAAGTATATGGCTCTTGATGTGGTGGAAACAGAATTGCTGCCATCAGATGTAATAAAACTGAAGTTTTATCGACCACCAAATTTCAAATACCTATCTGGCCAGTGGGTGAGACTGTCTTGTACAGCCTTCCGCACAGAGGAATTCCACTCGTTTACTTTGACATCTGCCCCACATGAGAACTTCCTATCATGTCACATCAAAGCTCAAGGACCTTGGACATGGAAGCTACGAAATTATTTTGATCCTTGCAACTATAATCCAGAAGTTGATCATCCTAAGGTAAGACTCCTTTTCTTGATCTGTCCTTAAAGCTCAGTATTTTCGTTCCGGTCACTGTAATAGTTTAAGACAATTTGCATTGTGTCACTGTGTATTCAGTCTGACTCCATGGCTAAATGGTTAGCATGCTGGCCTTTGGTCAGAGGGGTCCCGGGTTCGATTCCTGGCAGGGTCGGGAATTTTAACCATAATTGGTTAATTCCCTGGCAAGGGGACTGGGTATATGGGTCATTATTATTATTATTATTATTATTATTATTATTATTATTATTTCATCCTCATCACAACGCGCAGATCGCCTATGGGCGTCAAATCAAAAGACCTGCACCAGGCCTCTCCGGAGGCCACATGAAGGAAAAAAACTGTGTATACATAAAAGCAAGGTAAAATTATAGAATTAAAAAGTATATATTTTAAGCCTCTATGGCTCAGGTGGCAGCGCACTGGCCTCTCACCGCTGGGTTCTGAGGTTCAAATTCCGGTCACTCCATGTGAGATTTGTGCTGGACAAAGCAGAGGCAGGACAGGTTTTTCTCCTGATACTCCGGATTTCCCCGTCATCTTTCATTCTAGCAACGGTCTCCGGTATAATTTCATCTGTCGGTCATTAATCATTGTCCCAGAGGTGTGCGACAGGCTTCGGCAGCCGGCACAATTCCTATCCTTGCCACTAGATGGGGCTTCATTCATTCCATTCCTGACCCGGTTGAAATTGGAAACAGGTTGTGGATTTTCAAAGTAGTATATATTTTGTTACTTTCATAACCTACCAATGTCAAATTGGATTTGCATTGTTGAAGAGTTTTCCTCATTGTATGAATTTTGGGTGAAGTCTATAATATACAGAGTGCGATAAAAGTTGCAACATAATCATCTATACATATACCGTACATGCCGCCAACTGGCTAATGGAGCATATTAAGTTCATGATATAAGGGAAGGGTCTGATAATTACTTGCTTTGCCCATTAAAACAACCACCACCAAGTTATAGCACATACAAGCCCAAATATAGTCAAATCATTGTCTTGCTCCTTCTACAATATTTATTAAAACAATGTACAAACTTTGATATCTTGAAGTGCTTTTTGATATAAAATATTCTTTAAGATACTGAGAATTCCAGATATTGAAAAATATAGCCTATGACTACAATTGTACAAATTATCTATTTCACCTAGTTAATAATAATAATAATAATAATAATAATAATAATAATAATAATATTTTAGTAGGTATATGGAAATGCATACATTTGAAAAGTCTGTCATTTTCCTTCCTCTTTTCTTCTGGTACATTCTGTTCCTTAAAAAGTATTCTGGCAAGTTAATAGTGCCAAAAATGTTTCCATCGACTGAAGATTGTCCCTGAACAAAGCAATGAAAAGCAATCATGACCTCTAAAGACTAACTTACAGGTGGTGTTTCTTTTAACAGAGATATCTTGCTGTCTGTGACAGGCCTGCACAACTGGGCTGTGCATGAGCTAAGGGTAGGATTAGGCCATGCTTGCTGTGCAGGCCACACTGTGAGAGTTCACAGCAGAAACATAGGACACTGCCTTCCCACACTAGACAGCCAACTGCCAGGAGGTGGTCCATTCGAGCAACTGCCTCCTTCCTGTATATGCCGAGAAAATATTTACAGGATGTACATTTGCAACACTGGCTGTGTGACATGAAACAAAAGTTAAAGAAATTATGATTATGAATTATAACAATTTATCCACTAATGAACAAACTTCCCCCATGAAGAGGATGCCCACAGGACAAAATATATTACATGCACTATGTCTTTAGTTGTAGAGATGATGCCTTAAAATTGAAATAATCTTTCAAGGTTGACAAGACTATATTCCTTGTCAGCAATGAAGATAGATAGAAACTTTCACTGAATTCCTTGAACGCCTTGGGAATTGTTCCCATACTCTGATCAGCAGGCTTATTACTGTGATATTCTGAAGTCCGTATTCTTGTCAGTAGAAGCGGACAGTCTATTCATATATTCTCTTCTTTTCCTCGTCCACTTTACCTGACTGGTTAGTGTCTAATTCAAACCAAACAGTAGGATCTATAATATATTTTTCGACCTTGATATTGATACTGAATGTATTTCTATTCTCTAACAAGCTGTGGACTTCTTCATGCACAGTGATGATGGACCATATTGTACGATGATGAGTTAGGCACAAGGTTTCACTGTGGGAGCAATATCCCAGGACATGAGAAAGAGTTTGTCTCGTGGCAATGCCAACAATGGTTATTGTCTCAGGACCTGCCTGGCATGGATTGAATTGCTACAACACTATTATTTTTAAAGCGTCTCACCATTCACCACATGATAATCCTTCATGGTGTTACCTAACTCATAGCTGGAGGGTGTTCCTTAAATAAGACAATGCCTTTTCCTTTTTTGAGGGAGCAGGCACCATTTTTGGTATTTATGATCTCAGGTTGTTTGTCTTATTTTCCTCAAATTCAGGAAAAAATCTTTGGCATTTAATAAACTATCAGCAGAAGTTAAGCACAATTTATACAGGTAATTGTTGCTCTTTTCTGGCAGCTACCTACTTGCCAAAATGTATGGGGTTTTATACCTTCGAAGGACCCTAAGGGCATTGATCTGTTACAGGACAGCTTCTCATTGAGACTGGAAAATGCTTAAACCTACACCAGACTGTCCAGTGTATTGGTGGGAACCTGGAGGATTTCCTTTAGGGTGTATTTGACTATTCTGTTGCTGTCGTCAAGAAGATATTTCTCAGAGCCACAGTCTGAAAAGCATATATATCAAAGTTGGAGTAACCGAAGAATTAAGGACAGTGAATTTCTAGTCTCCCTGAAGAAGAGATGATGACATAACTGCATTTTGAGACGTAATTCCTGCATTGCACTGTGCATTAACATGCGAGAGGTCGCACGAAGGCAAATTGCTCACGCTTCATATTTTAATGAGCTGCTATTTTCCTTTGGCAGTGAATGCTCTGATAAAAATATTAATATGTACCCTGTGTAACTGCCTTTCGACTAGTACTAACATAATTACCCAGTAACAATATTTTCTCAATGTAAAAAATTAATTAATTTTGTCGCAAAATCTGGTAAAGTTACGAGAGTTTTTAAAGAGCGCGAGAGGTTGTGCATGTGCAAATTGCTGCAACGTTTCCATTTGTACATTTCAATGAATGATTTGGTCACAATTCAAGATAAAACTACAGCACCACACTTCACTGAAAGCCACCATAAACCTCATGAACTTTACTTAAGAAACTTTCTTGGAAATGCAGTCATGTAAGAATGCACTGCGCGAGGGGTCGCATGAAGGCAATATGCCGCGGCAGATGAGAGAGTGAAAGAAAAGTTAAACTACTCCGGAACGCAGAAGGCAATTCACTGACGATAATCAACGTCAGGCGAGAGAGAGCGAGGAGAGGGATGAAACGAGAGCCCAAAGCCCTACAGCAGCTAGCAACGAAATTATTAACAAATATTTAAAAGTGTGGCAAATTGCCGCGGGTGCGACCTCTCGCATGTTAAATATAATCACATTCCAAAAGTTCATTCCAAGGTATCTGAAGGACTCTTCTTTCAGTATTGTTTCTATATTTTGAGATCATCCCTTCATGAAGTTGAAGTTTCCTATGGCTTTTCCCAGGTGCTTGTAACAAACATTATCACAAACTTTCTAGAAATCAAGGAAAACTATAATGGCATCAGCTTTTTCCTTCTTTGCCTTGATCAAAATGTGATGCATGTTCTCAATTTACGGTCTAGTACTCTCCTGATAATCATCTCTAGAACAGAGCAGATGATGATGATGATGATGATGATGATGATGATCCTTATTTAGCATATGGCATTTTGTGCCGGGAGTGTGTAAAGACATGTTCGGCTTGCCTGGTGCAGATCTTTCCATTTGATGCCCCATGGGCAACCTGCACATCTGGGTGCGAGAGGAGGAGGAGGAGGAGGAGGAGGAGGAGGAGGAGGAGGAGGAAAACCGATGTCGGCACACTACTACTCCTGTCGAATAACACAAAGGGGTCTGCTCTCATTGTCTCCGTCTGATGGATGAATCGTGATAAACAGCATCATATGCCCTCACTCCATATGAACACTGTAGACAAGTTTGGATTCGAATCCAGGTTTTTTTTTTTTTTCGTGCATCTAATGATAGAAATTGTATACCACCATCTCTCCCAACTTGCCAGCCAACATTCTGATGGTGGAAATTGTTTCCACCAATGGGACTTGAACCAGCTAATGATGGTGTCAGATTATGACCACCAGATGGTCAAGTAAATGGTGATAGGCCTCCAGTTCAGCACAACTTTCTCTTCTCCTGAAATAAATATCAATGCTATCCTTGCTTTCTGGAAGCACGGAGGAACATATAATGTTCTTAATTAAAGCTATGATGTCGCAGATAGAGTAATCTTTCATGACTCTCATTAATATGGGGTCTGGACCTGATGGTACGTCCATGGTAATATATTTTATAGTTTGTTATAATTGAGGCCATTTTTCTTCAGTTTTGACTTGGTTAATTTAATTTCTAACCGAGGTTCTTAAGTCTGTCAAAATAAAAACAAATGTATGAATTAATTTTATCTTCATCAGGTATATTCTTTTAATGTTTTCCTTTTCAGGTATTTTCTAAATTTATGTTATACTGAATTAGTCTGGACAGACTGAAGAACCTCACAGTGGTAAAAAACAAGAAAACAAAAACAACACACCTTTTGTAGCAGCAATGACTTCCTCTTTAGAGATGTTGAGCTGGTAGGTCTCATCCTGACTTATTCATTCTGATTCTGTCAATTAGATAAGATATTCATTTCTCAAGCAGTTGTTGGTAGTCCAATAGAGGTGGGAGAAATGGTTTTTGATATTGCTGATGGGGATTTTGCATAGTTTCCTTTTGTTCCCATGAACTCGTCAAATTGCTTTCATTCTTTAATTATACTATTGAAACTAGGTTAACTGATAGATGTATCTCCTTTAGACTGTCTTTCAGGGTTTGATGATTTTCCGTATTGGATTGTAAGGTAATGACAATTTATCCAAGTTGAACTCGGTGCAAAACTCATGTGAATAACAAATGTAATGAACATTTCAAAAACATATTGAACATTATGGAAATTCATGAACATATATTAGAAACAAGTTTGATGGATCTGTTGCAGTGCAAAAGAAAAAAAAGAATACTCAAAATGGCACACTATTTAAATACAGACATATTTGTCGTGGCTTTGAGAAGTCTAGCATCTTTTTCGTTCAATAAGTTTTTCAATGTTTTGAGTCAGGTTCTGCGCACTGGTTGGTTTCAGACAATTTTCGAGGTGAACATCTGGCCAATGAATAATGGATCTGCCTTTTACACAATTTCATTCTAGAAAACAAGCTGTTCACACAGTACTGAACATATTAAAGATTTTGACAGTTTTACGTATAATAAAAAATGTTATGTTCTGTAATGACATGCACTGAAATGCAACTAAAATTTTGTAACTAAGAATTTATGATGGTTAGATGAATGTATTCCACACTTTATAAAAACATTTTTATATAGTACATGTTTTGGTCCAATTTAGGCACTCTTCAGCTATCAAACATTGAAATAAAATTGCCAGAACAAATGAAACATAATGTTAAAACATGAGCAACATTAATTCTAAACTTGAAAATGTCCTCTTGCACATAAGTGATCACTAAACAAATGTTAATATAAAACTGAATCATGACAGGTACTGTAGCTGTAGTTCAAACGTGGCACCAGAATGTTCATTCCTTAGTTGAATATCTCTATAACGTTAAACAGCCATTTGATATTGTCTTTGTGATAGAAATTTTATAATACTCCTTTTTAAAACATTTGACATTAAAATGTTACAAATGTTCTTGTCAAAATGGAACTAAATGAATGATCGACATGATTTTCACATTTATCGGTATTTATATGTTCCTTAGAATGGGATCTGGGACAAATAAAACAAATAAGATAGAATTAAAAATATATTCTGAAGCAACATAAATATTAAAAGAAAACTGCATCTGTTTACTTACATTTCAACATTGTTTGTACACGGTGCAT
Organism: Anabrus simplex; assembly: GCF_040414725.1. Classification (NCBI taxonomy): domain Eukaryota; kingdom Metazoa; phylum Arthropoda; class Insecta; order Orthoptera; family Tettigoniidae; genus Anabrus; species Anabrus simplex. The sequence continues at coordinate 1,199,210,286 of NC_090266.1, read as the reverse complement.
ATCTTACATAGAATTAAACAAGGTTTAATGCTTAAGGTGAGCTGCCTCTGATGGAAGTAAAAGTTGGTAGTGGAGGAGGGGTAATGGAGGAATGGAAAGGACAGTTTTTTTATTTCTTCCAGAATGAGTAAAATTGTTATCAATTTGTCATACAGGATGTTGATGTTGTCAGATATCTCATTTATGTTTAATTTCAATTACTTGTTCATCTAATTGAATGTGAATTCTTTTTAGATATTAAGTAAAGGACTTTTTGTCAGGTAGGCCATGCAAAATTATCAAATCTTTATTTATATGAGAACATGAATGATTTCATTCTGCCACGTGTTCACTCATGGCATAAATTTTAAAATATTATTTGGCATTGACATGTTCTTAGTAGTGTCTGAAACTTTCTACTTATTTTAATTTATATACTCTGAAATCTAAATGTTTATTTGTTGTATTAATTGTATGAGTGTTATAAACATTCCTACAGTTAGTAATAGTTTTGAAAGTTGTTGACATTTATTATTCCTTTGCTGGTGAGACCTAGTGTTTACAGTGCACTATGTATTTTGATATGGGCTAGAGAAATTTCGTTACTTTCATTGACCTGTCTGTCTCATCTTTGGCTTTGACAATATGAAAGTGACGGAGATATGAGCAATGTCGCTAAAACCATTCCTTATGCAGCCAGTCCCTGCTATGAATGGTATGCAAATGTTGCTCATATGGTTGGTTGGTGCATGCATTTCAGTGGGCTTGGCAGACCGATATGTAATAGCAACTTTTGACTCGGTGAGGAAAGCAATGGGAAATTACCTCGCTCCTCATTTCCCTAGTACGCCTCTTCAGTGATATCTAGGCCATTTTATGAGAGTTAATGATGCAGATGTTGAGGATCCAACAACCTTACGAATCTACTACACTGGCGTTGCAGGAGGAGAGGTGATACTCCCGAATGGCACGTCCCAGGTGGCGGATGGGGGGGGGAGTCCTAACCGGCTTGCCAGTAAGACAAAGAGTGAAAAAAAAAATAGCTCTTGCAGACCAAACGCAGAACCCCGTGTGGGTGGGGGATGCAGACAAAGAATACACCCACGGTATCCCATACCTGTCATAAGAGGTCACTAAAAGGGGCAAGCAAGGGATGGTAGAATTAGAACCATGAGACTACTTGTAATTAGTACCATCATGCGAGGAACACTATGGGTAGTCTTTACTTGTGAGTAGTAACACTATGTTAGGTTCACAATAGGTTTGTGATTAGTAGCAACAGAGGATGAATCAGTATGGATTTTACAATACCCGTGATTAGTACCACTATATGAGCGAAACCATGAGTCTGCATTGCCAGTGATTAGTACCACTATATGAGCGAAACCGTGGGTCTGCATTGCCAGTGATTAGTACCTACTATGTGAGGAACACCACGGGATAGTAAGAGTCCCTGTGATTAGTACACCTATGTAAGGAAAACTGTGGGTGTGCGTTACCTATGAGTGGCGCTGTAATGTGAAACACCATAGGTCTGCGTTACCTGTGCGTATTACATTACCTGTGAGTAGTACCACAGTGTGTGGAACACCGTAAGTCTACGTTACTCATGACTAGTACTGCTACATGAGAAATATCATGGTTCTTACTTTCCTAGTGATAAGTACCATTATGAGGGGCCATAGACCTGGATTTTGGACCCCTTTAGACAACAAGCATAAACGATCAAGGATTGTGCTCTGGAAGCAACCCCTAGGTCAGTATAGACTATTGTTTTAAGATAGTTTCTGGGAAGGTGGGCATTGCGGGTCAAATCCACTGATTGTGAACAATGATTATGGACTTCAAACAATCTTTCTTTTTTTTTTTTTTTTCTTTTCAAATTCTAGTCAGTGGATTAATATTGGAATTATTTCCAACTTTCAGTATTGCAAGTTGGATCCGCTGATTATTTTAAATTCATATTCAGCCATTCATTCGTCATCACGTTTTGAATTCTGGTTAGTGGATAAGTCGTGGACTTTTAAACTGTCATTACATTTCATCTCATTTTGTACCATTAGGGCTGACGACCTAGATGTTAGGCCCCTTTAAACAAGCGGAATCAGAATCTTCATCATCGTCACGATCCAACAACTGCCATTCGGGCTGAGGAATAAACATACATAGATATATTATTTTATATAAATAAAACATTTTATTTTCTCTTTCTTTTCTATTATTAAATTAGTGAGAGGTTTATTTTTCAATTTATTAATTATTTTATTGATATAATTTCTACTATAACCACTGCTTATGGCTATGTTGTACATACAGGGTCTCCCATGTAAACTAAGACCGAACGCGCAGCATTTGTACTCTGTGCTGCCGCAGTTGCCTCAGCCGAACTTATGTTGTGTGTGGCCGCCTTGCTTTAAGCATGTATACAATCTTATTTGAAATCTTATCTTATAAATGATGCTGGAAGTGTTGTCTTTCCTGGGTTATACAGGCACTCTATCTGGTAACCACATTCTGGCTGACGCGAGTGAGTTCTGCCACTGGAATGTTTCTGATTACATTCATAAGGTTTTCTCCCAGTTCCTCCAATGAGTGAGGATTTGCTTGATACACTTTTTCTTTCAGTTTACCCCCACAAGTAAAAATCGCACACTATTAGATCTGGAGAATGAGGTGGGGGGGGGAATAGACCAACACTGATTACTCTCTCTGTAGACACTTCCGAGATTGTAAGATCTGCTATATGAACAGGGGTTGAATCTCGTTGAAACCACCCATGCAATTTTACTTCTTCCGTTGACTGACGGAAGGACAGCTTCAAAATGTCATCTTTGTACCTCTCCGCGTTTACTGTTGTCTCAAAAAAAAAAAAAAAAAAAAAAAAAAAGAGACCAGTTATTCATCTCGCATGAACAGCACACCAAAAGCCAATCTTCCTATTATAATGAGTGACTTCATAAACTCCATTAGGATTTTCTGCACACCTGTAGCGAGAGTAATGACTGTTCACACGACCATTAAGATGAAACTAGGCACCAAGCTCAATAGCTGCAGTCGCTTAAGTGCAGCCAGTATCCAGTATTTGGGAGATAGTGGGTTTGAAACCCGCTGTCGGCAGCCCTGAAGATGGTCTTCCGTGGTTTCCCATTTTCACACCAGGCAAATGCTGGGGCTGTACCTTAATTCAGGCCACAGCTGCTTCCTTTCCCCCTCATAGCCCTTTCCTATCCCATTGCCCATTGTCGCCATAAGAAATATCTATGTCGGTGCGACGTAAAAAAAAAAAAAAAAAAAAAAAGTGAAACCAGGCCTCATCTGAAAAGAACACAAGCTGCGAGTCTAATAAATGATTATTCAGTGATGCAAGATACCACTCAGAATATCTGACTCTTATGGGTGGATCAGCAGGTTTTAAAAAATGGGCCCATGTAAACATGTACGGTTTGATGTGTAACGGCTTTGTAACTCTGTATGCAGAGGAAACCAAAACTCCCTACTTGTTCCGCAAATTTTGAGAATGATTTATTCAGTGACTGTTCAAGATTTGCACAAATATCATCTACCTTTTCCTGTGTTAAAACTACTCGTGTGCGTGCATGTTTTTTATTGAGCTCTGAGCCAGTAGTTTCAAATTTACTTACATACATGAATCTGTGCTCATGAAGGTGGAACTTCGCCAGGAAACTTTTGAACAAATGCATCACGTACTCGTCGAGCCAACTCATACTTAAAAGAATTTTTTACATACAAAAATACGGTGTTGCAATGATAACTGTCTCGCCATGTTAACAGCCGAGATTGACTGGCTACTGATGCGTGTGAGGTCGAACACGTGCACGCCGCTTGCAAGGTAAAGAACTATGGGTGCTCCTCCAGTACTGCAGCTTACGTATCAGACAGTAAAAATGTGGCTTGGACGGTCTTAGTTTATATTCTACCCTAGTGAAGTTAATGGTAGATAAACAGATTCACCTTATGGGCGCAATATGTAGTATTGATTTCTCTATTGTATTATTTAGTGGAAAGTGAAATTTATAGAATTTACAAAGCCCTGTTAATTAAATCATAGAAAGTAGCCTTTTTTATGGGTTCCTGGATGTAAGGAATCTTGTCCGATGGTACTTATAGTTTGAATGGGTTTTCTGAAAATGCTGAATGAGAAATTATCATTATATTTAGTTATTGTGAGGTCTTAACTCTTCACGGGCGGAATGTATATATGGTCGACTTTTATGTTCCGGGCGGAAATCACGGGTTTATTAGCCGAGGAGGTACCCAAATTTGCTCAGAGATGGCAGGAGCTGTTCTCTTAACTCTTCCGGTGAGGGAAATCCCTGCAGTATCTTGCCGAGTTTGTTTTCCTGTTTGTGGGAGTTACGTAATACATACGTTGCGTGACGCAGTTTTCTCTTGTGCGTACTTCTTGCCATTTTACTGGAAAACCATGAAAATAGTATCACTAAAATGGATCAGTGATACAGACATAGTGTCAATATTGGATGATACAGTCGAAGAAGTGTCTGATTTTAGTGAATGTGAGTCTGAGGACAAAAATTCTTTCTCCAGCTCGTCTGAGTGCAACAGTGATGCAAGCGACGCTGACACAGATAGCAACAGAGCGGAGGACTGGACGGACGTGAGTAATAGCGACCCTGGGCCAACAAATATTATTCCCATTGCTAATATTGATCAAGGGCCAATATTACCATCACACTTTGTTACCGATACATCCCCTGTAGAATATTTTAATCTTTTTTTTAATGACAAAATATTTGATGATATTCTCAGTGAAACTAAATTACATGCCAATAGTATAACACAATTAGCGTCGTATAATACTTTTGCAAAACTTGTACTTCAAAGCCTTGTCTGCATCCAGATAAGTGCTTCAAGGTATATCACACTCGACATGAGTTTTGAGGATCCATCACCCTGACACCTACAAATTCAGGGTATTATTTGTGTACATTATAGGTTCAACTGCTATGACTATTTTCTGACAGATTTTTTCACGTTTTGATGGACAAAGACTAAAAATTAAGCCAAAATATCATTTAAAGTAGTTTTTGTACATATATTTCATAATAGCGGACTAAAGTGTACTTCAAGTTAACCACTGTAGCATCATAAAATGGAGTGTGCCTTGAGCCGTTCTTCCAATGAAAAAATGATTTTACAATTTTTATTTTGCCGTCAAACAGCTTCAAATTTGGATTTCCACTCCTAAACAAGGCTTGTGGTATATTTAGGCATATTTTCATGGTTTTAGTAAATTTCCCAAAATTTTGCATGCATTTTTATTTTGTTATTTTCTTAGCCACCTACGGCCATAAATGACCGCCGCCCAAGAAAGGTTAATCATTTAAAAACTTACTGATTTCTGATTCTTTTGTGAATTTAATAAGAGGATCTATAGAATGAAGAAAGTTTCTCCATCTGAAAATTGTTGACCTATAATATCAAAGGGGTTGTCTACATATCTTAACCAGTATATAATACCATTATATTTATTGATTATTTCAGTATTTTCTAAGTTATCCATATAATCCATATATATGTCTGCAAGGATTTCTGAGGCTTATGATCCCATTGGTAAACCAATATATTGGTATATTTTGTTATTAAAAATAAAATAATTATCTATTACAAAACTAAAAATTCTCAAGAATTCTATTTCAGTTTTCCTAATATTACAATGTTTATATAAATTATTGCTAATTGGGATACATATTAGTGTTATCAAAGAGAGTGAATAGTAAAAGTAGGATTTAGTTTAATGTTTATGTTGTTGCATAAATCTGTAGAATACTTAATGGTTGTTTTTGCTGTAAAAGTATGTTTCTTTATGAAAATTTGAATAAATTTAGCTTTTTTATAAGAGGACTATTTCTGAAATTAACTACAGGTCTAAGGGTATATTTTTATTTATTTTTATGTATTATTGGTAAAGCTCTACTGTGGGTATTCTGGGATTTGTGTTAATTAATTTTGAAGATTCCTGCTCATTAACTCTATCCCCCTCCCCTATGGGCTGGGCAGACACTTTTAAGTAGCGGTGGGACATGCTTCAAGCCTTATTAGCCTTATTAGTGGATTTTTTTCTCATCTTTCACGCTCATGCGACCCCTTTTGAACTGTTCAATCCACTGGTAAATGCTTCAGTGTGGCAAAACATTGTCCCCGTATTTTGCTGAAAGTCTTCTATGAATTTCTGCTCCTGGTACACCCTCAGACCACAAAAAATGGATCATGGAATGCTGTTCATCCTTGGTGCAAACAGTATGTGGCACGGCCATCCTTACGTCGCAACAATGCAAGCTGTACTGATCTGATAACGCTGAAACCTACCACAGACGTAGACATCTAGCGGCTGGTGAGCACACAACGCCACAGAGCGACTTGCCTACACATTTAGTTAGATGTTAGCTCTGCACCGTAAACAATGTTTATGTTGAGATGTAAGTAAACAGATGCAGTTTGCTTTTAATACTTATTTTGCTTCAGAATATATTTTTAATTCTGTCTTATTTTATTTTGTTTTGTTTGTCTCAAATCCCATTCTAAGGAATAGCAGATAAATGCTGATAAATGTGGAAATTCACATCAGTGATTTATTTTGTTCCGATTTGACAAAAAACATTTTAATGCAATCAATTTTTCTTAAAATACTATGAAGTATCTATGACATGAAGACAATATCAAGTGGTTGTTTAACATTACAGGGATATTCAACTCTTCAATGAACATTCTGGTTCTATGCATGGAACTAAAAAAGATATTTTTAACTTCTTTTAACCTATCATGATTCAGTTTTATATTAACCTTTGTTCAGTGATCATTTATGTGTTATTTAGTTTCAAATGGACATTTTCAGGTTTTTGAAGTATAATTTGTATTAGTCTTGTTCATATTTGAACATTGTGTTTCATTTGTTCTGATAATTTTATTTCAATATTTGATAGCTAAAGATGGTCTAAATTGGACCAAAACATGTTTATGCAAATATATATAATATATATAAGATTTTATCTGTTCATTGCCCAGAATGTAAGAAGAATGGTATTTCTTTATTGGTCATGTCCACAGTAACGAAGATATGCACTTTATAAACTATGTCATCTCTGTCTGTACGTACGTGCATCACAATAAAATAGCTGAAGAGAATATAATAAAAATCAGTGTATAAAGTCGGGGAATGAGGTACTACAATCTAAGCTATAAATAATGATATTCACACAGAGTGAAATAGTAGTTTAGGGGCAGGCTTAAAATTTAATTCTCATATGCATTACTAGTAATCCTATTGATAAATACTCCATAATTAAAAGCATTCAGAATTAAATTTCCAATAATTTATGTCTTATACATTTTTAATGTACTGGCTATAACGGGGATATTTATGAATTTAGATTTTTGTTGCTAAGTCCATATCAACACCGGAACACGAGAAAATGGGTGAGCAAAATTTAATGAAAATCTACACGTAAAGTTCGGGAATAAGGCACCACAGTCTAGGCTTTAAATAATTTTATCCACGCTGGATGAAATGGTAGTTTAGGGGAAGGTGCCTAAAATTTAAGTTTTAAATACCTGTCTTATTGGTCATATCAAAAAGTACTACATAACAAAAGTTATAGAGAATACAATTTCCGATCATTTGTCTTACACAGTTTTACTGTACCAACTGTGATAATAGAATTCATGAATATAGACTTAATTCAATTGTGTTAACTGGCGATAGTTTTTGTCGTGATTGTCCTAAGGTGTAAAACCGCATGGTCATTGGTCGATATGGACAAGGAAAATTGTGAAGATGGCCATAAAAAGTGAGAAAAATCTTCAAGGAATGACTGCTTGAAGAATAAGACGAGGGAGTCATGAAAAAAGGAAGGACTCCCTTCACACTAGATGCCTTAATATCACAGAATTGGAAGAAAAGTAAATGTGAGGACCTACAATATCAAAAACTCATAAAACTTATCAACAATACCATAAGATAACTTACCACATGCTATATGATTTTCCTGTCAATGACTGGTACTACAGCTAGTGTTTTTATGATGTATTGAATAGCTGAACCTAACCACAATAATTTATTATTTAAGAAATTTTAGTCAAATTTCTAGAAATCTTTTGATGGCAGTAGTGAAAAAAAAATTATGTGATAGACAAGATGTATTGGTCACTTTGTAGAGTTGTCGATCTTGCATTTGGTCGTCAGAGAGGGAGTGGGTGCAATTGCTGTGAGGAAGGCAATGTTGTAACCATAGAGGCAAACATATGCCAAGAAGTGAACGGCCCTGAGCCTGTCCTGGGCAACACGAGGGCCATATTGCCTGCTATCAGCCAGTTGTGCAGACATAGTCTATGATGTTACCAGCACTGTTTTTCCTTTTGCTCTAACACGCTTTGGAAGTTTTTACTATCTGTCAGGCTTTCGGCTACTACAACATCTGTGCTAATTTTTCTTCTTCTTTCTTGCTTTTTCCCAATTACCTACTTTTGGTGCAGAAAGTATGTGCAGTCGAGTTTAAACGCTAACAAAATTTGAACCAGTCCACCAATCTAAAATATAATCACACCATCATAAAGCTTGTTTCATTCTGCATTCTTTGATGGTATTTGCATATTTTTATTATGTTTCTTGTAAACTTTATATTAGGTGGAATGCAAAAATAGTTATTTTCTTACTAGTTTCTTTGTAAACACCTTTGTAGTACCATTACATGAAAATGCACTGTCCCAATTTTCATGACATTTAGGTGGATTATGGAATGTACTAGTATAAATATATTTCTGAAGTTTAGGTACTTTACATACTTCGGAAAAAATGTAATTGTTTTGTAAATGGCTGTCAGTTTGATACTGTGTGGTCTTCCGAAATCGAGATTGAGTTCATCAGAAAGGTCTGAAGTTTTGTTTCAAATTGTTGTATACCAAAAATGTAAAATGATTTCTGTATTTTATACAGATTTTTATTTGAAAACGAACGATAGGTGCTCCAGCATTAAATCAGCTTGCTTTCACCAGGGGTAGTACAACTAACAGATAAGGCCAGTTAGCACAAGCCTGAATGTGCTTACTTATATTCTGGCACTCACATGTTAAATTAGTGAAAGTTAATTGACTTATCGTTTATTTGCAGTTTTTACATTTCCCATAAGCTTTTCACATGGGGGCTTTGGACCTTCAATGCCAGGTTTAGAATTGTTTTCATTTTATTTTTATTGATGATTTTCCTAATATTTTGTAGATTTAGAATATTATGTACAATGTATATACAGTACTGTATAATGGTTACTATTTACAATGTAAGAATCTGTTTGCATAAGTCATTTATTCATTTGTATCTGATACATCATCACTGAAGAGGAAATTATCATCACCACTTTCGGAATCAGTGTTCTCAAGATCAATAATTAGAGGCTGTCACTGACCTACTTTCTGAGAGATTATCTTTCTCCCAATAATAATACTCAAATTTTTGTACGTGCATTATACACTTTTTCCAAACTTCAGGTGTCATGGAATGTAAAGTTTCCTCACACAAATCTCTGAATACATTTTCACAGTTCCCCTTTCCTTGTCATTTGCCAGATTAACACTTGCTATTTTATTTTTCACGTAAGCCCAAATGTGTTCTGTGGCATTTAACTCTCAATGCGCAACAAGCAACCACACTAATTCAACATCTTGGTGCAATTCTTTCATAATTTGGTAAAGTCTCTTTTGCAGAATTCCAAAATAAGACTTAGCATGATCAGTCAGTGCGGTGTATGTTAATATATTGAAGTTAGATGCAGTGGGAGGCAGAGAAATGTTCCTTTTCTCTATCCAGGAAATATTAGTCTTCAGCCAAGCAATCGGGTTTTAGTTTCCGGGTCAGGCATCGTATCGTAAGGTGCCGGATAAATTACACTGGCCAACTTCAGTGGAAGTTGCATTAAAATCTTGTGAAACCATTCCTCGAAATGCCAAGTATATCCTTACGATATCCTCCAGTCCCTTTCTTTCCTACAAAATGAGTTACGCCCCTTCCAAAAAGCAGTCTTCACTTCCTAAATGCTTTTTCTAGATCTACAAATGCTATGTACATGGGCTTGTTTTTCTTAATTCGATCCTCGACGTTCAGATATAAAGTTAGGATTGCTTCAAGTGTTTCTATATTTCTTCTGAAGCCAAACTGGTCTGCTCCCAACTCAGATTAAACTTGTCTTTTCATTCTTCTCTAATTAATAAAAGTTGGAAAATGACCTTAGAAGTTAGGCCCCTTTAAATGACGATGACGACGACTTAAAATTTTTTCAAGCGTGAGATACTAAACTAAGGGTTCGATGCTTTTCACACCTGTCAGCACCTCCTTTCTGTGTAAAATCAGATGACACTTCTGTATCATGCATCTTACACACTAAATGGAATAATCTCGCCATGCTGGCTTCTCCTAAAACACCCCCTCTACTCGGTAGATCTCCCAAGGCCGAGTGGACCCTGTTCCAGCCGTCGTACCACTTTTCAAATTTCGTGATAGTCTGGAATCTAACCCGGGCCTCCAGGGGTGGCAGCTAATCACAATAACCACTACACCACAGAGGGACCAGCTGCTAGCTGACTGTGCTGATTTTAAAAGGGTCAAAACAAAGCATTGCTGGCTGCTATTTTCTCCCAGCTATACATATAAGCAGCTGACAGGATAAGAGTAGACTAAATAATTCTCCATAAAGATGTTGCCAGTTTTGTCTATAGTACATGCTAGTATTTCCCTAAGATATCACACTACTATATTTGGCCACTTCATTACCCTTCTTATTTTAGATATGTTGATAATGATATCCTTTAGGATTCTCTTCTCTAATCACAGTTCACTTTATCATCAAATAACTGCAATGATCAAATGTACCTATCAAAGTTGTAGATGGATGGCTCTCATGGTCGCATGTTTAACCTGAATATTAACATGTGGGTTATCATGTGACATTACATCAGAACATCTACACATGGTAGTTAAAGGTGTATTTTTATAATTATGGTAATAAAGTTAAATTTTCCTTTTTCTTTGTATTGTTTACAGATACGCTTGGAGGGACCGTTTGGTGGTGGCAACCAGGACTGGTACAAATTTGAAGTCGCTGTGATGGTGGGTGGTGGCATTGGAGTGACACCATATGCTTCAATTCTAAATGATTTAGTGTTTGGGACTTCCACGAACAGATATTCTGGTGTTGCCTGTAAAAAGGTAATAACCAAGTCCTTTCTTAATATTCTAAGAACATAATTATTGATCGTACATAATTTACAAAATTTCTTAAATCATAATGTAATACTTTTAAATTCCTTCTCGCACTGAGGTAAAGAATACCATCTTTTAAGGCAAATTAAGATTGCTATGTTCTCTCTGCTAAACTTGGACCCTCAGGCACATTCCCTCATTCTAATTTCATTTTTCATTCTCTCACTTTAATGATATGAGTATTCCAAAAATCATGCTAGTATTACCTGTTCTTGATTTAAGAGACGAAGCATAATAAAATCTTCTTAATACCAAGGTAGGTGAAAATATGTTCGAGCGTAATCGCAAAAATAAGGTCTCCTATTTTTTTTTATGAATACAGAACTGTTCGTGTGGCTGTTGGTCACAATATTGTGAAGAGTGTTTCCTGTGCTCGCATATAAACATGCGCACGCCGCGCTGAGGCACTCAGTCTTGGCTTGGCAGCCGCTGAGAATGGAGCTCCCATTGGATGTTACCGCCAAGAGCAAAGTGCACACAGTTATTCGGTTTTTGAACGCAAGAGGTACTGAACCAACTGAAATCCATTGCCAATTGATGGAAGTGTATGGCGAGTTGTGCATGGATGTCAAAAATGTTCGTAAGTGGTGTAGAGAGTTTGCAGCCGGTCGGACTGAAATTCACGACGAACAAACTAAGGAGCAGGAGACCGTCAATTTCCATTGAGACAGTCGTGAAGGTTAAGCAACTCGTGCTTGAAGATCGGCGGATCACCCTGGATGATCTCTGCACTTTGGTTCCTGAGGTTTTTTGAAGCGCCGCTCACCAATTCTTGAACAGCATGGCGGTGAACTGGTATGACATGGGCATACAAAAAGTCACAGTCTACAAAAATGCATCGACTGGAATGTAGACAAATAGCTAAATAATCTAATATAAACAACCACAATTCTGGTCTCTTATATCGTAACTAGCAAGATACCCATGCATTGCTACGGTATTATACTGAAATTTATAATTCAATGCTTAACGTTTTATTTATAATACGCCGAAATTCGCGATCTGACGGCAAAGTTCCTCCCATTTTTCAATCTTTATTTCCTGGGCTAGCTCCAGGTATTCTGCCCGGTCAGTTGGGTCCCTAAATCTTTGCCATCCTTCCCTATAGGCATTTTTAATATGGATCAAATCCTTGAAGAGATCCGGCATGTTGTCGTCTTGGGTGCCTTGGCGGTACTGAAACCGCAGCCGGACTGCATTCGTAGTCATTACCCAACCAAGACCAGTTTCCAGCGCGGTCCCCAAATTTTGACGACGGTCCAGAATATTATTATTATTATTATTATTATTATTATTATTATGATTATTATTATTATTATTAGGGTGGGTGATATTAGTTTAATTTAGATTATTATTATTATTATTATTATTATTATTATTATTATTATTATTATTATTATTATTGATGTCCTGGACCCCGCAGCAAGATACAAGACCACTACTTGGCTGTAAATTACATCTCCTGCCATTGTCATTGCTGACAATGTCACCAGCACCATTGTCGCGCATTGGCAAGTGCGCGGGATTTCTTTCCCTTTTTAGTTGCCTTACGTCGCACCAACACAAATAGGTTATATGGCGATGATGGGATAGGAATGGGAAGGAAGCGGCCATGGCCCTAATTAAGGTACAGCCCCAGCATTTGCCTGGTGTGAAAACGGGAAACCATGGAAAACCATCTTCAGGGCTGCCGACAGTGGGGTTCGAACCCACTATCTCCTGGATGCGAGCTCACAGCTGGGCGCTCCTAACCACATGGCTGACTCGCCCGGTAAGATGGCTCTTGAAAACGAACCCAGGAAAGATTTAAAATGATACGTTTATGATTAGAATAAGTACATTATAAACAGTAAAATCAATTGGTCTCAACTCCTTTTTCACCACCCCTCCCTGGTAAGTTGATTTACCACCCCTCCACACACAAAAAAAAAGGTGTTTTTCTTCATATTTAAAGGAGATTCCAAATAACAATGTTCACGTCTGTTACCTTCAGTTTTGAGATATGTCACTTTTTTCACTTCCTTTCACACTCCCCACCCCCACCTAACTGAATTTGCCGGCAAAAAATACTTGTTTCTTTAATAGTAAAGAATCTTCTAAAAACCAATTATCACGACTGTAACATCTTCAGTTTTTGAGATATGTGTCCTCATGAAAGGAATTAAACTCCTTTTCACCCCCCCCCCCCCAAGATGATTTTCCCCCCCAAAAATGCGTTTTTCTTTGTTTTTAAAGGAGATCCAGATACAAATTTTCACATCGTAACAACTTTAGTTTTTATTAGATGGAAGTATCCTCATACAATTAATTCACTTAATTTATCAATTCATTCATCTCTTCATTTGATTTTCCGAGAATACGTGTTTCTTTACTTTTAAAGCAGACTCCAAATACCAATCTTCACTCCTGCAAAATCTTTCGTTTTTGAGATAATAGTATCTTCATACAAATAATTCAACTAATTTTTCAATTCTCCCCCCTGCCCCCCCCCCCCACCACTTCAAGTGGATTTCTAGAAACAAAATTACTTATTTCTTTATTTTTAAAGGAGATTCCATTTACCAAATTTCAAGTCTGTAACATCTTCAGTTTTTGAGATATCAGTATCCTAATTTAAAGAATTCAACCCCATTTTCAGTCACTTTTACACCCCCCTCCACCCATGTGGTTTATCCGAAAACATAAAATACATGTTTCTTTATTTTTAATACAGATAAAGTGTACCATTTTTCACTTCTGCAACGTGTTAAGTTTTCAAGTTATACTGTGGAAATGCTCATTTTAAAATTTCACCCCCTTTTTAGTTCCCCTTAAATGGAGTTTCCAAAAACAAATCACCTATGTTTCTTTAGTTTTACAGGAGATTCCAAATACCAATTTTTATGCCAGTACATCTGAGATGTACTTTAGATATAGTCTTTATAAAAATTTACCCCAATTTGTCACTCCTATTTAACCCCCACTAATTGGATTTTCCAAAAGAAAAAAAAAGTTTATTTTTAAGGGATATCCCAAATACCAATTTTCAGGTCTGTAATATCTTCGGTTTCTGAGATATAAGTATCCTCATTAAAGGCATTCAACCCCTTTTTCACCCTTTCTCACCCCTCCTATTGGGATTTTCCGAAAACAAAAAAATACCTGTTTCTTTATTTAAGAGATTCTAAATACCAATTTTTACATCTGTAAACTTTTAAAGTTGCGAGATATACACTCATTTTAAAAGTTCACCCCCATTTTCACCCCCTTAGCGACGGAATATCCAAAAAGCCTCCCTTAGCGAGCACCTACATTGTAATATAAATGTATCCTCAAAATTTCATTCTTTTATGTCCAGTAGTTTTGGCTCGGCGATGATGAATCAGTCAGTCAGTCAGTCAGTCAGTCAGTCAGTCAGGACATGTTCTTTTATATATGTAGATGTGCTACCACCATATGCTTTCACATGTCTAAACAGACACCATTCAATGAAGATACATAGATTCTCATATGAAAATTCTTCCGTTAAGAGTTTTGTAATCGATAAAATTTCTTTACAGGTATACTTCTTATGGATATGTCCATCACATCGCCATTTTGAATGGTTTATTGAGGTCTTACGAGATGTTGAGAAGAAAGATGTCACTAATGTTTTAGAAATCCATATATTCATTACGCAGTTTTTCCACAAGTTTGATCTTCGTACCACCATGCTTGTGAGTATACTGATGAGTAACTAAGATGTATATGCCTAAATGAAAATATGTTTGTGCGCCATTAACTGTTTATACTAAAGTTCTTTCTGTGTTCTTGTGCACCAATAAACTTTATCCAGCTCGTGGAATCTATTGAAATTGAACATGCCATGCGAACTGAGTGAAAAGAACATCTCATATATTTATATTTAAGAATTCAGGAACATTTATAAATATAGTCAAAGTTGGTTTATGCCAACATTTTAAATTAAAAATATTGAATAATTACAACTTTGTGTACAGTCCCTTGACATTGCTCTACAAGAAAATGTTAAAAAATCTTCTGTAATTCAATTATTTTTTGGAAAATTCAAAGTAATACCAAACAAGAGAGTGGTGAGGTTATGAAATTCAGCCTGGAATACCGATACATTGCAAGCCAGATTGCTGGGATTAGAAAGGTTTTGAAAGGAATGCACGTTCGTCAAGCTTGTTTATTAACTTGCAGGAAATAGTCCACCTCTCTTCATCTCCGTTCTCACCCTAGGCACTTATTTTTACTGTTTACTGTATTTCAGTCCCTTCAGTCCAGTTATTGTAGCAGTTATTCTTTTAAAAGTGAACATTTTAATACAGTGCTGTAGGAAATCACAATGTGTACAGTACATTGTAGGCATCTGTGTTTATTTCTAAACTGTGTAGACAATGTCTGTTCAAATTGTTTTGAATGCAATACAAAACATCAAGTTTTGCCAAGAAGGTGACAGCCGTCTCTGAGGTGGAGAAGGGATATTTTTTGAAATGTGTAATAGAGACTTCAAAATACCCCAGGATATGTTGTCTACTTTGTTCTTTCTGTAATTACATTGATTGTATGCCTGTTTTAATTATTCTTTTAAAAATAATTGAAATTTGTTTAATTCAAAATCTTTAGTATTTGAATTTTTGTTCGTCTCTTCAAATTTGAATTAACCAATTTCATTTGTGTTTTTTTCATCGTTATATTGCTGGTTATAAATCAATCACTACTGATCTGCATTTAGAGCAGTCACCCAGGTGGCAGATTTCCTATCTGTTGTTTTCCTAGCCTTAAATGATTGCAAAGACATTGGAAATTTATTGAACATCTCCCTTGGTAAGTTATTCCAATCCCTAAATTCCCTTCCTATGAATGAATATTTGCCCCAATTTGTCCTCTTGAATTCCACCTTTATCTTCATATTGTGATCTTTCCTACTTTTAAAGATGCCACTCAAATCTATTAGTCCACTAATGTCATTCCATGCCTTTGCTGGCAGGACCTAGTGTTTACAGTGCACTATGTCTTCTGGTATGGGCTACAGGAATTTTGTTACTTTCATTGATCTGTCTCTGTCTTATCCTTGGCTTTGACAATATGAAAGTGACTGAGGTATGAGCGATGCTAGTAATGCCATTCCTTGTGCAGCCAGTCCCTGCTATGAATGGTGTGAAAAATGTTGCTAATAGGGTCTGTTGGTGTATGCATTTCAGTGGGCTTGGCAGACTAATATGTAATAGCAACTTCTGGCTCGGTGAGGAAAGCAACGGGAAACTACATCACTCCTCATTTCCCTAGTACGCCTCTTCAGTGATGCCTAGGCCATCTATGACAGCTGATGGCAGAGCTGTTGAGGAGCCTTAGGGCTGAAGACTGAACATGCATACAATGTCATTCCACGCCATCTCCCCACTGACAAATCGAAACATACCACTCATATAGGATGCTAATTAGTTTGTAATATCACTTATTCAATACATTAAAATTTTAAACAATTAGGAATTTATATTTATTTCCATATGAGACATGTTTTGCCTTTCATTGAAGGCATCATCAGTCACAGTACTACCTCAAGGTATATATCCGGCACCTGATTTGTATTTAAATTGGAATTACTAACAAATAATATTGACATATTACAGTAGGGATAGTCAATGAGAAAAACAATGTTCAGTGATAATATGGATACCAACATATCAGCCGTTGGCTGTAAATTACCAGTTGTGAAGGATAACCATGTCAAATTGTTAGGGTATGTCTTACAAGGGTTAACGTAACATATTTACACGGGGGCAGTCTAAGGGAAAGGTAAGTGACTGGCACCAATACGCAAGACCACAGGGCATTTAAGTGTCCAGCAGTAGTGGTCCATATGAAATATTGACGTTACACTATCAGAAATGTTAGGAAAATTTCACTAAAATTTGAATGAGAAAAAATATGTTCATGGGTGACTCGCCGCAACTCTGATGCATGGACCTTGACAGGAGGGTTGGTCTTTAGCAAGTAGACCCCATGGCCCAGCTGTTTATCCACCTGAAAGGGACCAACCCTCTTAGGTGTGAAACTTGCGTGAAACCCTCCAATCTTATTACTGACTGGGTGGTTACGTCGCAGTACTTGTTGGCCTGATAGGAAGATCTGCGTCTCTTCGACATCTTGAGCTGTGGCCTGGGTAAGTGATCCCTTCTCGGGCAAAGCTTGCTTCTCCTTGATGTTCCACTCCTGCTGCTCCTGATGCTGTCATTCTGCCAGGGAAACAGCTGCATCATCTTGACCTGACGTGGGTGGTGGACTATTCTCCCAATCCCCGGTGCCGTATAGCTGTCGACCAAGGAACAGCTCTGCTGGGGAATAGCCGGTGACACGGTTGATGTGTCATCGCAGGGCAAAGAGTGACTGTGGTATCTGACGGTCCCACAGTCGATGTTCTCTGTCTATCAGGTGGACTCATAGCATCCTTTTCAGCTCCTGGTTCCATCGTTCCATTGGATTGGCCCTTGGGTTGTTGATAGGGGTAGTCCAGTGCTCCACACCCCATTCCGTCATCATTTGCTACCACTTTCTCGATGTGAACGGACTCACGTTGTCTGACAGAATGCACGTGGGTAACCGTAGTGGCTAAATACCTCACCTTGCAGAAGGCTGGTGATGCATCCCGTCGTGGCTTCTGGTATCGGAAAGGCCTCAATCCATCTTGTGAAGAGGTTAGTGATTACTAGGAGTCCTGTTTTACCCCATGGTGTTCTAGGGTATGGACCCATCAGGTTCAGGGCTATAACCTCCCATGGGCGTTGTGGCCATCTTCCTCGTCTGCCTTCCTGTTGCTCGCCTTGGTGCAGGCACAGATGTAGCACCCCTTCACATAGCCCAGGATGTCTTTCCACATGTTGACCAAGAAGAATCTTCGTCAGAGAGACTGATGCATCTCTTCGCCTCCTGGATGTCTGGCTTCAGTGCTGTCGTGGAACTTCTCGAGGATGTCCATCATGTGTTGTCTGGGGATCACCACTACTGCAGGCGTGTCAGAGGTGCGACCTGTACATCGAGTCCTCTGTCAACCCAGAAGTTCTTGTAGCACATATTGAATTCTTTCGGGACGGGTCTACTATCGGTGTTCTGTCTCCTAACCCACTGCGTCATGCTCCTACAGGGCTTGTCTTGCTCCTGCCACTGTTTGATAACTTCCAGATCAAGTTCCTTCTTGATGGTCATAAGGACAGGTTCCTTAGGTTCACTCTGGTGTTTTTGTGGGAACTCCCTCTCATCACTGGTGTTGCTAGCTTCAGGTTCCATCGCCGGGTGCCTAGAAGATGCCTTGCCTTAAAGCTGCATTAACTGGATATCTCCCAGGTCTATGTCAACTTCCGCATCCTTACGAGTCTGGAGATTTCCATCGTGCCAGGCGATCCTCAGACGTCTTGTTTTTCCCAAAAAGACTTCATGAGCTGCATAGTACAGGATTACCTTGTATTCTTCCAGAACGTCATGACCTAATGATGTTCGCTATTAGGTTGTGAATCACCGGGACGTTAACTACAATCGGCAGGTCCATACATTTAACAGTTAGGTTAGTCTGTCCTTGAATGGAATAGGTTACCCCGTTCGCTGCTCCCACTACTCTTCTGAGATGGTGAGACTTCATGGGCGGTAGTAATCTGGTAACAGTCCCATTTATAAACGAGTGACTTGCTTGGCTGTCGAGTATGCCTGAGAAGCTCTCATTGCCTATCCTTAAGATGATTGCTGGACAAGATTGGTCTGTTCTGCCCAGAATCTGACCAATCCCTATCCTGCTTGTCCAGGGTTGCTTGTCTGTTGTGTCTTGAGGTGCCTTCCTTTTCCCGGTCTCATTCCCCCTTAATCTAGAATGGGCCGGACCTAGTTTCTCAGACGTCGAGATTGGGCACTTGTTCATCTGGTGTCCCACTCTTCCACACTGGTAGACAGAGCTCGATAGCTGCAGTCACTTAAGTGCGGGCAGTATCCAGTAATTGGGAGATAGTGAGTTCAAATCCCACTGTCGGCAGCCCTGAAGATTGTTTTCCATGGTTTCCCATTTTCACGCCAGGAAAATGCTGGGGCTGAACCTTAATTTAGGTCACGGATGCTCCCTTCCCACTCCTAGGCCCTTCCTATCCCATTGTCACCATAAGACCTAACTGTGTTGGTGCGACGTGAGAGCAACTTGCAAAAAATGCACATTGGTAGCACTTCCTAACTGTGCTGGGCTCTTCCGTAGCTTTGTTCTCATGCTCCTCCTCCAGCTGGGCGATGGTTCTGCGTAGATCAACAAAGGATCTTTGTTGTGATACTTTCACTAGGGGTCAAATCCTTATCGTGGAGTAGCTCTGTGATGTCTGGTAAGATATCGTTTTTGCTTTCATCCAGATGCAGACGCTTGAAGAGTTGGTACTTCTGTAGGACAAAGGCGCTAGCTCTCATGCCAGTGGGTTGTGCCTTAGTAGCTTCCTTTTCATGGAGCTCTTCACCCCTTCAGAACTGAACCTAGCAAGGAATTCCCTCTTGAAGTCCATCCAGTTTAAATTTAAACCCTTCAAGTTGTTCCACCAAGTAGCAGCTTGCCCCTTTAATCGCGGTGTGATGAGTTGCACAAAGATGTCCTCTGGTAAATTAATCCTTCCTAATAAGCTGACCGATCCCTCAACGAAGCTAGTTGGATTCTCCTCCAGTCGCGTGTGGTATTCTGGAAGGCTCTCTATGATCACCTTCGGGTCTAGGTGTGCTGTATTGCCATTTAAGTTTGAGGGGGATAGAGGTGTGGTGATACGTCCTGTTTGCATTAATCTATCTTATACTGCGTGAAGAATTTTTTCCCTTATATTCTGAAAAACTCCCTTGATGGTCGAAAACGGATTTTCTAACCTTCCTTCAACAGCAGAAATATGGCTCCGAAGATTTCCCTCGATGGCAGAGATACGGCTTTCAAAATTTCCCTCTATGTTAGAAATCCTCCCCTCAACCTGTTGCTTTATGCTGGAAACCTGGATTTCCACCTCGAGGTCCAACCCCTTGCAGCTGGCTTACTCTACTATCGATCTGCTCAAACTGTCCCAGTTTTGACCTGATGTCCGATATCTGCTGCGTTAATCGATTGGTGACGTTGCTAATTTGCGATGAAATTTTGTCATTTACGGTTGAAATTTTTGATTCTAGGCCTTGTTCTACATTGTAAACCTGTTTGTACACTTGTACTATCTTTCTGGTTAAAACAGAGTTAACTTGAGAGAAATTTCGCCTGAAAGTTCGTCACTTACATCTGAAATTTTGTTATTTAGTGCCTGCATCATGGCCATTAGGTTAGAACACATTTTGCTTGTATTTACCACTTCTTCTGTCTCCAAATCTTCGTCGAGTTTGATGAAAAACTTTTTGGGATCCCCTCCTTTTCCACGAGATCCTCCCATAGCCGCGTCTAGCGTTTTCTTCTTTCCATTCGTCAGGAGATTCCTCTTGGTGAGTTTGACCTTGAGTTGTTTCAGCTACATATTCTCTAGTATCACTTACATTTTGATCTACTACACACTTACACTCGTATTTACTCGTAAATTCTTACGTCCTGTCATGGTTGCCAGTTAACGTATTCAAAGACACACATGAAATGCTGTCAGTTGGTACAGTTATTTATTCACATCTATTTACAAGTTAAACACACACATAACCTTAATCACTCCTGTCACAAACAAAACATATCACAAATCGCCATTTTGACAATTGCCTATCACTGCACATGGAGATCGCAACCTTAAAACACAGTTGAAACAGATTACTGCTTAAAAGCATGTCAGAACACTTGGTCACAAGTATAACCTGTTAACTCATAACTCTACTGAACAATAACTCGTCTGTACCGTCAAGATCGCCTCCTTATATATGTGCCTGGCCAGGCTTCTAGAAAGATACATTACAGAAAATACCTTCTCAAAAATTCTAGAATGCTTAATACATATAGTGTACAGAATATTCTCCATCGTTCTCGTCTACCCAGTACCATTCTGGAAGTTACAGTGTGTTTCACAATTTTGTAGTGGATTACAAATTATATATAGAGGTAAGAATAAATTATATACAGGTTCATACATTAATTGAACTGATATGAATGTCTATATACAGTACAGTGCATGTTTCATGACATAACCTTACAAACAATGCGATCGTATCATATGTACTGTACATATGTAATAATAATAATTCCATCTTGCTACTTGCATTATTTATCCATGGGTGAGAAAATATTGTTTTAAAGTTATATCACTTTATCACATGTGCATCAAGGGAAGGGTTAGGAGTTGAAGGGAAGTAGCCATGGTCTTAATTAAGGTACAGCCCCAGCATTTGTATAGTGTGGAAATGGGAAACCTCAGAAAACCATCTTCGGGGCTGCCGACAATGGGGTTTGAACCCACTATCTCCTGCATGCAAGCTCACGGTTGTGCGCCCCTAACCGCATGCCAACTCGCTCTGTTTTCTCGTAATTGTGAGGCTCTACAGGGAAGGGGAAGAATACCAGTAGTGAGTAGGCTGAACTGTAACCTTATTTTAGTTATACAGAAGGATTTTTTGATTCTTGCCTATTTTAAGGAAACTTGGACACAGGTTTTGATCCCAGTGTGATCTTGGAAAATCCAGGACATATAGCAATGCTACTCTAGAGCTGTGTCTTCTAACTTGTGACTGAAACATATTATATGAAGAGTGACAGCTAAAAGTGATCAGTCACATTTTACTAACTTCGTAGAATATCAGTTTTTAGGTTCTAAGTCAATTATTTTACTTAAAAATATTGAGAGGAAGTTTAAAGTTAAATTCATTACATAGAGCACTTTATTTTATTACACATGATGCATAGAAAAAGAGACTAAATTTACAGTGAAATGAGAAGGCCCATTTTTACAGGGATAACAACAGAATGTTGATCTTTCTTGCCATTTAAAAGCACAATCATCTATAGAAGGATTGTCTGCAAATTTGATGTCACTCATCCTTAGTCTGCATCAGTGTTGCCAACTTAGCGGATTTTCCGCTAAATTTGGTGGAATTAGAAGACTGTCGGCGGAGAAATATATCATTTAGCGGACAGCGGAATTTTGGCGGATTTCTAGATTTATTATAGCGGAATTTAGTGTTTTATCCATTTTATGTTCTTTTTTTAATTTGTACTCATTCTGTCTCCAAGCTATTCCGTATTTCTTGTCAGGAGTTAGCAGTCACATGAGGAAAACATGTTATTTGGATTTGATGTTGAGAGATCATGGTACCATAAATTTGTAATGCATGGGAAAAGGGTACTTATCTCTTAGTTGACGAATGACGACAGATAATGAAACTGTGAGAGAGTAGCATTTATATTTATGCTATGAAGGAAGACCGTTTAATAAACTGGCCTGTTTTGTGTGTGGCTCTTGAGGTAGGGGATTCGCCTAGTTTGCACCCGGCACTAAAACGCTCACAAGTTTTAGCTCGCCAGCTTGGAGGCAGGGGGTTAATCCCAGTGAAACTCACAAAGGTAACTGCAGACATTTTATTATTATTATTATTATTATTATTATTATTATTATTATTATTATTATTATTATTATTATTATTGCTGCCCATTTGTATTACTCATTATTTAATATCGGATTTCTTGGCGGAATTTTAGCAGATTTTTAGTAGTATTTAGCAGATCTTGAAAATATAAGTTGGCAACACTGGTCTGCATATTGTCAGGAACTAATGGTTGGTAGAATGGCTGAGCATTAGGATTGACCAAAAACTCTTCAAGTGTAATAACTGCTTCGGCTTTGCAGAATTTATACATTTTTTTTTTTTTTTTTTTTTTTACATTTTAAACATTTTTATTCACAATCGGTATCTTACATATACATACAGAGGTAGTATAAGATACAGTGTGAATCCCACATAAGGTAAACTTGTGTGTGTGCTTCAAAAATACAATAGCTAGATTATGTACATTATGGCATCTAGTGAATATCATTTACTCCATTATCATTTTGGTGATATTTGACTACAGTAATTTTATGAACTGTTTTTCTGCATTTGGTGTAATAAACAGGAAGCTGGAAAGGAGGGTCATGGGTTAAGGAGAAGGTTGGTTTCTTAGTAGAGAGGAATAGTGTGCAAGTTGATTTAAATATTATAATGGAAATTTATAAGCTGATCTACTTTGTAATAATTGTTAATGAGCCATGTGAATAGCCTTTTCTTCAGGGTATTCTGATTGCCACTGATCACGTCCACAGATAATGCATTGTATATCCGTGGCCCTAGATAACTTAGATTTCTTTGTCCGAGTAAAGTGTTCCGGCGTGGTATACTTATTATTCCAGTTCTGTCTTGCAGCCTAGTGCAAATTTCTGGCTTGTGTTCTTTGCAGAAGAGCTTTAAATTTTTATGCATGTATAGGGTCACTGACTGCACAAATAGCTGCCGTATGTTAAGTACCATGCTTTGCTGGAACAGTTTGTATGTTGGAAACATCAGTGGTTTTTTGTACATGACTTTCAATCAATCAATACTGATCTGCATTTAGGGCAGTCGCCCAGGTGGCAGATTCCCTATCTGTTGCTTTCCTAGCCTTTTCCTAAATGATTTCAAAGAAATTGGAAATGTATTGAACATCTCCCTTGGTAAGTTATTCCAAGCCCTAACTCCCCTTCCTATAAATGAATATTTGCCCCAGTTTGTCCTTTTGAATTCCAACTTTATCTTCATATTGTGATCTTTCCTACTTTTATAAATGCCATTTAAACTTATTCGTCTACTAATGTCACTCCACGCCATCTCTCCGCTGACAGCTCGGAACATACCACTTAATTAAAAATAGGAGAGGATTTCCACCAATCAATACTTATTTTATTACATATATTAAACTACAGGACCAGTTTCGACCTCATATACAAGGTCATCTTCAGCTGAACCATACATACATATTTATATAATGAAGCTTTGATTAAGATTGTGTTGTTAAAGGAATGCTATATGATGATGATGATGATGTACATTTAGTCACATACAAATGGGGCACGTCTTAGCGTGAACTGGCGTATATGTCATTCTGTACAATATTGCAACTGTATGTCGAAAATATTATGTTGAAGGTCTTAAAATTAGTGTATAAAATATGTCTTTACTTTAACTTTTATATATATATATATATATATATATATGTACAAGATAAATACAATATATAAAAACACTTCATGCATATGAACATTTGTTCTTGCTTGTTGGTCAATACATCGACTAACTTCCGTATTTAAGTCTTATTTACAGTTGTACACTTCAGCAGCTAGTATGAGCCCAAGAACACGAAGTAGTACATTACAGGCTCGCACGTCAAACACAACTCGGCTACACCAACAACAATAATAAACAAAACATCACTGCACAGCTACAAATGGGAAAGGAGCCACTACTTTGAACCCAATGTCATCCAAATTTACGGACGCCACAGGACAACATGAATTGGTTCCAATAAAAGGGCAACACACACAGCAGAGCTGAACATATTTTAGTTGAATTTCATCCATACATTTGGCACCTTTTTAAAATTGAAAGTGTTTTATCCCACATATACACAGGAAGACAAAACTTTTTATCCATGCAATTTTACAAACTCCAAGAATAAGCAGCTGAAGTGTACAACTGTAAATAAGACTTAAATACGGAAGTTAGTCGATGTATTGACCAACAAGCAAGAACGAATGTTCATATGCATGAAGTGTTTTTATATATTGTATTTATCTTGTACATATATATAAAAGTTAAAGTAAAGACATATTTTATACACTAATTTTAAGACCTTCAACATAATATTTTCGACATACAGTTGCAATATTGTACAGAATGACATATACGCCAGTTCACGCTAAGACGTGCCCCATTTGTGTGTGACTAAATGTACATCATCATCATCATCATCATATAGCATTCCTTTAACAACACAACCTTATTCAAAGCTTCATTATATAAATATGTATGTATGGTTCAGCTGAAGATGACCTTGTATATGAGGTCAAAACCGGTCCTGTACTTTAATATATGTAATAAAATAAGTATTGATTGGTGGAAATCCTCTCCTATTTTTAATTGTGCAATTCGTCAATACGGAAATGAAGATCATAGATTATGACATACCACTTAGTCGAGCAGCTCTTCTTTCTCTCAGTTCTTCGCAACCCAAACATTGCAACATTTTTGTAAAGCTACTCTTTTGTCGGAAATCACTCAGAACAAATCGAGCTGCTTTTCTTTCGATTTTTTCCAGTTCTTGAATCAGGTAATCCTGGTGAGGGTCCCATACACTGGAACCATACTCTAGTTGGGGTCTTACCAGAGACTTATATGCACTCTCCTTTACATACTTACTACAACCCCTAAACACCCTCATAACCATGTGCAGAGATCGGTACCCTTTATTTACAATCCCATTTATGTGATTACCCCAATGAAGATCTTTCCTTATATTAACACCTAGATACTTACATACTTTCAGTATGTAGTTCTGGCATGTATTTACCTGAGCCAAGTGTGGATCAAGTATCTCACCCCAACTGTTAATTCCACATTGCAGTTGCGATTGAACTAAGGCAAAGTATACAGACTTCAAGGCTTTTGTTGAACTAACATTTCTAATTCTGTAAAATATATAAATAAGTTTCTGAAGTTTAATGATCAAATTTGATGCATGAAAATTCCATTTCAGATATCTATAATTATCCCTAGGTATGAAACATGTATTGATTTCTGTAAAGTATAACAGTTGCAGCTTTCAGTATTTTTGCAAGTTGGTGTGTGGAGTTTTAGTGTTAGGTTGTCTAAGGGTTGCACTGTTTTATTATGTGAGAAGCAGAGGAATTTTGTTTTATTTTCATTTAAAGTAAGTAGGTGGTTGTTTAGCCATTTCTGAACTATGACTAGGGTTTCTTGAGCTCTGTTGAAGGTGTCCTCCCACGTTTCACCCGTGACTGTGACTATCGTGTCATCAGCATATGAGTTAATTTTTGCATTAAGTTACAGTTTAGCTCACACAGATCATCGATATATAACAGAAAAAGAATTATAGATGGACCTACTCATTTGCAAAAGTTCATAGGATATAAGGTAGAATTTGATTGGTCTGTCTGAGTCTTTAAAAAAAAAAACGTTGAAAGTCAAGGGTATATTGTAATGTACGGTACGTGTTCAAACAAGTGAAGAGTATATTTCGATGTATGTGTTCAAACAACGTTGAAAATGAATGATATATTTTAATGTATGGGGTTAAACAACGTTAAATGAGAATTATATTCCTTAACTATTATGTATAATAGTTTTAGTGAATCTGAAAGTTTGAAGCTACATAACAGAAGAGCAGCTAAGGGTTCCTGACGATATGGCAAGTGAAGCAAATGGTTAGATTTGATAACGAGAATAGTAGTGATAATTTAATAATGGATCATAGCAATAACGTAGAACATGACCTGCAGAGTTACAATGAAAACATAATAGAAAATAGCATCTGCAGCGAGAACCCAGAACCGGTTAATTTGAATATGACAGGGGTTAGTATTGAAATGTTGAGCATTATTCTAGAGCAATTACAGGAGCAAAGTAGAAAAATTGATGGTAATCAAAGTTTAAGTAAGAAATTGAATATCAAGGTAAGAAAATTTATGTTAAATGTGGTTGTAATTAAGTAGGAAAATTGATAATTGGAAAATTAGCTTTGAGAAATAAACTGATGAAGTAAATCAGAAAATTAGTGATAAAAGGGAAGTGAATCAGTTATTTTTGAAAGTGGGGCGTGATGAAAGTAGGGAAGATCAAGGGCAGTCTAGGAAGGTCTGGACATGGTATCACAATTCTTTGCAATGACTGCCATATTGAATCTTAAGCATCATTATGATGTTGGGGAGCCCAATGTAGTAATGTGAAATATTACTGCATTTTTTAAGGAAAATGGGTTACTGCGCTACACCAAGTTGTCAGAATAAATCAACTGGCGGGGTCAGTGTGTTTTGCTTTCCTGTGATAAGGAATGGTGAGCTCAATGGGTATGGTACAAACTTCCAGGCATGATAAATGACAACCTATATTTTATAATTCAGTCTTGTTCAAGGTTAGTAAGTTATTACATTGAAATTATTCTTGAAGAATCATGTTTATATAAAGTACTTTTTAATTTATGGGTTCCATTATGTATTTTCTTTTGACAATATTTTGATGAATCACAGTCTGACAGAAAAGGATAGATGAATGGAAACACTCAAGCAGAATTCCATTTTTAAAATGTTCCTAATCCACTCAAGTCTTTAAAACGTTCTAGGAAAACTATCTACCGGGCGAGTTGGCCATGCGCGTAGAGGCGTGCGGCTGTGAGCTTGCATCCGGGAGATAGTAGGTTCGAATCCCACTATTGGCAGCCCTGAAGATGGTTTTCCGTGGTTTCCCATTTTCACACCAGGCAAATGCTGGGGCTGTACCTTAATTAAGGCCACGGCCGCTTCCTTCCAACTCCTAGGCCTTTCCTATCCCATCGTCGCCATAAGACCTATCTGTGTCGGTGCGACGTAAAGCCCCTAGAAAAAAAAAAAAGGAAACCTCTCAAGGATATTTTTTTATAGAGAAGCAACAAAGGTAATAGGAATTGAATATGCCTAATTATAATATTGAGTTTTCTTTTTCGAGGTAACTACCCAACAGAGATAATTTAGGAAAAATTGAAGTAAGGAGCCTGGCACAGTTAAGTGAAAAAAAATGCCAGGACTCAGCTAAGGAACCCATGGTCACCAACCTGTGCTTCCAAGTTAAGAGAACCTGTAGTCACCTCTTTTGACTTGCAGGAGATACCACAGGTGTTATTCTACCACCCCTACCTACAGGGGGGTAAAGATTATGAAAGCCTATTACATACTGGTTCGCAGTTATCTACCACAAGTGTTATACCACTTGTATAGAAGTGAGACATATGACTGAAATGAGAAGTGTAGCTCAATATTCACATAATGCCTAACTATTCTTCTTCATATTTTTTAACAATCTACTTTACGTTGCACCGACACATTGATCTTGTGGAGATGATGGGATGAGAAAGGGCTATGTAGGAGAGGAAAGTGACAATGGCCTTACGAAACAGCCCCAGCACTTACCAGGTATGAAAATGGGAAACCACGGAAAACCATCTGCAGGGCTGCCAACAGTGGGATTCAAACTCGTATCTCCCAAATGCAAGTTGATAGCTACGTGACCCGAACCACATATCCATATGCTTGGTCTTCTTCTTCTTCTTCTTCTTCTTCTTCTTCTTCTTCTTCTTCTTCTTCTTCTTCTTCTTCTTCTTCTGATGATGATGATGATGATGATGATGATGATGATGATGATGATGATGATGATGATGATGATGATGATGCTGCTGCTGATGATCACCTTGAATTTTTTTCTTGCCAAAAGCCAACTGAAGACTGTAGTCCTACAAATTATGATCACCAGTTTTCAAGTGATGTTAACATAATCATAATACAGATACTGGCTTCGTACCATTGTGTGGGGGCAGTAGAATACATCCATGGTATCTCCTGCCTACTGTAAGAGGTAACTAAAAGGGCCCCCAGGGACTCTTAACTTGGAAGCATGGGTTGAAGACCATGCGGCCCTTAGCTCAGTCCTGGCATTGCTTTCACTTACTTATGCCAAGCTCCTTACTTTTTCTATCCCATCAGACCTCCCTTGGTCAACTCTTGTTCTTTTCTGACCTCAATGATATTAGAGCATTTGAGGCCTAGGGAGTCTTTCGTTTTCACAAACTTCGTGGCCTTTGTCTTTCTTTGGCTGAAACCTTCATTTTTTGAAGTGTTGGATCCCTTCCATTTTTTCCCCTCTGATTAGTGTTAATAGCGGATGGCTGTCCAGCTGTACTCCCTCTTAAAACAATAAACACCACCATAACCACCACTTTGTAATATTTAGCTGCATGGGTTATCCATAATTTAGTTAGAGTAGCTAAGAACATCATTCTTGCTGTATATGTGCAGAGTACTTTTGCCTCCTGAACTCAAAGAAATTACCACATGAATGAACAACAACAGTTAGCAAACATAATATAATGCACTCATTTCAAGAGGCATTCAGTGTTTGTCAACATGCTGGGGTAACCTTTCAGAAACTCATTACCGGTAACTACTTCCTTAATAAAGAAAATGCTGAAGACAATTTACTACAACTGTCTTTAAGGACTTTAAATTCATATATATACAAGTTGCTTTACGTTGTACCGACATAGATAGGTCTCATGGCAACGATGGGACAGGAAACGGCTAGGAGTGGGAAGGAAGCAGCCGGGACCTTAATTAAAGTACAGCCCCAGCATTTGCCTGGTGTGAAAATGGGAAATCACAGAAAACCATCTTCAGGGCTGCCAACAGTGGAGTTCGAACCTACTATCTCCCGAATACTGGATACTGGCCACACTTAAGTGACTGCAGCTATTGAGCTTGGTACTTTAAATTCAATATGTCATGTAGTCATAATATAAAAGAGGAATCGTGAAGATTTCTATGTTTTCGTCAATGAGATTACATATCTTTGACAGATGATATTAATAAGAATCACATTAAGACAGAGTTGTATGAAAGTAAAAGTATACATGATGACTTCTGCTGATTCTTTTTTTCTCAAAAAATGAAATTCAGTTTATGTTAATTATCTTCCTATTCAAATAGCTGTGGATATATTCATGTCATTTAAGTGTTAGACAGTTATACATACATGAACAATAGTGTCCAGTTAAATTCTACATGAAACTAGTTGTTTAGTTTGTTTTTATTTCAGTGTTTGGTATCTAAATCCTCCAAATTCAAATACACTTGCCTTTGGTTACACTGTCTTAAAGACTCAACATGGTGGCTCCATAAGTAACACTTGTGTCTTGACCTTCCTAGACTGACCTTGGGAAGATGTTGGATGACCTACTTTGTGCTAATGTTGGTGGTAATAACACTAGGATAATTAATGCTCTTATGGAAGTTTCGGAAATTGAAAGTGAAGTTTTTCATGAAGGTGATGAAGGTTGTTGAGTGAGTGAAGAGTGTTTTTGTAGTATACATCAGAATGAGGATGTCATTGTAGATATTAGTGTACGTGAGAAGATTAATGTTAAGTCAATTGTACTGTATGTCAGAATGGAGATGTTGAGATTACTGAAACTTCTGGTAAGAGGGTTGAGATTAACTGTGTTATTAGCACGAAAGATGTGCGAATGGGAGCTGATATGGGAGGTAGTGATGGCATCGAAATTTTTGGGGAATTTGGTAGAAATAATTTAGATTGTGAGAGTAGATATGATGGTAATTACGGTAATAGTGAGTGTGAGTGAGTGATAGGACATGTGCTAATATTTGTGTGAGTGGGCTTGAGGTAATTGAAGATGTATTTTTGACAAGGGTAAGTTGCTGAAACTGACCATTCTTCGCAAAGGCTTGTTTGAAGCAGGTTGTAGATAATATTTTGTTTTTTAAAGGGATTCGTCGGAGGGGTGATAAATTCTATGGTGATTCAGGTTTGAAGATTTTGTGAGGAATGAGTGTGTCAGAGATTATGTGGGAGTTTTGGGATAGTTTAAGGAAAATGAGAATGGAAATGTGCATGAGATCAAGGGAAGATTATTCAAGCATGTGTTATGTTCTGTTCAGTGCTGCTTGTTGTGTGAATGATTTGAATGATATGTTGAGTGATATTGCTGTGAGATGTGAGGAGACTCTGGTATATATGCTTGAATTTATTACGGGTTTGTGGAGAAGAAAGCCTAGTCAGATTTTTGTATATTTCAAGAGTAGAGGCATTTTGAAAATAAAATTTACGAGTGTTCTGAACGGAAGTTTGTATGATTCTTGTGTGACTGAATGGGATGGGTGCCTTTGTGTGAGGTAGCTAAGATTTTAAAATTTAAGTACAGGGGAGATGGTACCCAAAGATGTATGCATTAAGTAAGCGAGGGAGAATTTGGTGAAGTTTGGGGAAAATCTAGTTAGACAGCAGAAGGGTAGGAGATGGGATTTTTTTTAACATGGGAGATGAAGTTCTATTACACACTCCTCATCCATCTAATGTTGAGATCAAAACTATGCACAAATTCTTCCAATTGTTTCACGGGCCATAATGTTGTCAGGAATAAGATCGGTATATGTGCATACGAACTTGTGGATGTAAATAATATCCTCCTGGGAACTTATAATATTGATCATTTAAGGAGACATGTAAGGTAGGAACATGGAAGGGTTGAAATTATATTATATACACTGGCAGAAAAAAAAAAAAAAAATCCAAACACCAGGAAGGGTTTGTGCTAGATTAACGAACATTGGTAGGCGTGTTTATATATCTGAAAGGTGATGTTAATTCAAATTTCCCGTGAATCACATTAGCGTGGCGCTAATAGCGGCTCCATAACATTGCACACCAGGTTTGTTTTAAATACAGGCTGTACTGTGCGAGAGCGTTAATTACCTGTGAGATTGGACGAAGTGACTGTGAGCGGGTCAAGAATACCTTTATGACGACGAAGAGGCCAGTATCAACAGCTCATTGCAGTTGAACGGGGCCGTATAATAGGGCTACGTGAATGTGGATTTTCCTTCCGCACTATTGCAGAACGACTTGGCAGGAATGTCTCCACTGTGCATGCATGTTGACAGCAGTGGTCATGAGAAGGTACACTCACAAGAAGACTGGGCTCAGGATGTCCCTGTGGCACCACCGAGGCAGAGGACCTACGCATTCGGCGTATAGCTGTGGCACAGCAGACTGTGCCTGTAGCAGCAATGAAAGTGGCAGTTGGCAGCACAGTGATGCAACGAACTGTTTGAAATCTGTTACTTTAAGGCCAGCTCTGAGCCAGACGCCCTGCGTTCCACTTACCCCAAACCAGTGCGTCTGATACTTCAGGGGTGTCAAGCGAGAGCTCATTGGAGGGTGGAGTGGAGGTCCGTTGTGTTTTCTGACGAAAGCCGGGTCTGCCTTGGTGCCATTGATGGCCCTGTGTTGGTTAGAAGGAAGCCAGGTGAGCGCCTGCATTCCACCTGTCTGCGGTGTCAGCATGCTGGACCTACATTGGGAGTTCTGGTCTGAGGAGCAATTTCCTCTCATGGCTATCCCACGGACCCTGACTGCAGATGTGTACGTCTGTCTGGTGATTCGACCTGTTGTGCTGTCATTCATGAACAGCATTTCTGGGGGTGTTTTCCAACAGGATAATGCACACCCCCATGCCGCTGTTGTAGCCCAATGTGCTCTACAGAGTGTCGACATGTTGCGTTGGTCTGCTCGATCCCCGATTTGTCCTCACTTGAGCACATATGGGACATCATGGGAGACAACTCCAGCGTCATCCACAACCGGCATTAACCGTCCCTGTGTTGACTGACCAAGTGCTACATGCATGGAATGCTATCCCACAAACTGACATCCGGCACCTGTATGACACAATGCATGCACGTTTGCATGCCTGCATTCAACAGTCAGGTGATTACACTGGTTATTAATGGACCAGCATAGCACATTTGCGATGGCTTTTTTTGCACGGATATTAACCTGTAATCTTGTACCTTTAATCACTTAAATATTTTGCCAAAATTTCTGTATTCTACATTCCTTATTTCATAGTGTTTGGATATTTTTTATGCCAGTGTATTTTGCAGCTGTTATATTTGATGTAAGGTTACAGTGTTAGAAGGTGTAAATGACTGATGACATGTTGGTGTCACAGTGTTTATGTCAGTAGAAATTGGATGACACAATATTTATCTCTCGTATTCTGATGTAATAACACAAGTTTGTAAAGAGATGTTCATCAAGTGTGAGAAGTTAGTTGCTTTGCTCTCAATATTGTATATTATTACATTTGGGGTCGGTAAGTTTTTCTGGTAGTTCATTGCCACCACCTCAACTTCTGCTTTCTACATAGATTCATTCCAATATTTTCTTTTTAAGGAGTAAAATCGTAAACTTCTCATTAAGTGAATTTTCTTTGTCTCTTTCTTTCAGTGTTTAATGAATTACTTTTTATTTTCTTTGTCCCTGTGTGTAGCTGTATTTTCTCCCAAAACTGAAATCTTGGCTTTAAACATGTTACAAGTTCTGCATGTGTTTTTTCATGAGTAACCAAACAAAATGTTAAATTTACTCTCAAAAATTTCAGGAAACGTTGCATAGCCTATTTGATTCTCCTTCTTGGACTCTTTATATATTCTGTCAAGTTTAGCTACATCTATTTTCTCAGATAAGTACACCCAGGAAGTATCCTTTAAGGAATAGTGGGATTTTGTACCTTAGAGAGGTTTGATGAAATCTATAACTTTAAATTTTGTTTCATCGGATAACTTATTGGGCCTGTTGCTGTGTTTTCTTCGGCCATCTGCCTTAGCTCACCAAATTCCACCAAAGGTTTCTTAATAGATAGGACTCGATGATTAGAAATACCCTGTAGAGATTAAAAAGCAGCTCTGTAGCAAACTCTAACATCCTGTAATGTGCCATCCACATGTGCCCTAGCACATAAACTTCTATAGCAATTAGAAGAGCAATGAAAATGTTCCTGAGATGCATCCTTCCAGTTGCGCCGACGTTGAACAGGGACAACTGTAACACGTTGCTTCAAATATTGGTTCTGTACACCATAGTTAATCATTCGACTGAAACTGGAGATAATACATTTATGTTCATCATAAGAAATTGCTTGAAAACACCTGAAGTGGGAACACTTAGTCCTCTCCAGTCTCGTGAGTTATAGGACATAATTTCTTCATAACTTCACTTATTTTACCTGTCATTTTCTCTTTCTTAATACTACATTGTTTACTACTTATCTGTTAAATGTCTGTGTCATTAAAATCACTCGGCAAAATGACTGTGTAATAAATGCAACCAAATAAACAATGAGCATATTTTGCTTGATGTAGATAGGTTATGTTCTTTGTGACCTGGACAGCTGCAGCGGTGGAGTGGAGAGGGGAGTCATATGGACCCTGATCAGTGTTGCTCGTCAGCACGCAGACCTTGATCACTGTTAGCAGTTACCTCATACCTTTTCCCTTTAATAACTGGGTAACTATGAATTTCCTTTGCTGAACAGAATTGTATATGCCTTACATCTGAATTAAGTTGAAAGGTGGCACGGCTCACTCGTTTTTGGACTTCGATATATATATATTTGAGGCATTGCCCTTCATATGAACTTGTATTGCTGAAAAAATTGAGACAAAATAGTGATTTCCATTGTTCTGGTAGCATACCTTGTCAGGCTGCAACAGAACTTTGATTACATATTTTTGAGGAAGTTTAGGTGAGAATGTAAACTTCTCATTTTAAGGGGTAGTATCTCTTAGCCAGTGAACACAATCTGGTCTGGCATCCAAATCCTTGCAGCTTTCTATTTCGACAGTTATACAACAATTTTCCTACACTGGGCCAATGACCTAGATGTTAGGTCCCTTTATGTAACAATCATCATCATTCATTTTCCTGCACAATTTGATAGTATTACACACAGATATATTACCTTAAATAGTTCATTATTTTGTACTTGAAATAATTTTTAGTTTGCTGATATCAGTTTTAAATATATCTTAGCAATGCTTTATTGAAATTTGAGGCAATATTCATATTTCTTCATCTTTTACTCCCCAGTCACAGTATGACCATGGGATTGTAAAATATTTCTATATATACACTGACTTAGCAAATGCCATGGGATAGTCGCCTAATAGCGTGTGGGGCTTCCTCTGGTCCTGCGAACTGCAGCGAGACGCCGTGGAAGTGAGTCGACAAGTCCCTGGTAGTTCTGTGGGTGCTGACACCAAATCGTTTGCAGAGCGGCCGCCAATGCTGGTCTGTTCGTGGGTGCAGGATCCATGGCACAGAGCCTGCGTTCCAGGACATCCCAGATATGCTCGATAGGGTTCATATCGGGGCTCCTGGGTGGCCATGGCTGTCGTTGGACCTCCGCTGCATGTTCCTGGAACCATTCCCGGGCGACGTGGGAGCGATGTGGTGGAGCGTTATCATCTTCAAACACCGCAGTGTTATGTAAAAAAAAAAATCCCTGAGTTAAAGAAAACAAGCTTGTAATTTAGATAACCCTCAACCTTGTGGTCATTAATCATAAGATCTACAGTTTTATACAGAATCTGAACCACAAGGATGTCACTTTTCATTTCATTTTAAAAATCCCACATGCATTAGGAGGGATTCTAATCACAGTGATCTTTGTTTAGTAGCCACTGATGCTGTTATTCGAACAGAATGTTCTCCTGAATTTGTTCACATGTTTTAAATTTGGCCATGTATTGGAATGCTAGACAAATAATATTTGTGTGTTTCAGTACATCTGTGAGAACCATTTCCAGCGGTTGTCCAAGATGAGCATGTTTACTGGGCTTAAGGCTGTGAATCATTTTGGCCGGCCTGATATGTCCTCCTTCCTGAAATTCGTACAGAAGAAGCATAGCTATGTAAGTTAAAATTCTAATTATGACTTGCATTTTTGAAATAAAGGGGATTCCTTCACCTATAAACATTCTGAGATTTTTTTTGTTTACTATTGGTTATAAATTTATGATTTCATAATTATACAGGTTATTTCTAAATTCACAAGGAAGATAAAATAACAAAAATGCAAAACTTTATATGGAAAAGAACCTTATAGCCGCTTTTAGCAATTATATTTGAGTTTTCCTACCAATTTTCATGCAATTCAGGGAATTCTAACAAATACTTTCCTTGTAAGAAACCTTTTCTAACATAGACAAAGAAACTTCAATTGGGATAAAGGAGGACAAAACTGGACAACCTTTGATACACAATGAATTGTTGATATGAGGCAAAGCACAAGTTTTATTTTGATCCAAATATTATTATTAAATATAACATCAACAGTAGGACAAACAGGTGAGTGACAGAATTACTTCAGGACTGAAGAGATAATGGTCAAGATAGTATTGAACCCATTGGATGCTGCTTTGTATATGAATACCAAGATAAATAAGGTCAATAGAATGTGAATGGAGGATAAGTAGTGACATTAGGAAACTAATGGAATTAGTCACAGAGGATAAGGGAAGCATAGGTAGCTCTAGGAGACAGTAGATACACTCTATCAAGTATTATAACGAGAGCTGATTTCATTCCCATCAAACCATAAAGTAGAACTCTGCTAGATAGTTTCTATGGATGAATTTATTTTGTCAAGTGGATGCAAAGTAAGCCATGGCATACCTCTCCTTCTCCTTCAAATACAGGCAGCAAAAAGGGGGATATCAAGGAGCTTTATGGCAACACAAAGATGCTTTCGAAGAAAGGTTTTAACAAAACTAGGCCTGTGAAGAGCAAGACAGGTGAGATCTTCACTATGTGCGAACAACAGCTGAGTAGATGGAGGGAACACTTTGCGGAGGTTTTTAATAGAGATGTTGGACTCGAAAATGGGCAGCAAGGAGAAGATGAAGCAGAAGGGGATCCAGGCATCGGCCTTGACCCTCCAAACCAGAGTGAGATACGGACAGCGTTGAAATAAATGAAAAATGGGAAGGCACGTGGTCTGGACAACATTCCAGTGGAAATACTGAAAGCAGGTACAATCAAATTGCTGCACACACTGCTGGAGAAGATATGGAAAGAGGAGGAAATACTGATCAACTGGAAGAAGGGGCTGATAGTAAAGTTACTGAAAAAAGGGGATACAACAAACTGCAATAACTGGAGGGGTATCACCTTGCTCTCCATTCCAAGCAAAGTGCTGTCGCGAGTCATCCTGTATCACATAAAGGATTCAGTAGAAAGAAGGCTTCGAAAGGAACAGGCGGGATTTCGGCAACATCGCAGCTGTGTGATATCATCAACACACTCAGAATCATCATAGAACATAGTGTGGAATGGCGGAATATCCTCTACCTCGTATTCGTGGACTTCGAGAAAGCCTTCTATTCTGTAAACCAAAGAATCATGTAGAAGACCCTCAAGGAATACAGAATTCCATCAAAGATTATCAAGATCATGAAAGAGATGTACGAGGGGTATGAGTGTCAGGTTCTTCACGAAGGGAAACTAACAGAAAAGATAAACGTCAAGTCTGGAGTGAGACAGGGGTGTGTTGTTTCTCCCACTCTGTTCCTGCTGGTCGTAGACAGTGTGATGAAGAAGGTAATAGGAGGACGGAGGAGGGGTGTTCAATGGGGGACGAGAGACAGACTTGAAGATCTTGACTTCGTAGATGACATTTGTCTTATGGCACAGTGGTACCGGGACATAGAAGATAAACTGAGTAGGTTGCAGTCCGTGCAGGACTTGTGATTAACACAAGGAAGACTAAAGAGATGAGGATTAATTCGGATGTCATGACCAGCCTGACAGTAAATGGAAAGGAAATTGAGCGAGTTGAGTCCTTCCTCTACCTTGGAAGTATAGTTACAATGGATGGGGGAGTAGAGGAAGATGTTCGAAGCTGTATCCGGAAGGCAAATGGTGGGTTTGTCCAGCTCTACCCCGTGTGGAAGAATAGAAACATTTCCAGGAAGACTAAGCTTTGCCTCTTCAACAGCAATGTAAAGTCGATTCTTCTATACGGCTGTGAAACATGGAAAGTTACAAAACAGATCAATAACCAGCTACAGGTGTTCATTAATAGATGTCTGCGTCGCATAACAAATATGAGGTGGCCGGACGTAATCTCTAATGAAGATCTTTGGACCATGACCAATCAGCAGCCAATTGACATCCAGATCAAGGAGAGGAAATGGCGCTGGATTGGGCACACATTAAGGAAGCCGGATGGAGCTATTGAGAGGGCGGTGCTGGACTGGAACCCTCAAGGCTCCAGAAAGCGAAGTTGTCCCAAGATGATCTGGAAGACGACGATCGAAAAGGAAATCGCAGAGGTTGACAAGACCTTGAGCGAAGTGAAGAGAATGGCCAGGAACCGTATTGTGTGGAGAAATTTTGCCAAGGCCCTATGCTCCAGAGGGAGCAACAGGAAATAAGTAAGTCAGGTCTCCTTCAAATATCAGGTACCTCAGGTGGAGTTGAACCTGCTAACTTCAAGTCATGAATTAGACATTATAGCTCTAATCTGCAAAGACGGTCCACTTTATACTGAATTTATGTTACATGCTAGTTATTAGTAGGAGTATCTTCAAGCAATTGTGTAAATATAAGCACACTGGACAAAAATAAATTATCCCTCCCCCGCCTGAAAGAGCACACTGGTCACTTTGGAGCGATGTAAATGGCATTGCACTGATACCAGGCAGTCATGTGACCCTTCACCACTGGTATATGATCATGGTAGTGAAGTGGTGTGTGGATGTGCCAGTCGGTTGTATGGAAAGAGCATATCAAGATCGGTCAAAGCAAGGATGTGACCAACTTGCAAAAGGGACCATGGATACACAATGAACTTTCCCAATTTGTTGGTGAATCAACGCGGACTATGCAATGTGTCTGCCGGGAATGTTATACCACTTGGAGCCATGAAACATAGCTTAAGAACTGTATTCATATAAAGATCCTATCTGACAGGGACCAGAGATGAGCGTCACACCTTGTCGATGAAAATTGGTTTCAAACTACAGGAATTGCTGCTGCTGGAGAATGAAGAACCATCCCAACCAGTTTCTGAGCAAACATTGCAAAGGGAACTGCATGCAATGAACATTTGAAGTTGGGTATCTCCTAAGAGGCCATTGCTCACAGAGAGCAGTACATGAAGTTGAATGTTTTCAATGAGCCAAACATCGAACGTGGACAGTAGCTGACTGGAGGTGGGTAGTGTGCTCTGATGAGTTGCGATTTTGCCTGTTTTTATATGATGCAAAGTGTCGAGTGCACGAACAGCCCAATGAGGAGTTTTACCTGCAGAATGTGTGGAGGGTGTACAGTAGTTCAGGTCAGAGGTGGTTCGGGTCCTCTCATTCAGGTCACCATGAACATAAACCAGGACATTTACTTCAACATTCTCAGTGACCAAGTGTTGCCCATTCAAAATCATAATGATCAGTATGCAGTTGACATCCCCATTCTCCAAGATGATAGCAGCCATATTCGTAAGGCTGCATGCATACACGACTGGTTTGATGGAAAAAAAATACACACTCACCCTGTCATATCTTGACATCCTCCTGATCTTAAGCCCATAAAAAGTATGTGGAACTATTTAGAATAACTGGTGAAACACAGACATCAGCATCCCCACAATTTGGGGGCTCTGCGAGATCTCATCATCAGTGAGTGGCTACAACTAGGTATGGCATACCTGCCGAAACTTGTGTACTCCCTTACTTACCGAATCAAGGCGGTTATTAATGCTGGAGGCCGTGTTGCAAGGTATCACTCTTTCCAGGGGTAACTCATTTTTTGTCCAGTGAGCTTAGTGATATTAATCTTTCCATCATTCTTAATATTTTGCAAGTTTCTTAAATTCTTAAATGATATTGTTAAATTTTGAACCAGCTGTTAAATTACTTCTCACAAATTACTGTTAACAGGTTAGTAAGATTGGAGTATTTAGCTGTGGTCCACGTCCGCTGACCAAGAGCATCATGTCGGCATGCGAGGAGGTGAACAAGGGTCGCAAGCTGCCTTATTTTATTCATCACTTCGAGAACTTCGGCTAACTGTCATATTTATTTTATTTATTTGTACATTTTACATAATCGGGATGGGTTTCACAAGTGATTGTAATAGAAGTGAAACCAAATTTCAATATGACCTGTAAAAGTTTCATTAGCAACTAGTCATATTTCACTGAATGGATGCTAATGTAAATACTAAATATTTCGTAAGTGTTTTTTCACTAAATATTATTATGAAATGTATGTTACAACATAGAGAAAGCTACAAAGTAAGCATTATTAATCTAGAGAAAGGGGTGTCATTTTAGAAACCAAACCTCTCTGTGATGATGTACATAAGAGAAACATGTATTTTTTTTTGTCATTCTCACTTTTCCTTCAAAGAATGGGAAAGTTATACTTTCAGTGTATACTATCATTCACTTTATTTTTGAGTGATGTTTCATTATCTTATTTATTAATTCATTGCATTCATTACTCTTTATTGTCCCATTTGTTAGGTTTACTCTGTTTTACTCTGGTTTTAGTTGTGTCCTACCATCAGTCATTGACAGTTTTATATATTAATGTGGCACAGAGCAGTTTCTTTTTTAGACTGGTATTTTAAAAATTCTAAACTTTTTATTAGTCATTGTTTTATTTTAAGTGAAGACCACAAAATGTCATTAAATGCCACAAGATAAAGAGCATAGGTATAAAGCTATATCACAAACGTTATGTTCCTTTTTCCTTTTTCAATGAGAAGGAGAGAGCAGCAGGCGGAGACAGCTCAGCATACAGATGACGTGTGCATGGTTAATAAGAACCTGTTTTTATGATTACTTGTGCTGTTTTGCAGCAGTTGACAGGTGAACTGTTACAGTACTGAAGAGGTGTGGAATTAATACTATTCAACTTAATGTAATTTCATGTATGGAAGTAAGAAGTGCCATTACTAACTCGCTGAGCCATTAGGAGTAATCCAGTTGCTTCTACTTTTGACTCCAGAGATTCATATAATTCTCAGTGTCAGCATTTGTTTCTTGAATTTTTTTTTTTCAAGTAAGTGTAATAATGATGAGACACAAAAAGTGCTTTATTATCAAGTAAACAGCAGGAAGTGTGTTCCATACTTACTATTTCAAATTTGAAAATAAGAAAACTATTGGAAGAGCTTTTGTCCTGCCAGTATGCTCTTGCTCTCATTTCCATGCACCTTCATACATTATTTGAACTTTAGTGGAGGATTTCCTGAAAGAAAGATATGAAATAAAGTCATGTATTATACAGTAGATTATACCTCCTGAGAAGCAGCTCTGATTATTTGTGATAATGGAATTTAAAACATATTCAGATATCTTTTGAGTTTTA
Source organism: Anabrus simplex (assembly GCF_040414725.1). Lineage (NCBI taxonomy): Eukaryota > Metazoa > Arthropoda > Insecta > Orthoptera > Tettigoniidae > Anabrus > Anabrus simplex. The sequence goes on along the minus strand of NC_090266.1, from coordinate 1,199,169,078 downwards.
TTTTAATATGCCCCAAGTACTCCACATGACTTATTCTACACTTGGTCAAGAAATAATCCTCATATTTTATGTTGAGAATTTCCTTAAATTGTCTACTTCCTTAACTAGCCTTTATCCTCTTAAAATGTCAATTCCAAACTTTGAACAAAGTGACAACTTAAATAAAGACAAATATTATGCACTTTATTACACCTTTTTAAAGGATAAATTAGCCAACTAATTGGAATACATTCTACTGTGAGGATACAGTGATTCTGAACAAATGACTCCCAGAAAAGGAACACTTGAAGTATTGTGCCCACAACATAATAATAATAATAATAATAATAATAATAATAATAATAATAATAATAATAATAATAATAATAATTTATTGATGCCATAAAACCATGTTATATTAGGTGTGTTTATAATTACGACAGTATTACGCGTAAGATATAAGGTAGAAATTGCTATTATAACAAATTACGCTGATCAGCCAGAACATTATGACCAGCTACTTACTATCGATATAAACCCATCCAGGCGATAGCAGTGTCACCTGATGAGAAGTGACTGCTAGTCAGACACACGCATGGTGCACGTAGTATCAGTGAGCATACTGTCCGTGTTAGAATGGGGAAGACTCGTGATCTGAGTCTGACCGAGGTCAGATGGTGATGGCCCGGAGGCTTGGCAGAGCATTTCGGAAACTGCAAGACTTGTAGGGTGTTCGAGGAGTGCTATGCTGAGTGTCTTCAACAAGTGGCGAAACAAAGGTGAAACCACGTCCAAATGTCGAGGGGTTGGGCGGCCACCCCTCATTAGAGATGTCGGACGTCGTAGGCTGGGCAGACTGGTAAAACAGGACAAGCGGTGAACTGTGGTGGAACTAACATCAGACTTTAATGCTGGGAAGAGTACAAGTGTGCCTGAACACAGTGCACCGAACACTCCTAAGGATGAACCTCCGCAGCCAACGATCCATGAATGTGCCAGCGTTAACACCACAACATCGGCAACTACGGCTGAAATTGGCACGTGACCATCGTCAGTGGACATTGGTACAGTGGCAGAGCATTGCATTGGTCTGATGAATCACAATACCTTCTTCATCATGCCGATGGGAGGGTGCAAATCAGTCGTCTTCCAGGGGAATAGCTCCTTGACACCTGTACTGCGGGACAGACAAGCTGGCGGCGGCTCAATTATGCTCTGGGGAACATTCCCATGGGCATCTATGGGTCCAATGATGTTCGTGCAAGGCACCATGATGACCAAGAAGTATCGTACACCGGTTGCAGACCATGTACATCCCTTCATGATGATATTTTTCCCAATGGCAGTGGCATATTTCAACAACATAATGCGCCATGTCACAAGGCCAAGAGCGTGATGGAGTTGCTCAAGGAACACAGTGGCGAGATGCAATTGTTGTGCTGGCCCCTCAATGTGCCAGATCTTGACCCGATCGAACACATCTGGGATGTGATTGAGCTCATCGCCCACCCTCCCCAGAATTTACAAGAATCAGGTGACTTGTGTGTGCAGATGTGGTGCCAAATCCCTCCAGCAACTTACCAAGGCCTCATTGCTTCCATGCTAAGATGCGTCGCTGCTGTTATCTGTGCCAAATGTGGACATACCAGCTATTAGGTAGGTGATCAGTGTAAATTCTTAATATAGTATAATATTTAAGTTTCATGTATTAAGTCAAATGAGGCAACTTTAGCAAAGGCATCATTGTTTTCTGGCATTTTTCATAAGTGGAGAACTTGAACAGTAAGGGGAAAAAAAGTTATCTTTCTCACACTTTTAATTTTTTGTAAAGGAATACGGACGGCATAATTGGCTCCATGCCAATTGATTTCAAAGAATTAATTTAATTATTGTATTGCATCTGGTAGGAACATGGATGTTGACTTTCTCCAGTAATTCAGAAAAACTTATTTGAGAATTAAGCAGTTAATTAAGGAAGTTTACAAAAGTTTTCACATTGTTCGGGAGGAAATAAGTTCATTATTTCTTTACGTCCTATGCTCTCGTATGGGGTACCAATGTTGTAAGGGGGGGAAAAAACACAATGTATGCTGGACGGACAGAAACTGAAACAGTATAGCTAGGATTCCATAACTGAGTACAAGATATTAATAATGGATGCACCACTGTTACATACAGTGTTTATAGGCAAGCAAATGTGAAGTGTTCTGTGTTATAATACCAACATAGTCGGTCTGCTATTGGACAGTATAAATTCTCCAGCCAACTCATTCCTGGTTGCCAGCGTTTTGCCCCAGTGTGCCAAGTTGGGCTCATCAGTTGGCAAATAGTACACTGACGCATGGCTAGTGTGTACTGTGGAGGCCACTGTGTAGGCTACTTGGAACCACTGGCGGTGCCAATGCACTATGGGAGACTTGCTCATTTAAAAAATAACAAAATTGATGCCTGCCTGGCCATCAGATGATATAGATGTTGATTCCCATAGGGAACCTGACATATCCATCCCAAATGAGCAAATTTATAATACCAACGTGTGTCATGTTTTGAAATGTTGGTTGACAAACACAATTAAAGTTCTATCAAATACACCAGGTGGTTCACCTGCCCCTTGCGATTTAGTTTTATGCAACCTGCTGTTTTAACTACAGATCTGAAATACATCGGTCCCTTTCCCTAAAACAGGGTAATATAACGAGATGTGGTTATGGGCTAGAAAACAGCTGGAATCATGAGTGCCACTATTAATTCATTATGAGTACCCGGAATGAACTGGTAAAACTAGCACAGACATGAAGAACCTGTAGCTTATAATAAGAGGTAAACACACAGAACAGGAACAGGTATCGTATAGGCTGAGAACATGTCCGCTGCATGTCGAGCCTTGCAGTTGCTCACTTGGCAGGTGTGCAGTTGGAGATCTGATAGTGAACTGTGCTCGTGGGTTAGGAGGTTCAAATCCCATGCAAGTTTTTTTTAACTGACCTCCGTGGTCAATATAGAGACGTGCGCAATGTTGTAAGGACCATCTGGCACATTGCAACATCTCTGAAATGCCTCGGTGATGAGCTGTTAAAAGTGGACAGGATTGGCCGGCTCTTGTGCTTATACCAGTTGTTTTACATGACCCAGCAGAAAAAAAATCCAGGGGCGTAAGATTGGGCAATCTGGTGGTCCAGGGGACAGGTCCTCCCCGTTCTATCCATTTATCAGGATACATCTGATGCAGGTGGTTCTGGACGACCACTGAAAGAGGTGAGCACCTACAATGCCACACCATACGTTCACGCCCCACTGTACCTGAAAGCTGCCTGTCGTACCTAATGGGGATTATCTACACTCCAGTACTGTATATTAATGCATACAGTATAATTCCGCTGTAATGAACACCAGTACAACAAAATTTTCAGAATAACAAATTTTTTTGGTTCCTTCCTTTTTTCCTATTTGTTGTGTGTTAAAATATTTCATTTTAATGAATTAAAATTGAGCTCTTTTCTTTACCATATTTTCTCAAATTAAAACTAAAATTTATCCTGTTTTATGACCAACATTTTTCTTGTAACATTCTTTCGTTATTCAGACAATATGATCACCATTTTCCATATATGCACCGTACGCGATCGAGACAGTAATCGCTTTTGTGTAACCAATATGCTTTGCCCGTCATCCAATGTAAGACGTCACTCTATTAGCTGAGTAGGATCACGATGTTTGTAATCCACCAATGAACACGACTGTTTCGTCGCATCATGCATTGCATGTTTCTTCTTCGTATTTAATTTGCAAAGCAACGTGTTTCTGTTAAGGTTATATCATTAAACTTGCAAAGTTCGTGTGCATTTTGTTAAATAAGTTCATATCATCGCAAATGGATAAGCAGAAGTGACAGCAGTTTTCATTGAGTGAAAAACGTAAAATACTTGAAGTAGAGAAAGGCAGAAAGAAAGAAGTAGCGAAGAAGTTATGACATTAACCCGTCAAAACTTTCTACGTTTTTAAAACAGAAAAGCAAGATAGGCGAAAACATTGATGCTGATGCCCTAGGTCCACAGCGTAAGATCAGGACAGCCGACTACAAGGAGGTGGACCAAGACGTCTATACGTGGTTTGTGGAAATGCGGAGTAAACACATTCCAATAAATGGCCCACTGTTATGTGAGCGTGCGTGACCTTTCGCACGTTCGCTTGGGTAATCTGAGTTTATGGGCAGTGCTGGTTGGTTTCATAGGTTCCGGGAGAGAGATGGCATATCCCACAAAATTATAAATGGTGAAGCTAACAATGCCTCGAAGGAAGTTGCATCTTCATGGCGGCTGGAGACTCTAACAGATGCCTTGAAGGAATCTTTACCGGCAGACATTTATAATGCAGACGAAACTGCGTTATTTTATAAACTAATGCTGAACAAAACCCTTTATTTCAAGGGAAATACACGTTTTTGGAGCAAACGTTCAAAAGAACAAATCGCAACTTTTTGTACACCAATTCCACAGGGACGGACAAACTGAAGCCTCTCATAATTGGGAAGTTTGGGAAGCCAAGGTGCTTCAAGGGGATGCAACATTTGCCCTGTGAATACAGGCACAAATTTAAGGCATGGATGACATTTGTGCTATTCAAAGAGTGGTTGTTGGATGAAGGCCAAAAAGAGGAGAATTCTATTATTGGACAATTGCTCTTCTCATAATTGTGTGCCTCGCCATTTGGAGCTTGTAAAAGTTTTATTTTTGCCTCCAAATAAAACTTTAATTCTGCAGCCGCTGGATCAGGGTATAATTCATGCAGTAAAGTGGCATTACCGAGCTCATGTGGTCCAACAAATTATTAAACAAATTATTTTAAAACACCACCTAATCGATTTATTTCTTGTCTTTTGGCAGAATTTTAAAAACGTTATCATATACAGGACATGTTTCGACCACTTAAGTGGTCATCTTCAGCTGTCTTTATAATAGCTTTGTCGTGTAGCGAGCCGTGACACTTTAATCAATTTTGATACTGTTACCAAAAATGGTTACTTGGGTTTGGACCTGAGCCTTAACTCGAGTCCAAAGATGATGTTAAATTTGAAGTCTTGCAGAAGATGGATTATTTAAGACTGCCAAGTGTAGGCTACCTAACGTAGTCGCAGTTCTTCAGACACATGGAGAAGCTTTAAATAAAAAGTCAAAGATTTGAAGTTTCAAAGTAGATAGGTTTATTAAAGATGTGAAGTTAAGTCCTCCAGTGCACAGCTACAAGTACATAGCAGATATTATGATGGTGCACTGACAAATCATATAAATTTCCTTAAGCTTAAATACTCTTTCAAAGGATGATTACTGGCCTCCGGCCTGCCCTAATGACCTGTTTGTCTTAGATACTAATACAGTAAGTTCCTTTTGGAATGAAAAGACCTCAATGGTCATTATGATAAGTGAACTAACCACTTAGGGTCGTTATGCTAACATCAGAGAGTGCCTGTCGGCAGCTAACCAGTATAAATACAAATACATTCCAATACAGAGTCGGGTACATTTAACATAGATAATTATATTTACTACGTTAGCCTTCCTTTCACAGAGGAAGCAGACTCTAGTCATAACAGATAACGAAATGGAGCCTGGTGTATGTCAGAATATTTCTAAATAATAATTTTTATTGAGTGGAGAAGCTACTTGTGTGATTATGCCACAGCTTAGATGAAACAATTTGATTAGTAAGTACATTAAAATCTCAAATTACTTTCCCATGGGAACTCATAACTATTGCTTAAAGCACTGGAAATTTGGGAGGGGGAAGGGGGCTATGAGTGGGGGTGGGGGGGTTTAGTGAAGTGGTGTGTAAAAAGGTACTTAAATTACAATTCGCATCTATGGTAATATTAAAAAACTTATTTTCTAATTGAACATATTAAAAAATATTAAAATGTCTGTAATTGGGCACTTTTTGTAAAAACATTAGGTGGCTTGATCTTGCTTATGTTAAAATCAATGTAACAGTCTTAATGAAGGAGGGTATAGTCAAAGCCTACTAGATACTAGAAGGCCTGGACAGAGAGCCAATTTCTTGCATTAAAAGCGGGGTAATAGTTTTTCTCTTTTCCACCGCTAGGTTCGCGTTTGTTCTGTTGTTTTTTTGCGAATTCTATGATTACGTGTTACTGCAACATGTTTTATGAGAACAAATAACATATTAAACTTCATTTTATAAGGAAAGGCCTTATCTAACACGAAATATGAAGAGTTTTGTCGTTTAATTTATTTGGTCTCACGATTTGCAATATATGGATGGTTGCTGAGATGCACTTAACATTTGTTTAGCTATGTGCTTCCAAAGTACCGTGAAGGTGGTGGTGGTGATTATTGCTTTAAGAGGAAGTACAACTAGGCAACCATCCTCTATATAACACTAATCAGAAAGAGAAACTGGAAGGGACCAGACACTTCGAAAAATGAAAGTATCGGCCAGAGGAAGACAAAGGCCACAAAGGGCATGAAAATGAAAGACTCCCTAGCCCTCGGAAACCTAATAGCGCCGGGGTCGGCAAAGAACCAGAGTTGACCAAGGAAGGTTGGATAGCATAGATGAAAGTGAGGAGCCTGGCACAAATAAGTGGAAGAAATGCCAGGACTCAACTAAGGGCCCAGTGGTCGCAAACCCACGATCCAAATTTCAGAGGCCCTGGGTCCAATTGCCATCAAGTTTCTCTTTCCATTCTGTGGGTTAAGGTGGTTTATTGTTGCGTGCCTAACTGCACATCTGACACAGTGAAGAAATATACAAAAATATAAATTTTCGTCTTTTTCCTAAAGATCAGAGGTTAGGGGACAAATGGAGGCTTGCTATTTCTCGACAGGGCAGCAGAAAAGGATCTCTTTGCGCTCCTAATGATAACTCCAGAATATGTAGCCTGCACTTTGTCGAATCAGATTACAGTGTAAGTACAGTGGGGGGAATTCTGCTCCCCGACAAAGTGCCGGCGCAAATTCGTCTTCTTAAAAATGTATTAATATTTACAACGCGGGCTATAGGATATCTCGGAAAATGTAACCTTGTCCGAAAGCTGAAATTCCTCACCACTCCAAAGTTTAAAGAGACGTTTCAGTGCCGCGACTGTGATAAAGCACACATCACATACGTTATACTTACAAAATTTTTCAGGCCGGTTCTTGATACTAATGCAAAGAAAGAGACTGTGATTTAAAAAACAAATTCAAGAGCAAGCCTCCGAGCAGAAAAGTGTTGAAATTATAGAAATAGGGAAAAATCTTGTGAGTACTTCTATTTAGGCTTATTTCCCTATCCTTTATTCTTGTGTGATAATCAAGTGCTAAATGAAAGAAATATATGAAGTGTAGTCTGTTCTAAGTTGTTTTATATATTTATATCTGATTCACACCGGGCATAGTGATAATAAAATGTATTATTTCGCGTTATCGTATGAATCTTCAATATAAGGATATAGACAGAACATGAGAACAGAACATAAACGCGATACAAGCGGCAATTGCCTGAACTACTTTGTTCGCCCAGAAATGTGTCGGCTTGTCCAGGCCTTCTATTATAGCGTAGGCAACGGTATAGTTCACCAACGGCCTTGAACTCGTGCACACGTGTATCTAAGGGAAAGTTTGATTTGAATAGGAACTCTTGGGAGATACCCAACAAAATGCGCTTCCAAATCCTGGAATCGAGAAACTCCCATCCTTCATGTGGCGCCACCTGTTTTCAATGTGAACAGGTGGCCCATCATGAGGCATGACCCTCCTATTGCCTGTTCACACGCCCGCTGCGACCGCTGTCTATAAATTGAATAGAATAGTTAACTTATAAATGTAGACAACCTTCGTCCTCCAGGCAATCGTATGCCTTCCAGCAGTCACTGATGATTACACTTCCTGGAAAAATCCAGTCTTGAATGGCTGCAAGCAACGTCTCCTTGTCACGTCTTTGAACAGGCACAACAAAAAAGTTTTTTCAGTTGCCCCGTTCAACACCTCCAAACACCCACTGTCCCTCAGTATGCCGTCCTCTGTTGTATTTGGATTTCCCGAACTTACTTTCGTCGATTTCGACGAAAACGTCGGGACCACCAATTTTCCGCTTGTTGGTGTGTACCAAATGAATGCACAACTCCCGACAAAAACCACACCAATCTACTATAGTGTTTGAAGAGAAACGTAATTCTTGCCTGATGAAAAGAGTGATAGGCTTGGGCAGATTGCACCAAAGGACAGAAAATAGTGATATGTCAAATAAGGTAAGTTTGGAGTTACATACCTGCCAACTTTTAAAAACAAAAAATCAGGGGATTTTGATATGAAAATCAGGAAAAATCGGGAGAAATCGGGAGATACAATAGGTCAAAACGGTTTAATCTACATGTCTTGCGCAATACAATACTATGATACATATATAACACTTATAGTCTCAAAACCGACTGTTGCTATACGAGGCTACAAGGCTGAAAATAACACACCTCTATTCCCTCACAGGAAGTATGTGAGTGAGATTATCAGTCTCTAATAAGCCTTCTGAAAATAGTATGAACTCATGCTCCACACGTATGAATCGGTCATGCTCTAAAATGCCATTGCTTAGCAAATGCGTAGATTAATATATTACATCAAGCGCCCGCGCGATTATGCGAAGCACAATGCTATTTGTATCAAATAACTAGCTGTTGTACCCATGCTTTGCTATGGAATTTTGAGAAAGACTGTCCTTATAGTTTTCCCAACTGAAGTCTACATAGGTCGTTACAATGATGTCAGTATGAGTGCCACGATTAAAAGTAATGTTGTCTTATGAAATATTTGATAACATGAAAAACAGCACATTTTCTCACTTTTAAAGTAAAGCACCACAGTTTCGATCTAACCTTCAAAGTTTCAGAGCTAGAATGACCAGGCCGCAGACAGCCACTAATACTCCTGTGTCATTATTCCACTTATGATGATGCTTGTTGTTTAAAGGGACCTAACATCTAGGTCATCGGCCCCTAATGGTACAAAATGCGACGAAATGTATTGACAATTTAAAAGTCCAAAATCATCCACTGACCAGAATTCAAAACGTGCTGTTCCTCACATAGTGGCTACTAACCATAGGCAAGGCAGACCCATGGTGTCGCTCACAGAGTGGTACTAATCACAGGTACTGTAAAACTCACCCTGATTCACACGCTGTTGCTACTAATCTCACAAATATATTGTGTACCTTACATAGTGGTACTACGCGCAAGTAAAAGTGACCCAGCGTGGTGGTACTAATTATAAGTAGTCTCATGGTTCTCATTCAAACATCCCTAGGTTGCCCCTTTTAGTCGCCTATTACGACAGGCAGGGGATACCATGGGTGTATTCTTCGCCTGCGTACCCCACACACAGCGGGGTGTGTTTGGTCCACGAGAGCTATTTTATTTCGCTCAAGTCCGCCGGCAAGCCGGTTAGGACTCCCCTATCCCCGACCTGGAACGCGCCACGTTGTAATATTACCTCTCTACCTGCTACGCCAACGTAGTAGGTTCGTGGTTATTCCATTTAATTGTGCACACTACTCATTCCAATCACTGTCTCAGAGTAGGGATTGAATAGCTGGAATTCTATGATGATCCAGTGAATTACGTTCCAGTAGTATCCGAAAATTTATGAACCAGAGGAATCGCATGCTAAATGAGAGAGAGAGATCTAACTCCCCAGCTACTTCCCGCCAATATTCAAGCAGGCTGTTATACTAAGTACGCAGCAGTAATCTCATCTATTGGAGATAAATAGCAGCAGAATACACAAAGCACGTCACAACACACAATGGTCAATGTAATGTTATTGTTGATCAATTTTATGAGCTGTCTATATTGTAGGCCTTCACATTTAGTTTTCTTCCGACTCTGTGATATTAGAGCATCTGATGTAAAGTGAGTCGTCCTTTCTTTTATGACTCCCTTTTGTGTTATTATTCAAGCGATCGTTCCTTCATGACTTTTTTCTCATTCTTATATTCATCTTCACAATATTATTATAGTCAGTGTGGTAAAACTGAATAAGACAAACAATCAGAAATTGTACTCTTTATAACTGTTGTTATGTAGTACTTTTCGATATGACCAATTAGATAGGCAATTAAAAAATAAATTTTGTCACCTTCCCGTAAACTACCATTTCGAAAAGGCTGAATAAAATTATTTGTAGCATGGACTGTAGTTCCTCATTGCCCGACGTTATATACCGATTTTCATTACATTATCCTCAGCCGTTTTGTCGTGATGCGCGTACATACTTATATGCATACAGACAGACATTCATTACGGAAAATTAAAACGTGCATTTCTTCTTGTTACTGTGGTCACGACCGGTACAGAAATATCATTCTTTATAAATTCTGAGCAATGTACAGACAATCTTTTTTTTAAGTTATATTGAGATAAATGAAAATTATTCAGAATTGTCTCCAAAAGGCTCCTAAAATATCTAGAAAAGTCACTAGTCGTTATCATTGACATTCTATCACTAAATTACTAAAAAAGACTCCATATCTAGCGCCTAGTCTCTAGAATCGAGTAGACTGATGTGAACGAACACGAAAATAGCACGCGAGAACGAGAGATTGACGATCGATATACGCGTCGCGATATACAGGTTTCAATAAACATCGCACATTCGCGCACATTTCTCGTATTAATAAACGTAGATATTTCGTTTGAAAGCGGCCAATGAGCGAAGGACTTCCGGACACTCGCGTAAAAAAGGTGAAATGGTGGGGTTTGAAAACAAATGTTGTAAGTCCACCAAAAAATAAGCTAAAATCGGGAGAAATAATAGAATAATCGGAAGGCGGGAAAAACTGTCGAAAATCGGGAGTCTCCCGCCTAAATCGGGGAAGTTGGCAGGTATGGAGTTAGCAAAGAATGTATTCTTTCTCGCACTCTCTTTCCACCCGCACTCTTTCCCGCCTTCAACGCGACGACGACACGCAAAAACAATTTTTTGTTTGCCTCTAATAAGGGTACACAATTTTACACCGCGACCGCACTTGCCGCAATTCCTGGTAATACTAATTAAATTATGTCGTTCAATGATCAGAATTAAATTAGCCTAGTTGTCGATAAAATCGCTTATAAACTTCTTCACCTGAATGTCACAACCTTCACAAACAGCCATTGCAAACCAACAAGAAGACAGCTGTACAAGCAACAGTTGGCAGCATTGTCGTTCCTCTCGGCACTTCTAGTCGTGTTTTACGAGATATACAAGGCCGGGACATAGCTACTAATTTGTCGCTGCAAAAGCGGCCCGACCGTGTTCACGGTTTGGCCGCTAGATGTCAGGTTTCCGTTTATTCTTGGCGGACTTGAACATTGTGATATGCGGAGTAATTGTGATGCTGTGTTGATTTTGTGCGATTTATTGTGAATATTGTTTCTGTCGGTGAGTGTCTGTGAGGTTGAGAAGAAGATGCATTGTTGTGTACCTCTCTGTATTTCGAATGACACTAAAAAAGCATGAAAATTGATGTTCCATAGATTCCCTTCCGAGTGCGGTTTAAGGGAGAAACGGAAGCAAACTATTTCTAGGCAAGGTGATATAGTAGGATCTCTTTACCTAGCAATTCTTCTCATAAAACAGATTTCAGTGTAAGCACATCAATCAAATTCCCTTCTGTTTTCATTGTGTATCCTGTTCACAAACAGGAAAATGTCAAACGCAGGAAGCGTCTAGTTCCCAAGAATGATGTATTGCCATCAAAATTTAGTAAAACATCCGATTCAGATAACGACGAACATACCATATCTTCATACGTCAGCCACAAACGAAAAAGAATTACAAATCTTGTTTCTATATCCAGGAAAGTCTAAGAGAATCTCAGTTAAATCTAAAAAATATACGGATGAGAAAATTAAATACCAGATTACAGAATATAATCTGTAAATTGAGAAGTAGGGTACGGGTAATGAAATCAGAAAAAAGTTTTACGGTATCTGAACTTGAGCAACAAGCAAACCAAATTGAAAAGCATGCTAAAATTGGTCATTTAGGAGATTTATTCCTGTTAGAACGAATTTAATTTTTTTCTTCTTCTTTCTTCATCCGTTTACCCCCCAGGGTCGGTTTTTCCCTCGGACTCAACGAGGGATCCCACCTTTACCGCTCAAGGGTAGTGTCCTGGAGCACCAGACTTTGGTTCGGGGGGTACAGCTGGGGAGGATGACCAGTACCTCGCCCAGGCAGCCTCAGCTGCTGTGCTGAACAGGGGCCTTGTGGAGGGAAGGGAAGATTGGAAAGGACAGGCACGGAAGAGAAAAGAAAGCGGCCGTGGCCTTAAGTTAGGTACTATCCTGGCATTTGCCTGGAGGAGAAGTGGGAAAACACGGAAAACCACTTCGAGGATGGCTGAGGTGGGAATCGAAACCACCTCTACTCAGTTGACCTCCCGAGTCTGAGTGGACTCCGTTCCAGCCCTCGTACCACTTTTCAAATTTCATGGCAGGGCCGGGAATCGAACCCGGACCTCCGGGGGTGACAGCTAATCACACTAACCACTACACCACAGAGGCGAACACAAATTTAATTTTACGAGAAGAAAAAAGAGAAATACCGTGAAACGACGCTAAATATTTGCGTAACGGGCATAACATCGCTCACCAAACAGCGGCTTCAATACGAATGTCAAAATATCAGAAGTGCGGAGGAAGAGATTGGATCGCTGATAAGTGGTGAAAGGGCGAATAAACCCAAAGTTATTTATGACCGCAATCTCGATCCACTTATCGGATACTCTGAGGCACAATTAAAGGAACCGGTAAGAAGTGACAAACTCGCTGTCAGATTTCTCTGCTTATTTCGTGAATTACTTATTTCGTTTAAGCATATTGTAAGAAATACGTTGTAGAAAATAATGCAAACAATTGATCTTTGTCTATCTTTGATCTCATATCTGTTTGCTGCCTTCTGAAATTACTAGTTTTAATGAACTTTTATAGTTTTTCATATTCGAATATGTTGCAATGAGCGGGCGAGACAGATCAGTAAAGAGAACTCTAGCGGCACTTGCCGGAAGTATCTCGAGGATGAGTCTAGTGTGCTGTATTTCCCGCCCTTGTGTATCTCGTAAGCAACGTTGTAGTGCGACAGTAAACTCGCGTGCGCCACCTGGTGGTGGCTCGTGTTACTAATCCTTGCGTGTCCCTTTCTATAGTTGTATCTGTCATATGTGGAAAAGAACACACTTTAGCAAAAACACAATTACAAGTCAGTATAGGAAGAGGGAGCTACAGAAAGAAGAGGCAAGAATAAAATATGAAGTGCAAAACAAGGACAATCCCCATACACGGCTCTCTCCTCATCAATTCCCCTATATCTACTCAAAGCCCCGATGAGCTCAATCCTAGTTACCAGCTTCGTCAAGAAGGCAGGCATCACTACTCATTGAGGAGCCATCTTGACATCTTCAATTTTCATGTGGCATTATATAGGATGAAAAGGAAAACGCATAAAAATGGAAGAGACAAAAAGATAAAGCTGAATATAAGTGGTAAAAGTCTAAGAACACAACATAAATATAGAGGAGGAAAGGAGCCCTGTGGGTACTGGATTATTGTGGATAAATATCCAAAATATAATATAGAAAATGGTGGTTATCCTCCTAATTACTAAATACATTCAAACCGTCTATTGTGAGCAACTTTGAAGTATTTGCAAGACGAGGAAAAATTTAAAATGAATTATCACTTGAAAAACGAGTCCACATCCATACGAACATGTACATACTCTACTGTATTGTATCGCATTGTAATAACATGTGCATAAATTTACTTGTGTTAAAGTGTAGTGACTGTTATTCAACTTTGATTTAAAGATGGTTTCCACCTTTCAGTACTTGAATTAGACGGACCATTACAATGAAATTTATAAATTCTGACTGTTATTGTGAAATGTTCGACCCTCCACCAAATTGAAAGATTTAATAACCTTACAAACAGAGCTTTATTTCTATTATGGTACATATGTCGCCATTTTTACTTAACTGATTACACACAGCCTCCTAGACCTTAGAGACTGCCAAATATAAAAAATGTAAAAGAACATCTCAGTCAGTGTTCCCAACATTCTCTCAGCAAGTTAACAGATGTGGAACAGTTAATTTTCAGTCCTGGGGACATCATCAATTCTGCTCACATTTGATATAAACAAAATGACACAGAAACAGACAAGTTCAAGTAAATCCAAATCTCTTTTTGGCACTTTATCAATTCTTCCATTTTCAGTCTTGTTTACTTCTCCTGCCATCACTCACATTATCCCACGACACATCACCAACTTCTATCACAGTCTGCTCAGTCATCCTTTCGCTGCCTGGAACAGAAGATTTAACCTCTGATGTAAGTTCACTACCTTTACCTTTTAGGAGAAGGTAGTCTTTGAACTGGGAACAGAACTAATCCAGAGGCAGTCTTAAGGCAAATAAGATGGGTGACTCCATTTCCAGGCAGAAGTTCTAGGAACTTTCCTAAAGGCCAGTCCAGCGTCTTTGAGTTATTTCCAGCGAGAACATCATCAACCTGAACATTTTTTAGTTTCTTGGCATCCGTATCCTGTCGCAGTTGACCCAAATAATCGCTGCAGAACCTCTTTCTCAGAGTCTCCTTCAGTGTTAATCTGTACTTCAACCTCTTGAGGACTCGACATCAATATCAGGCACAGCAGCTTCATGAAGAAATGTGGCAGGTGTTATTGCTCCTAGTTCATTTGAATTATCAGCTGTACACGTCAGAGGTCTTGAGGTTACTACACTAACAATGGTATAGCACTGTTTCCACCTCGGAGTAGGTAAGAAGATATTCTCTGAAGGTATTCTCCAAAGGAACTTCTTCATAAGTCCTACCAGTCAGCAGTTGGTGAGTTGAATTTCCATTTTATTATCTACACTGAGCAGTACTCTTACACATTTGACCAAAGTCAGTTATCACTGAACATTACAGCTGGTCGTCCTCTCCTGGCTATAAATTGACAAAATGCTTGCAAAAATGCATCTGTTGATAATGATAGGAGTAGCTCTAAGTGGACAGCTCTGGTGTTTCTACATGAGAATAAGCAAATCCATGCCTTTTCATAGTTTTTTAGATAAAGGGTCCAGCTATGTACACACCTAACACTTCAAAGGCAGTAGCATCTCTTGCACATTCTGCTGGGAGTGGAGGAGTGGATAGTACCAATGGTTTAGCTTCCTGGCACTTGCAGATGATGCTTTCTGTTAAAACTGACCATAAAGTTCTTCCTCATATCACCCAGAATCTTTCCCTCATAATCGATAGCAGACCTTGAACTCTAACATGACACCTTCGAACATGAACATCATAATCAGCCGTGACACAAAGGGGTGATTTTGGGTAAAAGTACGGAATACTGGAAGTCATGACTGTGAGGTCTATTGGAGATCTTGGTTCGTAAGCGGAAGGCGCCGTTGTAATCTTCAACGGGTTGTAGACTGGAGGTTCTGGGGTCCACAGTACTGGGAAGTGCATCTTTCTGTACTAGTTTTGAGACCCTTAATTCAGCAGAGGTAACTTCTTCAGTGGAAAGGGATCCATTCTTCATAAAATGCTCAGAGGTAACCACTCTACAATTATTTACAAACTGACACATCAAAGCAAACATTCTGATGGTTTTCTCACTCTTTGAAAAGTACCTGTAGTACCAAACACATGAAAGAGAATCAGCTTCTAAACGAAGCACAGAGGAAACAACAGTAGGCACTTTCTTTCTTTCTTTCTTTCTTTCTTTCTTTCTTTCTTTCTTTCTTGAATAACAACTTCCTCTTCATAGTTCACTTTGGCCGAAGGCCAGCAACTATTCTGGTCTCTCCCACCATGATGATTGAAGCAACCTTTTCCCAGATGGCAGGTCAGCAGGATTACAAAAAATTGGAACATGATATAGCACATGATGCCACTGTTCAACTCGAGTCAGCTTCCTTACCTCATTCACCCGGTTCCCCACGAAGGTAGCTCACTGATCTCTTCTGTTCTATGCTAAGACTCTAGATGGATCACTCCAGAAATATGATTAACAGTTACTGGGAATATATTCAGTTAGTGATGCATGGAGCCTAGTACCTATAAATGCAGCAAACAATTCTAGAGGGGAAATTATCTTTTGCCTGAATCAACTGTATATTTACTTGCTGAATCACATCCATCCTCAAAAACACAGCTGCAGCCTAGGCATCCTTCCTGGCATCACAGAATATATGCACACTCCATTCAGCAGGTTCAATGATAGAGGGTAGCCATCGTGGGATCTTTAAATATTTCATACATTTAACACCATCTGCCCATTTTGCAAATTAGTTGGTAATGCTATGATCCACATCTTCATCCCACCCAACTTTTAAACTCCATAATTCTCTTAAGATAAGTTTTGGCTCTAGGGTCACAGGAGATGGAAAACCAATTGAATCAAACATCTTATGTGATGTGGAAAGAATTGTCCTTTTGGAAATTTTCTCTGGAAAATTCTGGAAACAGCCCAGGCTTAGTATCTTGTTTTCTGCCCCAGATTAAACCAAATACATTAGTGATACAACCCTCTGTAAGTGAATCTGGATCTGTGAACTCCCATTCATGTAATTCGAACTTGCCATCAGCCATGATAGAGGTGGCTTCTTGAATGAATGTTCTAAGTTGCTCCTCATCATTAAGGCTAGTGACTATATATGTTACGAAGAATTTGGTTGTTTATTTGCTCCTGGCTTCAAAAATGGTGGACACTGGCAGGAAATCAATGTTTTACATGGATTCTGTGGTGTGCAATGCCTGATGGGACAGTGAAGACAAAAGAGTGATGTGTAATGGCGGTAGCCGTATGTATAGTATATGTGTTTGTTTGTGACGTTGTGCAATAAATAGTGCGTCCTATCTTTGTAGTTAATACTAGTTCGGTGAATTAGTTCCTCAACGAAACAATATGGTGACCTCGACGTGATAACGCGTAAAGTAAGAAAAGTTGCGATAGAATACGGTACGTAAGATTTATTTTACCAGTGAACAATCCCGGCACACGACAATGTATAATAAAGGTTAGTGAAACAACGTAAACCAATTCGGGCTTCGTTTACAATGGTGTATAAAGAACTAATGCGAAATTTAACTAGTGAAGTAGTTGAGCTGGAATAGGCACAGAAGATGCTGATGAAATTGGAGAGGTTAAGTGCTGACCTTTCCCCACTAGATGAAAAAATAATAGAACTGACAATGGAACAAGAGGAAGGTGTTTATAACCGTGAGTACAAGGCAATTAAAACATATAGAGACAATTTGGACGAAATTAAGTTAAAGATGACGAATTTATGTACTGAAGATGTAGGCATAGTTAGAGGTCACAGATCGGATATTTGATCTACAGCTAAAAAGAATTTAAAACTACCTAAGTTGGAACTGGCCAAGTTTGGGTGGGGGAAAAGGATTGGTTCGGATTCTGGAGCATGTTTAAAAGAATCCATGATGATTGTGATATAGAATATGAAGATACATTTCAGTATCTGATTCAGTGCACCAAACCTGACGGTCGAGCCAGAGAACTCATAAATATATTCCCTGCCACTGCCGAAAACTATCCAAAGGTTATAGATTGTATGAAGGAACGGTTTGGACGTGAAGATCTTTTGACTTAGTATTACGTTAGGGAGCTTATTGGTAGTGATGGGCAGTCTGAGACGTGGTCTCGAGATTTCTCGGGATTTCTGGAGACTAGCACAGGCATTATTTCTCGCGAGAAA
Source organism: Anabrus simplex (assembly GCF_040414725.1). Taxonomy (NCBI): domain Eukaryota; kingdom Metazoa; phylum Arthropoda; class Insecta; order Orthoptera; family Tettigoniidae; genus Anabrus; species Anabrus simplex. The sequence goes on along the minus strand of NC_090266.1, from coordinate 1,199,151,342 downwards.
TTTCGAGAAATCTCGAGAGCGTTGTCCCCACAATGTACGGCGAGCAGCGTGTCGTAGGCCTGCAGGTAGTCGGAGCTGAATGTTGTTTGTTCCGAATATGCGTATAGCCCACGGGCCTTCTCATTTCCGTAAATACGTGTCAACAAGCGACTAGGGCGTTCGTTTATACCGAGGTCTATTTTGTCGAAGTATAACAATTATAAAGGATACGCGTTCGGGCATTGTATGCACTGGTAGGTACACGAATGAATGGTTTAAGTACAGAACCTGACGGCTACTGTAGGTACACGTAACTTCATACTAGAGGCGTGCATTATTCGAACTCGAGACGAGGCAAGACGCGCCTTGCTGCACATGCAACCACCATTACGCACGAGTGGAATGTGCAATCTAAATTGCTATAGAGTATTCGCGTCATAATTAGGTAGGTACTTCGGTGCAATGTGAGCTGTGTCGAACTGTACGCGACAACTTGAAGACGATGTCCGAAACGCAACGTAAGTCGTGGATGTCGGTTATTTTTAAAAGATGTCACATAGCACAGCCCACTGTGTTGCTTGTTCAAAAGAAGTAAAATACATCGGCAGAAATACTTCTGGGATGATCCGGCACTTACAAACGCATAATATCAATGAAGACCGGGCGAGTTGGCCGTGCGCATAGAGGCGCGCGGCTGTGGTCTTGCATCCGGGAGATAGTAGGTTGAATCCCACTATCGGCAGCCCTGAAGATGGTTTTCCGTGGTTTCCCATTTTCACACCAGGAAAATGCTGGGGCTGAACCTTAATTAAGGCCACGGCCGCTTCCTTCCAACTCCTAGGCCTTTCCTATCCCATCGTCGCCATAAGACCTATCTGTGTCGGTGCGACGTAAAGCCCCTAGCAAAAAAACCAATGAAGAGGAATCGTCACAGAACACCTCCGGCCCGGTCTGAATCACAAGAAACTACCCTGCCGACAACGATTGTGAGGCATCCAGGTAGGATTACATCCTAATAACAATTATTAACAAATTATAGGGGTTATTCAGCTAAGATGTCCACCTGACATAACTCGTGAACAGTTTAAGATACTGGCATTCTGCATTCACTTTCGTTAATGGTAAGGAGCTTATAGTTCAACATGCAGTGCTTTCATAGGATTTTGACAAAATTTATCGTCACACACGTTTCCATGTGAGAACTGCTGATGATAATTATCAAGCTTACACTCGTAGTTACTGGGACGTCGCACAGCTCGCAGCACTCGAGAATCGGTCTCGAGAGCGTTGCCCATCACCCCTGTTACACGTTCCACTCCTGTGTAATGGGGGTTGCATATGTAGCAAAGCACATCTTCCCCGTCTCAGGTTCGAATAATGCACGCCTCTAGTATCCAAGTAGGTGTACATCCTATCTACAGTTATTCGCAAAGTATGCATTGTTATTTACCTAAGATGTCCACCCCAAATAAGTCGTGAACAGTTTAAGATACTGACATTCTGTTTCCGCTTTAGTTAATGGTATTAAGGGGTTCATAGTTGAACATGCAGTGCTTTTCCAGGCGTTTGACAAAATGTATTGGCTCACACGTTTTCATAAAAGAACGTTATTTCACGCAATAACTGCCAATGATATACTGTCAAGTTTACAGTCGTACTTACTGGTACGTCTAGGGTGACCAGATGTTCTGCTTTTCGCAGGATACTCCTTTTTTTAACACCCTATCCTGCGGTCCGCGAAGAGGCTCGAAAATTGTATAAATATCCTGCTTTTTATAAAATATCCTGCGAAATATTTTTGCATTATAAATGGTTTCATTTCTTTTGCAGAATATGGTATATGTAATTATTAATGTTTTAAACAAATGAAAGGGAACGAAAAATAACGAATATTTAATTTAAGATGACTACAGCTTCAAATATAAACACTCCTGTTTCCGGTTGTCGTTGCGGTCGTTACTTTCACGAAGGGAAGAGCAGTTTGGAGCAGTGTACTGAGGAGCTGCTGGCTAGTACTGGCGTTGTGACAACAGCTCTTTCACGGCTTTGAGTATAACGTAGGCAACGGTACTGGTGATTATCCAGATGATCAGGTAGTGTGGTTTAAGCTAGCCGTGGTAATCATGCCGAAAGTTAAAGGTAAATGTGTACTAAAAGCCGAATTGCAGTTTCTCTACCCGTTTATAGTACCAGATAAATCGAAAAGCGACGTTCGCTGCACCAAATGTTCAGCTTTGTTTTCAATAGCAAACGGCGGGAAAAGCGAGATTGTACGACATTTGGATTAAGAAGCACAAACTCGCTGACAATGCTGCTGCATCCAGCTCATTTCTCACTACTTTCTTTCGAGGAGCTGAACTGGGGTCAGCTGAACAGAAATTGGCAGCTTCTGAAGGCAGTTTTGCATTCCATACTGTTAAGCATAACCAAACTTTTCGCTCGGCAGACTGCACGTCAAAACTGCTTCAGAAGTGTTTCGATCCAAAATATTCGTGTGCTAAGACAAAGTGTGAAGCTATTGTCACTAATGTGATTAGTCCATTTGCGATATCCGAAGTGAAAAAGGACTTGGAAAATGTGAACTATGTCTCGGTCTACACAGACTCTTCAAATCATAAATCCACCAAACTTTTCCCCATTCTTGTTCGCTATTTTATTTACAACAAGGGGGTACAGGTAAAATTGTTAGATTTTGAAGAACAGGTAGGGGAAACTGCTGACATTATTTCGTCATTCGTCCTGAAAACGCTAAATGACTTTCATCTTGAAAGGAAAGTGGTTGGACTTTGTGCAGACAACACTAGTACTAACTTCGGTGACTCATCTCGGAAAGGTTCTAAAAATGTTTATTCCATCGTGCAGAAGTCTCTTGAGAAATCGATTGTTGTTGTTGGTTGCAGTGCTCACATAGTCAACAATGCAATACAAACTGCTGTGGACTGTCTTCTAGTTTGTGTTCAAAGTGTAGTGCCAAAAATCTACTCATATTTTCACATTTACACTGTACGTGAGGCCCCGTTGATTGAGTTTTGTGATTTTGTTGAAATTGAGTATTCCAAAGTTCTTGGTTTCAGTAGAACAAGGTGGCTTTCCTTGTTACCTTCCATTGAACGAGTACTGAAGTTGTATCCGGCCCTGAAATCATATTTTGAATCACAAAGCAGGTGTCCAACTGTAATCAAACAGTTCTTTGATGATCCCTTGTCTGAGGTGTGGTTGAATTTTGTGCATACTCAAGCAGCAATTTTTCACAGTGTTATTCAGTTATTAGAGGGGCAACATGTTGTTATGTTGGATACTTGTAAAGTACTTGAGGAACTCAGGAAAATGCTCTCAAATAGGCTAGACTGTGTGTTTGTACCCTCAGTTGTTCAATCTAAACTAAAGAACCCTGAAAATGATGGCTTAGTTAATGTTTCACATTTCTAGAAAAATGTTGAAATATTTTACTCCACTTGCTTGGAATACTTAGACCAGTGGACTTTTCATTTTTCTGAACTCAGTGTGTTAATTTGGGCAGATCTTAATTCTGTGTTCGAATGGAGTGATGTACATAGGTCATTAGATTTTATACTTAAGTACACTGGGAAAGACATATGCGATACAATGCTTTTTGATGAGATTGTTAATGTCAGGGAATATTTCACAGTTACTAAGGTAAAGGAATGGAATTCGTCTCGTACACCAACTCATTTGAGGTGGGTGGAAATATTCACTAATTTTGAAGATAGGAATATTGGCTTCAGGAATATAGGTGATATTGTAGAATTTGTGTTATGCTTGCCTGCAACAAATGCTCCTACAGAACGTCTATTTTCATTAATGAACAATCTTTGGACAGATGAAAAATCCAGGCTAAAGCCTGAAAATTTTGAACACATGGTAATCACTAGGTGCAACTTGGATTATAACTGCGTAGAGTTTTATGACATACTGCGTGGAAACTTAAAGTTGTTGAAGACAATTCATTCAAGTGAAAAGTACGAGAGCTTGTCACAGTGACTTCACACTTCAACGTATTAATGTAACTTTGAACACTGTGTGTTGTAATGTAAACAAATATAATAGCATAATAGGTTAATAGGTTAATAAAATTTGGTGATTTTTGTTATTGGAACATATTACTTCCTTTTTATAGCATCTAAAAATCACATTTAAAAAAGTTTTATGCTGTAGTGAGTAATAATGTATGATTCGTTCTATGCTTTTTACGCTTGGTATCGTTTAACAGGAACGAGAAAAATTGGCGATCAAGTTCGCTGCTAGATCATACTTACGATCAGGTCCTGCTTTTTGTCTCTGGATATCTGGTTACCCTAGGTACGTCGCCAGCTTACGCTACAGGAGGATCGGTCTCGGGATTCTCGCGAGAGTCTCGAGATCTGCGACGTCAGTCTCGAGAGTCTCGAGCGAGAGCGTTTCCCATCACTACTTTTTGGGTTAGTCATCCAGAATGAGTCCCATACGAAAGATAAATCAGGGACAGCCACTTTGTATGATACACTAGAGAGCAAATTAAGAGCATTAGAATCCATAGGTGTACCCAGGGATAAATATGGGTCAGTGTTGTTCCCCTCGTAGAATCGTGTGTACCTGAAGATGTTTTAAGGGTACGGCTCAGAAATCAATCATCAGAGAATGAAGATTTTATCAGTCCACATAAATATAAACTGGAGACTCTTCTTAATTTCCTCAAACGTGAAGTGGAGGGGAGAAGAAAGGATTACCTTTGCGCAGGCAGGTTACGGCTTGGCCGATAGGAAAAAAAAGAGGAATTTCTGAAGACACATCGCTACCAACTGAGATTTCATTGTTCTCTGCCAAATTTGATGGCAAGAAGCGAAATTGTGTGGTTTGCAGCAAACCACATGAGAGTAAGGAATGTCACCTTGCTCAACAAATGAGCTTGGAAGAAAAGCGTAACAAGCTAGCCTAAGAAAACCATTGTTTTGCATGTCTGAAGTTAGGGCACAGCGCCAAGAATTGCAAGGCACACATTCGATGCACCTTGTGCACTAACCCTCATGTTGTTATTGTGCCACAAACTAAATGTGAAAGCGGCTGAAAAGAAACCTGAACCTAGAACTCTGGAAGGTGGGGAAAACCAGAGCAATATCTCCATCAACATTCAGAGTGCCACAAAACAGGTGTTTCTTCAAACATTGTGTATCAAGCTGACACATAAGGGGAAGCAGAAGAAGGTCCGAGCATTGATAGGCAGTGGATCCCAGAGATCCTACATCTTACAGAAGACAGCTGACGAAATGGGGTACAAACCTTTGAAAACAGAGACGATGGTTCATAAGTTGTTTGGAGGCGCTGAGGCCTGTGAAGAAGACCACTATTTGTACACTGTAGAGGTGAGCAGCTGTGATGGTTCATATAGTACAACGTTGCAGTTAATTGATCAGAAGGTAATTTGTGGTAACATTCCAAAGTAGAAGTTTGGGCCCTGGATGAAGATGAGAGAGAGAGAGATATGGTTCTCAGATGTGGGAACTAATCCAGCTGACGTGGAAGTTCTTCTAGGAGCTGATGTTGTTAGAAGTATTTTGATGGATTAAATGCATAAGCTTGAATCAGGATTGGTAGCCGTGACAGGTAGACTGAAGGAAGTAGAGAATGACACTCTAGCTCTATATACAACCTCACTGTTCATTCAGTCTGCCTCGATAGCTGACTTATGGAACTTGGATACCACAGGCATATCTGATCCAGTGGAAAACAAATCGGGAGAAGAAATGGAAGAAGCCGCACTTAACTACTTTCAAAATACAGTAAACGTTAATGGTGATGGCCGATATGAAGTTGCGTTACCTTGGCTGGAGAGCTGTCAGTATCTACGGAACAACAAGGAGATAGCGGAAAAGAGATTAATCTCTGTTTTTAACAGGCTGATCAAGGAAGGAATGTTTGAGGAATACGGTAAGGTGTTTCAGGAGTGGACAAGTGAGGACATCATTGAAAAGATTCCAGAGGAAGAAAACAAAGATCAGTGTTATTATTTACCACACCGAGGAATATTTAAAGACAACTCTACCACTAAGGTGAGACCAGTTTTTAATGGTTCCTGCAAGTCGAAGGATACGCCTTCATTGAACGAGTGCCTAATTTGCTACTACAAATCCCCACACTTCTTTTGATTTTTCGGAAGAATATGATAGGGGTAATCTTGGATATTAGAAAGGCTTTTCTTCAGATATCTGTCCAAGAAACTGACCGCGATTGGTTACTAGTGATGGGCAACGCTCTCGCTCAAGACTGACGTCACAGATCTCGAGACTCTCGACAGAATCTCGAGACCAATCCTCCTGTAGTGCAAGCTGTGTGACGTACCAGTAACTACGACTGTAAAATTGATAGTATATCATTGGCAGTTATTGCGTGAAATAACGTTATCTTATGAAAACGTGTGAGCCAATACATTTTGTCAAACGCCCGGAAAAGTACTGAATGTTCAACCATGAACCATTAACTAAAGTGGAAACAGAATGTTAGTATCTTAAACTGTTCCCGACTTATTTGGGGTGGACATCTTAGCTGAATAACCATGCATAATTTGTGAATAACTGTAGATAGGATATACACTTACTTGGATACTAGAGGCGTGCATTATTCGAACCTGAGACGGGGAAGATGTGCTTTGCTACATACGCAACCCCCATTACACATGAGTGGAACGTGTAACAGGGGTGATGGGCAACGCTCTCGAGACCGAATCTCGTGTGCTGCGAGCTGTGAGACGTCCCAGTAACTACGAATGTAAGCTTCATAGTTATCATCAGCAGTTCTCACATGGAAACGTGTGCGACGATAAATTTTTGTCAAAATCCTATGAAAGCACTGCATATTGAACTATGAGCTCCTTACCATTAACGAAAGTGAATGCAGAATGCCCGTATCTTAAACTGTTCACGAGTTATGTCAGGTGGACTTCTTGGCTGAATAACCCGTATAATTTGTTAATATTATTATTCTTATTATATTATTATTATTATTTCGCTGGATCACAGTAAACAAATGCCAAATTGAACCGTTGAATGAGAAAAATAACAGCGTTCAACTTTAGCCACACACACAAACTTCTACTAACTTTAAAACAAACAGACATAGTTAATATACATACAAAGAAAGAAAAGAACACCACAGATTATAGGCAAAGACAAAAAGAAAAGGACACCACATAAAAACCTACTGTCCAGCCGAGTCATCACCCCTGGTGAGAAGAAGGCCGCCCTCCCGATGATGACTCAAATGGCCCTGCCCGTGGAGACCTCCTGAAAGCCCCAAGATCTAACCAGATGACAATTTTTTCCTCTCACCATTCCATTTCTAAACGTACCCCTTGGACATGCCATGAAGTCCGTCGGATACTCCGGATATGTGACTCCCTCTGATAGGGTCACCCAGTGGTCATCCTCAGTATTTTCATGTCATGTCCCGCCTAAGTATATTTGTCTTGGGCCCTTCCCCACCCCGACTTCTTACGGGTGAGTCCTCCTCACCATTGTCCCTCATTCCTTGCCATCTACACCATCATTTCTCTATACTTCTCCTGCACCACCTTCCAGCATAAAATTCCCAGCCAACTTCACTTACCACTTAAAAATAAACATAGAACACCACATATGCAATCCCGGAGCAAGACTACGCCTTCTACCTAACTGTCCTTGTCGACACGGCACATTCCATCACCGCCATTGTTTTTCTGCTTGACCTACTCCGGATTGCTGAGTCCAGACAACCTTACCTCACCAGCCTTGTCTGTGTTTACATTACACCTCTCCTGTTGAAACTTCATTCTTGCTTCATCCTTGCTTAACCATGCTTGATCTAATTCAATACCAAGCCATACTCTACATTAAATTTGCCATCTCGTCCACCAAACCACAATTTGCCAACTCTCACAAATACATATAGACACCTATGTACTACTTCTCTAAAATACAACATAGTTAAAAGACATACCTCTACCATCGTTTCAACAACTCCACATTATAGCAATGAATACACCACACACCCCTCCATCTCCACAATTCCACCACAGATAGATTTACATATTACAACAATACATACACCATCACCTCACCGTACTTCTCTAACACTCCATTTCCTCATACCACACACACACTTCACCACTTCTTAATTACTTCTCCAGTACCTCATTCCAATAAATAACCCTCCACCAACTTCTCATTATACATCCAATTACTACAACCTTCTACCATCCTTTCTCCGTCACCACATTTCAATCTCCACAATCATAACTCTGCTCGCTCTCCACATTCACGCATTTCATCAATACATAACCATCCACCGACTACGCATTATACATCCAATTACAATATCGCTTCTCATTCATTCAATACCCATACATATTTATACTCCTTGGACATGCCATGAAGTTCATCGGATACTCCGGATATATGACCCCCACAGGGTCACCCAGTAGCCATCCCCACTGCCTTCGTGCCACGTCCATCCTCTAACGAATAATACATCGATACCTAATATTCATCAGTATCTTATACTACAACTCTATACCATCACTTCTCCATCACCACATTTCAACCTCCAATATCCTAACTCTACTCCCTCTCCACACTCACATATTTCATCAATAAATAACCCTCCACCAACTACACTTTATACATCCAATTACAACTTCTGTCATCACTATTCAATACTCTAATGTTTTTTACTTCGAGTAATCACACCCCCTTCATTTCCACCTGTACCCCACATGTCTGTCAATTTTTTATTCCTTCCTGCTTCTTTACCACCTCTCTTGGCCGCCATTTCATCGCTATCTTCAATCTGTTGACTTCCTTTGCCACCAACTTCAGCTCCCTTCAGGTCCCTTAAGCTTCTGCTCCTCTCTCTGCTCCTACTCAGATCAAGACTCCCCCAGGTTGCCTCTGAACTTGCCTTTTTCCCCTGAGCTTCCCTTACTTTACTGCCTTGACTTTCCTGCCTTTCCTCTTCACTGTTTCTGGTCACATTTTCACTTGGTACCTCTCCCTCCTTCTGATCACACAGTACACTGTTACTTTTGGAATTTTGCCTATCTTCCCCACTGATCGCAGCACTTCTCTCTTTTTCTTCATCTTGTTTTATCTTCCTTTCTAAGTCCATCAAACTATTCACCGTCCAGATTCACTTCCAGTCGCTGCCTGACACCACTAGTTCTTGACCTTTGATAGTTGCTCTCAGCCCCTGATTTATAGCTAGAATCCTGTGCTTTCTAAGTATTTTTTCATTTCTAATCGCCTCTCTTCCCACGACTCTCTTAATCCATATTTTTTCCCTCTGCACATTACCCGCATTGCCTATCACACCTTCAGCCATCAGCGTAGAAAACAGTTGAACGTTGATAGGCCTGTTGCCCCTAATTCTTCCCACTCTCTGTACATCGTCTATGTCCACTTCAACTAAAATTAACTTTCATTTTCCCCTGTATTAAGTCCACTACTTTATAGGTTGTAATTACTCTGTCTTCTCTCCGCTCCTCCGGCACATCATAAATAAATAGGCACTTCTTCCTGCGATTTAAAGTGTTAGCTTCCACTTCTGCTTTCAGTTTCTGCGTCTCTTCTTCTAATCGTCCTATTTTCTTTTTCAGTGTTGCCACTTCTGCGGCATTACTCCTCACTTGAGATGTTATATCGTCGGTCCTTTCCCGTAGCCATGCCTTCATTTTCTCGAACTCCCTGGTTTGTTCTTGAATCAAATTTTTCAGTTGCTCAAAGGGGCAGGCTTCTTCAACCACTTCTTTTACAAGGCTTCTGAATTCTTCATAGTCTGGCCATTCCTCATTTCTACTAGATGTTGGACCTAGGTTCAGCTCGACCCCCCAATCCATAGCAACATCATAACCACCGCCGCTGCAAGCAGTAATTCTCCTTTAATCTCCATTTCCATTTTGCACCCACCTGATTTCGCTTCTTCTTTCTTCATTCTCCCCTGCCATCTTCCTATAGTTGCTCTGTATTGTTCAACACCAATCCTTGTCGTTACCACTCCACACAACCTTCCAGCATTCCACACTCTCTCTCCCTACTCCCACTCCCGGGACCCTCCACGCAATACGACCGCGCTCGACCGTGGCTAAAGCTGAACTTTAATTTGTTAATAATTATTATTAGGGTGTAATCCTACCTGGATGCCTCAAAATCGTCGTAGGCCAGGTGACTTCTTTTGATTCAGACCGGGCCGGAGGTTTTCTGTGACGATTCCTCTTCATTGATATTATGCGTTTGTAAGTGCCGGATCATCCCAGAAGTATTTCTGCCGATGTATTTTGCTTCTTTTGAATAAGCAACACAGTGGGCTGTGCTTTGTGACATCTCTTAAAAATAACCGACATTCACGACTTACGTTGCGTTTCGGACATCGTCTTCAAGTTGTCGCGTACAATTCGACACAGTTCACATTGCACCGTCATATATGAAGTACGGTACCTACCTGATTATGACACGAATACGCTATAGCAATTTAGATTCCACATTCCACTCGTGCGTAATGGTGGTTGCATATGCAGCAAGGCGCGTCTTGCCTCGGTCTCGAGTTCGAATTATGCACGCCTCTAGTATCCAGTTACGTGTACCTACAGTAGCCGTCAGGTTCTGTACTTAAACCACTCATTCGTGTACCTACCAATGAATACAATGCTCGAATGCGTATCCTTTATAATTATGTTATACTGCGTCAAAATAGATCTCGGTTTAAATGAACGCCCTAGTCTCTTGTTGACACGTATTTATGAAAATGAGAAGGCTCGTGGTTGGCTATTCGCATATTCGGAACAAACAACATTCAGCTCCGACTACCTGCAGGCCTACGAAACGCTGCTTGCCGCACATTGCGGGGGATAACGCTGTCGAGATTTCTCGAAATTTCTCGCGAGAAATAATGGCTGCGCTAGTCTTTAGAAATCCCGAGAAATCTCGAGACCTCGTCTCAGACTGCCCATCACTGTTGGTTACGCTTCTTATGGTGGAAGGATTTAGAGAGAAGAGAATTAACGGCATTTCGTCACTGCCGAGTAGTATTTGGACTGAACTGCAGCCCATTTTTGCTAGAAGAAGTATTAAATCTACACTTGAAACACAGTACACACTATCGAGACACAGCTGGAAAATTGAGAAACTCCTTTTATTAAAGTATGAAGGCTTTCACGGCCGGTGTCAATATAATAAAATTCTTCCGGGCTGTTATGCCGTGGTCCACTCCTCTCGCTTCTCCCAGACGTTTCGACTACTGCTGCGGTAGTCATCACAGAAGATGAATACAATGCCCGAATGCGTATCCTTTATAATTATGTTATACTGCGTCAAAATAGATCTCGGTTTAAATGAACGCCCTAGTCTCTTGTTGACACGTATTTACGAAAATGAGGAGGCTCGTGGTTGGCTATTCGCATATTCGGAACAAACAAAATTCAGCTCCGACTACCTGCAGGCCTACGAAACGCTGCTTGCCGCACATTGCGGGGGATAACGCTGTCGAGATTTCTCGAAATTTCTCGCGAGAAATAATGGCTGCGCTAGTCTTTAGAAATCCCGAGAAATGAGAGCAGCGTAATATATGCCGCAGTTGTATTACTTCGATCACAGAAGATGACTACCGCAGCAGTAGTCGAAACGTCTGGGAGAAGCGAGAGGAGTGGACCACGGCATAACAGCCCGGAAGAATTTTATTATATAACTCCTTTTATGTTGATAAATGTATCACTTCGGTGGACAATGAGGAAGAATAATGTATGTTATGGAAGAATCTACTGCATTGCTGGGCAGAGCACGGTTCGATCTTCTTAACTGGGAGTACACATGGCTGGATACTTCTTAAAGCAATTCATCTGCTTCTAAGGTAACTTCGGCGTTAGGTCTTCGATGGAATAAATCAAGAATTGTTATTTCTTGTGAACAAATTGACGTATCGAAGATTGATGAGAAGATTACTAGAATAAATGTACTGGCTGCTGCCCAGAGCATCTTTGATCCTATAGGTTTCACCTGTCCTGTGTCTGTAGCACCCAAGTTGCTGTTACAGGAAAGTTGGCAGAAGAAACTGAGCTAGGATGAAGAAATGGAAGACGAAATGAGGAAAAAGTTTGAAAATTGGATTCAAGAACTGGACGTATTGCCTGATATTAAAATTCCTAGGCAAATAGCACCTTGTGAAGCACAGGAATCTTGGAGCCTTTACACATTTTGCGATGAGAGCGGCGTAGCATATGCCGCAGTTGTATTCCTTCGATCACAAGATTGTCAAAACTCAAATGTCACACTTTTACAGGCAAAATCTTGTGTAGCACCTCTGAAGAAAATTACTATTTCTCGGTTGGAAATTTTAGCTTATTAAATTGGAGCTCGTCTTGCTTCCTCCGAAAAGGCAAGTTTAGGAATTGGAGATATCTCAAATTATTATTGGACAGATTCGACAACAGCGCTGTGCTGGATCAAGAGGAAAGAAGTTTGGGGAACTTTCGTGGCTAACTAGGTGAAGAAAATTAAACAGTTGTCGAACCCTGATAGTTGGAATGGTGTGTGGAGTGAATAATCCGGCTGACCTCCCCTCCAGAGGCTGCTCTGCTACCAAACTCCTGATGTCTAAATGGTGGGAGGACCCTCAGTGGCTGAGATGACCCAGTTCTGATTGGCTTGTTGACGATGCCATGCCTGATGGAGAGAAAAAGAAAGGACTTTCTATTGTTTTGGTTTCTGCGAAACCAGAAGAAAAATGTTATCTTCAATATTTTTCGAAGTGTACGAAAGTTGTCAAGATGACAGCTTGGATTTTGCGATTCATCCAGAACACAGCAGGAAAGAGGGGACTCACTTCAAAGGAACTTGAAGTGGAAGAATTGCAAATGGCTGAAACGAGGCTATGGAAGATAGTGACACAAGAGATGCTTGGGAAAAAGAAGCAGACGTCCCTCAAATCTCTCAATGTTTTTGAAGATGAAAGTGGATTACTTCGAGTCAAGACGAGGTTAATAAGGAGAGAGGATGAATAATTATTCCTAACTCCCATTCTGATACCTGCAAATCATAAGCTAGTTCACATGACGATCATGGAGAAACATCTGGAAATGTCTCATGCTGGAGTATAAGTTCTGATCTCTACTTTGCAAGAGCGGTTTTCGATTGTCAATGGTAGAAGAACCATAAGGAAGGTGATTTCTGGCTGTGTCAAGTGTAGAAGATACCAAGTGAAAAGAATTACTACAGAGGTCGCACCTTTGCCAGAGGATCGAATTCGAGACGTTTCTGTTTTTGATATAGTAGGGGTGGATTTGACTGGCCCATTACATCTGCGAGTGGGTGAAAAGGCGTGGATAGTGATATTCACATGTGCTGTTTTTAGAGCTGTACACTTTGAGCACATCAGGACTTTGTTTACTTCAGGGTTCCTTCAAGCGTTACGAAGATTCATTGCTCGGAGAGGGAGACCAAATATTATTTACAGTGATAATGGAAGGAATTGTGTGGAGCTGAAAATGTGTTCAGTGATCTTGACTGGACAAAAGTGAGTGTAGAAGCTAGTTGTCTGAGAATCGCTTGGAAATTCAATCCTCCTACTGCTGCATGGTGGGGAGGCTTTTGGGAACGTATTGTTCAGATGTTAAAGAAGTTGTTGCGACGAATCTTGGGTCGTTCCTCTTTGGATTACGAGGAACTGTTGACAGTACTAATGGATACTGAAGCAGTTATTAATTCCCAACCATTGACTTACTTATCTGAAGACAGTGATGATTTACTATCATTGACTCCAGCAATGTTTCTTCAGGAGATTCCTAGGGTGGGAGTGCCCGATATTGATCACATTGATCAGATAAACCACAAAAAGGGATTCAGATATATGCAGCATCTGAGAACAGAATTACGCAAAAGATTCAGGATAGATTATTTAGGACAACTTAAACCGGAGAAAGGTCAGGCGAACCCTCATGGAGAGTTAAAGTTTGTGGAAGTAGTGATCCTTGGAAGTGACGGAGCACGTAGAATGGACTGGCCTTCAGGAAGAGTGGTTGCTGTATATCCTAGGAAAGACAATTTCGCCAGCGTGGTCAAGGTGAAGACTGCTGGTGGCGAGTTGGACCGGGTTGTGCAGAACGTCTATCAACTGGAAGCAACTCCCATTGCTGAGTGGCAGAATGAAGAAGAGGTCCAGGGGAAGAGCCCTGCTGTGCCTATCTCTAGCAGAACAGTTCCACGAGTGGTTACTACAAGATGTGGGAAGAGATACGAATTCCCTCTCGTCTCAATTTTGTAGATTTTTCTTTGCTTTTGTTTTGTTTTGGTTGTGAGTTTAGCGGCTTTAATCATATGATAAAAAGGTGGGAGAATGTTACGAAAAATTCGGTTATGTTTATTTGCTCCTGGCCCCAAAAATGGTGGACACTGGCAGGATATCAATGTTTTACTTGGACTCTGTGGTGTGTGATGCTGATGGGACAGTGAAGACAAAAGGGTGATGTGTAATGACGGTAGCCATGTGTAGAGTGTATATGTTTGTGTCGTGCAATAAATAGTATGTCCTATCTTTGTGGTTAATACTAGTTCAGTGACTTAGTCCCTTAACGAAACATTATCAACATAAAAGCAATCCAAATAAGCTTTGTGTTCTTGGAATATGCTGAAACTCCCTGATGAAATGAGGGGCTATTCATCTCATGAGCTGATGCAACGTACACAGGTCTAATTTTTTATTACTATTTTCCTTCACTGCATGTCTGTTAGGAATATGACACATGTTATGAACAATCTCTGAGCCAGAAATCCTTTCAATTAAGCCTTCTTAGGGGCCTCTCCTCAAAAACGTGTTCATATTCAGAGTACAAGGCATTAGCCTTCAACTTCCTGACAGTAGAATCCAGTCGTTTTTCTGCAAGGATGTAATTCGATGGAAAACGAGGGGTCTGTCCTTCCAGGGAAGCTGAACTTCACATCAACCTTCACAATTTACCTCTACAGTCTCTTGAAAATGCTTAACTTAAAACTGCAATTCATGCTTTGTTTTCCTGTCAACAGGATCAGTAATACCAATAAACTCCAATTTCCAAAGGTCTGAGATATTTAAATCATCAGTTAGGATAGATGTGCCAATCACAGCAGTTGTAGCTCAGGGCTATTTATTGGGATATTTACTTAAAATGGTCCCACCCAATCTAGTCTCCATAGCTATCAACCTACATGATACACTTCCAACATTTCCAGTGAAGAGTCTAGCAGCAATATCAGCACCAATCAGAATTCCTACAGGACCTGGAGTACGTATGACTTCCTGCAAATTATCATAATAAACTATTTCACTAACCAGTGCCCTACCTTGAATATGATTTACTGTACATTATCACAAATATTGTCTTGGTTCAAGACCTCGAAATTGCACCGAAAATAATTACTGAGACTCACAAGATGAATTCTATATTTTATCATGCTCACAACTGCCAGTTTTTACCTCCAAATAGTGAGTGGAGAATAGTTTCCCTCCTGATAAGTGAATAATTCATTTCCCATGCGGTTTCCTTCAAGATACAGGATTGCTGTGACCCTGTATCAAGAAATGCCTTAACAGTGCATTCAGATTCACTCCCTTGAACCTTCACCTGAAGCATTGGAAGCAACACGCTATAATCATACGTTAGATTGGCTAGTACTTCATCCTTCTGCACAGTCATTAATGACTTCATCCCTGCAGGAGTCACTACTCTATATTATTACTTCCCTTTAAATCTGAACACAACAACATAACGTGACGCTTATCAAAAATTGTAAACGTAGCTTCTAAAGTACACAAACACGAATTAATAATAATAATAATAATAATAATAATAATAATAATAATAATAATAATAATAATAATAATAATAATAATAATAATGCGAAAATAATAATAATAAATGCTGACATAAAATGTGAATGAAGAAATAGTAAAATAACAGAGACACTTAATAATATGAATAAGGAAATAGTAAAATGACGCAGTGGCGGAGAATTCACATCAGAACACGGAAACGTGGCGAGTAACTTTCATACGCAATATTAAATTAAATACAAGGGAACACTTACAGGCCTAAAAATGACAAGTAAGAGAGGAGAATGGAAGGTGCTGGAAGCCTTATGAGGTCCATGGGAACGTGTGACGTTATGGGGGAGAAAAGACTTACAATAATACACCCAACAGACGAATAATTATTGAGAAAATGAACATACAATTCAAAATGAACAAATAAATTGAACTGTGGATTAACTGATACTTGAGATACAAAACAAAAATGTGTAAGGGAAACAATTAAGCTCTTCGGTCACGAACAAACTTTGACATAGAGGTTCACATTAAAGTAAAATTTACGGAATGAAAGGAGGCAACCTCGAAGGAATCAAAAATGTAATTACGCTATTCAAGAAAGAGTGTTACAGTTACTTACAATTACAACTAGAGTTAGAAAAGATCTGCCTCCGAAAACAATACGTTGCGGACTAGCATAATAGCTAAGTCATACAAATGCTCTATTTTGGAAAATGTGGAAAACTAGAGGAAACTGCGGCACACAAGATGATATTTTACATAATTACTGAAGTTACATTAAGTGGGAATAATCCGAAAAACAAGAATGTATTTAAATAACATAAGGCAATAACATAGCGCTTACCTTTTCCGGCTGAAGACCCATTGCGGGACGGACGCAAATCGCGTCCGCCCGCTCCAGTGATCCAAATTCAAGGACGCGGACAAATTAACTCGAACACGCGAGGAGCCACAAACCGGAAATCAAGTGATTACAGCATAATCAATAGCAACACTCCAGTTTGCCACGTTCAACAATTAAAAATCCTAATATACTGGCCAATAAAAACATTTGTATTTTGGCCAATGACAATATTCTTCTAGAATAATCCTTTCTGCTGAATTCGCATATTAGCGGATATTACAAAATGACAGGAAAGGGCCACTTACATGTGGCAAACCCTCTCTCACAAGTCATGTATAACAATTCCACATCCCTTTCTATACTTTACAAAATAATACAATTTAAATCAGGAAATGTAAAAGAACATAATAAATCTTCTTCATAGTCCATTTCTTCATAGGCCTAAATATTTAATAATTTTTAAATAAGAAAACTACATACAATAATTTGCTTTGCATAAATTCTTCAGTTTTTAAATGTTTTTGTTTACCCAGCATGATGACCAGACAAAATTTAAATAACATTGCATAACAAGAAATGATGACAAGAAAAATTAAATGATAACATTACATAACAAGGACTTCTGTTGCTTCACTGATTTCTGTTCACTTCTGTTCAACAACGGCCATATCTCCCCCCCACCCATTAAACTCGTGCAACACTAGAAACAATTACCTTTTAACTTTTACCGAGGGGGTTGTGACCACACATCCTATCCGACACTTGTCACTAGAAACCAATCGGCAGCAGAAAACAGAAGACATTGAAAACGCCATCGTCCGACCGTCCAGAAGAGCTTTTAAAAATTATGAAGGCTGATGGTTGGATTTTCTGTTTTTCTTCCATAACGAACTAAATGAGCACCAAACCGGTGACTCTACAAAGCACTTTAGGGAAGATCGCTCCCACAGTAACACAGGGATTCCTTAGCCCCCCCCCCCAGGAAAGCGCTATTTAAGATTTCAAAAGGAAAAGGAAAGTTAAACTACTAAAAAAGTCTGCCGGAATTTACTGTAGTACCCAAAATTTTTACAGATAATCCCAAGTTATACACCTAAATGAAGATCAAAATCTTACCCCAAAATACATAACTTTTAAATCTACCTAATATGGTCACAAATGACAATACTCATTACAACAAAGGCAATCCTTAATTAAATGTTAATTATAAGGTCCAAAATATTGCTGCGCGGCTTATTAACTAGAATTTTGCTTACAACTAAATAAATCCACAATAAGTACTAAATTAAGTTACCGTGTGCGTTCTTAATCCCAAAACATTAAAAAAAGAACCAGACCGAATAAAAGGAAGAATTTAGATTGTTGCAAGAGAACTCAAAACAAGGAAATAAGTACTTAATTACATTAGCTTGCAACCATATTGAATGAATTGAGGTTAGTAAGTCACTATTCATTTACTATGTCATGTACGCATTAAATGTTTGCATAGATAAACTCACATTACGTATTACGTGTCACACCAGTCAAATTAAAGCGCAATTATGCCAGGAATAATAAATCAAAATCACATTACTTTACTAACAGGAACTCAAAATGAAAAAGTAAAGCGATTCGAGAGTGCGCATACATAAATTCAACTCACTGATATAAATAATATATAGGTACAAGTACAACAATTATATCAGTGATTACCAGACAACCGCACGACACACAAGACTGCCAAGCTTCTCTGTCCTCCAACACACAACATAAACAAGACAAATGCGACGACTCCTGAATCAGCATAACCAACACATGGTAAAAGGCACGGACGACCTCAATACTGACTCCATCTCACATCACAAGAACACAGTACACATACACACACAAAACACCCGTGCGATGACACATCAAGAAGTACCCGCAATAGAAAAGGACAATACATGACCTCAAGTTCACTTGAACTTATCACACGACAATGTGACTCTTAGGGCCAATATCGTACTCCCAGGAGAGGAATGGCCCCTCAGCACCTAAAGCCCTAAATTTCAGTACACACACATGTGCCTTACAAAGGCACCCAAGTCAAAAACACAATTATTTAAAAAGTGGTAGGACAGACACGGCATGGTTACACAAATTTTGAACCGTACTCAGTCTAGAGAATCCCATACTTCTGCAAATTGAGTACATAAATTGTGAAGACACGAAACCCGTAATGCAAGAAATTTTCCCATCGAGAAAATCGAACAAGACCAAACAAGCAGGAAAATTAACTAACTAGCTTAGCTAAATCGCGATACATTCAAAATTTTGCTAGTGACAAATTTAAAATAACAGAAATTAAAATCTTGACAACATGCAGACCTACTATGTTTTAAAAATAATTTATAGCTCAGCATAAGGACACCGAAATGAACGTTTCCAGAAAATCTTCCTAGTAATTATTCGACAATCACAAGGGAAATTATTTTCCATCTAGGCACCTGATACCAAGAAAAGGATTACGAGGAATCTCATATCAGATAAACTAGATTTCAAACATGTCATGAACACAAGTGCAGATCCTTAACCCGTCAAATTTGCCCAAAATGCGCCTCAGCCTAGCTGGTCTATGAATATGATGAGCTCGTTTCACCCTACAAGACTATCACAGTGAATGTAGTTCCCTTCCTAGGAAGTATAGGAACACACGGGTAAATAAATATACGTGACAAGGGAACAGACACTTACACGATGGAAAAGCACAAGAAAAACTAGGAAACCTTTCGAATTAGCAGCTGGCTAGGAAACTGTCCCCAAAATAGTTCCATACCTACTCAGAAACGAACCCAGACACAGCAATAGACCAAAAACACAACATGACCGGAAATTTAAGTACATACCGAGCAAAAACACGACACCAAAATAATTTCAAAAGCTCACACACGTGGAATACTGCCAAATAAAATACAACAAGCGATAGACATGTTTAACGTACTTTGCTAAAACAGGAGATTTACAAACAGAAAAACACTCGAAGAAATAGACGAAAAATTACGAACCTTATCCTCAAAATTATTGCCGAAAATTTACAGAAACAAAAATTTCATAAGAACAAAACAGACTCCATGCTAAAACGTGACCAATACACACACTACAATTTACGTATCTGGAAGAAGAAGATGATTACGACACGAGTAATTTTATAAGATTGAAATTGAGCGCTCATAATCTCGGAGTAAGTCATGCAATCATCTGTCTTCAACACATACGCAATTCAGCTGTTCGGGAGACAACATAAAGTCATGCAGTGAAGTACAGCCCTTAGCATAAATTAATGACAGTCTGAAGCGACAAGTAATCCCACAGATGTTAAGATCAAAACACACGTATCGAAGAAAACTTGAAATAATCAAACATATTGAAATTTATCAAAGAAGACTTCCGGAACGCGAACACAGTACACGAAATGTGAAGATATCACTCTACTACAAAACATGTGGTCAAGCGAAACCTTGTCAAACAAGGAAATTTATTAAAATTAACGAACCCCAAAAAACTTTTTACAAATAGTGACGCACAATTTCCTCCAATTGTTAATTACAAGGTGAAATACCGCAACACAAAACTGCACATCGCGGAACGAAACACACGTGGTGCGTAAAACTCGCGCAGAATAATGAAAAACAAGAACCGGGAATTAAGAATAGACACGTCTAAATTAATTTTGGAAAAGTTAGGCGAGAATGATCATTGTAAATCTTCGCTTTCATAATAAACGCTCTGGTAACAAATGTAAACGTAGCTTCGAAAGTACACAGACACGAAATAATAATAATAATCGTAATAGTAACAATAATATTTATAATAATAATAATGATAATAATAATAATAATAATAATAATAATAATAATAATAATAATAATAATAATAATAATAATAATAATAATAATAATGCGAAATTAATAATAAATGTTGACATAAAATATGAATGAAGAAATAGTAAAATAATAGACACTTGATAATATGAATAAGGAAATAGTAATATAACGCAGTGGCGGAGAATTAACATCAGAACACGGAAACGTGGCGAGTGGCTTTCAATACGCTATATTAAATTAAATACAAGGGAACACTTACAGGCCTAAAAATGACAACTAAGAGAGGAGAGTGGAAGGTGCTGGAAGCCCTATGAGATCCATGGGAACGTATGACGTTATGGGAGAGAAAAGACTTAACAATAATACACCCAACAGACAAATAATTATTGAGAAAATGAACATACAAATATAAATGAACAAATAAATGAACTGTGGATTAACTGATATTTGAGATACAAAACAAACAAGTGCAAGGGAAACAATTAAGCTCTTCGGTCACGAACAAACTTTGACATAGAGGTTCACATTAAAGTAAAATTTAAGGAATGAAAGGAGGCAACCTCGAAGGAATCAAAAATGCCTCCGAAAACAATACGTTGCGGACTAGCATAATAGTTAAGTCATACAAATGCTCTATTTTGGAAAATGTGACAACTAGAGGAAACTCCGGCACACAAAATGATATTCTACATAATTACTGAAGTTACATTAAGTGGGAATAATCCGAAAAACAAGAATGTATTTAAATAACATAAGGCAATAACATAGCGCTTACCTTTTCCGGCTGAAGACCCATTGCGGGACGGACGCAAATCGCGTCCGCCCGCTCCAGTGATCCAAATTCAAGGACGCGGACAAATTAACTCGAACACGCGAGGAGCCACAAACCGGAAATCAAGTGATTACAGCATAATCAATAGCAACACTCCAGTTTGCCACGTTCAACAATTAAAAATCCTAATATACTGGCCAATAAAGACATTTGTATTTTGGCCAATGACAATATTCTTCTAGAATAATCCTTTCTGCTGAATTCGCATATTAGCGGATATTACAAAATGACAGGAAAGGGCCACTTACATGTGGCAAACCCTCTCTCACAAGTCATGTATAACAATTCCACATCCCTTTCTATACTTTACAAAATAATACAATTTAAATCAGGAAATGTAAAAGAACATAATAAATCTTCTTCATAGTCCATTTCTTCATAGGCCTAAATGTTTAATAATTTTTAAATAAGAAAACTACATACAATAATTTGCTTTGCATAAATTCTTCAGTTTTTAAATGTTTTTGTTTACCCAGCATGATGACCAGACAAAATTTAAATAACATTGCATAACAAGAAATGATGACAAGAAAAATTAAATGATAACATTACATAACAAGGACTTCTGTTGCTTCACTGATTTCTGTTCACTTCTGTTCAACAACGGCCATATCTCCCCCCCACCCATTAAACTCGTGCAACACTAGAAACAATTACCTTTTAACTTTTACCGAGGGGGTTGTGACCACACATCCTATCCGACACTTGTCACTAGAAACCAATCGGCAGCAGAAAACAGAAGACATTGAAAACGCCATCGTCCGACCGTCCAGAAGAGCTTTTAAAAATTATGAAGGCTGATGGTTGGATTTTCTGTTTTTCTTCCATAACGAACTAAATGAGCACCAAACCGGTGACTCTACAAAGCACTTTAGGGAAGATCGCTCCCACAGTAACACAGGGATTCCTTAGCCCCCCCCCCCAGGAAAGCGCTATTTAAGATTTCAAAAGGAAAAGGAAAGTTAAACTACTAAAAAAGTCTGCCGGAATTTACTGTAGTACCCAAAATTTTTACAGATAATCCCAAGTTATACACCTAAATGAAGATCAAAATCTTACCCCAAAATACATAACTTTTAAATCTACCTAATATGGTCACAAATGACAATACTCATTACAACAAAGGCAATCCTTAATTAAATGTTAATTATAAGGTCCAAAATATTGCTGCGCGGCTTATTAACTAGAATTTTGCTTACAACTAAATAAATCCACAATAAGTACTAAATTAAGTTACCGTGTACGTTCTTAATCCCAAAACATTAAAAAAAGAACCAGACCGAATAAAAGGAAGAATTTAGATTGTTGCAAGAGAACTCAAAACAAGGAAATAAGTACTTAATTACATTAGCTTGCAACCATATTGAATGAATTGAGGTTAGTAAGTCACTATTCATTTACTATGTCATGTACGCATTAAATGTTTGCATAGATAAACTCACATTACGTATTACGTGTCACACCAGTCAAATTAAAGCGCAATTATGCCAGGAATAATAAATCAAAATCACATTACTTTACTAACAGGAACTCAAAATGAAAAAGTAAAGCGATTCGAGAGTGCGCATACATAAATTCAACTCACTGATATAAATAATATATAGGTACAAGTACAACAATTATATCAGTGATTACCAGACAACCGCACGACACACAAGACTGCCAAGCTTCTCTGTCCTCCAACACACAACATAAACAAGACAAATGCGACGACTCCTGAATCAGCATAACCAACACATGGTAAAAGGCACGGACGACCTCAATACTGACTCCATCTCACATCACAAGAACACAGTACACATACACACACAAAACACCCGTGCGATGACACATCAAGAAGTACCCGCAATAGAAAAGGACAATACATGACCTCAAGTTCACTTGAACTTATCACACGACAATGTGACTCTTAGGGCCAATATCGTACTCCCAGGAGAGGAATGGCCCCTCAGCACCTAAAGCCCTAAATTTCAGTACACACACATGTGCCTTACAAAGGCACCCAAGTCAAAAACACAATTATTTAAAAAGTGGTAGGACAGACACGGCATGGTTACACAAATTTTGAACCGTACTCAGTCTAGAGAATCCCATACTTCTGCAAATTGAGTACATAAATTGTGAAGACACGAAACCCGTAATGCAAGAAATTTTCCCATCGAGAAAATCGAACAAGACCAAACAAGCAGGAAAATTAACTAACTAGCTTAGCTAAATCGCGATACATTCAAAATTTTGCTAGTGACAAATTTAAAATAACAGAAATTAAAATCTTGACAACATGCAGACCTACTATGTTTTAAAAATAATTTATAGCTCAGCATAAGGACACCGAAATGAACGTTTCCAGAAAATCTTCCTAGTAATTATTCGACAATCACAAGGGAAATTATTTTCCATCTAGGCACCTGATACCAAGAAAAGGATTACGAGGAATCTCATATCAGATAAACTAGATTTCAAACATGTCATGAACACAAGTGCAGATCCTTAACCCGTCAAATTTGCCCAAAATGCGCCTCAGCCTAGCTGGTCTATGAATATGATGAGCTCGTTTCACCCTACAAGACTATCACAGTGAATGTAGTTCCCTTCCTAGGAAGTATAGGAACACACGGGTAAATAAATATACGTGACAAGGGAACAGACACTTACACGATGGAAAAGCACAAGAAAAACTAGGAAACCTTTCGAATTAGCAGCTGGCTAGGAAACTGTCCCCAAAATAGTTCCATACCTACTCAGAAACGAACCCAGACACAGCAATAGACCAAAAACACAACATGACCGGAAATTTAAGTACATACCGAGCAAAAACACGACACCAAAATAATTTCAAAAGCTCACACACGTGGAATACTGCCAAATAAAATACAACAAGCGATAGACATGTTTAACGTACTTTGCTAAAACAGGAGATTTACAAACAGAAAAACACTCGAAGAAATAGACGAAAAATTACGAACCTTATCCTCAAAATTATTGCCGAAAATTTACAGAAACAAAAATTTCATAAGAACAAAACAGACTCCATGCTAAAACGTGACCAATACACACACTACAATTTACGTATCTGGAAGAAGAAGATGATTACGACACGAGTAATTTTATAAGATTGAAATTGAGCGCTCATAATCTCGGAGTAAGTCATGCAATCATCTGTCTTCAACACATACGCAATTCAGCTGTTCGGGAGACAACATAAAGTCATGCAGTGAAGTACAGCCCTTAGCATAAATTAATGACAGTCTGAAGCGACAAGTAATCCCACAGATGTTAAGATCAAAACACACGTATCGAAGAAAACTTGAAATAATCAAACATATTGAAATTTATCAAAGAAGACTTCCGGAACGCGAACACAGTACACGAAATGTGAAGATATCACTCTACTACAAAACATGTGGTCAAGCGAAACCTTGTCAAACAAGGAAATTTATTAAAATTAACGAACCCCAAAAAACTTTTTACAAATAGTGACGCACAATTTCCTCCAATTGTTAATTACAAGGTGAAACACCGCAACACAAAACTGCACATCGCGGAACGAAACACACGTGGTGCGTAAAACTCGCGCAGAATAATGAAAAACAAGAACCGGGAATTAAGAATAGACACGTCTAAATTAATTTTGGAAAAGTTAGGCGAGAATGATCATTGTAAATCTTCGCTTTCATAATAAACGCTCTGGTAACAAATGTAAACGTAGCTTCGAAAGTACACAGACACGAAATAATAATAATAATCGTAATAGTAACAATAATATTTATAATAATAATAATGATAATAATAATAATAATAATAATAATAATAATAATAATAATAATGCGAAATTAATAATAAATGTTGACATAAAATATGAATGAAGAAATAGTAAAATAATAGACACTTGATAATATGAATAAGGAAATAGTAATATAACGCAGTGGCGGAGAATTAACATCAGAACACGGAAACGTGGCGAGTGGCTTTCAATACGCTATATTAAATTAAATACAAGGGAACACTTACAGGCCTAAAAATGACAACTAAGAGAGGAGAGTGGAAGGTGCTGGAAGCCCTATGAGATCCATGGGAACGTATGACGTTATGGGAGAGAAAAGACTTAACAATAATACACCCAACAGACAAATAATTATTGAGAAAATGAACATACAAATATAAATGAACAAATAAATGAACTGTGGATTAACTGATATTTGAGATACAAAACAAAAAAGTGCAAGGGAAACAATTAAGCTCTTCGGTCACGAACAAACTTTGACATAGAGGTTCACATTAAAGTAAAATTTAAGGAATGAAAGGAGGCAACCTCGAAGGAATCAAAAATGCCTCCGAAAACAATACGTTGCGGACTAGCATAATAGTTAAGTCATACAAATGCTCTATTTTGGAAAATGTGACAACTAGAGGAAACTCCGGCACACAAGATGATATTCTACATAATTACTGAAGTTACATTAAGTGGAAATAGTCCGAAAAACAAGAATGCATTTAAATAACATAAGGCAATAACATAGCGCTTACCTTTGCCGGCTGAGGACCCATTGCGGGACGGACGCAAAACCCGTGCGCCCGCTGTAGTGATCCAAATTCAAAGACGCGGACAAATTAACTCGCACACGCGAGGAGCTACAAACAGGAAATCAAGTGATTACAGCATAACGAATAGCAACACTCCAAATTGCCACATTCACCAAATAAAAATCCTTATATACTGGCTAATAAAAAAAATTGTATTTTGGCCTATGACAACATTCTTCTAGAATAATCCTTTCTGCTGAATTCGCATATTAGCGGATATTACAAAATAACAGGAAAGGGCGACTTACACGTGGCACACCCTACCTCACAAGTCATGTATAACAATTCCACATCCCTTTCTATACTTTACAAAATAATACAATAAAATCAGGAAATATAAAAGAACATAAATCGTCTTCATAGTCCAATTCTTCATAGGCCTAAAAATT
Organism: Anabrus simplex; assembly: GCF_040414725.1. Lineage (NCBI taxonomy): Eukaryota > Metazoa > Arthropoda > Insecta > Orthoptera > Tettigoniidae > Anabrus > Anabrus simplex. The sequence continues at coordinate 1,199,125,056 of NC_090266.1, read as the reverse complement.
TAATAATTTTTAAATAAGAAAACTACATACAATAATTTGCTTGGCATAATTTCTTCAGTATTTTAAATGTTTTTGTTTACCCAACATGATGACCTGATAAAATTTAAATAACATTGCATAACTAGAAATGATGACAAGACAAATTAAATTATAACATTACATAACAAGTACTTCTGTTGCTTCACTGATTTCTGTTCACTGCTGTTCAACAACGGCCTCAAAAATCAAACACCTTTGCTTAAAGGTACACTTTTTTGCCACATGGTTTGGTTTAATGCAAATTAGACAATATTTCTTATCCTTAATAATTTCAAGTTTTCCAATGGGGCATATCACGTGCTTATTAGCAGTCGGTGCTACTATGATGTATATCACTGCAAGATATACAAGCATAACATTTATTTTCCTGTAACAAGGGTAAACTCGGGAACATCTTGCCTTAAATATGATTTAGGACGGCTGTTTTTCTGCACTATTTTTACCCTAACAGCTGACTGTTTAAAACCAGACATGGCAACATGTTTCCTTTTCACATTTTGAATTTCAGTCTTCATGAACAACATGAATTTAGTAAGCTGTTGTTCTGCATTACCTAAATCACTATACACTGACTGACAGAGCAAATGCAACACCAAGAAGGAGTGGTCAGAACTTTATGCCAATTGCAGGGTAGACTGACGTCACTGAGGTATGCTCATGATGTGAAATGCGCCGCTGTGCTGCGCACGTAGCGAACGATAAAAGGGGACACGGCGTTGGCGAATGGCCCATTTCGTACCGTGATTTCTCAGCCGACAGTCATTGTAGAACGTGTTGTCGTGTACCACAGGACACGTGTATAGCTAAGAATGCCAGGCCGCCGTCAACGGAGGCATTTCCAGCAGACAGACGACTTTACGAGGGGTATGGTGATCGGGCTGAGAAGGGCAGGTTGGTCGCTTCGTCAAATCGCAGCCGATACCCATAGGGATGTGTCCACGGTGCAGCGCCTGTGGCGAAGATGGTTGGCACAGGGACATGTGGCACGTGCGAGGGGTCCAGGCGCAGCCCGAGTGACGTCAGCACGCGAGGATCGGCGCATCCGCCGCCAAGCGGTGGCAGCCCCGCACGCCACGTCAACCGCCATTCTTCAGCATGTGCAAGACACCCTGGCTGTTCCAATATCGACCAGAACAATTTCCCGTCGATTGGTTGAAGGAGGCCTGCACTCGCGGCGTCCGCTCAGAAGACTACCATTGACCCCACAGCATAGACGTGCACGCCTGGCATGGTACCGGGCTAGAGCGACTTGGATGAGGGAATGGCGGAACGTCGTGTTCTCCGATGAGTCACGCTTCTGTTCTGTCAGTGATAGTCACCGCAGACGAGTGTGGCGTCGGCGTGGAGAAAGGTCAAATCCGGCAGTAACTGTGGAGCGTCCTACCACTAGACAACGCGGCATCATAGTTTGGGGCGCTATTGCGTATGATTCCACGTCACCTCTAGTGCGTATTCAAGGCACGTTAAATGCCCACCGCTACGTGCAGCATGTGCTGCGGCCGGTGGCACTCCCGTACCTTCAGGGGCTGCCCAATGCTATGTTTCAGCAGGATAATGCCCGCCCACACACTGCTCGCATCTCCCAACTGGCTCTACGAGGTGTACAGATGCTTCCGTGGCCAGCGTACTCTCCGGATCTCTCACCAATCGAACACGTGTGGGATCTCATTGGACGCCGTTTGCAAACTCTGGCCCAGCCTCGTACGGACGACCAACTGTGGCAAATGGTTGACAGAGAATGGAGAACCATCCCTCAGGACACCATCCGCACTCTTATTGACTCTGTACCTCGACGTGTTTCTGCGTGCATCGCCGCTCGCGGTGGTCCTACATCCTACTGAGTCGATGCCGTGCGCATTGTGTAACCTGCATATCGATTTGAAATAAACATCAATTATTCGTCCGTGACGTCTCTGTTTTTTCCCCAACTTTCATCCCTTTCGAACCACTCCTCCTTGGTGTTGCATTTGCTCTGTCAGTCAGTGTATAATGGAATTTGCTGCCATACACTTAAAAATTCTTTCATCATGCATGATTCCAGCAAAAGGCAAAGGATTGCTGCACATTTCCCAGTTGTGACACTAAGAGATTTATGTTCTCTTAAATGACACCCCAGGTTATCCTACATCTCCGTGAGGTAATGGCATACTTTACTAGCAGAATGGGTCAAACTGTGAAGATCCCTGATATATACTTTAATTAGAAGATACTCCCTACTAAAACGTTTTTGAAGTGCCTCTGTCACTAACTGTAATTGTCATCTGTAACTGGCAATGAAGCTTGAATCAGATAATAAAATAATAATAAAATATATTTAATGTATCTACTGGTGCAATCTCTATATTATCATGGAAATGGTTCCAAAATGGCTACATATTTCTCATTTGACCATCGAACTTACAAAATTTTGTGGTTGAGAGCTTGATTTTCCTATTTACTTGAGCAACATTTGCTGAATCTTCACTTGCGTGGACTGTCGTTCTAGGGAATCGATTTTTAAGCACCGTACATACTTTTAACAGTTCGTACTTACTGCAGTACTTGATGGCCGATAGCACCTCTTGTTCTAGTTCTTCCTCACTAACACTGTTATCCAATATCAATTCCATAACTTCTTCATTCTGGGCATTGATATTCTTAAAATATTGTTCCAAAGAAGCAAATGCTACACAAGGTTCTCTCTTCAAGAATCTTATTAAGAGTAATGGAATGTTGAGTAAACAAAGCTCTGTCAATTTTTCTTCTACTTTTAATCTTCTTCATTGCGGAAGTAATCACAAAACACTGACGAGAAAAACTATTCTGCTGTCACACTTGGGTGCCAAATGTCAAATGTTTGGCCCTCTATCAAATGGAAAGATTTAATAAACTTAAAATAACAGAACTTTGTTTTTTATAATAGTACATACTCGCCATTTTTACTTAACTGATTACACACATCCTCCTAGATCTTAGAGGCCACCAGATTGAAAAATAATAAAACATCTCGTTGTTCTCAACAGTTATTTAGTTGCCTAACTTTACTACAGCAAAAAGGAAAATGTTGGAGAGGCAGTTGGTAGGAAGAAGGAAATGATTACAATGAAAGTTAAAAAGGATGTCATTGAGGAGTACGAACAAGGTGTGTTTGTGACCAATATTGCAAGATTTTACACAAAGTCTAAAAAAGAAAGAACTAAAGTGTCTGGATGCAGCAAAAGGAGTCATGAGAGTAGTGATGGGCAATGCTCTTACTTGAGACTCCTGAGACTGACATCACAAATCTCGAGACTCTTGCGAGAATCTCGAGACCGATTCTCCTGCGCCGCGATCTGTGCGATGTCCCAGTAACTACAAGTGTAAGCTTGATAGTAAATCATACGCAGTTATTGCGTGAAGTAATGTTCTGATATGGAAACGTGTCTAAAGATAAATTTTGTCAAAAGCCTGCAAAAATACTGCATGTTCAACTATGAATCCCTTAATACCATTAACGAAAGTGAAAACAGAATATCAGTATCTTAAAATGTTCATGACTTATTTGAAATGGACATCTTAGCTGAATAACCCTGCATAATTTGCGAATAACTGTAGATGGAATGTACACCTACCTGGATACTAGAGGCGCGCATTGTTCGAACGTTACATGGGGCAAGATGCACCTTGCTGCATATGTAATCACAATTGCGCATGATTGGAACGTATAATCTAAAATGACTGAGTTTGCTCCAATTCTTTCGACAGGGTAGTGATGGGCAACACTCTCGAGACTGATTCTCCAGTGCTGCGATCTGCGCGGCATCGTAGTAACTATGAGCATAAACTAATAGTATACCATCAGCATTCTCATTTATGGAAATGTATGTGCTAATAAATTTTGTCGATAGCCTAGAAAAGTAGTGCATGTTCAACTATGAGCCCTTTAATACCATTAACGAAAGTGAAAACACAGTGTCAGTATCTTAAAAGGTTCACAAGTTATTTCAGGTAGACATCTTAGCTGAATAACAGTGTGTAATTTCTTAATAACTGCAGATAGGATGTACAGCTACATGGATACCTAGCAATTGTTGTCTACAGGATAGCTTCTTTTGATGCAGGCCAGCCAGAGATTTTCTGTTACAATTCCCCTTCAGCGGAACTGTGTGTTTTTAAGTGCCGGATCATTCCAGAAGTATTTCTGCTGGCGTATTTTACTTCTTTTGAATAAACAACATAACAGGCTGTGCTGTGTGTCATCTCTTCAAAATAACATCCATCCACGACTTGCCTTGTGTTTCAGGTATAATCTTAAAGTTGTTGCGTACAATTCACCCAAGTACACATCGCACCGCCATATACCGAAGTACCTATTTATGACATGATACTCTATAACATAATTTCCTACATCACCAAAATATCACTAAACACAAGAATTGGTCATAGTATTTAATGGGGGTCTGATAATGATGTACATCTACCTGTTAAACGAATTGGAGCAAACTCATTTTAGATTACACATTCCATTCATGTGTCATGGTGATTGCATATGCAGCAGGGAGCATCTTGCCCCATCTAACGTTTGAATAATGCAAGTCTCTAGTACCCACGTAGGAGTACCTGCAGTAGCTGTCAGTTTCTGTACCTATTCGTGTACTTACCACTGCTTACAATGCAAGAATGCATATCCTTCATAATTATGTTACACTGCACCAAAGCAGACCTCAGTAGAAGTGAAAGAAATGAAAGCCCTAGTCGCTTGACACGTATTTACAGAATGGAGAAGGTCAATGGTTGGGTATTCGCTTGTACATGGTGCTCGCCACACAATGCGGGGCAACACTCTTGTGATATCTGCATTTCTCGCGAGAAACAGTGCCTGTGCTAGTCTTGAGAAATCTGGAGACCCTGTCTCTGACTGCCCATCACTACATGAGGTATCAAGGCAACGGCCATGTGTTCTAGGAAAGTTGAATCTTGTAGGGATAATTTTATATCAATATAGTCCGGCTCCATGGCTAAATGGTTAGCGTACTGGCTTTTGATCACAGGGGTCTCAGGTTCGATTCCCGGCAGGGTCGGGAATTTTAACCATCATTTGTTAATTTCGCTGGCACAGGGGCTGGGTGTATGAGTTTTCTTCATCATCATTTCATCCTCATCACGACGCGCAGGTCGCCTACGGGAATTAGATCAAAAGACCTGCACTTTGTGAGCCAAACATTTCCTCGGACACTCCCGGCACTAAAAGCCATACACAATTTCATTTCATATATCAATACATATTTTTGTGTTGTGGAGCAAATCATCCACAATTCAATTATTTCTTACGGGAAAATTTGCTTTGATATGTGAGTACTTTGTATTGCAAGCACATATACAGAATGAATTATGCTCGCATTCCAAGGCTTTACTGCATTTGCCTGTGGATATGTCTTTACCTCTCTGATCATAGTAAAATTATTGTATTTTAAAGGCAAATTGAATTTTTATGACCTCCAAGTTATTGATATAATTGAATGTTTCCTGAATACTAGTCTACATGTAGTACAGTACACTCGTATTGTTGCTCGTGAATTTTTGTGCTTTGTTACTAAACTTCTTCAGTAATGGTATGGTGCCCTCCTAACGCCATAATGGTAAAAAAAATAATTTAAGGTTAACAGGGCTGTGAAGTGCATGATATACACTGACTGACAGAGCAAATGCAACACCAAGAAGGAGTGGTCCGAACTTTATGCCAATTGCAGGGTAGACTGACGTCACTGAGGTATGCTCATGATGTGAAATGCGCCGCTGTGCTGCGCACGTAGCGAACGATAAATGGGACACGGCGTTGGCGAATGGCCCACTTCGTAACGTGATTTCTCAGCCGACAGTCATTGAAGAACGTGTTGTCGTGTGCCACAGGACACGTTTATAGCTAAGAATGCCAGGCCGCCGTCAACGGAGGCATTTCCAGCAGACAGACGACATTACGAGGGGTACGGTGATCGGGCTGAGAAGGGCAGGTCGGTCGCTTCGTCAAATCGCAGCCGATACCCATAGGGATGTGTCCACGGTGCAGCGCCTGTGGCGAAGATGGTTGGCGCAGGGACATGTGGCACGTGCGAGGGGTCCAAGCGCAGCCCGAGTGACGTCAGCACGCGAGGATCGGCGCATCCACCGCCAAGCGGTGGCAGCCCCGCACGCCACGTCAACCGCCATTCTTCAGCATGTGCAAGACACCCTGGCTGTTCCAATATCGACCAGAACAATTTCCCGTCGATTGGTTGAAGGAGGCCTGCACTCGCGGCGTCCGCTCAGAAGACTACCATTGACCCCACAGCATAGACGTGCACGCCTGGCATGGTGCCGGGCTAGAGCGACTTGGATGAGGGAATGGCGGAACATCGTGTTCTCCGATGAGTCACGCTTCTGTTCTGTCAGTGATAGTCACCGCAGACGAGTGTGGCGTCGGCGTGGAGAAAGGTCAAATCCGGCAGTAACTGTGGAGCGCCCTACCGCTAGACAACGCGGCATCATAGTTTGGGGCGCTATTGCGTATGATTCCACGTCACCTCTAGTGCGTATTCAAGGCACGTTAAATGCCCACCGCTACGTGCAGCATGTGCTGCGGCCGGTGGTACTCCCGTACCTTCAGGGGCTGCCCAATGCTATGTTTCAGCAGGATAATGCCCGCCCACACACTGCTCGCATCTCCCAACAGGCTCTACGAGGTGTACAGATGCTTCCGTGGCCAGCGTACTCTCCGGATCTCTCACCAATCGAACACGTGTGGGATCTCATTGGACGCCGTTTGCAAACTCTGGCCCAGCCTCGTACGGACGACCAACTGTGGCAAATGGTTGACAGAGAATGGAGAACCATCCCTCAGGACACCATCCGCACTCTTATTGACTCTGTACCTCGACGTGTTTCTGCGTGCATCGCCGCTCGCGGTGGTCCTACATCCTACTGAGTCGATGCCGTGCGCATTGTGTAACCTGCATATCGGTTTGAAATAAACATCAATTATTCGTCCGTGACGTCTCTGTTTTTTCCCCAACTTTCATCCCTTTCGAACCACTCCTTCTTGGTGTTGCATTTGCTCTGTCAGTCAGTGTAAAATTATTGTCTTAGCAGAATTTCATAATGACATTGGACCAAAAGAGCATGAATGAAATCAAACAACCAAAACTGTCATTAACAATTAAAGGGTTTGCATCTGAAAATACCTGTCTCCAGAATCAGTGATTTTTCATGTTTTCAGTTATTCTTGCATATGAAACCACACATGATCATGTGTCTGTCTGTTAGGTTATCAGCCCAGAGGCTGGTTGGATCCTCAAATAGCACCACCAAAGGCTATGCATTTATAGGGAAACAGCAAAAACCAATGGCAGAGCCCAAATGAGGCGTACTAGGCAAGATGAGGAGTGAGGTAGTTTGCCATTGCTTTCCTCACTGGGCCAGAATGTACCACTGCAGCACGACTGACCCTATGAGCAACACCTTTCATAACACTCAGACACAACTTGTGCTCTGAATGTCATTACTCAGCACCACCCATACCCCAGCAACTTCCATATTGTCACAGCCATGGATGAGACTGGGACTTCAGTGGAAGCTACATTTTGCTCTGGCCTGTGCCAAGAGACGGATACAAGAGTACTGCATCCATCAAGAAATGGAAACAGGCATATACCTGATCATATGATGTAAATTCAATCTAAATACAAGCATTTCCCATCTTCAAAATCTTGTTTTACTGTATATGTAGCATCCTATGATGCTAAGAGCAAAAGAGGATTTAGCTCAAAATTAGATTTTCTTTGATTCAAGACTGATGAGATTTTCTTAAGAGTTTCTAGTCGGAGCTTATTCATTTGTTAAATGCTTTATTGTTGGCATCATTTCATGTGATATTTGAATTCATGTCTGGTTTTAAAGTAATCATCTGATCTTTTTATTCTTTTATTTTTTTGCTAGTTGCTTTACGTCGCACCGACACAGATAGGTCTTATGGCGACGATGGGACAGGAAAGGGCTAGGAGTGGGAAGGAAGCGGCCGTGGCCTTAATTAAGGTTCAGCCCCAGCATTTGCCTGGTGTGAAAATGGGAAACTACGGAAAACCATTTTCAGGGCTGCCGACAGTGGGGTTCGAACCTACTATCTCCCGAATACTGGATACTGGCCGCACTTAAGCGACTGCAGCTGTCGAAATCGGCAACTGGATATGTTATATCGCACTAACGGTCGTTTCAAGTAGTTCTGGTTATAGAATTGGTTAAGGATATTTAAATTCATATAAAGCTTCAGATAGGAAACCTCCGTGGCTCAGGTGGCAGCGCGTCGGCCTCTCACCGCTGGGTACTATGGTTCCAATTCCGGCGATTCCATATGAGATTTGTGCTGGACAAAGCGGAGGCGGAGCAGGTTTTTCTCCAGGTACTCCAGTTTTCCCTGTCATCTTTCATTCCAGCATCACTCTCCAATATCATTTTATTTTATCTGTCAGTCTTTAATCATTGCCCCAGAGGAATGCTTCGCCAGCTGGAACATTTCTATCCACGCTGCTAGATAGGGGCGTCATTCATTCCATTCATAACCCGGTCAAATGACTGGAAACTGGCTGTGGATTTTTATAAAGCTTCATATAGTAGTTCAGGACAGTTTTTCATTGGTACAATTGCTAATAATAATAATAATAATAATAATAATAATAATAATAATAATGTTATTGGCTTTACGTCCCACTACTACTTTTACGGTTTCGGAGAGGCCGAGGTGCCGGAATTTAGTCCCACAGGGTTTCTTTTACGTGCCAGTAAATCTACCGACATGAGGCTGACGTATTTGAGCACTTTCAAATACCACCGAACTGAGCCAGGATCGAACCTGCCAAGTTGGTTTCAGAAGGCCAGCGCCTCGACCGTCTGAGCCACTCAGCCCGGCGGTACAAATGCTAGAAAGAGAAAAAACCACTGAACCCTGCTAAGTGGAATAGATATGAAAAGAAAACCTGCTTATAAACAGCTGATACTTAGAAAGAACATTGCAACAATGCACTATGTAGGATATAAGGCGGAAAAGGAGCAAAATAAATCCAGTGGGAAAATTATTAATTTGTTTCCAACCTTCAAAATTATACCAGACATACATTTTTATTCCTTTGGGTTAACTGTCTTTCATTTCGGCAACTTTGCCGTATTTGGTGGGTTCGAAGGTTCATTCGCTGGTATGGCAAGTTCTATCGTGAAATGCCTGACTACACTAAACCCACTTGCAGCTACATTATGGATGTTGCTGGACCACCCCAGTGCCATAGTGTCAATAACCACACCAGCTGTGGGATACGTTGGTTTGTGTTTGTAATAATAATAATAATAATAATAATAATAATAATAATAATAATAATAATAATAATAATAATAATAATAATAATAATAATAATAATAATAATAATAATAATAATAATAATAATAATGATAATAATAACATGCATACATACATACATACATACATACATACATACATACATACATTATCATTATAGACTGTTGTGCCTTTCAGCGTTCAGTCTGCAAGCCTCTGTGAATTTATTAAAGTCGCCACAATCCTCGATTTGCAACTAGTGTTGTGGCCTCATTTAGTTCTATACCTCTTATCTTTAAATCGTTAGAAACCGAGTCTAACCATCGTCGTCTTGGTCTACCGCTACTTCTCTTACCCTCCATAGCAGAGTCCACTAACCTCCTAGGTAACCTATCCTCCTCCATTCGCCTCACATGACCCCACCACCGAAGCCGGCTTATGCGTACAGCTTCATCCATCGAGTTCATTTCTAAATTAGCCTTTATCTCATCATTCCGAGTACCATCCTGCCATTGTTCCCACCTGTTTGTACCAGCAATCATTCTTGCTACTTTCATGTCTGTTACTTCTAACTTATGAATAAGATATCCTGAGTCCACCCAGCTTTCGCTCCCATAAAGCAAAGTTGGTCTGAAAACAGACTGATGTAAAGATAGTTTCGTCTGGGAGCTGACTTCCTTCTTACAGAATACTGCTGATCGCAACTGCGAGCTCACTGCATTAGTTTTACGACACCTTGATTCAATCTCACTTACTATATTACCATCCTGGGAGAACACACAACCTAAATACTTGAAATTATCGACCTGTTCTAGCTTTGTATCACCAATCTGACATTTAATTCTGTTGAATTTCTTACCTATTGTCATCAATTTAGCCTTCGAAAGGCTAATTTTCATACCATGCTCATTGCACCTATTTTCAAGTTCCAAGATATTAGACTGCAGGCTTTCGGCACAATCTGCCATTAAGACCAAGTCGTCAGCATAGGCCAGACTGCTTATTACATTTCCACCTAACTGAATCCCTCCCTGCCATTTTATACCTATCAGCAGATGATCCATGTAAACTACGAACACCAAAGGTGAAAGATTACAGCCTTGTCTAACCCATGTAAGTACCCTCAACCAAGAACTCATTCTACCATCAATTCTCACTGAAGCCCAATTGTCAACATAAATACCTTTAATTGATTTTAATAATCTACCTTTAATTCCATAGTCCCCCAGTATGGCGAACATCCTCCTCGGTACCCTGTCATATGCTTTCTCTAGATCTACGAAACATAAACACAACTGCCTACTTCTCTCGTAGCATTTTTCTATTACCTGGCGCAAACTGAAAATCTGATCCTGACAGCCTCTCTGTGGTCTGAAACCACACTGGGTTTCATCCAATTTCCTCTCAACGACTGATCGCACCCTTCCTTCCAAGATGCCAGTGAATACTTTGCCTGGTATACTAATCACTGAGATACCTCGATAGTTGTTGCAATCCTTCCTGTTCCCTTGCTTATAGATAGGTGCAATTACTGCTTTTGTCCAATCTGAAGGTACCTTACCAACACTCCATGCTAATTTTACTACTCTATGAAGCCATTTCATCCCTGCCTTCCCACTATACTTCACCATTTCAGGTCTAATTTCATCTATTCCTGCTGCTTTATGACAATTGATTTTATTTACCGACCTTTCCACTTCCTCAAGCATAATTTCACCAACATCATTTTCCTCCTCCCCATGAGCTTGGCTGTTCGCAACACCACCATGATGGTTTCCTTTTACATTGAGAAGATGTTCAAAATATTCCCTCCACCTCTCCAACGATTCCCTGGGATCTATTATGAGTTCACCTGAATGACTCAAAACACTGTTCATTTCCTTTTTTCCCTCCCTTCCTAAGATTCTTTATTACTGTCCAGAAAGGTTTCCCTGCTGCTTAACCTAGCCTTCCCAGGTTGTTACCAAAATCTTCCCATGACTTCTTTTTGGATTCAACAACTATTTGTTTCGCTCTGTTTCTTTCATCTACGTATAAATCCCTGTCTGCCTCGGCCCTTGTTTGGAGCCATTTCTGATAAGCCTTCTTTTTACGTTTACAACCTGCTCTCACTTCATCATTCCACCAAGATGTTCGCCTGTTCCCAACTTTACACACAGTTGTTCCTAGACAATCCCTTGCTGTTTCTACTACAGCATCCCTGTATGCCATCCATTCACATTCTATATCCTGAGCCTGCTTACTGTCTACTGTTCGAAACTTCTCACTAATCATATCCATGTACTTCCGTCTAATGTTCTCGTCCTGGAGATTTTCTACCCTTATTCGTTTGCAGACAGATTTCACTTTCTCTACCCTAGGCCTAGATATACTTAGTTAACTACAGATCAGATAGTGGTCTGTATCATCAAAAAATCCCCGGAAAACTCGTACATTCCTAACAGATTTCCTGAATTCGAAGTCTGTTAAGATATAGTCTATTATGGATCTGGTACCCCTAGCCCCCCATGTGTAGCGGTGAATAGCCTTATGCTTGAAGAATGTATTCGTAACAGCTAAACCCATACTAGCACAGAAGTCCAGCAAACGCTTCCCATTCCCATTAGCTTCCATATCTTCCCCACATTTACCAATCACCCTTTCATATCCTTCAGTTCTATTCCGAACTCTCGCATTGAAATCGCCCATTAGCACTATTCTATCCTTGCTGTTGACCCTGACCACGATGTCACTCAATGCTTCATAAAACTTGTCAACTTCATCCTCATCTGCACCCTCACATTGTAAATACACGGACACAATTCTATTCCTAATTCCTCCAACTGACAGATCTACCCACATCATTCGCTCATTTGCGTGCCGAACAGAAACTATGTTGCGTGCAATGGTATTCCTGATAAAGAGCCCTACCCCAGACACTGCCCTTCCCTTTATAACACCCGTCAAGTACACTTTATAATCTCCTATCTCTTCCTCGTTATCTCCCCTTACCCGAATATCACTTACTCCTAGCACATCCAAATGCATCCTCTTTGCTGACTCAGCCAGTTCTACTTTCTTTCTTCCATAAGCCCCATTAATATTGATAGCTCCCCATCGAATTCCATTTTGTTCGGCAAGTTGTTTCCAATGAGTCCCTCGCCTGTCAAATGGGAGTGGGTCTCCATTACTCCCATAGGTCCGAGGCTTGCTTAATATGTTCTGAGCTCGGTAAATTCATGAAGCAGGATGCTACCCTACTTGCACATAGTCCAAGTGAGGATCACTCCTCTAACGGGTTATGGACCACCGGTGAATTGTATAGTCCTAGCCGCCTGAGCACAAGGAGGGCCATGACTCAGAATATGTCCGAAATGCCCACTCCCATTCCATAGCAACTGGTATCCCGACTCTCAGGACCACTTACTAGGCCACTCACCCGTTGCCCATGGTTCACGAACTAGGACGTGACTACAGTAACCTACAAAAGTAGTATAATTGGACAGTTCTGCGGCACCTCCGCTGCCGCACGCCTCCGCCCGCCTCCTCCTCCGCCGCCGCCTCCGCCTCCGCCGCCGCCTCCCGCGGGAAATTTGAATTTTGGCGGAAATTTGAATGTTGGCGCGAGATTTGAATTTGTAAACAAAGCCACGTGCTTTTTGACAGCTGTCATCGACAACAACGCAACGCTTACCTCACTGCTGCCATCTTGACGGGCCTAAACCTCACTAGTGCCAACTTAACCTAACTAGCATGAGGTAAACAAAGCCACGTGTTTTTTGACAGCCACGTGCTTTTTGACAGACAACAACGCATCGCTAACCTCAGTACTGCCATCTTGACGGGCCTAACCTTAGTGGTACCAACTTAACCTCACTAGCATGAGGTAAACAAAGCCACGTGCTTTTTGACAGCCACGTGCTTTTCGACAGATTTGTAAACAAAGCCACGTGCTTTTTGACAGACAACAACGCATCGCTAACCTCAGTACTGCCATCTTGACGCGCCTAAACCGCAGTAGTACCAACTTAACCTAACTAGCGCGAGATAAACAAAGCCACGTGCTTTTTGACAGGCACGTGCTTTTTTTGATAGCTGTCATCCGCCATCTTTAAACTACAGAGCACCGTGCTGCCCTCCTTCGTCACCTGTCATCGGCAGTGCTGCCATCTTGACGGGCCTAAACCTTAGTGCTACCAACTTAACCTCACTAGCTCGAGATAAACAAATCCACGTGCTTTTTGACAGCCACGTGCTTTTTTGATAGCTGTCTTCCGCCATCTTTAATCTATAGAGCACAGTGCTGCCCTCTTTAGCTACTTACCTTTGAAATGTGGTGGCGGATAATTTGAAAAATGCTTTTCGACAAGCAGCCATCTTTAATCCAGAGAGAACAGTGCTGCCCTCTATGTGGTGGCGGCAAATTGAAAAATTCCACGTGCTCTTGTTTGGAAACAAACTCACGTGCTTTTTCGACAGCTACCATCCGCCATCTTTAATCAACAGAGCATAGTGCTACCCTCTTTAGTTTGAAATGTGATGGCGGCAAATTCCACGTGCTCTTGTTTGGTAAACATAGCCATGTGCTTTTTTGGCAGCTGTCATCCGCCATCTTTAATACAGAGAGCACCGTGCTGCCCTCTTTATCGTAGTAGATGTAAATTCGTCACCTGTCATCCGCAGTGCTGCCATCTTTAGCTATATACCTTTGAAAATTGGTGGCGGATAATTTAAAAAGAAAAATTCTACAGCAGCCCTCTCTCGACGCTAATTGCATAAGATGGCGGCTATACATGACTCCTTAAGGGTGCTTACGCAAGATGGCTGCTATACACAGGTTCTTATGAGACGCCCTTGGGATGCTTGCGCAAGATGGCAGTTATACATGGCTCCTTATGAGATGCCCTAGGGATGCTTGCGCAAGATAGCGGCTGCTCTTATGGGACGGCTTAAGGGTCCTTGCACAAGATAGCTTGAGACGCCCTAAGGATGCTTGCGCAAGATGGCGGACACAAGATGGCGGCTATACACAACTCCTTATGAGACGCTTTAAGGGTGCTTGCGCAAGATGGTTGCTACTCTTAGCTTAGAGGCTAACGTGTCGTGATAGTTCGATTCATTAAATTTAGGGCTTAAATGCAAAATGTTAAATATATCGAAAACGGTGCACCGTAGAGCAAAACGGACAAAATTTTTCTGCCTAATACCTAGGTTCGCAGTATGAGGAACAAGAAAATCATAGTCTAATGATGGGATCAACGGTTCGGTTCCTACTTAGGCCCTTTGGCATTTGCTCTGTTTTAGCTTGTATTGAAGCGAGTCTTCGTAACATGATCAGGTCTAGCTATGGTAGAGAGTATAACGTACCGTGCAGGTTCGATTCATTAAATTTGGAGGCTTAAATGCAAAATGTTAAATATCTCGAAAACGATGCATCGTAGAGCAAAACGGACAAAATTTTTCCGCCTAATACGTAGGTTCGTAGTATCAGGAACAAGAAAAAACATAGTCTAATGATGAGATCAACGGTTCGAATCCTACTTAAGCCCTTTGCCATTCGCAGCTATCTATTTCTACAAGATGGTGGCTGCTCTTATGAGAAACAAGATGCCTTGAGACGTCCTAGGGATGCTTACGCAAGATGGCAGACACAAAATGGTGACTATACATAGCTCCTTATGAGACGGCCTAGGGGTGCTCGCACAAGATGGCGGCTACTCTTATGAAGAAAGCTAGCTTAGAGGCTACTGCGCAAGATAACAGCTGCTGTTATGCATGTGGTGGAGGGCAATTTGAAATTCTATGTGCTTAATCAACAGAGCACCCTGCTGCCCTCTTTAGCTGAAATGTGGTGGTGGATAATTTGAAAAATTCTTTTGACAGCTATCATCTTTAAACAAAGGCGACTATACATAGGCTGTTAAGGCCTTATCATTCTCCTCCTCCTCCTCCTCCTCCCCCTCCTCCTCCTCCTTCTCTACCTCCTCCTCCGCCTCTTATGTCAAGGCATAGCTTTATATCGAACAAGTTTAAACCTGCATCGCGAAGGCAAGCGTGTGCAGTGATAACATTATTGTGCATGTTTAGACTTTCGAAACATAAGAAGAGTAGAATCAAACGCTGTACTCGATACGACATGTGATCAGAACATTGATTGATGCGTTCAGAAAACAAAATAAGTGATCAAGACTAGAATCGAACAATGTACTCAATACATCATGTGTTTAGAATATGTCAGGGGATACGCTTGTTCTAAGAAGATCAGATTGAAACATAACAAGACTAGAATAGAACACTGTAATCGATGTTGTTAACTTCAACATGTGATCAGAACATTGATTGATGTGTTCAGAACACAAAATAAGTGATCATGACTAGAATCGAACACTGTACTCGATACAACATGTGATCAGAACATTGATCGATGTGTTCAGAACACGAAATAAGTGATCAAGACTAGAATCGAACACTGTACTCAATACAACATGTGTTTAGAACATGTTAGGGGGTACCCTTGTTCTAAGAAGATCAGAATGAAACATAACAAGACTAGAATCGAACACTGTAATCGATGTTGTTAACCTCAACATATGATCAGAACATTGTTTGATGTGTTCAGAGCAAAAGTACAATTTTGATGATTTGCGCAGCTAACTCGCTCGGTAAACGATATAGCCAAAGTATATCTTCAAATTATTTACCTTCCATCATTCGTCTTGTGTGTAAAAATCAGTCGAACAAGTTATCGCATAAACATGGCTGAAAAAAATCGTGATAGGGTATGGAACCCAGGGGTTACATCTTATCAGAAGGGCAAAAAGGATGAAAGGACTCTTCCTCCTCCTTACCGCACATTCCTTGGCTAAAGGGCTAATAGGCTAAAGGGCTAATGAGCTAAAGGGCTAATGGGCTAAAGGGCTAAAGGGCTAAAGGTGCAACAACCTCATCGATCGCTATCAGCAAGAACGCTTGTACTTTGTTAAGTGTAGAAAATTAATCTTTATTGGTAAATGGTTTTATGTTCAGAACAAGGAATGGAACCTAGGGGTTACGTCTTACCTAATAAAATCCCCGAGGTGCGATGAGTTACGTTTTTCGAACTAGTGTTTGGAACACTGAACTTTTGAAGATGGCAAGAGTGAGGTTAGCAATGTTCTGTTGTTGGATTTTAAATTCCGCGCTACAACATGCATAAGGTGGCAGCCCTTGAGGTTTACTCCCGTAAAGATGGCAAGAGTGAGGTTAGCAATGTTCCGTTGTTGGATTTTTAAAATTCCCCGCTATAACATGCAAAAGGTGGCAGCCTTGAGGTTTACCGCCGTAAAGATGGCAGCAGTGAGGTTAGCGACGCTCCATTGTCCTTCAAAGTGAGGTTAGGGTTCGTCAAGAAGACAGCTGTCAAAAAAGCACGTGGCTATGTTTACCAAACAAGAGCACGTGACCGTGACGTCACGGTCACGTAATATGCTGCCTCAGCATGCAAAGTTCAATGTCTACACCTACGTAGTTAACACTCTGCTATGTTCACAAGATTTTTATACATCACTATTCTTTATGCTTTAAGTTCATTCACATAGGCTATGCTAAGATAGCAGCACAAACACATGCGAACTTTGTACATTCTAATGGAATAAGTTTAGTACTGTGTGCGTCATGGATACATGATGTGTGCACGCATTTAATCTTGACTATACGTAATGCTTCTGCTTTGTTTACAAGATTTTTATACATTGCTATTCTTTATGCTTTAAGTTCGTGCACGCACAAGCGATACTCGTACGCTCTAGCAGGAGAAGTTTAGTACGATATTCGATACATACATTATCGATAGGTGATGTGTACACGCTTTAGAACATAGCTCATCTTTATGCTTTAAGTTCGTGCACATGGGTTAGGGATACACAAAAGCGATTGCTACATGCTCTAGCGGAAGAAGTCTAGTACGATAGTAGATGCATGTAAAATCGATAGGTTATGCTAAGATACCAGCACACTTACATGATTTTAGCACAATCTAGTGGGAAAGTTTAGTATGATAGTCGTTTCGTGCAAAATCATTAGGTAATGTGTAAACGCTTCGAAACAAGGCTATTCTTTGTACTTTAAGTTCATGCGTACAGGTTATGCTAAGATAGCGGCACAATCTAGCGCAAGACGTTTAGTACGAGAGTCGATGTATGTAAAATCGATAAGTAATGAGTACACGCTTTAAAACATGGTTATTCTTCGTACTTTCAGTTCATGCATCTTAGTTATGCTAAGATAGCAGCACAATCTAGCGGAAGAAGTTTAGTACGATATTTGTTGCATGCAAATCGATAGGTGATGTGTACACACTTTGAAACATGGCTATTCTTTTTACTTTAAGGTCATGCGTATAGGTTATGCTAGGATAGCAGCACAATCTAGCGGGAGGAGATTAGTACGAGAGTCAATGATGCAAAATCCATAGGTAATGTGTACATGCTTTGAAACATGGCTATTCTTTGTACCTTTAAGTTCATGTGTATAAGTTATGCTAAGATGCCAGCACAATCTAGCGGAAGAAGTTTAGTACGAGAGTCAATGCATGCAAAATCGATAGGTAATGTGTACACGCTTTGAAACATGGCTATTCTTTGTACCTTAAGGCCATGCGTATAGGTTATGCTAAGATACCAGCACAATCTAGCGGAAGAAGTTTAGTACGAGAGTCGATGCTTGTAAAATCGATAGGTAATGTGTACACACTTTGAAACATGGCTATTCTTTTTACTTTAAGGTCATGCGTATTGGTTATGCTAAGATAGCAGCACGATCTAGCGGAAGGAGTTTAGTACGAGAGTCAATACATGCAAATTCGATAGTTGATGTGTACACGCTTTGAAACATGACTAATCATTGTACTTTAAGTTCATTGGTATAGGTTATGCTAAGATAGCAGCACAATCTAGCGGAATAAATTTAGTACGAGATTTGATGCATGCAAAATCAATAAGTAATGTGTACACGCTTTGAAACATGGCTATTCTTTGTACTTTAAGTTCATGCGTACAGGTTATGCTAAGATAGCAGCACAACCTAGCGGAAGAAGTTTAGTACAATATTTGTTGCATGCAAAGTCGATAGGTAATGTGTACACACTTTGAAACATGGCTATTCTTTTTACTTTAAGGTCATGCGTATTGGTTATGCTAAGATAGCAGCACGATCTAGCGGAAGGAGTTTAGTATGAGAGTCAATACATGCAAATTCGATAGTTGATGTGTACACGCTTTGAAACATGGCTATTCTTTGTACTTTTAAGTTCATGTGTATAAGGTATGCTAAGATACCAGCACAATCTAGCGGACGAAGTTCAGTACGAGATTCGATGCATGCAAAATCGATAGGTGATGTGTACACACCTTTTTACTTTAAGGTCATGCGTATAGGTTGTGTTAAGATAGCAGCACAATCTAGCGGAAGGAGTTTAGTACGATATTTGATGCATGCAAAATCAATAAGTAATGTGTACACGCTTTGACACATGGCTATTCTTTGTACCTTAAGGCCATGCGTATAGGTTATGCTAAGATACCAGCACAATCTAGCGGAAGAAGTTTAGTACGAGAGTCGATGCGTGTAAAATCGATAGGTGATGTGTACACGCTTTGAAACATAGCAATTCATACTGCTGCTCTGTTCCCAAGACTTTTAAGAATAGCTAATCATAATGCTGCTCTTAGCGACGTCGAGCTAAGGATTGATTACGTGACCGTGACGTCACGATCACGTGCTCTTGTTTGGTAAACATAGCCACGTGCTTTTTTGACAGCTGTCTTCTTGACGAACCCTAACCTCACTTTGAAGGACAATGGAGCGTCGCTAACCTCACTGCTGCCATCTTTACGGCGGTAAACCTCAAGGCTGCCACCTTTTGCATGTTATAGCGGGGAATTTTAAAAATCCAACAACGGAACATTGCTAACCTCACTCTTGCCATCTTTACGGGAGTAAACCTCAAGGGCTGCCACCTTATGCATGTTGTAGCGCGGAATTTAAAATCCAACAACAGAACATTGCTAACCTCACTCTTGCCATCTTCAAAAGTTCAGTGTTCCAAACACTAGTTCGAAAAACGTAACTCATCGCACCTCGGGGATTTTATTAGGTAAGACGTAACCCCTAGGTTCCATTCCTTGTTCTGAACATAAAACCATTTACCAATAAAGATTAATTTTCTACACTTAACAAAGTACAAGCGTTCTTGCTGATAGCGATCAATGAGGTTGTTGCACCTTTAGCCCTTTAGCCGATTAGCCCTTTAGCCCTTTAGCTCATTAGCCCTTTAGCCTATTAGCCCTTTAGCCAAGGAATGTGCGGTAAGGAGGAGGAAGAGTCCTTTCATCCTTTTTGCCCTTCTGATAAGATGTAACCCCTGGGTTCCATACCCTATCACGATTTTTTTCAGCCATGTTTATGCGATAACTTGTTCGACTGATTTTTACACACAAGACGAATGATGGAAGGTAAATAATTTGAAGATATACTTTGGCTATATCGTTTACCGAGCGAGTTAGCTGCGCAAATCATCAAAATTGTACTTTTGCTCTGAACACATCAAACAATGTTCTGATCATATGTTGAGGTTAACAACATCGATTACAGTGTTCGATTCTAGCTTGTTATGTTTCATTCTGATCTTCTTAGAACAAGGGTACCCCCTAACATGTTCTAAACACATGTTGTATTGAGTACAGTGTTCGATTCTAGTCTTGATCACTTATTTCGTGTTCTGAACACATCGATCAATGTTCTGATCACATGTTGTATCGAGTACAGTGTTCGATTCTAGTCATGATCACTTATTTTGTGTTCTGAACACATCAATCAATGTTCTGATCACATGTTGAAGTTAACAACATCGATTACAGTGTTCTATTCTAGTCTTGTTATGTTTCAATCTGATCTTCTTAGAACAAGCGTATCCCCTGACATATTCTAAACACATGATGTATTGAGTACATTGTTCGATTCTAGTCTTGATCACTTATTTTGTTTTCTGAACGCATCAATCAATGTTCTGATCACATGTCGTATCGAGTACAGCGTTTGATTCTACTCTTCTTATGTTTCGAAAGTCTAAACATGCACAATAATGTTATCACTGCACACGCTTGCCTTCGCGATGCAGGTTTAAACTTGTTCGATATAAAGCTATGCCTTGACATAAGAGGCGGAGGAGGAGGTAGAGAAGGAGGAGGAGGAGGGGGAGGAGGAGGAGGAGGAGGAGGAGGAGGAGGAGAATGATAAGGCCTTAACAGCCTATGTATAGTCGCCTTTGTTTAAAGATGATAGCTGTCAAAAGAATTTTTCAAATTATCCACCACCACATTTCAGCTAAAGAGGGCAGCAGGGTGCTCTGTTGATTAAGCACATAGAATTTCAAATTGCCCTCCACCACATGCATAACAGCAGCTGTTATCTTGCGCAGTAGCCTCTAAGCTAGCTTTCTTCATAAGAGTAGCCGCCATCTTGTGCGAGCACCCCTAGGCCGTCTCATAAGGAGCTATGTATAGTCACCATTTTGTGTCTGCCATCTTGCGTAAGCATCCCTAGGACGTCTCAAGGCATCTTGTTTCTCATAAGAGCAGCCACCATCTTGTAGAAATAGATAGCTGCGAATGGCAAAGGGCTTAAGTAGGATTCGAACCGTTGATCTCATCATTAGACTATGTTTTTTCTTGTTCCTGATACTACGAACCTACGTATTAGGCGGAAAAATTTTGTCCGTTTTGCTCTACGATGCATCGTTTTCGAGATATTTAACATTTTGCATTTAAGCCTCCAAATTTAATGAATCGAACCTGCACGGTACGTTATACTCTCTACCATAGCTAGACCTGATCATGTTACGAAGACTCGCTTCAATACAAGCTAAAACAGAGCAAATGCCAAAGGGCCTAAGTAGGAACCGAACCGTTGATCCCATCATTAGACTATGATTTTCTTGTTCCTCATACTGCGAACCTAGGTATTAGGCAGAAAAATTTTGTCCGTTTTGCTCTACGGTGCACCGTTTTCGATATATTTAACATTTTGCATTTAAGCCCTAAATTTAATGAATCGAACTATCACGACACGTTAGCCTCTAAGCTAAGAGTAGCAACCATCTTGCGCAAGCACCCTTAAAGCGTCTCATAAGGAGTTGTGTATAGCCGCCATCTTGTGTCCGCCATCTTGCGCAAGCATCCTTAGGGCGTCTCAAGCTATCTTGTGCAAGGACCCTTAAGCCGTCCCATAAGAGCAGCCGCTATCTTGCGCAAGCATCCCTAGGGCATCTCATAAGGAGCCATGTATAACTGCCATCTTGCGCAAGCATCCCAAGGGCGTCTCATAAGAACCTGTGTATAGCAGCCATCTTGCGTAAGCACCCTTAAGGAGTCATGTATAGCCGCCATCTTATGCAATTAGCGTCGAGAGAGGGCTGCTGTAGAATTTTTCTTTTTAAATTATCCGCCACCAATTTTCAAAGGTATATAGCTAAAGATGGCAGCACTGCGGATGACAGGTGACGAATTTACATCTACTACGATAAAGAGGGCAGCACGGTGCTCTCTGTATTAAAGATGGCGGATGACAGCTGTCAAAAAAGCACATGGCTATGTTTACCAAACAAGAGCACGTGGAATTTGCCGCCATCACATTTCAAACTAAAGAGGGTAGCACTATGCTCTGTTGATTAAAGATGGCGGATGGCAGCTGTCGAAAAAGCACGTGAGTTTGTTTCCAAACAAGAGCACGTGGAATTTTTCAATTTGCCGCCACCACATTTCAAAGGTATCTAGCTAAAGATGGCAGCACAGTGCTCTCTTGATTAAAGATGGCGGATGATAGCTAACAGAACTTTTCAAATTGCCCGCTACTACGTGCTTAAGGTAGTAGCCACAAAGAGGGCAGCATGGTGTTCTGTGGATTAAAGATGGCGGATGACAGGTGATGAAATTGCCCGCATGATAGTAGCACAGTGCTCTGTTGATTAAAGATGGCGGATGACAGCTGTCAAAAAAGCACATGGCTTTGTTTCCAAACAAGAGCACGTGGAATTTACCACCACCACATTTCAAACTAAAGAGGGCAGCACTGTGCTCTATAGATTAAAGATGGCAGATGACAGCTGTCAAAAAAGCACGTGAGTTTGTTTTCAAACAAGAGCACGTGGAATTTTTCAATTTGCCGCCACCACATAGAGGGCAGTACTGTTCTCTCTGGATTAAAGATGGCTGCTTGTCGAAAAGCATTTTTCAAATTATCCGCCACCACATTTCAAAGGTAAGTAGCTAAAGAGGGCAGCACTGTGCTCTATAGATTAAAGATGGCGGATGACAGCTATCAAAAAAGCACGTGGCTGTCAAAAAGCACGTGGATTTGTTTATCTCGAGCTAGTGAGGTTAAGTTGGTAGCACTAAGGTTTAGGCCCTTCAAGATGGCAGCACTGCCGATTACAGGTGACGAAAGAGGGCAGCACGGTGCTCTGTAGTTTAAAGATGGCGGATGACAGCTGTCAAAAAAAGCACGTGGCTGTCAAAAAGCACGTGGCTTTGTTTATCTCGCGCTAGTTAGGTTAAGTTGGTACTACTGCGGTTTAGGCCCGTCAAGATGGCAGTACTGAGGTTAGCGATGCGTTGTTGTCTGTCAAAAAGCACGTGGCTTTGTTTACAAATCTGTCGAAAAGCACGTGGCTGTCAAAAAGCACGTGGCTTTGTTTACCTCATGCTAGTGAGGTTAAGTTGGTACCACTAAGGTTAGGCCCGTCAAGATGGCAGTACTGAGGTTAGCGATGCGTTGTTGTCTGTCAAAAAGCACGTGGCTGTCAAAAAACACGTGGCTTTGTTTACCTCATGCTAGTTAGGTTAAGTTGGCACTAGTGAGGTTTAGGCCCGTCAAGATGGCAGCAGTGAGGTTAGCGTTGCGTTGTTGTCGATGACAGCTGTCAAAAAGCACGTGGCTTTGTTTACAAATTCAAATCTCGCGCCAACATTCAAATTTCCCGCCAAAGTTCAAATTTCCCGCGGGCGGCGGCGGCGGAGGCGGAGGCGGCGGCGGAGGAGGAGGCGGGCGGAGGCGTGCGGCGGCGGAGGTGCCGCAGAACTGTCCAATTATACTACTTACAAACATGAACCAATAATAATAATAATAATAATAATAATAATAATAATAATAATAATAATAATGTTATTATTTGCTTTGCGTCCCACCAACTACTTTTACGGTTTTTGGAGACTCAGAGGTGCCGGAATTTATTCCCGTAGATGTTCTTTTACGTGATAGTAAATCTACCGACACGAGGCTGACTTATTTCAGTACCTTCAAATGCCACCGAACTGAGTCAGGATCGAACCTGCCAAGTTGGGGTCAGAAGGCCAGCACCTCCACAGTCTGAGCCACTCAGCCCGGCGGTTTGTGTTTGTGACCGACCTTGGTGAAATCGGTGTGGACTTGTCTTCTGTGCACACAAAAATGGACAATAAAAAGGAACGCGGCATTTCTCCCTAAAGCACACCTGCACACGGGATAGCCTGTGGTGGCAGACTTTGAAAAGAACAAAGGATTTAATTACAAGCAATCAACGGATGACAACATAGGACATGGCACCAGTAATGGAAATCTCTCGTGCTAGTGTAGCCAGGTAGTTAATGAAGCTTGCTTATGTAAATCTCTGTGATATATGGGTAACAAGAATTTGGTGCAGCGCATTTCCATCTGCAATTAATTATTTTGTTGCTATCACAGGGATGATTTTCTAATACAGCTGGTGACGGGCGATGTAAAGTGGATAATGTATGACAATATCTGAAATGGTAAATCATGGCACAAGACAAGTTAGTCGCCTCTGTCAGTCCTGAAACCAGGTCTTCATCTCAGGAAGGTTACACTATGCATTTGGCGAAAATGGAAAGGAATTCTGTACTTTGAAATTCTTCTCGCTGGTGAGACTATCCATTCAAAACAATTCTGTCTATATCTGGACTCGCTGAAGGTCATCATTCTAGCGACAAAAAATCCTTGGAGGAGTTGTCTTCCATCACGACAACGCCAGACCGCAGAACTCACTGGTCACATTTATTATCAGTTTTGTGCCCTAAATATCTGCCATCTTGTTCACTGCTACAATAGTTCCACAGATATCACTACTTGGATGGAAACTCGTTATATCTATTTTAAACTTTTTGCCCTAACAGGCACCCATTTTGTCTCGTCTGCCATGACTACCTGGAGACCATAAAGAAGATGTGCACTCTACTCTCTTTTCACGCGGTTGCCTAGGCCACAGAGCCTGCCCATTTTGTCAGCCATCTTAAGAAGGGCAAATTTTGATACGACGTGTAGCGTCTGATCCAGAGTGGGCGGCTACACCCAGCGTCTGATCTCCATGTTAGGAGCGGCTGTATTCATACAGGAGAAGGCAACGGGAAACCACCCCAGTGACAATATTCCCAGGAAGTTACTATGGAGAGAAAGAATAAATCAAAGGCCCCTAGTCCCGGGCAGCTCTTAAGTGGGCGAGGGGTGCTAAGAATCCCCCGGTTTAACATAATTAAAAATCAACTACGTATAGCTACATGGAACGTTAGGAGTTTATATGCAGCTGGAAAGCTGGACAATATGATTCAAGAATCCAGGCGATTGGAAATGAACATCTTAGGAATCAGTGAGATACGCTGGCCAGGTTCTGGATTATGTCGCCATGAACATGGCACACTCTACTATTCCGTCAGGGATCCGCAAGACCGCAACCACTGGAATGGAGTAGGTGTGTTCGTTTCGGCGAACTATGTTAGATATGTCAAAAACTTCATACCAATCTCTGAGCGTATAACGCTGTTACAGATGCAGAGTGAGCTCTTTAATGTAAGCATTATACAAGTATATGCTCCAACAGCGGACACAAAACATGACAATGACGTTGATGAGTTCTATGAAATGCTGAATAAGGTTTGTAAAGAAATCAACAGCACTGACATAATAATAATATCAGGAGATTTCAATGCCAAAATTGGGCAAAGTAGAAGGTCTGACTTAGTGAGAGAATATGGATTGGGTTCAGCTAACCAAAGAGGTGACAGACTATTCCAATTCTGCCAAGAGCAAGATCTAGTTGTTTGTAACACTTGGTTCAAACTTCATAAACGGCGCCTCTACACATGGATTTCACCACTAGAAAAGGAAACAGGAAGACCCATCAGGAATCAGATTGATTATATTCTGGTTAACAAAAATTTAGAAATATTGTTAAATGAGCAACAACGTATCCTGGAGCAGATATTGGGTCCGACCATGTGCCATTAGTGGCAGATATCAGACTGAAATTGAAAACAACCACATCAAAGCAAGTGTCTAACAAGTTTGATGTTACCAAATTGCGAGATGGTACAATTAAAAAATCAGTAAAACAAGACCTGAACAACAAAATGCAAATCAACAATAGCAACAACAATGACAACAGTACAGAATATCAATGGAAAATATTATATGATACAATGTTAAAAGTCTGTAAGGATCATCTTACATCAACAAGGCAAAAGAAGCAAAGATGGATGACTGATGAAATACTTGATCTAATGGAACGGAGAAGACAAGAAAAGGGCAGAGAAGACAGCTACCGACAGACACAAAGGGAGATTAAGAAGGAAATCAGTTTAGCCAAGGAAAGATGGATGACAACGAACTGTGAAGAAATATAAGAACTAAATAAAGACCATGATAGTTTCAAGTTATACAAGAAAGTAAAAGAGATAGCTGAGCTGTACAGAAAACACACGCCAATGACTCTTTTTGATGACACCAGCAAACCCATCCTAGATGAACAAAAATTCATACAGACTTGGATAGAATACATAAACGAATTGTTCAGTGATGACATAGGTGAAATTGTGTACTTACACAATGCAAAAGGTACAGATATAACAAAAGAAGAAGTATTACATTCCCTCGCAATATCACCTAATGGTAAAGCAGTAGGTCCAGACCAGATACCAGTTGAGGTTCTAAAACTAATAACTGAAGAGGATGTTGACCAAATTGCTAAACTTTTCAATACAATTTATGATACTGGAATAATCCCAGAGGACTGGTTGCAATCGACATTCATCGCAATACCTAAAAAGTCTCATCCAAAGAAATGCAGTGACTACCGTCTCATAAGTCTGATGAGTCATATGATAAAAGCATTCTTACGTATAATACACGCACGCATTAGAACGAAGTGCGAAATAGACTTGGATGACAACCAAATGGGTTTCAGAAATGCCTTTGGCACACGAGAAGCCTTATTCAGCGTCAATGTCCTGCTCCAAAAATGCCGCCAACTACACAAAGATGTATTTGCATGTTTCATTGACTATGAGAAAGCTTTTGATAGAGTGAAACATGAAAAACTGATAGAGATTCTCCAACGAAAACATCTCGATGGAAAAGCCATACGCATCATACAGAATCTCTTCTGGGGCCAACAAGCAACAGTCAAAATCAACCAAACCAAAACATCAGATGTGAAAATCAGAAGGGGTGTACGCCATGTTTGTATACTTTCGCCGCTCCTTTTTAATATCTATTCTGACATCATTTTTAAAGGAGCTTTGCATGATGTTGAACTGGGTGTGAAAGTAAATGGTGTTTTGATCAATAATATTAGATATGCAGATGACACTCTGATTCTGTGCAACACTATAGAAGGCCTTCAAGAACTCCTGAACAGAATCCATGTCAAAGGTTTACAGTATGGTCTCAATATAAATGTAGCAAAAACTAAGTTAATGGTATTTAGCAGAAATAGTAATGCAAATGTCACCTTGTCATTAAACAACCGTAAAATAGAACAAGTCCACCAGTTCAAGTACCTCGGCAGCATAATAACAGGCAGTATGGATCCAGATAAGGAAATCAGATGCAGAATTGAGAACGCTAGAGCTGCATTTCGCAGGATGAGCTCTTTGTTCTGTAATAATCATCTAAATCTGAAGCTCAGACAGAGATTAATGAAGTGCTACATCTGGTCAGTACTGTTATATGGAGCAGAAACATGGACCGTAAAAGCCACAAGTATCAAACGACTTGCCGCCTTTGAACTGTGGTTGCACAGAAGAATGCTTAGAATACCCTGGACAGATATGATAACAAACAATGAAGTCCTAAGGAGAGCTAGGACGAAGCAAGAACTAATAACAACTATAAAAGTTCGCAAAGCAGATTATCTAGGCCACATATTAAGAAGAAACAAATATGTCCTCATAAAACTCATGATCCAAGGTAAAATAGAGGGCAAACGGCGAGTTGGCAGACCAGAGATAACATGGTTACACAACATCAAGCAGTGGACCGGTATTGAGACAACTGAAAGACTATTCCGACTAGCAAAAGATAGAAAAACTTTCTCCAGAGTAATCGCCGACGTCTGGGCAACCGGGTATAGCACTTGAAGAAGAAGAAGAAGAACCCATTGAACTTAACCAGGACATTGACTGGGATATTTTTCCCCAACCAGAAAAGTCCCACATTTTGGAGAAATGGAATTTATCAACAACTTGAAAAATGGCAATATACTGTAGATAACAATGGGGTATACTGTGTTAAATAAAGTTTGTTTACGACTTCATATTATTCTGTTGCCCATGTATGGTAAAAGGTTACCAGTGTGGATGACCTTGTGTGTCATGTTTTGCTATGTCCATATCCCGTACCCTAGGATGTTTGGCGACTGCTTTTTCTAGTGTTGGGCAATATTCTCGCTCGGGACTCTTGAGATTGGTGTCACAGATCTCGAGATTCTCAAGAATTTCGAGACAAATTCTCCTGCGCTACAATCTGTGTGACATAGTAACTACAAGTGTAAGCTTAATAATATATCATCAGCAGTTTTCATATCGAAACGTGGGTGTGCCAATAAATATTGTCAAAAGCCTAGGAAAGTACTACACGTTGAACTGTGAATCCCTTAATGCCATTAACGAAAGTGAAAACAGAATGTCAGTTTCTTAAATTGTTCACAACTACCTGGATACTAGAGGCGTGCATTATTCAAACTTGAGAAGGGGAAAGATGTGCTTTGCTGCACAAGCAACCACCATTACACATGAGTGGAATGTGTAATCTAAAATGCCCGCATTTTCTCCAGTTCCTTCAACAGGCATGATGGGCAAAGCTCTCGAGACCGATTCTCCTGTGCTGCGAGCTGTGCAGTGTCACAGTAACTACGAGTGTAACCTTAATAGTATATCATGAGCAGTTTTCATATGGAAATGTGTAAGTGCCGATAAATATTGTCAAAAGCCTAGGAAAGCGTTGCGTGTTGAACTATGAGCTCCTTAATTCAATTAACGAAAGTGAAAACAGAATGTCAGTATCTTAAACGATTCACGAGTTACTTCAGGTGGACATCTATGCTGAATAACACTTATAATTTGTTAATAACTGTAGAGATTATGTACAACTACTTGGATACATCCCAATTGTGGTCAATAGGGTAGCTTCTTGTGATGCAGACTGGGATGGAGGTGTTCTGTGATGATTCCCCTTCATTGATATTATGTCTTTTAAGTGCCGGATCATCCCAGAAGTATTTCTGCCCACGTGTTTTACTTCTTTTGGACAAACAGCACAGCGGGCTGTGCTATGTGGCATCTCTTCAAAATAACTGACGTCCATGACTTATGTTGTGTTTCAGACATCGTCTTAAAATTGTTGGGTACAATTAGACACAATTAACATTGCACCACCATATACCTAAGTACCTAATTATGACGCGAATACTCTATAACATTGTTAGGAATGATATCATTCGTCACCAAAATATCGGTAAACACAAGCAGTGTCGTATGATATTGATGTGGGAAATGACATGGGAAGGAATGTTAATCTCAATTTACCAAATGCCTCTATAGAGAAACCGAAGTAATAGATGGTATTAGTGACAAGATTAAGCTGTTTTTGCCTAGTTAAAAATAAATATGATAGAAAGGATGGTCTTAAAAGTCTAAGGTACATGTTTCACCCTTTTGATGGGCATCACCAGCCTATATTAATCTTAAAGTTATTATATATGGGACCTTTCTAATCTTATAAACTATAGAATAAAATGTTGAACAATGATCTCATAAAGTATTATACAAGAACATCTAAAATAAGGACAATGCACAGAAAGTTTGTTAAGAATACTGGAAATTAACAGTTTAGAAAACTATAACGTGGTTAATCTTGAATATGTGAGCGTTTAAAACCAAAACGGATCCTCTTCTTTTACACCATTAGGACTATGACGGCCTTGAGTGTGAATGCACATTCATCCAAGGGGGATATTTGTTCCACTCCCATAACATGAGTTCAAGATAGTAAGACCAATGTCAAATATAATTAAAACAGAAGTGTGAACGTATCAAGTGTGTTAAAACATATATACGGTTGATATATCAGAAAGTCGTAGAAAAGAGGATGGGAGTTCTTGTAGGAGACGTTGTTAATGGCAAAATCTTGAGGTGTCAAAGCTAGCTGATGTCAATGCTTTGTTATGTTAGTATGGTAATTGATTGGTTCCAAAAGACAGTCAAGTGGGTAGTACTATCCTTGTTGAAATATTTATTCAAAGAAATAATCGTGTTTTACTCGTACGGTGCGTGTTAAGTACGTCAGAAAGGTTAGTCAAGCTAGCGCTGCTGGAACAGATAGGGAATTTGCCACCTGGGCGACTGCCCTAAATGCAGATCACTATTGAATGTGGGATCTGATAAAGAATGTACACCTACCTGACGAAAGAATTGGAGCAAACTCAGGCATTTTAGATCACACGTTCCACTCATGCGTAATGGTGGTTGCATATGCAGCAAGGCACGTCTTGCCCCATCTCAAGTTCAAATTATGCACGCCTTTAGCATCGAGGCAGGTGTGCATATTATCTGCAGTTATTCAGAAATTATACAGGGTTATTCAGCTATGATGTCCACTTCAAATAAGTCGTGAACAGTTTAAGATACTAACATCCTGTTTTCATTTTTGTTAATAGTATTAAGGGGTCTATAGTTGAACATGCAATACTTTTCCAAGCATTTGACAAAATTTATTGGTTCGCTGGTTTCCATATGAGAACGTTATTTCACGCATTAACTGCTTATGGTGTACTGTCAAGTTTACACTTGTAGTTACTGGGACGTCGCACATATCTCAGCACAGGAAAATGGGTCTCGAAATCTGTGACGTCAATCTCGAGAGTCCCGAGCGAGAGCGTTGCCCGTCACTAATATCAAGAGTTCCTGTCCCAGAAGACAGTTGCTGAAGACGACCATTCCCAAACAGAAGGTAGTCCATGTAGCATTAAAACAATAGTGAACTTCACGTAATCTTTTGAAGGTATCCAAAGGTCATTTAATTAGTACACCTATTTGATTTTATAGTTTGTAGTGCAAGTTGTTGATGGAAGGACCTGAGCAAGTTCCCTGGTTTTTAATACGGTAGTTGGTAATTGAGTAAACATTGCTTCATGAGGATCAGATTAACTATTGGATTTAAAACTAGCTGGCAATGATTAGGGGGTATTGGTGGTGACATTTGTTTTAAGATTATGCACAACTTGGCAACCATTCTCTAGTACCTATCACTATCAACTTATTATTCTGATTATGGAACATGTAGTCTTATTCGAATATAGGCAGTTGTTGGATGGTAGGCAAAGGAGGCTAGAGGAGGCTTTTGATGCTCGCGGTAGTTAATTACATTTAAAAGCATGAAAGTGTTATAGTACTGTCATAAAAATTCATAAGAAATAAAGTTGAAATATTACCAGTGGCAGCTGCTTATCATTAGACTAGGAGGAATCAAGTTTTGTTAAGAGAGAATAGTGCTCAAACTAAATCAATTCACTGTTTTTTCCTCAAGGCATATATTAGTAATAGAATACCAGTGTGTGTCTTTGGTGCTGTTGAATTGCATTGCCTCCACGAGCCAATATGTTACTAGCCGAACCAAACACCATGGCGCTACAGCCTTGACAACTTTGGTGTACCAAGCAACCAATGCTCAGCCCAAAGGCCTGCAGATTGCGAGGTAACCAGCACAATGAATCCTCTCAGCCATTATGTACTGCTATAACTTCAGGCTACCTTTGCTAATAAGTGTCCCAACTGAAGAACCCACATATGAGGATATTTCAGATAATTTGTAATATATCATTGCTTAATTTTTATTACGGCAGGAGTGCAGTCATATTGCTTAATACTTCACTGGCTGACCAAGTAAATTTTACAGGAAAATTCAAATTTGTAACAACATCACTCCCAAGTACTTCTGATTTGTTTTTGTACACCTCGGCTGTGTATTGCTGAAAAACATAACATTTTTAATGTCATGCTAGCAGTTACCTGCGGCTTCGCTCGTGTGGATTTTGTAATTGGATAAAAGTGATCGTTCCGAAGAACTAAGACATTATCTGAAAATCCATACAGTATAAAAATTCACATAAAAATTGAGTTTCATTTACCCCAGAAACTCTTTGTAAGCCATGTTTGTGGCATTGCCTTTTGGGACTAAGATGACCACGCGACATTGAACTGTGCATGTTAGAAAAAGTCTTTAATCAAGTTGAAAAAATAACATGTTTCTTTATTTTTAAAGGAGCCCCAAATACCTATTTCCACGTCTGTAACAGCTTCAGTTTTTGAGATAGAAATATCCCCATAAAAATAATACAACCCCTTCATCAGTCCTTCCCCCACCTAAGTGGATTTTCTGAAAACAAAAAAATACATGTTTCTTCATTTTTAAAGGAGATTCCAAATACCAACTTTCACATCTGTAACATCTGCAGATTTTGTGATATAAGTACCCTCATAAACAGAATTCAACTCCTTCCTTACTTATTTTCATCTCCCCCCCCCGACCAGTTGATATTCTAAAAACAAAGAGGTATGTGTTTTATGATTTTTAATGGAGATTCCAAATACCAATTTTCACGTTTGTAACAGCTTTGTTTTTTAGATATAAGTATCTTCATGCAAAGAATTCAACTAATTTGACAATTCCTTCACCCCCTTAAGATAATTTTTCGAAAACAAAAAGTACGTATATATTTTTAAAGGAGGCTCCAAATACCGATTTTCATGTCTGTAACATCTCCAGTTCTTGAGATATAAGTATCCAAATAAAAAGATTTCAACCCCCTTTTCAGTCCCTTTTACCCCCCTTAAAGTGGTTTTTCGGAAAACAAAAAATAGATGTTCCTTGATTTTTAAAAGAGATTCCCAATACCAATTTTCACGTCTGTAACATGTGACTTTTATGAGATACACTGTAGATATGGTCCTTTTGAAAAGTCACCCCGTTTGTTACCCCTGTTCACCCCCCATTAATTGGATTTTCCAAAAACAAAACAATATGTGTTTCTTTATTTTTAAACAAGATTCTAATACCAATATTTACACCTGTAAACTTTTAAGTTTTTTAGATATAGATGTACTCATTTAAACAATTCACCCCACTTTTCATCATCTTATTGACGGAATAACCAAAAAACCTCCCTTAGTGGGCACCTAAACTCTGATTAAAATGTATCACCAAAATTTCATTTCTTCATGTCCAGCAGTTTTGGCTTTGCAATGATGAGTCAATGACGAGTCAGTGATGATATAGATGTTGATTCGCATGGGGACCTGAAATATTTGTCCCGAATGAGTAAATTTATAATACCAATATAGTTGGTCCGTTATTAGACATTATACATTTTCCAGCTAACTCATCCTAGGTTGCCAGTGTTTCGCCCCAGTGTGCTAAGTTGGGCTCATCTGTGGGTAAACTACACACCCACCAAGATGCATGGCTAGTGCATACCGTGGAGGCCACTGCGTAGGCAACTTGGAGCCACTGGCAGTGCCAATGCACTATGAGAGACTTTGTCTCATTACCAAAAATTGATGCCTGCCCGGCCATCAGATGATATACATATTGATTCCCATAGGGAACCTGAAATATTTGACCAGGGACAAAAACAAAACAATATATGTTTCTTTATTTTTAAAGAAGATTGTAATACCAATTTGTTATGCCTTTAAACTTTTAAGTTTTTGAAATATAGATGTACTCATTTAAACTATTCACCCCACTTTTCACCCTCTTATTGATGGTATAAACAAAAATCTCCCTTAGTGAGCACCTACACTCTGATTTAAATGTGTCCTGGGAAGGAATCAACATCTATAATATATGACGGCCAGGCAGGCATCAATTTTTGGTAATTAGACAAAGTCTCTCATAGTGCATTAGCACTGCCGGTGGCTCCAAATAGCCTACGCAGTGGCGTCCACGGTATGCACTAGCCATGCGTTTGGTGGGTGTGCTATTTATAAACTGATGAGCCCAACTTTGCACACTGGGGCAAAACGCTGGCAACCGGAATGAGTTAGCTGGAAAATTTATAATGTCCAATACCGTAACGGAACTTTTATATTGGTATCAATGATGAGTCAGTCAGTAGGGACATGTTATTATATATTGTCCCCTTCAAAAGTGGTAAAAATCATTTAAGGGAGAATATTTTATTTCTACTGTGAATTGGAACATTATTTCGTGAACCAGGAAGGGAGTTTTAGCACGTTGAGTCGACTAGAACCAGTTACCAGGTGCATGGAAATCCCAGCTGAGAGCGAGCGAGAGGAAACAAGCAGATACCACTAGCCAGTTGACCTTCAAATCAGCAGTGAACACCACGTGATCAGGCGAAATATGTGTCTAACTCTCGATCAATACTAGCGAGGTTATATGACATATAACTATGGCAGCCAATCAGGTGATAAATTTCGTGTGAAGTTAATGAAGTGACCAATCGTGTATAGTGAGAAGACGCACCCCTGTCTTAAGACGGCGAATTATGGATTTTCCTAAGGAAACTTTACCCTGGATTTTCTACCTCTGAACCGCGATGAGTGGGGTTTTATTCTGACTTCAACTACAGACGTGAAAAGACGCACTTTGCACACTGGAGAACTTCGCCTTATTTAGAGCTTCCAACATGTTACAGATAGCAGTTCAGACATTCACAGATTCTATTTACAATTAACTGAAGACATCGAAAGATAAGTTGCTTTTCCATCTCGTCAAACATCGGTGTGTGTGTTGGACTTGTCTCAGACTTAAATTTCAGTTTCAGCTTTCGCAAGAACTTCTACAGAGGAGATTATTGGACCGAGCGCAAGTCAAGATGCCTGTCTTCCTACAATATGAATGGTGTGGTTTCCAGCGCGCCAAGGTGTCCTCAATGAACGAGTAGAATGTGAAGCAGTTCAGACGGGCGAGACCAGGATCGATGGTGCGTAACGTGGTAATGCACTAGGTCATCAGCCCGAGTTCTACGATCGACAGTCACCACCAAGTAATATTTAAACATTGTTATTCTTTCTTTCTATTTGTAAAATGTAAAGTGTAATGATATAGCCTCTACTTATTTGCTTAGAAGAATTTCTATTAGTTAGAATTTTTTCCGTCTCTTCTTTCTTGGTGAAGGTAGTTTGAGATGATGAGTGTGTGTATTTTGAACCTATTAGCTTGTTTTTGAGTGAATGTCATCAAGAAATGTTTCAACTGTCCCGAGTTCATTGTGGCAGGAGAAATAAAAGTAACACGACCTCAACGTTAAACTAGGATTATTTGAATAATTTTTATACTTGAATTGAGATCAGATGGGACAGTAATTTCGTGAATTCCATTATATCAGGGTTCATTCCTCGATTATACGACGTATGGTTGGATTTCGAGCGCGATAGAGACATCTGAGATATTGTCGTCCCGTAGCTTTCGCATGTGTGATCTTGCGCGGCCAGGAATAATAATAAAATGAAAAATAAATTAACCTAATTATCGCGTAAAGGAACACCTAAGGTCATGAGCATAATAATAATAATTATTGAATAAGATTGATGTGTGCTCATTTTGTATTAATTTAGGGCTGGGAAATGGCAGTACCTGACCGATACATTTATATATTTTTGCTGTGCTATTATAATTATTTGACTGGTAGATGGATATTATGGAATTTAGCGGATAAACTGTGCATCCATTATTAAGTCAATTTAAGAAGAAAATGTGTTACCTGACATGATTTATTCGTTGTGGGCGCAGATTAATTGAGAGCCACAATTATGGTGGAAGGATAAAAATAAATATCGCAGCTCATGAACCGCGTGCGCGTAATATTAATTCTGACCTGTGTTTAGGCAATTTTGTCGATAATTTTTGGATGATTTCTGCTCGTAAATTTTCCCTGAACATCGTCGTATGACTGAATTCTTCAATAAAATGATAATCATTGCTCTATCACATTTCAAGTTGATGAGAGGAAGTTCCCACGATATTGTCATCATGAGAATATTTTCCCTGAATTTGAATAAACATGAAAATAATAATCAAGGGCTAGCATTCGTGTAAATATGTATATAATATTTCTGTGTACCTTTGTGTGAATGTAGTGTGTGTGACTTGTCTATGTTTTGCTCATTGTAATTTTACGGTCCATATTTGTGACGATGCTCTTCGCTGTTTTCGTGGATTTTTGGCCATTTTTGTGCCAAATTCAGTGGTTTACTATTTAACAGAATATAAATCTTTAATGAATTTTATTCGTTTTTAAGGAAGAATAGGTTCTTAACTAGCGAATACATATAAATAAGTATAGGCCATGTCAGTGGATTGAATTCACAAAAATAGAATTTTGTAAGCGTGACATAACCAATTCTTATCAATCAATGAGTAAACGTAGGTTGACATGATGTCAAATTCCAAGTTATTGTGTGAAGATCAACTACTGAATAATTATGAAAGGGAATTTA
The DNA here is from genome assembly GCF_040414725.1 of Anabrus simplex. NCBI lineage: Eukaryota > Metazoa > Arthropoda > Insecta > Orthoptera > Tettigoniidae > Anabrus > Anabrus simplex. Next base: position 1,199,088,900 of record NC_090266.1, on the reverse strand, counting down.
TTAACTAGTTTAAAGGCTAAGGAGGACGATTCAACCATAATTTCATGGGAGAAAATTTTTTATTTCATTTTTAGAAAGGAGTGAAAATGATCATTTTCAAACTCGATTTAAATGAAGTCCATTGAGGAAGGAAATTTTATTTTCAAATCATTTAATTATTAATGGAAGAGATAATCTCAAATTAATTATTATTAGTCCTTTAATTCATTTTTAACTAAAATCTAAATATGATATTTACAGACTCGGGCATTTGCTGTTCCATTTACCAATGGAGTGTCCATGTTAGTAACGACATAAAAGAAGATGAATCATACGAGAAGTTCCTAGATTTTGTAAATTATTTGTAGAATTTGAGGAGAGCAGTAGTTACAATAAATGTGTGAAACCTACTTAGCTTTCTTTCATTTCCACTAGTTCATCATCTATCCCTGCACTAAAAAAAATTCCGCACAGCCGATAAGCGAACGATCTACCCCAGGAGATCCTCGCTCACCGGCCGAGCTGAGCCCGGCATGACGGGTGCAATATATTAAAAAACGAAATGTCCTGACTGACTGACTGATTCATCATCGCCACGCCAAAACTACTGGACATAAAGATGTTCAATTTTGGGGATACAATTATATTAGACTGTAGGTAGTCACTAAGGAAGGAATTTTGGATATTCCGTCGCGAAGGGAGTGAAAAGGGGGATGAATTGTTTAAATGAGTATATCTATACCTAAAAAATTTAAAAGTTTACAGACGTAAAAACTGATATTTGTAATTTCATTTAAAAATAAAGACACGTACTTTTTGGTTTTCTGAAAATCTCATTAAGTGGGGTAATATAATAATAATAATAATAATAATAATAATAATAATAATAATAATAATAATGATAATAATAATGAAGAGGAAGAAGAAGAAGAAGATAATAATCGTATGGCCTCAGGTACCATGTGCAGACATTTCAATTTGACTAGCCATCTGGCTATCTGCTCGTCAATTTCGACGTTCCGTTTTACTCTAGGCCCACTAGATGTCAAACAGAGTAAACCGGATCTCTCATGGGTGTCTGTGGCTGATTTAATGAATTTTGTCGTGTAAACACCAAATGTGTCACCAGAGATCTTTTACATGCCGACATCGTACGACATGGAGTGTCGAATGGTCTTTCCCGCCTTTCAAGAATAGGCTGACGCTCTACCTCTAATCCACAGGGCGGGGGTGGGGTGAAAAAACGGGGTTGAACGCCTTTTATGACAACACTTATATCTCAAGAACTGAAGATTTCACAGACATAAAAATTGGTATTTGCAGTCTCCTTTAAAAATAAAGAAACACATATTTTTTGTTTGGAAAATCCATTTAATGTGGAGTGAACAGGAGTGACAAAGGGGGTGAATTTGGGTGAATTTAAAAAAAGAATCTCTATAGTATATCTCAGAAACGCAGCACGTTACAGATGTTAAAATTGGTTTTGGGAATCTACTGCAAGGGTAAAGAAACATAGATAATGTGTTTAGGGAAAATCCACTGAAGGGGAACTGAAAATGGGTGTGAATTTTAAAAATTAACATATCTACAGTACGTTTATCCCGAGAACTTACCAAGTTACAGACATGAAGATAAGTATTTATAATTTCTTTAACAAGAGAAGCATGAATTTTATGTTATTAGAAAAAAACACTTAAGGGGGAGGTAAAAAGGACTGAAAAGGGGGTTGGGTTCTTTTTATTAGGATACTGATATCTCAAAAACCGAATATGTTAAAGACGTGTAAATTGGTATCTGGAGTCTCCTCTAAAAATAAAGAAATATGTTATACGCTACAGGGCATAAAACAATAATAGATTACAGAACTTACCTGCTTACCTGTCCGCAAATAACTGCACCAGCCTAGCTGCAATCGGCAGATGGGCGTTTCGGGTTCTTGTGACGAGAGTATCATTGGACAGGGATATTACTCTATTACTTTAAATTACGGAAATGAGTAACTCAATTGTTATATGATTATATAATTTGAAAAAGCATAAGTTTCTGTTTTCACAAAACTTTTTTTTACAATATATTGCACTCGTAGTGCAAAAGATAAATGCCAAAAATCTTACATCTATAATTTTCATAGAATAAAATGAATGACGTTACTCTAATTAACAAAAAATATCGTGATTATGCTTTGCGTAGGAGTAGATCAGTGAACCAAAAATGAGTCCCCTCTATGGAACAGCACCAATAGACCTACAAAATAAAAACATGATGCCAGGATTAAGGACGTTTCGCAGAAATAAAGCTATTACTAAAGGTTCCAGTACAGCCTAAGACACTGACGAGTGCAGACGTCTGGAGTGGAGGGTCCCTGGAGTGGGAGTAGGGAGTGCAGGAAGGCAGTAAGGAGTTTACTGACAATGATTGGTGTGGAGCAATACAGGGCGACCATAGGAGGATGGCAGGGAAGAAAGAAGAAAGAAGAGAGAAGAAGTGAAACCAGGAGAGCGCATAATGGAAATGGAAATGAAAGGAGAATCAATGCTATCAGCGGCGGTGATTATAATATTACTATGGATTGGGGGGTCGAACTGAACCCAGGTCCGACCCCCAGTGGAAATATGAGCTGGGAAGATATGGAAGCAATCAGAAGAGTTGTAAAAGAGGTAGTTGTAGAAGTCTGCCCCTTTGAGCAACTCAAAAATATGCTACAAGTGCAAACGAGGGAGTTTGAAAAAATGAAGGGGTGGTTCCGAGAAAGGGCAGATGACACATCGCAAGTGAGGAAAATACCAAAGTAGTTGCAGCATTAAGGGAGAAAATAGGACTATTAGAAAAGGAGACGCTGAAACTGAAAGCAGAAGTGGAAGCCAACACTCTAAATCTCAGGAAGAAATCCCTATTTATATATGGTGTATCTGAGGAGAAGAGAGAGGACAAAGTACTTACAATTTATAAAGTGGTGGACCTAATTCAGGGGAAAATGAAAATTAATTTTAGTGAAGTGGATATGGATGACGTGCAGAGAGTGGGAAGAATTAGGCCTAGAGGCAACAGGCCTATCAAAGTACAACCGTTTTCTACGTTGATGGCTGATATTGTGGTTGCCAATGCGGGTAATATGCAGAGGGAAAATATGGATCAAGAGGGACGTGGGAATGGAAGCGATCAGGAACGAAAAAAATCTTAGAAAACATATGATACGAGCTAAACTTCAAGGGTTGAGAGCAATTATCAGAGGACAAGAACTAGTGGTGTCAAGCAGCAGCTGGAGTAGAATCTGGTCTGTGAATCGATTGATGGACCTAGAAATGAAGATAAAACAAGACGAAGAAACAAAGAGAAGTGTAGCGATCAGTGGGAAAGATTGGCAAGTGAAAGATAGTGATATGGGAGAAGAGGGGGAAGGCAGTAATGTTAGTACCAAAAGTAACAGTGTACTGTGTGAAGAGAGACAGGGAGAGGTGCCAAGTGAAAATGTGACCATAAACAGTGAAGAGGAAAGGCAGTGAAGTGAAAGCAGTGAAGTAAGGGAAGCGCGGGGTAAAAAGGTAAGGTCAGAGGTAACCTGGGAGAGACTCGATCTGAGTAGGAGCAAAGGGAGGAGCAGAAGCTTAAGGGACCTGTGGGGAGTTAAAAAAGTGATGAGAGTATTGTAACAAGAAGCAAAAGCTATAATGAAATAAGTAAGTAAGTAAGTAAGTAAGTAAGTAAGTAAGTAAGTAAGTAAGTAAGTAAGTAAGTAAGTAAATAAGTAAGTAAGTAAGTAAGTAATTAAGGGCATGGTTGTTGAAGACATGAGTTTATGAGGTGGAGTTGGAGGTAGGTGTCGGTATAGGAAATTTGACGGTGATGGTGGTAGTGTTTGGTAGGTAATGAAGTGTGCTTATTTACTGCTGATGTTGTAATTGATATGTATGAGTAAGAGATGGAGTTGGTGTTTGTATAGTGAAGTTAATGGTAATATCTGGAGTGTATTGGACTGTCTGTAAGTAAGGTAATTTGGAAGAGTGATTTTTTGAGTGAATTCAATGGTGATGGGGTATGTGGTGGTATAGTGGGTATTGTGAAATAATGAAGGAAGTGGTAATTGGTATATAGTAAGTTAATTTGGAATTAATTTGGTGTGTTAAGCGTAAGTGAATGGTAGTGGGGTTTGATGGAGTTTTTGGTAGGTAATGGAGTGTGTTTATTTATTACTGGTATATGAGGAAATGCACTTTGGTTCAAAAGTTAATGTGGAGTTTGACTTATGTTATTTGTGTTGGTATAATAGGTATAGTAATTGGTATGTAGTAAGGTAATTTGGAATTGATTTGGAGTGTTAAGTGTGTGGTGGTATAATAGGTGTAGTGAATTAATGGAGTAAGTTATGATTGGTATAGGTAATGAGGTATAGTGAATTTGATGGTGATGGTGGTATGTGTTAGTATAATAGGCATAGTGAATTAATGGAGTAAGCTGTAATTGGTATGTAGTAAGATAATTTGGAATTGATTTGAAGTATTAAGTTTAAGTGAATGATTGTGGAGTTGGATGGAGTTTTTGGTGGGTAATGAAGTATAGTGTATTTGGTGGTGATGGTGGTATGTATTGGCATAGTAGGTATAGTGAATTAATGGAGTAAACTGAAATTGATAGGCAGTAAGATAATTTGGAATTGGCCTGGAGTGTTAAGTGTAAGTGAAAGATTGTGGAGTTGAATGGAGTTTTTGATAGGTAATGGAGAAGTGGTGGTATATGTAATAGCAGAATTTATGTGTTGAGCGGGATGAGAATGGCATAGTGGTGTGTGTTATGAGGTGGAGTTGGAGGTAGGTGTCTGTAAGTGGCGAAGTATAAAAGTTGGAGTTGGTGGCATGAGACTGGAAAGTTTGATGGTGATTTTAGATTATTTGTGTGGTTGTTAAGCAAATTTAATGGTTTGGTTGGCAAAGAATGACGACATTGTTTTGACGAGGAGGTAGTTAATGTGTTCGTGGGGGCTGGATCAGCAGAGTAACTAGTTCAGGAGTTATGACAATAGCTGTGATGGAATGTGCCGCGACGGCAAGGCCGGTCAGGTGAAAGGTGTAGTTCTTTTTATAGCTTGCATATGTGGTATTCTAATTTTTAGTTATGTGTTTGCCTTTTGCCAGGGCTAACGGCTCTCCGGAAGTGAGTTGACCGTGGGCCGTTTGATTATATGTCTTTTAACTATACTTTATTTAAATAGCATATTCTGGAAGACAATAGAAATATTAAGGGGAGAAGTTGGACTTGGCATAAATAGCCCGAGGATGGCTGCTGTAGCGACCCTCACTTTGGGGGTCACGTTTTCGGAGTATCCGACGGACTTCATGGCATGTCCAAGGAGTATTTGTCCGATTGCTTTTTATTTCTTTTAATCTCATTTTATTTCATGTTTCTTATTTTATGTCGTTTACTAGATTCTAATGTACTGTCCTTTGGCATCCTGCAACTGGCTTAGGCTATTCCAAATTTGAACCATGTATAGGGTGGAAACCTGTGAGGTTCAATAAAACTACTACTAAAGGTTCCCTCACATTTTGGGGAAATATGCATATAGGCAACTCCGCATGTTACAAACGACGACTGAAATAAACTAAACACTGAAGTTATATGTTACCCAGCTACACATAAAAATTCCTAGGGATGTGAACCCATATCTTCTGAGTAATCTTTATACTTACTAGATAAACTAATAATCATTATTCATAAGTACCCAGATATCATATACATACATACACATCAATATAGACAACTATGTGGAAAAGAAAAAGAGAAGCAAAAAGAAGGAATCGTTGTCACAAATAACTCTCGGCCTGAAAGAAAGTATCCCTTACAACACTTGGATTTTAAAAATGGCTGCGACTTCTTGGAATACAGTGTTGGGCCATTGAACTCGTTGTCTATCCAGTAAAGCCTCCCCCCATCGCACAAAAATATCGTAAACTAGGGTGCCAGTGAGCTGGTTTCTCTGCGTTCTGGACTAACATCACAAGAGGGCTTTCAATATCGTCTTTTCTTGACAGACCTATAAACCTTAGAACAAATAAAAAGCCAATTCACATTCAATATATCTGGTTCTAATAACTGATCACTTCGGGCCTCATTCACATCATACAGAGTACTATACCGTACTATTTCTCATAAAGTCATGACCGTCTATACTTATGACGTGCCCGATACCCTCTAAGTCCACGATTCAAGTTCATGTTTGGCAGAGTGAAGCGGAGTCAAGGATTTTAATGGCACTGCATATAATGTGGTTTTATTTTCACCAGGATTCAATCAAGTGGATACATGCATACAAATCATGATCAGGCATCATGCAAACACTACGTTACGTAGATCTATCTATCCTTCCAAATAGAGAGAATGATAAACTAATCCAAATGAACCTTAATTACAAGAAAATTTTATCCAACGACAGATACTAAGGAATATACTGACCTAATACTCACTAAACAACTTAAGTAACACTTGACACTCTTCTTCCACCACGTAACATAATTCATGTTGCTATTCCCTACATGCAAACATTTATACCTTACAATTCTAGTGATTTTTAATCCATCTTAATAAATAGCCTGATGGGCTCTATTCAAGTCGAATTCTACTATTTACATAATTAATTACCACATTTCTGCGTAACGACCCCAATCCTAACACATGCTTACAAGTATAGTTCACTTATCTATCATTGGTGACCTCCTTATCCCTCTTTCAGGGTTAGGCTCTGCCTTCTTAGGCCCTCATGGTAGCGATGTGGTCCTGGGTCGATCCTCTCGGTCCACTCTCCATGGATAGCTTGTTCACGAGGCTGTCTCCTTGCGGTTGCTGTCGGAAGGTCTCATATCACACGTCTCTTGAAATACAGCACAGGTCTTCACTGAAATTAAATGCCGAATTTTTTTAACAGCACGGCACTACCGGTACTTTTATTTAATTTCATAGGCATAAATCAGTACTGGCGATCTGCGACGTTAAAATCATTGTTCCCCTATAGCTGCTTAACCGCGCACGAATGTATATATGTAATATATCTGCGATCTGAAATCAGCAACCTAATCGGTAGAAAAAATTACCATTATCTCATGCTCGACTGATTCCGACTCGTAAATCTAGCGAGGATAACACAAATGGCTTTAGTTTATACTTGCACTTCTTCCGCATTTCGCGATCTATTTGCGCGGTTACCCGTATCGCTTCGTGCTGAAGTTTATACGTACGGCATTGTCTACAGTCGGACAATTAGGCACACGCGACCGCATTGTAAAGCGTCTAAATACAATCATACGATTGAACAATTACTGCAAAGTGTAGTGATCACTGATCCTCTGAGTAAATGTTAGCGCAACTGCACTAAAGTAATCACAGTCTTTGTCCTAAATAAAGGTTTCTGGCGCAAATACAGACAGACACGCGACACGCACTAGCAGCAATCTCACCGTCGAATGACAACCTCCCTTCACATCTCTCAGCTCTTATATGGAGCAAAAAGCGAAGCGACGCCGGGGAAACTCCCTCGAAACCCTCTTGAGTTTGGTAAGCAGCCACTAAAGAGATTCCCAAGGTGGTCAGATTAGTGCGAAGTTATTAATCCCGTTACTTGTTAACGGTGTTAAACATATCATAGGCTTCTTAAAATTCTGGAGATAATTTTCATCTTTTTATTATTATGGAAAACCTTCGGATAGAAGAGAATCCCTCGATTCCCGTGATGTGGTGAACCTGACTACTCGCGGTTAAAATATTGTTCGGGTGGTATGGTACTTCCCAAAACAAAATTCTTATCTCTCTTTCCTTCTCCGACACATCTCCTATTTCACTCATTCATAGCCACACCGTACCTAGGGAATCACCTCCTAAGTTCCCGCGTTCTATACGGCATTACGCCCTTACATTTGGCGTCATATTGCGCAATATTTCATCTGCGCTAAATATCGCTCATTAACGAATGAACAGAATGGTTCAATGTATTTTTTTTCGAAAATCCACTTAAGGTGGTGAAATAATTGAAAAATTAATTGAATTATTTGTAAGACTAATATCTCAAAAACTAAAGATGTTGCAGATGTGAAAATTGGTATTTGGAATATACTTTAAAAGTAAAGTAAAGAAACAATCCACGTGGGTGTGGTTTAAAGAATTGAAAAATTAGTTGAATTATTTGTATGAGGATACATATATCTAAGAAAACAAGATGTTGCAGATGTGAAAATTGGTTTTTGGAATTTCCTCTGAAAAAAGGAACATGCATGTTTGGGGGAAAGTCAACTTGGGGCGGAGGTGTGTGTGTGAAAAAGTTGAAGTCTTTTGATGAGGATACATTTATCTCAAACTCTGAAGATGTTAGTCATGATAATTGGTATTTGGAAGCTCCTTTAAAAATAAAGGTGCACACATATTAATTTTGAGGGCAAATCAACTTGAGTGTGTGTGTGTGTGTTAATCAGGAGGTGAATTCTTTTTATGAGGATACCAGTACTTGTGTGTTTGAGTCATCAGTCCACAGACTGGTTTGATGCAGCCCTTCATGCCACCCTATCATGTGCTAAACTTTTAATTTCTATGTAACTATTGCATCCTACATCTGCTCTAATCTGCTTGTCATATTCATACCTTGGTCTACCCCTACCGTTCTTACCGCCTACACTTCCTTCCTGTATTTGGAATATTCTTTCTAAGTAAAGAAACACATATACTTTTGTTTTGGGGAAAGCCACTGAAGTGGGAAGGTGAATGAATTGTAAAATGGATTAATTTTTTTGAATGTGGATACTTATATCTCAAAAACTAAAGACGTTACAGACATGAAAATTGGTATTTGGAATCGCCTTTAAAATTAAACACTTTCGTTTTTCGGAAAGGGGGAAGGGGAGAAAATATGTAAAGGAAGAGTTGAATTCTGTTTATGACGATACTTGTATCTCAAAAACTGAAGATGTCACAGACGTGAAAGTTGGTATTTTGAGTCTCCTTTAAAAATAAAAGAAGATGTATCTTTTTCGGAAAGTCCACTAAGGAGGAGGGGGTAAAAGAAGGGTAATATAAGTTGATTATTTTTATGAGGATATTTATAAATCAAAACGGAAGATGTTACAGACGTGGAAACTGGTATTTGAAATCTCCTTTAAGAATAAACTGTATTTATTGTTTTTGGAAAATCCACTTAAGGGGCTGAAAAGAATTGGAAAAGCGGGTGAATTTTTTAAATGAGTACCAGTATACCTACAGTATATGTCAAAAACTTAACATGTTACAGAGAAGAAACTTGGTGTTTGGAAAGTCCTTTAAAAATACAGAAATGTGCATTTTTGTTTCGTTTTTGTAAAAGGGTACGTAAACGTGTGAAAAGAAGTGAAAAAGTAGTTGTATTGTTTTTATGATGATTACATATACCTCCAAAGTTGAAGATGTTACAGGCGTGAAAATTGGTATTTGGAATCCCCTTTAAAAATAAAGGAACATGTATTTTCTTTTTTGTTTTCGACTTGAGGGAAGACTTTCTCACATATGCCGTACAGTTCTATCATCCTCATCTCGTTGCAAGACAAAAGTTTCTATAGCCAAATCGGATCTGGTGCTGTTGGAAAACAATTCGAAAACGAGCAGCTGGCGACACTGTCACATCCTGCAGCGCATCGGAATGTAATAGAGAAACGTGCATTATCCCACTCTACCGTACCCGCCTTCGCACCTCACTGAGTAGACAACTGGGTTATCAAACCCGCATGCACCATAGAGCTACGGCTCGAATCTACGTCAGGTTCTTTTTTCTTTTGTGTGTGTGACGTCAGGTCCTTAATTCCCGTCGTGTAACTGAGTTTGTAGGCATGAAATCCTGTTGTCATCTGACAATAGTCGAACACATGATAGTGTGATACATTCGCAACAGAATGCATGAGTAGACCAACCACGCAGTGCACAACCGTAACTGGTCCTGTCAAGTGCGTGTAGAGCAGCTTCTTGATAGAGTATACAAAAGGCGAATTCGTCGATATGCTTTTAGTGTTGGGTGCATCCTATAACCAAGCTTCTGCTGCTGCTCGCGACTATGCAGCACAGTACCCTCAAAGGTGCCATCCCGATAAGAATGTTTTTCGTCGCCTTGTGCAACTCCTACGGGAAACCGGTAATGTTCATCCACAAGTAGTGGCCAGACGTCCAAGGACTAGACATTCTTGAAGCCGTTCACCAATCACCTCGGTGAAGTACCCGTGATATTGCAAAGCAGTTCCCGGTATCTCAAACACTGCTTGTCGACGTGTTGCACGACGAAAAACTATCCATATCATTACACGATAACTCAACACCAGCGGCAAGAAGACTGCATTCAACGAGTACAGTTCTATGAATGCCTTTTGCAACAAGTTGAACATAACGAACATTTTATAAAGAATGGGATATGGAGTGACGAATGTAGCTTCACTCGGGAATGTATGTTCAACAATCACACCAGCCATTATTGGTCTGACCACTACCCACACGTCACCCGTGAACGTGGCTTTCAGGCAAGCTTTGACATAAACCTATGGGCTGGAATCGTGGGAAGAGGGCTTTTAGGCCCTTACCTATTGCCGGACAAGTTGAATGCGCCCCGCTATCATCCTTTTCTAGGCAATACTTTGCCTGACGCTTTAGAAAACGTTCCACTTGGTGTTCGGCGACAGGTATGTTTCAGCATGATGGTGCACCGCCACACTTTGGAATGACTGTGCGTAACTGGTTAAATGAAGCGTTTCCAGGGAAATGGATTGGTCGTGGAGGTCCAATGTTCTGGCCTCCACATTCCCTGGACCTTAATCCAATAGATTTTTATTTGTGAGGACACTTAAAGGAACATGTTTATAGTACTCCACCCATGGATGTACAAGGCCTAATAGCACGCGTGCATTCTGCATCGGCAATGGTGGATGAAGGTGTGTTGCATAGGGTCCGGCAAAGTATGCTCCAGCGAGTGGCGAAGTGTTTGCAAATGTAAGGTTGTTGCTTTGAATATCTGCTGTGAAGTGAACGTTGTTCGTAAGTGTACGTGCCGGCTCTGTGAAGATAAGACGTCGGTAGATGCAAAGGGGGATGTTGTCCCATATGCTCTGTACTCTGACCGGCCAAACGAGCAGAGGAAATTTGGCCACGGATCTACCGTGGCTCTACGACTCTACATTCGGGAGACGGGCCTGGGGCACAGTGCCGGACTTCACGCCTGGCCCCACACGTCGGCTGTCCTGAGAATGGTTTGCCGTGGTTTTCCATTCTCCTGCACTAAGGCGAAAGCCGGGACAGTTCGAAATATAGGCCACGGCCGCCTACCCCCTCACCTTTTCCGCACGTCTCCTTCACCGTAACAAATCTCCCGGCCTGAGAGACGGCGTCACCGTCTAAGAGGCCTGCCTACCCCTTCAGAGGAGGATTGAAAATGTATAGTGGTAGGATAAGACTGGACGTCACACGTACACTTAGCGTAATGGGCAATCCAGTGTACATACCTACTGTACTGTCTTGTGTTTCCTTGTACCGCATTGGATAGAGACGATGTTACTGTACCCACTATTATGTTCTACGTATTGGCTTTATTTGTACCATGGACGAAACAAAGTGGTCATTCACGTCTGCAAGAAGTTCATGTTATGCTTGAATGTTTAAATAAAGTTAACTGTAACGGTAAGACAGAACAATAGTGTATTTCATAGTGGAGGTGTACATTGGAAACAATTTGATATATTAACTGAAAAAATTGGCGCGAACGCGACTCGAACATAGGCGCTTCCGCACAACCTGCATTTAAGTCATTACGTCGTCACACTGAGCTATTGAGACAGCTCTTGCAGAGCGGCTAGTTCATGTGACCTGGGCTTGGTCACTTGACTAATAATATGCGAGACTATTCCAAAACACGGAAGAATTAATATATATACTTAAGGGTGCCCAAAAAAAGAGGTGTTGGTAAAGAATGGGCTCTCCATCGCCAGCGGGATCGAAAAACGAGGTTCCGGAGTTCCGGTCAGTAAGTAGTATTACAGGGTTGCCAGAGCCTCGTTTCTTAACTCGCATTTCTATTAAACCTATTGGGACTAGGTTTTGCAAGATAAACCTTTGTCGTGAATTTCGACGAGGAACCGCATGCCGACTTCCAAGTGCGGCATTTTTGTTCACGCTGTATATTAATACTTACTAAACATTCTTTCTTTCTTTCTTTCTTAATCTGCTTAACCTCCAGGGTTGGCTTTTCCCTCAGACTCAGAGAGGGATTCCACCTCTACCGCCTCAAAGGCAGTGTCCTAGACTGTGAGATATTGGGTCTGGGATAACACTGGGGAGGATGACCAGTACCTCTCCCGGGCGGCCTCACCTGCTATGCTGAACAGTGGCCTTGCGGAGGGAAGGGAAGATTAGAAGGGATAGACAAGGAAGAGGGAAGGAAACGGCCGTGGCCTTACGTTAGGTATCATCCCGGCATTTGCCTGGAGGAGAAGTCGGTAACCACGGAAAAACACTTCCAGGATGGCTGATGTGGGGATCGAACCCACCTCTACTCAGTTGACCTCCCGAGGCTGAGTGGACCCCGTTCCAGCCGTCGTACCACTTTTCAAATTTCGTGGCAGAGCCGGGAATCGAACCCGGGCCTCCGGGGGTGGCAGCTAATCACACTAACCACTACACCACAGAGGAGGACAAACATATATTAATTCGCCTTATTTTGGATAACTACGTTTTTGGAAAGAAACTTAGCTGAAAAATCATTGAGGCAAAGAGTAGCGGTAATGTAAGACCAAAGAAAACGCTAACTGACTAGCCCACACAAGTTCTTAAAATTATGTTACCAACATTGTGAACAGTGCGAACATACACCCCTATAGTTTCCTCGTGTTTGCAAGTGTGATACTAGTGTTTGCAAACGTTTGTAGTAATTATCATCATTCGTATTGTACGCTGTGCGTGTGTGTGAGTGTTTCCTGAATTGTCGTACCGTTCAGAAACTTGTTTTATTAGGATATAAAGAAGTTACAATATTTTGTCCGTGTGTGGATTTTTGTGCATTGTAGTTGCGTCCACAATATTTGTGCCCGGTAAAGGTAAGGAGCTACATAATGAGTTTCATCAGTGTCCAGATACTGAAGACAAACGTTTATTGTTTCTCTCTCTCTCTGTCTTGAGCGAAAATTTGACAGTAAGGAAGCTGGGCCCAAATGCCTGATCTTGATATAACGAGGCAGACTAAAATAAAAGTAAAGAAATCGTGCATAAATTCAGAATGGATATAAACAGAAGAACTGAGTGGATCTGTGGTTGCGAAGTTACTAACAGGTTGTTTTGTTTCCCTTGTTTATGTTTCGTGAGTGATGAAAGCGAAGGGACTTGGACCAAAGTCGGAGTGGTAGATTCAGGACATTTGTCCCAAAAAATAAAGAAACGCGAAAGTTCTAAATCCTATATGCTTGCCCAGTTAGAATTCGACATTCTGGAAAGACACGATATCCGACAGCAACTTGACTGTACTGCTCTATCGTTGTGAAAAGACACAACGATCAAAAATTGTCTACTGTGTAAAGTTCTGTGGCGCGTTTGAGTTGGCATTGCGCGGTCTTGACAAAACAAGTGAATAGTCGAATCGAGGCCTTGTTAATTTTAATTCCGAAATTGACGTTGCATTAAGGGACCCTCTCTCCATAGCTACTGTTCTCAAAGGCACATTCAAAGACATTCAGAATTAATTACTTTTGCGCATGTTCGAAATCTGTCGCGAGAAAGTAAAGAAGGAAATCACCCCAGTGCACTTCATTTCCGTAATCGCAGGGGAGGCCACCGATATATCAACTACAGCACAATTACTTATTATACTGCGCTACGGTCTGACCAACGGTAAGCCAGTTGAAAGATTTTTGGGGTTTCATCTCACCTACTAGTCATGATGCTAAGACAATCGCAGGGTGTGTAAAATTTTCTTTGAGCGAAGATGTGGATAACCCAGATGTTAATTTCACAAAGTTACGATGGGACAAATGTAATGAATGGTCACAATTCAGGAGTGCAATCTCTTATCAGGGAAGATTGTAAGCATGCACATTATGTTCACTGTTATGCCCATTCTTTGAAATTAGTCATGGCACAAGTGACAAGCCAGAATACGGATGTCCGCATATTTTTTTGCAGATTTAAGTGAAATTCCCATCTCCTTTCAGAACTCCCCATAGCGATCAGGTGTATTGACCGATGTTGTTGGTAGTAGAGCACCTCATACTTAAAACACGAGGTCGAATTTTAAATCAAGGACCTTTGAAGTAGTTTACGAGAACAGAGATGCCCTCATCGAATGCCTGGATCAACTGGGAACTACCTCTCGACAGCCTAACACCATATCGCAAGCAAGAGGTTTGCATTTAAAATTGGAGCACCTGTTATTTCAGTTCTGGTTGGCTGTTTTCCATCAAATAATGCCTCATGTGGACATTTTTTACATTCAGCTACAAAAGTGAGTTTCAGATCCGTTGGAAGTCAAAGGCGCACGTTGCATGTTTCGAGGCTGATATGAACATGGCTCGGGAAAATAAAATTGACCACATCGCTGATGAACATGACACACTGCCCCTACCAGTGAAGATACCGGTACGACGAGGGCCGCTGCTTACCTCGAAACGAGTTGCGGCAAAAGAAATTTGTGACACGGTCATTCTTCAAGCAAAGGAACGGTTTCAATTCACAACCACCTTCTTGCATCAAACCTGTTTCAAGCTGAGAATTTCGGCAGCTTCAGAAAGCAGTTTCCTGACTCACCTTTGTACAAAGTGTGTGAAGCCTACCCATTGCTCAACAAACCGAGACTGAGAACCGAACTTGAAATATTTTAAAGGAGAAATAATTTTCGAGCTTTTTCTGGGGCTAAGAGTTTGTTGCAGTTTCTTTTAGAAAATAAATTGCAGAGTGCTTTGGCGAAAGCATAAAACTTTTAAATATAGTTATTACGATTCCCTTGACGACATCGGACGCAGAAAGGTGCTTCTCAACCCTGAAGAGAATAAAGATTTTTCTTGCACAGCACAATGACCGAGGAATGCTCTCGCGATGCTGTCAATTGAAAAGGACTTGCTTCGAGACTCTGTAGACTTCAACGAAGCAGTTATAGATAAGTTTGCATCCCTCAAGGAGCGCAGGATGGATATTTTGTTTAAGCTGTCTGCATAGGGTAAGTTGATTGTGAAACATTTCTTATTTTGCATGTGGTAAATATCGGTATGTATTGTCTGCTTCGATCACATTTCCAAAATTTCTGCCATGTTATTTTAGGAGGTTACGGCCTACAACAGGAGAGGGGGAGGAGAAGAGGTTGAGTGGGTGTGCAATTTTTTCATCTGTTGAACCCCCAGTGACGAAAGTCACGCACCGGCGCAGAGTTCTATTTCGCATCATGGTCATTTTAGCCCCAAAACGTAGTTTACAAGGAGTTCCTGGGGTAAATGAAAATTTTCGGGGTGTTTTTATACTTTAGGGATTTTCAGATAATGTCTTAGTACAGTACCGAGGAACGATTACTTTTATAAAATCACAAATCCCGCGCGAGTGATGCCGCAGGTAACTGCTAGTTATATATAGAGATAGATAGACTAAGGATTTGTACTCTTGATGCATTGTACTTTGTTCACCTGATAGGCTATATTCTGCAACTGAAGACAGCTTTCTTGTTTTCTCTCCAGTAACTCTAATTAATTCTCTATCTTCTTACTCATTTCCCGTTTCCAGTCTTCTGGGTCGGGTTGTGAACGAAAGACCACCACAGTTTTCTCTCTCTCCACCACTCCCTTCCTTCTTCAGGATTTCTTCTAGATTTATTCCTCTCTTCTGTATACTCACCTTCACCGTATGACACATAGTTTCATTTACATAACTTGAAATCAATGAGAAAAAACGTCGCTCTTGTTTCTGAATGCAAGGCATCGGAGACCGACATTGCAGCCCTGGCGGTACGTCCCTCTCCCCTCGACTCACTTCGCGCGGCTTGCTGCTGTATATCAGATTGGTGAGAGGACCGAGGGGATAGGCGTGCAAAGCATCGGTCCATCAGATCGCTACTGCTAACCAGGGAGAGAGAGCAACCGTGCGTTCCTTATCACACATACTGCCTCACCTCATACTTCTGACTTAATTATATAGATAAAAGAGTGTTGGCATTTCACTCCCATCTATTTCTACATCCTTGTAGGAAGACACTGTAATGTCTGTTGTTATAGGAGAATATAATTTTCTCTTTATATGTAGATCTGCTAATGTGCTTAGCGTGATTTTCGCGTATTCCACTTCTTAAGAATCATGATATCTGATTATGTATGAGCTCCAATCGTATATAAGAAGAGCCAGCTAAGCAGTAGATGCCTTTCACAGCTGGGAGTTCTGATGTGTGAGACTGACCACGCCACGTCGTAATTCTGTTCGTCGGAACATAGTACTGTTCAAAATCTATCTTAAATTCTGCGAGTGAAATGAACTTAGGTTCTACAAGTAAATCGGACTTAGAATTTGTGTGCAAGCATGGACTTTGATATTTGTCAAGTCTATAAAATTTTCAAAGGATTGTGGAACTTAGTTTTCTCACCATCCAGTGTTATAAATGTGCTAATTATTTCAAAGCGACATACTGCAACATTATGTCATTAACTGTGATGTTTTCCTTAGAATGTCTCTAGTTTGAAACTCAGTTCAATTTATTTCATTTGCTACGCAAAGGTGATCTTGAAAGTGCTTAAACTGCTTCGCTATAGTAATACAAGTGTTTGCATATTGCGCAAATAAAAACTCGAGTGCTCCGATACAGGTGATTGATTCTGTGTTGAAGTGAACGGTAATCAATTCAAACTGGATTGAATTTATAACTGTATATAATATTTATTAAACTTTATTATTTCATAAGAATACACGAGTGCTCCGATAGAGGTGATTAATTCTGTGTTGAAGGGAACGGTAATTAATTCAAACTGGATTAAATTTATAACTGTACATAATAACTTCCAAACTTTATTATTATTTTATAAGAGTGATAAACAATTAATCAGTTCGTCGTTAATAGCAGTGACCAATTGATAAACTCTTAAGCAGCTATATTTGTGTCAAGTGAAACATTACTTACTGTGGAAAGCAACCACGAACAGTGCACAATACGTGAACGAGCTTAAGTTTCATTATTTCCAGAGGACAATACCCATGAATTGTGATTTATTTTTCTTTCTTAATTCAATGCTACTCGCATCTTCAACTTCTTCAATGACATTTAAATTCTGCTATCTCCAAGTAGCAAGTAAAGTTCTGACTACTTCAAACTTCGTGTTACGTCAATATTAAAGTCAATCGTTGGTGCCGAATAAATGTGGACGCTCATATGAGTAAATCACGAGTGATTACCCCGCGGCAAGATCGTCGGAGAACTTCAAGATCGTCTAGAGCTTCAGGTATGAGATAGGATTTCGACCCCCATGTCGGACGGACCTGGGTGTTCCAGCTCCGTGACATGGTGACGAAAGGACCCAGCAGAACGAATTCCATTCCATGGTGACAAGGAGTCCTGGGAGTACGAGGTTACCTGGTAGGCGATTCTGACGACAACAAATATCTACACCAAGGTGATATGCAATTCAACCTACATTTAATTTGAATAAAGTAATTCCTTTAAAGAAATCTCAGTTTTCTTGTAGATAGGACCTATCCACCTGTACCAAGCCCCAGCAAACTTTCAGCTAGGATTGCCCTGAGAGTTGTCTTGTGCGCTTTTAAAATCAACAGTAAAGTCGGGCTATATTTTATTGGTACACAACGCAACCTTAGTAATTAAGAGGGATCATAACGTTGTCCTACTTCTTGATCGTATGTAGGTATAAGCGACAACGTTGTTAGCATGTTATTGGAACACCCAAGATGTTTTATTTGATTTCACTGAATTACATGATGATTTTAAAAGATAACGGAATACTGAAAGACATGAATTTTTGGGGTCAACGAAAGAGTGCCAAAGAACAAGGTTTCTCTAATCTCATTTTATTAACCAGAAAATAAATGATGTGAATAATGGATTTGTAACAAAAATGAAGCCCTCAGTCACTCGTATGTTGGTTTCTTTTATTTGTTGGAATTTAAGGTTGATAACGGAGGCAGCCTGTTTCATTTATATTATGAAGGTTTGTTATTGTGACATATTATATCCAACAAAAGTAACGGACTTTGGACATTCACAATTAATTATATACAATTTTAACTATATATCAATTTATGTTTTAATAAATTTGTAGTTGTTTCGTGAGACGATATTCATTAAACGGAATATCCTTCCAAGGAAAAGGATCATTCTCCGAATTCTCATTCATAGGCTAAGTTTAGTGTCATAGTATGGTACAGTTTTAACTAATTGTTGAATGTGCTCTCTCGTACGTTAGTAAGATCTCGAAGGGTCTAAGCGGTGATACACTGTGACCAGACTCGTCGGACTTGCAAATCCCTTGAGTGGAGTTCCTTGCATCTCCGCATGACTCCAGCCGATATATAACATTAAAAACTTGAACCCGGAATCAGATGTATGTGTAAGGTCACAGTTATAATAAATGGTGCCAAACCTGGTGGCCAGAGTCTGATGAGTATCTGTCAATTGATACCTACCATGTTAGCCAGAAGTCCGAAGGGCAAGCATTATTTATAAATGACTGTACAAAGGAGAGAATTCAAGATAACATACACCGTGGGAGTAGGAGCCGAGATTTTCTGACATCTGACGTTGAGGCATCGACATATTTTGATTTATAAAGGACGATTGGAATTTTTATTTAATTCAAATTTTAATACAATAAAGGAAGATATTGGAAGGATAATCTGGAAACTAAAACTTTTGTTGGTGAGAAGTAGATAATTTTATTGACTCTGGAATGATACGAGGAGATTAATTCCTTGGCAGTTGTCATTTGGTCGTTCGTCTCGACATTATCCAGATCCTGAGTGTCCCATACATTCAGATTATTGGATTGTATAGTTAACTAAGTAGATTACGCTAGGTAATTATAGAAAGGTATCGTGTGCGGATACATAAGGAAATATTGTGGTATAGGTGATAGATAATTCAAAACAAACTTTATTAGTGAGTCATAACGACAGCAAAGGAGAAAAAATGGCGTCGTTAGCACAGGTTAAGCTGTTGCTAGAGAAATTAGCTTGAAAATGACCAAAATGCAGGAATCGCAATAAAATACAGAAAGACGAATGCAAGAAGTTCGTGAATCACAAAAAAATACAGAAAGACGAATGCAAGAAGTTCGTGAAGCACAAGAAAATACTGAAAGGCGAATGCAGGAAGTTCTTGAATCGCAAGGAAATACCAAAGAACAAATTCAAGGAATACAGGAAATTACGAGGAAGAAAATTCAAGACATGCAGCAGATCATAAGGAAAGAGATGAGAGAAGGAGTCAAGACTGAAATGCAACGAAATTTCTTCAAAATTACAAATGTAGTTCAACAAAACCTGAAGGTGATGCAGTATGAAATCGTGTCACTAGGATCGAGGATATCCGAAGTACGAGGAGGTGTACAGAATTTAAAAGAAGAGACGACAGCGGAAATGAATAAGAATAAAATGTATGTTCAAGTAAAGTTCGATGAGTTAAACGCAGAGTTTAAATTGAACATTCATGAATTACAAACTCAAGTTGATCACGACCTTAAGGATTTCAAAGGAGTGGTAGGCATGATGCAAGGAGGAATGTAAGAATCGGGCACTAGTTGGGAAGAAAAATTCAAGAGAATGACGGATGAAATGAACAATATCTACCAAAGTATACAAAAGGAAATAACACAGGCTACAGAGCAGATCAATGACAGATTTAATTTAATAACTGAAGAACAAGATAAAAAACGAAGCCTTGATGAACTAGCAAATAAGAGGGCTGAAGTCTGATTTAAGTGCAATGCAAAAAGACATGCAGAACTTGAGATTTGGAAACCAAAATAGTAAAGATTTCATATCATCCTCGGTTGACCGTCAAACATCAGCTGAAAACCGAAATAAGCAGTTAGTTTGAGACACCAAAAGTTTGCATCGATGTGAATGATTATGGAGTATCCCATACGGGAAATGGAACGCGGATTATTAACATGATACGAACGCATCCTCATGCGAAGACCGAAGAAATTTACTGGAAACATGGGATCCGGTATGACTCCAGGCGGGTTTCTTAAGGAAATTGAAGAATATTCCCGAGAGGCCAAAATATCTCCGGAACGTCAACTCAAGACGGTTGAAAAACACCTGGATGGAACGCCATTAATATGGTATAAAGCATTTAGATATATTTTCGAGGATTACGGGGGTTTCAAACAAGCTTTTCCGGAGAAGATTTGCGGAGTCGATATTCAACAGGGAATCAGACTCGAGTTATACTATAAGAAGTATTCTTTGACAGGACCGAGTAGATTCTCTGATTATTTCACGATGCAGTTTCATCGGTTGAAAGAACACGATTCGCCGCCTACAGAATTGGAGATCGTTCGAGCGATTGTCAAAAATTTCCCCATATATTCAGCGAATTCTTACTGCAGCAAACGTGCAATCTGCAGGCCATGCAGAAACAATACTTAGACAACTCGTCGGTACAAAGTCACAAGTTAATAGCCTAATTTTGAGACACTTCGACCCAACTGTGAACGTTGTAACGCCGACAGGCACTGAAGAAGTGGAGAAGAATGATAAGCATGTTCGGTATATCCATGGAGAAGGCAGTCAAACACCAAAGATAACCGAGGAGGAAGAGTCCAGAATGGAAAGAAAAATCGACCATAGAAAGGGTGGGTACCGTTTCACGATGATTATAGAAGGCATCCCAGGTATCAAAGATATACGAGATGGAATCGATACAGAGATAGGTGGCCATGGCGGAAGAATATATATCGAGAAAACCCAAGACGTGCAGATATCCGACAGGAAGAAGAGATGAATAAAGAAAAGGAAAGGTTCCTCGATGAATAAAGGAAGCAACAAGAAGGAAAAACAATGGAAAGGAGCGATCCAGAAAAAGGATATGAATGCTGATTGTGAGGGAGCAACAACCCTGCTGTATCAGCAGCAACAAAGGAAAGAGAATACAGATAAGATACTGAATCCCAAAGCTGCGCCATTCAGTAACAACACTTAGGATAACGACGAGGTGAAAATTATTTAATTTTGGAATCAGCAGTAGAAGTAAGATTTCATAGATTAAAATTGAAACACGAGCAACGTGATTGGATTATAGCAGGAATTGTGTCCTGGGAATTTGAACACGAGGGTTTGTTATGTGAAGATCGTCAACCTGGTGGAATGAAATAAAAGAGAGTATTACCTATCATCCCGGTAGTAATATTTGGCACGCGAGTACTATTATTGTTAGACACTGGCGCGAGCATTATTATCGTTTCTAAAATGCTATTTTCGGAATTGGACGGAAAGGGCCACATCCCTATAATTCCAGTGGCCAATATGAAGATTAAAGTCACAACCCCAGATAGTATCACGAAATGTAAAATACAGACGTACCTACCTGTTGAAATTGGGGTATTACGATAAAACATCCATTTGTGGTGATGGATAAAATCCAATATAATTTAATTATTGGGTATGATTTCATCAGAGAAAATAACATTGTTATTGACTTAAATAAGGAGGAAATCAGAATCAGACGCAACGGCGAATAAATGCAAGATGTCACAGCGAAGGTAGAAAATAAAGTAACAGACGAATTGCATAAAAAATGAACATTTCGGTAGACGAGGTAGGACATCGTACCGAAGAGATAATGGAAGAATACGATCCGGAAGATGCTACGTGTTAAGGTATCGTCGATAAAGGAATAGGAGGTAGTCTTGAGCAACAAGAAATGATTGAGAATCTGTTGAAGAGTTATGATAATGCTTTTAAAAGTCAACCTGGAGCGGTGAAGAAATTTGAATACAAACTACTGGTAAAATATTGGAGACCATTTAAAATAAAGCCATACCCAATATAGGACAATTTTATACCTGAGGCTAGGAAGGTGATACAAGAAATGATCGATAATGGCATAATTTCAAAGCCTCATACTCCCTACATTATTCCGCTGGTGTTAGTGAAGAAAAGTAACGGCTCAATCTAAGTATGTTTAGATGCACTGCATTTAAACGCTAAACTAATCCCTGAATATGATAAAGCACCAGTGATAAAAGAGATTATCAGGAGATTCAAGAACATGAAATTTTTACGATATTGGATCTGTCTTCCTCATATTACCGCATAATCTTAGAAAGTAAATCCAAACTGTTGACCGGTTCCTTGTTTGACAATCAAACAAACGTTTTTGAAAGAATTCCATTTGGAATTTGCACTCAGGTGCCGCCCTTATTCGAGCCCTGGATAGGAACTTCAGACCGAAGTTATGGAATTTTTAACAATTTATGTTGACGACATAGTTCTAGCAATAGTCACTTTTGAAGAACATATGATTAAGTTAGAGTGGCTGTTAACCAATTTAGATGAAGCTGGTTTCAAAATTAATCGATCAAAATCAAAATTCTACCAAATAGAAAATTTGTTCGTTGGACATGTAATTGAGGGAAAGGGTTTAAATCCCAATCCCTTTAAAATTGAGGCTATATGTAGTTTCCCAAATCCAAGCAAAATTAAGCACGTTCGACAGTTCCTGGGGATGACACAGTTTTTTGCTAATCTTTTTCTAAAGTACACAGAGTTGGTAGCTCCTCCACAAAATCTGCTAAAGAATAATAATAATAATAATAATAATAATAATAATAATAATAATAATAATAATAATAATAATAATAATAATAATAATAATAATAGGTGGCGTTGTGTGATTGTCACGACCAGGCTTTCATTAATGCGAAAAAGTTGCTGGCTAACAATATTAAACTTGGATATCCAAACTTTGATCTCAAATTCATCATCCAGTTGATGCTTAATCAATTGGAATAGGGATGTATAGAACTAGCACCGGTAGAGCGCACTGCTGTTGTACTGGGTAAGCGCAATGGGCTCTTCATTTGTCTCCTGTGTACTCATGACGCTAAATATCCTCAAATTTAAGTTGTTAAATTGTTATTTTCGCGACTATGCCGAGCTATTGCGGTGTTCCTCTTTGCAAAAATCAGGGAAGCCCATTTTCGTTTCACCAGTTTCCACAAAATAAAGATATGAGGAAGAAATGGTTACATGCTATTAGAAGGAAAAATTTCATTGAGTCGAACCTGACTGAAAATATTAAAGTGTGTTCCCATTATTTTCAACCCGGTGACTTCACGAAAACTTTGTTGGGTAAGTGCGATATACGAAGGGAATTAATTCCTATTTTCTACCTATAAACTTATTAGGCATTTTGATAACAACCACCGAGTTAATGCGTTTGTATTTAAAAGCGAGAGAGCAAGATTAAAAGCGGGCGCTGTTCCATCGCTTTTTCCGTGGACCACGAACGCAACAAAGACAAGAAAGAGGCCATACACCAGAAAATTGCCGGATTACAACGATAAGCCTACAATATCGGAATACGCTGAAATCATCTCCTTTTATGTACGAGAAGAAATCGTGAATATACCCGAAGAAGAGAATGTAACGTTTTTTGACTCCCATTTTCAAACGCATCAGCACTCAAATAACACTACAGGTAATTTGGTTGTTGAGCAAATAATGCGTAATCCTGATGCCAAATTGTTTATACAGGTTTTGTAGACGTCCAACATTGTAATTTGGTGTTTGCTGTTCTGGGAGAAAACAGATACAATTTACAGATATTCCCTCTTGAACCCAGACTGTGTTTCTGTGACAGTTATGATGCTAAGGACCAACACATCTGAAAAATCTTAACTTAGGATTCCATACAACTACTGTTGGGGGAATATTTAGTGTTTGGATTAATTTCATGTACTGCCAATTTAAAGAGTTGTACATTTGGCCTGATAGAGAAAATGTCCTTGAAAACAGCCCCTTTGCTTATAGACAGAAATACCCCTCAACTAGAGGTATAACTGGTGCAACTGAGATTATACTAACAAACTTGTTCCAAGGGCAAACATTCCACTTTCACAGGGCTAACTGGCCTCAACCGTTTGATAGGGGGATGCTGAGAAGTTTAAAAATTTTGACTGCATGTTTCCGAACACTGAATAATGCCAGTCTTAGGGAAGTGCTGTAATGAATAGCTTGCAGCAGCCATATGCTTACAACATCCCTTGGGGTCTGCTCCAGCAAAACATTCACGTTCCCCTCCTATAATATCACCAGGTACTCCTAAAATAAGCTTCACATTATAGGTCTTATCTTTGTGTGCTCGGATTTCACAGCACTGCATTTTAAAATTTCACCCTATTGAAACGAACCTTATATAAACAAAGCAAACTTTTCACTGAAAAGTATGTATCCAGCATAACACAATGATTCGTAGTTGGAAACAGGTGCTCCATCTATTTCCGATTTTCTAAATACGAAATAATCCATCAAATGCAAATTTGTGATAGTGATCTTCTACTTATGGCTGATGGTCAAATATTCAAAGGAACCGGCACTGGGAAACTCAAGAAATTCACATGCCTTTGGTGGCGGACGAGGCTGTATCTGGAGTTTCGTGTAAGCCATCATCCTTTAAAAAATACATGAATCGAAGTCTATAAGCGAGGGCAGCAAATGCGTATTTAAATCTCTATTTATGATTTCAAGTCTTGTGGCGGTATATTTATATATTTATCAAGGTACAATACTCAAGTAACTGTAATATTTAGGAAAAGGCGTACTGACTCCTGTTCATTATTTGGATAATAAAGCATGTTAGAATTTTCAAATTACCGCTAGTTTTAGCGTCGCTGGTCCGTAGCTCATTTTGCAGCTGTTTAACGCTTAACGCTGAAAATCGTCCGTAATATACTAGGAGATATACCTATACAATTATTTAGTCTGGGAGTAAAATTAGAGAAGATACAATCGGCTTTAGCTCAGAAAACTCGGTCACATTCTATACATTAATCTCAGGTGACTGGGAGAAACATAAGACGATCGCCTTGCGTTTACCGAGTGCTACACGTGCGCTATCTGGCGAGAAATTTCTCTGCCTACATCGCTATTGGAGCTTTATTTCAAGAGAATTGGCATGTGGAGAATGATAGAACTTATCTAGCGTTTCTGATTAGGATATTACGATCTCATGAGCTCAAGTATACTACTACCGAACTTGAAATATTAGCGATCATTTACGTGTCACAACAGTGGAGGATAATGATATATGTGTATCCAGTGGTTATTAGAACCGACCATAAAACATTCGTACTATAGACAACGTTATCTAGTGAGAGAGTATCACGATGGGCTGCCTATGCGCAGCAATTCAAACTCCAAATCGAGTTTTATCCAGGTAAACGAACATATAGGCAGATATCTTAAGTCAGAATCCAACGGAAGATGTTCGAGAGATCAGCATAATAGAGTTGACTCAGGAGGATAAGAATGCCTGGATAACTTGAAACGTTTGCCGGAGCAACAATTTGAAGATCAATCATTAAGAACGTTCATCGAACATTGTCAGAGAAGGTCAGCAAATAATGACCTTGGAAATTATTGGATGACTACATATTTGAAAATAATATCCTGTACAACTACGTAGGTAAAGATAAAAGAAAACTAAGAGTAGTGGTAACATACAAGCTGAGATTCGGACTTAACTGGTATATTCATCGAATGATTGGTCATGGTTGTTTAGACAAGTTAGCTGCCGAAATTGGAGAAACATTCGCGTGGGTCGAATTACGAAGGACCATAAGTAAAGTCGTCAAGAATTGCGATACGTGTCAGAGGGTGAAGTACGATTCCATGTTGCTATATCAACCACCGTTATCTGTCATACCAAGTCAACCAAACGAAGTATTTGCAATGGATCTGTTTGGAGGTTTACCTGTTGGCAGACATGGGAAACGTTTCGGGTTAGTCGTCCTTGACGTTATGTCGAAGTTTATGTCACTTCAGCCCATTAGGAGGGTAAATTCCAAGGCGATTATTAGGAATTTAGAGAGAGAAGTAATACCGAAAAGGGAAAACCGAAGTGCATATTGACAGATCATGGGACGCAGTTTACATCAGTTGAATTTTCGGAGGCATTGAGGAGAATGAGCATCCTGTATCGGTTTAGTTCTATACGACACCGAGAATCCAGTGCAGTTGAGAGGGTCATAAGAGAAATATCGAAATACTGCCGAATTTTCTGTCATGAACGTCATTGCACTTGGACCTCGTTTTTAACGAATATAGCTGAACACATGAACTTTGCATGGCACGAATCCATCGGTAATATTCCTAGTGTCGTTCACATGAACGAATATCCAAAGCGCCCATGGAATGACATCATCGGTAGACCAGTAAAAAGAGACCTGACGCTGAAGAAAACGTACAGCACGCCCAAGCATGCATGAAGAAGCAAGCAGAGAGGCAACTTAATAGTTGAGGCATAAAAGAAGTTTGGAAGTTGAATTTTTAGTTATTGTAAGGAAACCGGCAATATCAAACCCTACTGCAAGATTCTACTCTATGTTCGCTCATCTTTACATTCGACCATTAAATATCATCAAAGTATTGGATAACAGCGCATATAAAACTGAATTTAGATTCAAGTAATGTTTCCAACTTTAATGCATCCAATCTGAAACGATATCACGTTCCCGTTGCAAATGAAGGGGAAATCAACGTCATATGGAGCGACGAGGAAGCTGATAGTGTATCGGATGAATATGCGTCATCGGGCGAATAAATGTGATGAATATTTTTTTTGCTAGGGGCTTTACGTCGCACCGACACAGATAGGTCTTATGGCGACGATGGGATAGGAAAGGCCTAGGAGTTGGAAGGAAGCGGCCGTGGCCTTAATTAAGGTGCAGCCCCAGCATTTGCATGGTGTAAAAATGGGAAACCACGGAAAACCATCTTCAGGGCTGCCGATAGTGGGATTCGAACCTACTATCTCCCGGATGCAAGCTCACAGCCGCGCGCCTCTACGCGCACGGCCAACTCGCCCGGTAATGTGATGAATAACATGAATAGTTCAAAGAAGGTCGGAAGAACAGGAAAGGACAGACTGTACCTTAAATGACTATGCGAAGAATTGCAAGACCTATGCAGATTATTGATCGCGAGTTATTTGGAAATCCAGCGAGATTTTATAAGAATTGCTTTCATTAATAAGAAAAAATGTCATGCACACAGATGAAATTTCTCCTGTTACACGAAGTTTCATTTTTGAGTAAGGGGGAATATAACCTTCCAGTGGTTGCTGGATAAGAGCTAAAGAGAACATTGGAAGTTTATGGTAATGTAAAATTAATGAAAACATACGTCCAGTTGCATACGTCCAAGTACATCAGTAAATGAAATAACTCGCTCACCTGACAAAATAACAGGTAACGATTTGAATGTACCGGTGAATTCACAAGCTCAGAACCCCATGGTATTTATTAGGTTCCGGTCGGTAACGGAATGTTATAGTACGATGAGATAATATTGAATAAATATTGTATTTTCTTCAGGGGAAGGTGAACAAATATCTATTGATGGTATGAAATCTCAATGATGAAAATATGTAGCAGAGACCATGGAATGGGTTGGTTCAAACGGACCAAGTTCATTTCACATACAGTGGTCATATATTGTCTATATATTACGATATAATTCGAGAATCGAGGCCCATTATGAGATAGTCGATTAGTACGACGAGCTATGAAGGCGACGGATTGTTAAATATGGTCCTTTCCCCCTAGTTGCTTTACGTCGCACCGACACAGATAGGTCTTATGGCGACGATGGGATAGGAAAGGCCTAGGAGTTGGAAGGAAGCGGCCTTGGCCTTTGTTACGGAGTTATCCGTGGTAGTTAGAGGTGAAAGAAGGTGCGGGCGGGAATAGGTCTCAACTTTCGAAATTAAAGTTAATTTAAACCTTTAACAAAGGTTATATTTTCTTTTCAAAATCAACAAATGACAACATATAACAAAGATGTAACAGGTACCAAGTAGCAGGTTAACAATTTAAGAATTTACAGAGCCCCAAGATTAATTTCTGAGCTCTCAGCTCACCACCACAATAGTTACAGGGCAGAAAACCCCTAAGTACAAGGAACACTTGCTCCTAATTACAATGTTAAGATGAAAAGAACAGACCCGCTCTCAATTTTACCAGCCTGTCAAAGGCTACAACAACCTTTATTCCTAACTGCCCTTAAGGCACACATACCGTGAAACAGGGGTATCTTGTACTCAACCTACAGGGCCTTCACATGAAGAAAACAAACACTGGGTTAATTAAATGGCCCAACAAACCAACTTGACTGGAGGCGTAGCTTGCACTCCTACATGAAACTTCTTAAAACCTAGGTGGCACTCGGCCAGTTATACAGGGGCTAATCCCATACTATGGAGGTGACACGATAAGAAAATATTATTACATTACGAAGAGAAGAGAAACGGTTATGAAAACGTAGTCACATCAAAACAATATGAGTGGGAGCTCGAGAGGGTTAGGCACTCTCTATCCCAATTTGTAGTTAAAGAGACGAAATTTTACCAAATGTCTATTACATTTTAAAGATAGGTTACATGAGAAAAGTTTCGAACCTGCCCCGAGGGTTAAACTGCTGAGCTAGCAAGAAATAAATTTATTAAACTGCCATTACCTTGTGGATGAACTGCTGCCCGAAGAAAGAGGCGCTTCCCGCCCCCTGCTATCTATGTTCACACACTGCGAAAGATGTTACTGAAGTGGCCCCGAGACAAGAAAATCAGCAGTTTATATACCCTCGTGGAACATCCGAGACCTTTCATGAATGATAACAACCCGCCCATACATTTTTATTGGTCGGCTAAAGATTACAAGTCCAAACTGAAGAAGACATCTAGGATTGGTGGAAAATTAATTACAGAAATTACTCATTGGTCAAATTCAAAACTGGCGGAAAGAGAAGGGTTATACTGCGAACCCAAAAAATGAATGAAAGAAATTTAACAAAGAACAAACTTATGAATACCTAATTTCTTCAAAAATACCAGTTCCTTCACTTCGCACTAGGGTGCACAATTATCGTTCTTAAGTAGTGCCATCTAGAAGAGAATGTCCACACTTCTTGCTACAGGGCAAACAAATACAAATCGAAATAGACATAGTTCAAAGCACTTCAAAATTTACAGTAGAGACATCTTCCGTGAAACCTTTAATTTAATACAGATTTTAAAGTTCAGAATTTCTCCTGTAGAGAGGATTCAACTGGCGCAATATTTGAATTAGCGGCGTGGAGGTGTACCGCCCGGTACAGCCTTAATTAAGGTACAGCCCCAGCATTTGCCTGGTGTGAAAATGGGAAACCACGGAAAACCATCTTCAGGGCTGCCGACAGGGGGGCTCGAACCCACGGTCTCCCGGATGCAATATGTTCCTTTGGCAAGATCAGTGATTTTAAGAGTGATCGGTATCAAAGAGGTTATACGTTTAACTTCAAACTCATGTGGAAGGGAGATTGCAGGCTACAGAATTCGGAAGATTTATGAAATGCAAACCGACTTTTATTATTTTAGAATTGCATTTTGTTTTGAGAGAACAATGCGGATGATAATGAAAAGATTCTAAAGCACATCAAAAGCATCACGCACGGCTAGGAAGGAGCTGGATCAAAAGCTGATTTTAATTGTATAAATATTGTACGAACAGTACGGATTATTTATTGTAATGGGATAAAGATATTCTCTCAAGTAATAAGGCGAGTATTAACTCAGTATATTGTCAATGTTATTTATGTATATGACTTTGTGCTAATATCATATTACAAGTTTCAGGCACTACGATGTCGCCACATATGATGAAAGATTGTTATATCATGCCTGACTACCGGATAATGAAGAGTTAAACTCGGGAAGTGGTCCTGGGGGACCTGGAGAGTGTTGAGATGGATGCCAAATGATAACATCAAGACCTGAGAGATGGGAGATGTCATCTCCCCGAAGCCATCAGTTCGATAAATACCAAAAATATATGTATTTCGTCTATTCTGCTATGTAGTTGCTTAATGTAGTGTAGAATCAATTTGTGGTGTCAGAACGTGACATGTATAGGTAAACTACTTGAGTGATACCGTATGGTCATCGAACATTATTTCTTAAAGGACAGGGAATGTTGTGATTTTCATCATGAATACTCCAAGAGAAATGATAATCCATCGTGCGCTATATATTGAATCCAAGCGATTAACAGTAGACATTACGCAGGAGATTTTTATGCATGATCTCTGCATTTTATTAAGGTAATATCATCATAAATGAACCTCAGTGTGTGATTTATTGCATTGGTATATTTTATTTGAAGGTGACTATAAGATGATTAACATGTGTATAAATTGGGGTCATCTAAGATCATATTTTCACGTCATATGCATAGCTTTCGCGACTGTAATTATAGTATTATTGCACTGATATTGGTTTTATGATTATGTAATGATGAGTAGCCTTCGAAAAATATTGTGGTTGAGTATTTGGAAGATTAATTGAGAATTTATTGAGCATGATGCGCATGTGAAATTAGAGAGGTTTGGAATAGGATCGTCGAAATACAGTAAATGATTTATGTGTTGTTTGATGGAGAATAATTCATTGGGGTTATGAATTGAATGATATGATGCAGTCTTCGAAAGGTCCCGGTGATATGTTATTAAGGTAAGGATCGATGTTCGTCATGCGTATGAATTTAATGATGGTAATGAGTGACGACTACTTAGGCATGGATGTAATTTTCTTTGTGATGATGTTTACGAAGAATACTGAAGTTGTTTACGTGATAATCGTGGAAGATGTGAGAACCTAAGATTTAATGTAACTGAATTAGGCGCATATGTCGCAGATGAGATGTGTAGATTTTATTTTAAGCAATTTCCTGCTAAATGATATTCACCGGGTAGATCACAGAGTTGGTAATCAGCATTGAATGTAGATTTTCAGGATTTTTCATGGAGAATACCAGAGGATGCAAGGTCATCGGATGTTTAGAATTATTATTATTAGTGATGACCTTATTTACTTGTTGTCTAGATGCAGCCGTTGCAGAATTTCAAAGGAGGCTGATTTCCAATTTACTGAGCAAGATTAGTAATTAAAGAGGATTCATAACGTAGTCCTACTTCTTGATCAAATGTTGATATAAGCGACAACGTTGTGAGCATATTATTGGAGCACCCAAGTTGTTTTATTCGATTTCACTGAATTAGGTGATGATTTTAAAAGATAACTAAATACTGAAAAAAATGAATTTTTGGGGTCAACGTATACGAGTGCCCAGTAGCGTGCATTGTGGGTATGCAGGCTAAGCCGGGCTTACCCGTTGGACTTGAGAAGCAAAGTAAGCAGTAATGCAACTGTAAATGCAACAAATAATTTTATCTTGTCAGTTGGCAATACTATTTTTTTTAACTAAGAGCATTTGCTGCAGTATAGTTTTCTGCAGTATGCAGTAAGGTTATTCTGCAGTACGAATTTCTGCATTAGCGAGGGTACGCGACCCACCTACCGCTTGGTTTACCCAGCATTGAGTTCAAAGTGACGCATGCGTAGTAACCGCGCCACTAAGTGAGCTTGGTAAGCCGACAACTCAACGCTGCCCGGCTTGATCGCATGGTGTAGCAGTGTGAAGCAACTTTGTGCTGGTTTATGATACGTTTATTTATTGTGATTTGGCTTATTGCTGAAACAGCTCTTGCGAGTGATAACTGACAGCAGTGAAGAACGTTTTAAAAGTACGAATACCCAGTTCATTTTAGAATTGAAAATTATTTTTTTCTAAAATGTAACAGTGTGAGAAAAACTTGCCTACTATATAGTAGATACCAGCGTTGTTGTGGACCATGTGGCGCGTTTGTAGGGGCGTGCGTTCTAATGATTTTCATAATAATAACATGCAACGTGGACAGTGCTATGTCGTGAGTGCATAATTGTGTATTTACGTAGAAATATTAGTGAAATATACGGTACGGTAATTTCTTATTAGTTTCAGGTATCGTAATATTTGCGATAGCTGACTCTATTTGTGTGACTGAAAAACTCCTGGACAAACCGTTTCGTTTTAGGAGCTTATGTGAGAAACTAGACATTGTTCACTCTGGGAAACCTTCTCCAGATATGCCCAACCTTAAAGGGACGCATAAAAACAAAAGTCAAGAGTACGTTCGTCATTTCCAAACTTCACAGTACAGTAAAACAGGATGGATTGCTGGAAGTTCCAAATTTAATAAACTATTTTGCTGGCCATGTTTACTCTTTGCAAGAGACCGAACTGTTTGGTCTGACAATGGTTATGATAATCTGAGTAACTTGCACAATGCCATTCAAAAGCATGAGAAATCGCAGTCACACATTTCTGTACTATTACAGTTGAGAACGTTTGGGAAATCTAGAATTGATATTCAGCTTGATGCTCAATTGCGTGCAAGCACTGCACAATATAATGAGACCGTTCGGAAAAAGAGAGAGGTGCTCAAGCGATTGACTGATGATGTGTGTTTTTAGCTACTCACGAATTACCATTCCGTGGACATTCTGAGGATGAAGATTCTTTGAACAGGGGTGCTTATTTGGGTGCAGTGAACTTACTCGCCACTTACGATGCGACGTT
Source organism: Anabrus simplex (assembly GCF_040414725.1). Taxonomy (NCBI): domain Eukaryota; kingdom Metazoa; phylum Arthropoda; class Insecta; order Orthoptera; family Tettigoniidae; genus Anabrus; species Anabrus simplex. Next base: position 1,199,056,258 of record NC_090266.1, on the reverse strand, counting down.
AAGTACACACCTAGAAACATCGACCGTGTTCCGCGGGACTTCAAACAGGATGCAAAATGACTTAATAAGGGCAGTCAGTGATGTAGTTTTGGAAAAAGTGAAGTCAGAAATAAAACACGATATTTTCGTTGCCCTTCATCTTGAAGAGACTTCAGACATTATGAATTTGTCTCAACTATCAACCAGTCTGATACAGATACGTTGATTCTGAAAGTGGTAAAGTTCACGAAAGTTTCATTACTTTCACTGATGTCAGCGCAGATCGAACAGCCAGCGGTTTGTTTGTACATGTGAAAAACATTGTTACTGAGTTTGACTTAAACTATAGGTTGGTTGCACAAACGTTCGACGGAGCAGCTGTGATGGCCGGCCACACAAGTGGACTAAGAACCAAAGTACAAGAACTCTTTCCGAAGGCCATATTTATCCATTGCTTTAGTCACAAGATTAATCTGATTTTGTCACAGTCAGTTTCCTGTATCAAGGAATGTAGAATATTTTTTCAGACCTTAACGGGATTAGGACAATTTTTTCACAAGTCCTCTAAACGATCTCATGAACTGAAAGAATTTACCGCAAAGAGGATGCCTAGAAATGCTCCAACACGGTGGAATTTTTCATCTCGTCTTGTTCACACACTGAAAGAACATCGCACTTACTTCCTTGAATTATTTCGGAATGTTTTAGATGAAAGCTCAAACTGGGACAGTGAAACAGTTGTAGCGGCACAAGGCTTCATGAAATTTCTAACCAGCACTGAAACTTTCTTTTTGTTACTGATTTTTAGCAACATTTTTACCTTCACTGATATCGTTTTCAATATCCTTCAATCCAAGTATTTAGACGTCCTATATTGCTTCCAAAAGGGGCTGCCTAGCCGAGGTGGTAAAGGCGTGCTTGGTTCGCCCGGAAGGACGTGGGTTCGAATCCCCGTCAGGAAATCGTAAAATTTAAGAAACGAGGTTTCCACTTCCGGAGGTTCATATGGCCCTGAGGTTCACTCAGCCTACACCAAAAATGAGTACCAGGTTAATTACTGGGGGCAAAGGCGGCCGGGCGTAGAGCTAACCACTCTACCTCATCACGTACCGAGGTTAACAATGGTGGAAGCTTTTACCTTCCACTCCTCCAAGGACCTTCATGGCCTGTACCGAGGTGACTTCGCTTTGCTATATTGCTCCCAAAAGGTTCAGGAAATCAAAAGAGAGATACTAAACCTCAGGAAAAAGTGCGACGTAATTTGGGCCGAGACTCTGGTCTAGCGACAATGTCGGGAAGAAGATCCAATAATGTCAAGGAAATGCCTTTACCACTCTATTTTTGACAACATTATTGTACAATTAGACGAACGATTTGGGTCATTAAACCAATTACAGTTTACTTCCTTGTTGGATCCTCTGAAGTATGAAGTGTACAAAGCTACCTTTCCTCATTCTGCCTTTGAAAATCTTAAACTGTCCTATAAAGACTTGTTTATTTTATCCGGTTGAAGAATGAACTTACCGTGCTGTATTCGTTTGATGAATGTTATGGTCAACATCCTCATCAGTTAGTGTGTTCCCTGAAAAGCAAACAATTAGATACAGCCCTGTCTGAAGTGTACAAATTGGGTGTACTTATAGTAACTGTTCCAAGCACAACAGCGTCAGTTGAAGGATCGTTTTCAGCCCTCAGGATGATTAAAACTTATCAGAGGTCAACACAGAGTCAAGAGCGGCTATCAGGCTTGGCAGTTCTGTCCATAGAAAAGGAAGTTCTGCATGATAATGTCATCACAACATTCACAAAACAAGAGAGACGACTAGATTTCACCTTCAAGTAGACTCAAAGCAACCAAAAATCTTGTGGAGGGACTTAAGGCATACTTTTGTTAGTAGTAGAGCATACAGTGAACAATAGAAGAACTTCTCACAAAAACGTAGCAAATAATTTACTATCAATTGTTGATAGGCCTATGTGTACAATGTAATATGCTGTTGCATACCGTTGCATTAGTGTCAGAGGTATTTCAAGATGGATTCTATGCTGAAGGGTGAAAAGTGTAACAGGACAGAGAGTTTTCTGATACATACATAAGAGATCAATAGACGTGATTTCTACTAATCAATGCACTTTGATGTAGGAAACTGAATAAAATAACAATTTTTAGACAAAAACGCAACAATGACACGTTTGTCTTCCTTTTTTAACGGATTATGCATTGTCATTGGGCATAAATAAACTATTTCTATAAATCTCAATAAGTTAATAGCAGCTTTAAAAATTATATCGATTTTTTAAATCTATAGATGTGATGTCACTAATTATTTTGTGTTTCCTGAAGAGCCAAGGATTTGACATGATACCGTACACTCTGGTTAGAAGTCCTTCAATTTTCATGAGATTATACATAGGTAAATCTATATGGTTACAGCTTTATATAATGATGCACTTTAAATTATACTTCCTACGCCCGGTAATTAGTACGCCCTACCTTGGACAGCATACCCACTTTTCAAAACCACCGCACGCCCCTGCGAGTGCCAAAGAATATTATTTCTCTAATTTCATGTTATTAACCAGAAAATCATTGATGTGAATACTAGATTAGTAACGTAAATTAAGCCTCCAGCCACTCGTATGTTGGTTTCCTTTATTTCTTGGAATTTAAGGTAAATAACGGAGCCAACATGTTTTATTATATTAAGGAAGTTTGTTATTGTGACATATTATAAACAACAACAGTTAGGGACTTTGGATATTCACAATTAATTATATACAATTTTAACTAGACATCCATTTATGTTGCTGTTTCAATTAATTTTTAATTATGTTTCGTGAGATGATATTCATTAAATGGAATATCCTTCCAAGGAAAAGTATCATTCTCCGAATTCTCATTCATAGGCTAAATTTAGTATCATAATATGGTATAGTTTAAAGTAATTGTTGAATATGCGCTCTCGTACGTCAGTCAGATCTCGAAAGTCTAAGCGGTGCGACACAGTGACCAGACTCGTCGAACTTGTACATCCCTTGAGTGGAGTTCCTTGCATCTCCGCATGACACCAGCTGAAGCATAACATTAACAACTCGAACCCTGAATCAGAAATACGTGTAAGGCACACTACAGATACATTTACAATTAGAGCTTGTTTCTTTGTTAGTAATTTATAATTTTCAATAGTATCACACTAGATCGCAACAGAACTTATTATTTCCTTATTCCTATGAATGTCATGTATTATTTAAAACCAGTGTATATTCGTGTGAATATAGTAACTGCAGTGTTTACTGTCCGTGTATATTCTCGTAATGTGCGATCTTTGCCTCGTTGCTGATGAGCATGCTTGGTCCATCCCTAGTTTCGCGGACGTAGATCTTGAAGTCCCTTTTCCAGGTGGCAAATATGTTGCCATTCTGATTCAGTAACCTGCACCTTCTTGCAATGATCTCATTGTTGGGCGAAATATGGTCATTTATGAATACGTTGCGTGATGGGCAGTTCAGTCCAATATCCTGGATGTTCTACACTCTTTTCTGAATTCTCGCATTCACTATTTCGTCTTTTTTTCACCTGTTAGTGAATTTTACCACAATTCTTCCAACGTCCCCAACTCTTGACGGCAGATGATGAGAGACATCAATTTCATGAAGTTCCAAATCAACCCCCAATGCCCTGGCTGTTTGTATCACCTAATCATACACATTTTATTTTGTCATTTCTGGCAGTCCACTAATTAACAAATTGTTTCTGCAGGCATACGGTTTACGGTATTCTGACCCATCTAAAGCCGGTTTGGTATCATTGCTTACACTCACCAGGGATTTTTCCAATTCAGATATTCTTTTCCTCAACTCATTTGTGATCGTTTTGAACCTCTCAAATGATAATTTATGAATTCTGTTGCTTCTTTAATAACATTGAGCTCAAACATGAATAAAGTTTTGAGTTCTGTAACGGATAATTGTGGGTACGAGCCCCACTGTCGACAGCCCTGAAGATGGTTTTCCGTGGTTTCCCATTTTCGCAACAGGCAAATGCCGGGGCTGTACCATAATTAAGGCTACGGTGGCTTCCTTCCAATTCCTAGGCCTTTCCTATCACATCGTCGTCATAAGGCATATCTGTGTCGGTGCGACGTAAAGCAAATAGCAAAAAACCGATAATTGTATCTTCTCCACAACATCCTTAACTTCGTCACATTCGCTTAGGTTAGGTGGCGGGTGACAATCGTCACTTTTACATTTCCACACCTTTTCCCGATCACTTTTGAGCGCCGCGTAAACCTTATTTGACATTCGTGCGCATTCCTTGTGAAAATTACGTCCGCAATCTCCTTCACAATTAACGAATTCCTCACAGTTTCTCATATTATTGCCGCACGGAGAACAAGTATTACTAGCCGATGCCGCCATTTTGTACTTCACGAAAGTAAAATTATTTACTCATTTAAATAACACGATACGCCTGTAAATTTCGATTGAAAAGAAGTTAATTAGAATACACCGTATTTCACTGGAGAATTACTCACCAGTCTTTGGATACTTGACGATAGTTGGCGATAATTTTTTGCATCCGACGAGTTCAAAAAGTAGAGAGTAGTTGAGAAAACAAATACAAGAATCTGCTGATAACTATATTCCGCTAATTTGTATTCCCAAGTCCCCGATATACTTTGTAATTCGCACCTTCGATTATCCGTCGAGTTAAAATTAATAATCAAATTCATAGGCCTATATCCCTATAATTGCAATTCAATTCCCCGACATGCTTTCGACAAATATTTTTAGAGAAATTATTGAAGAGAACCTCTTATTTTTCGACATTTAAGGGCACTTTTATTCTCCGTCCCACGTGGTAGGGAAAATAATAGTAATCCACCAGCTGTAAAAATCACATAAACTCATTTCAGTTGAGAACTGTAGTGCAGTTACGATATATTAAACAGTATCTTGCCTGATATTTACGCGTGTACCTTTAAGTACGGTGAACCTCTCGATTCTTCTGCATTTAATCAAACGGAAGTTTTAATTTCTATTACAGCATAGTAGGATAAAATTGTACTAATAACAATCTATCTACGCATTTAGCTTTGTTGGTAATCTTGGAGTAGTTCTTGGAATTTCAAACTTTAATTGCAATATCCATGTCTGTTTGTGCTGAGTAATATCCTATTGCAGTTAGGATACGCCTGAACGTAGTTTAAAATTATTGTAGTATGTTATAGTATCGCTTTAGGAACTAGCAATTACCGTGGCTTCGCTCGCGTGGATTTCGTAATTTGATCAAAGTAATCGTTCCTCGCTATTGTACTAAGATATTATCTGAAAATTCCTAAAGTATAAAAACTCGCCCAAAAATTGAGTTTCAGTTACCCCAGAAATTCTTTGTAAACCCTGTTTGTAGTATTACCTTTTGGGGCTAAGACGACCATGCGACACAGAACTGTACATGTGAGAAGCAGCCTTCTCTCGAGTCGAAAAATGAATACATGTTTCTTTAATTTAAAGAAGATTCCTACCGGGCGAGTTGGCCGTGTGGTTAGGGGCGCGCAGGTGTGAACTTGCATCCGGGAGACAGTGGGTTTGAACCCCACTGTCGGCAGCCCTGAATTGGTTTTTCCGTGGTTTCCTATTTTCACACCAGGCAAATGCTGGGGCTGTACCTTAATTAAGGCCACGGCCGCATCCTTCCTATTCCTGTGCCTTTCCTGTGCCTTTCCTCTCCCATCGTCGCCATAAGATTCATCTGTGTCGGTGCGACGTAAAACAAATAGCCAAAAGGAGATTCCTGATACCAATTCCCACATCTGTAACGTCTTCAGTTTTTGAGATATACATAAGTGTCCTCATGAAAATAATTCAACCTCTTGATGAGTCCTTCCCCCACCCTCATCCCATCTAAGTGTATTTTCCGAAAACAAAAATACAAGTTCTTCTATTTTTAAAGGAGATTCCAAATACCAATTTTCAGGACTGTAACATTTTCAGTTTCTAAGATATAAGTATCCTCATGAAAAATAATTCAACTAATTTTCACTTCTTTTCACCCCCTGTTAATTGCCTTCTCCGAAAACAAAAAGGTACTTGTTCATGTATTTTTAAAGGCTTTTCCAAATACCAAATTTCTTTGTTTCTAACATGTTAAGTTTTTGACATATAATGTAGATATACGGAAAGTCATTTAAAAATTCACCCGCTTTTCCAATTCTTTTCAGCCCCTTAACTGGATTTTCCGAAAACAAAAAAATACTTGTTTCATTACTTCTAAAGGAGATTCCAAATACCAGTTTTCATGTCCGTACGTCTGTAACAACTTCAGTATATTAGATAAATGTATACTCATAAAATAATTATTCAACTTCTTCTTCCTCTTCACTTCTTTACAACACTCTCCCGCCTTAAGTTGACCTCCCGAAAACCAAAAATATGTGTTTCTTTATTTTGAAACGAAATTCAAAAAACCAACTTTCACGTCTGTAACAGTTTCATTTTTTAAGATAAAGTATCCTCATAAACATATTTCGCCTCCTTATTTACTTCTTTTCAACCCCACAGCCCTTACATCGATTTTCCAAAAAAACCAAATGCGTGTTTTTTAATTTTAAAGGAGATTCCAAATACTAATCTTCAGTTTTGAGATATAACTATATAACTATACCCATAAAAGTAATTCAACTCCTTTTCCACCCCCTTCCTACCCGTTAACTAGATTCCCCCTCCTCAAAAGTGCGTGTTTCTTTATTTTTAAAGGAGATTCCAAATACCAATTTTCACGTCTTTAACATATTTAGTTTTTGAGATATAATTATCCTCGCACAAAGAATTCAACTAATTTTTTAATTCATTCGCACCTTTAGGTGGATTTTCCGAAGGCAATATAACACGTGATTCTTTACTTTGAAAGAAGATTACAAATACAATTATTCATGCCTCTAACATCTTCAGTTTTTGAGATATAAGTATCCTAATAAAAATAATTCAACTCCTTTTTCACCCCAGCCCGTTAAATTGATTCCCCCTTCAAAAATGCGTGTTTCTTTATTTTTAAAGGTGATTCAAATACCGGTTATAAAGGAGCTTCCATGTGCCAATTATTACGACTGTAACATCTTCAGTTTTGGGATATAAGTTATGCATCCACATAAAAAGGAATTAAACTCCTTCTTCACCGCCCCCGCCCCAAGTTGATTACCCCTAAATGCGTGTTCCTATATTTTTAAAGGAGATTCCGAATACTAATTTTCACGTCTTTAACATCTTTAGTTTTTGAGATATAAGTATCCTCATACAAAGTATTAAACTAATTTTTCAGTTAATTCACCACCCGTAAGTGGATTTTCCAAAGACAAAAGATTACGCGTTTCTTTGAAAGAAAATTCCAAATGAAAATTTTCATGTCCATAGCATCTTCAGTTTTCGAGATATAAGTATCCTCATGAAAAGAATTCAACTCCTTTTTCACTCAACCCCCGCCCGTTAAGTTAGTTCCCCCCACCCAAAGAATGCGTGTCTCTTTATTTTTAAAGGAGATTCCAAATACCAATTTCCGCGTCTGTAACCTGCAGTTTTGAGATATCAGTTTCTCCAGAAAAAGAATTCAATAATTTTACTTCCATTCACACTCCCCACTCAAGTGTATTTTCCAAAAACAAACAGTACCCATTTCTTTAAAAGAGCTTCCAAATACCAATTATCACGACTGTAACATCTTCAATTTTTGAAATATATGTATCCTCGTAAAAGGAATTCATATCCGTTTACATCCCCCTCCTACTAAGTTGATTCCCCCACCAAATGCGTGATTCCTTATTTTTAAAGGAGATACCAAATACCAAACTTCACGTCTGCAATATGTTAAGTTTTTGAGATATACTGTAGATACGCTAATTTTTAAAAATCACCCATTTTTTCAGTTCCCGTAAATGGATTTTCCGCTAAAAATATTTGTTTCTTTACATTTAAAGGAAATTACAAATACCGGTTTTCAAATATGTAATATGTCACGTGTCTGAGATAATTTGCAGATACATATATTCTAAAAATTCACCCTGTTTGTCACTCCTTTTCACCCCATATTCTGCGGATTATCCAAAACACAAAAATACGTGTTTCATTATATTGAAAGGACATTCCAAATTTCAATTTTCATGTCTGTAACATCTTCAGTTTTTGAGATATAAGTCTCCTCATAAAAGGTGTTCAGCCGCTTTTCTCCTTTTTCACCCCCCTTAATGGGATTTTCTGAAACCAAGAAAACCGCGTGTTTCTTTATTCTTAAAGGAGATTTCAAATTCCAATTTTTACGTCTGTAAACTTTTAAGTTTTTGAAATATAGATAATTTAATTTTAAAAATTCAACCCCCTTAGTGACGGAATATCCGAAAATCCTCCCTTAGCGAGCACTTACACGTTAATACGAATGTATATCCAAAATTTCATTTCTTTACGTCGAGTAGTTTTGGCTCGGCTATGATGAATCTGTCAGTCAGTCAGTCAGACAGTCAGTCAGTCAGTCAGTCAGGACATGTTATTATATATATATTGTGCCCGCGGCCATGCGGTCAGCACACTATTCTCCCGGTAGCTCTATTTCTTCTCAGGGTATTCTATCTATCGCTCATAAAATCTGAGATTTTTCATTTGGTTGTTTTTAACGTGGTTTCGGAAGAGACTCGGTCTGCTGAGGCACGTATCACTGGGGAATCTATTCGCTCGAGTAAGTACCAACGGCCGAAAACCTCGAAAAAAATCTCTTTCATTCATCAAATCCTTCAGTTACTTATGTCTACTTAACTAAACAGCTAACTAACAAACTAGGTGTTACCAAAAAGAATTCATAACACGGACACCTTCTAGAAAAATAATATAACAAGATTTATTGGAATAAAATAACGTTCAATGAAAAGTTGATGTGGATTCTGGGTAGTATAAGCTTGATAACCTGTATGCATAAGGGATCAGAGTCAGCGCTGGCTCAAATAAAAGTAAAATAATTGAGATTTTTTAAAACTATTTACACTCATTCGTACTCTTCCTATGCATGCTCATTCTCATTCAATGTTCAAGTTCACATTCATTATTTATGTCTATATTCGTAATCATGTTCCGAAATGAGTTTAAATTACTCTAATTATATTCAATAGATCACTGAGCAATCACAGTCTCCATTTAAATACTTCTGTCTGTTGATGTGCATACTGTCACGATAATTACATTAATTATTCTCACTACATTTAAGTCAATTCTGTGTGATAAAAACGTTTAGTTTGCTAGAATAAAGCGTAACAATAATTAAATGGGTTAAAGTCAGATTGTGAATATAAATGTGAGCATATCTTTGGTTATATATCTCCGAAATAAACTCTAGCGTGAGTATGAAATCATAAAACTGCTCTCTTAAGTTTGCATTCATAAATCTGAACTCTAATTATTTGGTCCTTCTTCTTGAATACGCTTAAATAACAACTTACGCGCTAAGACAATAACTCCCTAGAGCCTACGACATACGGCTCCTAGCTTACCATTTTCCTACTCATTATATTCTTTAATAACTTCAACTCAAATAATCTCTGCGTTAAAAGAAGTAAATCATCTATCTAACTGTTTAGGTAGTTTCCGATCCACACACACCTCTACCATCGGCTCGATGTGCTTTGGCTATCTCCTATTACACAATATCTCTCATGTACGTGAACTACTCAACTCATATGGTCAGTACAGAATGAAATTAATACGCATTCCTATTGAAATATGTCACCGCACCAAAATATGTCATAAGTAGACTTAGCCATGAGCATAGTTAAACCATATGTTAATGAACTCTCTCGTATATGCTACACAGCATTTACCAATGTCAGATAAAACTGTCACGATTCACAATTCTACCATAGTACATGTCAATCTTACCTTAAAATGGGTCATCTGCGCGATGTGCTCTCTTTTAACGTACTCTTTCTATGTGACACAGAACTCACCTCATGTTAATCTAACGTAACGTTTCCTCAGCAAATAGCAATTCTTTTTCATACCGCAGCACATAAACAACCATCTGCATTTCAAATATTCCTTAATATACTCCGAGAAATAACCATATTATAACACCATATCAATATACATTATCACTCCACTGGCATACTTATTACCGTACACATATCGCCGATTACTCTTAAAGCTCTATGCCAAGCATCTTAGAATTGCCTTATTGTAAAACGCATTTCAATAACCTCTTATATCTTAACAGCAATCGAAGTTCAATGCCCTCTTTCTATAAAGTAAGGAGTACGTAACTTAAATATATTCATGACTGCCGCGCAGGTAAATCGTGACGTAATCATTGTACAACTAATACGAGATCAATCGAAGTTTCACGACTTGTGTAGACTCATTGCTATCAGATCTTCAAAAGAAACACTTCTTTCATTTACTCATGCTAGTTTCTACTATTTCTGAGCAAGTGCGATAGCATGTATATGATATAATAGAACTCTAATTCTACACTGCCATCTTATGTTATAGCCTTAAATATCTCACACTTCACGTTATAATTCACACACGTTCTTAATTAGTTCATAAATATCACCAATTAATCAGCACATGCCGAAGTTAGAGTGCGGGTGTAGATTGAAAGAAACTACTCTACTAGAAAATGTAAAGACTTAGCTCGTTAGATGTTATATTTGGTCTGGTTGTCGCTCCATTGCTTGGATGTGGTTAGACCCTCAGTTAGGATCTGGATCTCAGGTTAGACATCGCCTTCCCGGTCATCGGCTGGTCGTCTGGTTGGCCGTGGCCTACTTCCTCATCGGATGGTCGACTGGTTGGCCGTTGCCTTCTTCCTCATCGGCTGGTCGACTGGTTGGCCGTTGCCTTCCCATCATCGGCTGGTCGTCTGGTTGGGAAGGTACATTTCCCCAGTTCAGTCCATCTTGTAGATTTAGCAAGCAGTCATCATTCCAATTCTGCAGACAGCAAAGAAAATTCTTTCTGCGGAGAAATCAGTCATGATATATTCCATTTCTTTGATGATCTACCCCAATTGACTGTTCTATTTCTTATTCTTAGGGATGAAATTTTCTTCAGTCGGAAATAATATATTAATTTACGTAACAGCCTTTTTCTCCAGAATTCGAAATGTACTTTTGTTCTTCTTTAAATTCAACAGGGATAATCTTCTGCTCGTATGAATTTATCGGTCCTCTGATACAGAGAGTCCTTCTTCGCCAATCGCAAAAAAAAGGTTGTACGTGGGATCCTGGTCAGATGTAGATCACCGTACTTTACTTATTTTTGTAATATCTCGGCTCTTCTTATACTGTGCGCCGGTGAATTATTTCGTCTGTTTTGAACGTCGATCATAAATAGTCAATGTCTTCTTCAGAAATCTTGAATAATCTTCAGATGTGAAGCTTGGCTTGGAGTTGCGTCCTTCCTCTACCGATGAAAATTTTTTTAGTGTGAAGTTTTTTTAACAATTACTCCGCTGCTATATTTTTTTCGTAAAACAATCCAATTGACCGTCTACTGTCCTGTAGTGTCTTCCAAATTGGTCCGTTCCGAGAGGTGCATGGTCTTCTATATACCGCATTAATGGGAAGTTCATTGCATCTAATAGATCGCATGGGCCATACCTTCCTACGCCGCCATTTTGTAAATGGTCTACGAGATGCGAACGGGCACAATATACTGTATATTAGCGTGCTTATTCTATTACTGTGAAATATTTGGGTGTTATAGTAGAAAGATCTGTAGAAAATATCTTAATAGAATTCTGTTTTTGTAATTATTATAGGCTAAACTGCAGTATAGAATTGTTTAATTCTTTTGTATTCCTTTCAGTATTCAGTAGTCAACGGCAGTTTTCATCCTTTTGGGATGTTGGAGGATTAAAATTAGCACGACTAGGTAGTATTGTAGTGTAGTAGTGTATTGATTACTTTATTGCCTTATTGTCGTGTGATCTTTGTGTCCTATCGTAGACAATATTTCTTTCCAATTTCTTTGCACAGAATAAGTTATTTTATTTTTCCTTTTCTGTTCATTATTCCGTAAATAATGGCTAAGGAGTAGAACAGGTTCATGGAAGGGAGGAAATGGAGGAGGAGAGGGTATCAAATGAGGTGGGTATGGTTGAGGCCCTGGTCATGGGAGATTTCATTGTTAGATGTCTGGGAAAGTGTGTGGAGGAAACGGAACCAGGGTAGAGTGCTTTCCAGGAGTTAGGTTAATGCAGATGTTAAGGAAAGTAGAATAGAAGGAGGAGGGAAAGGAGAAGGTGGTAGTGTTTCACGTTGGTAGCAACAACCTAAGGCAAGCAGGTATAAGTACGGAAGTAGTTGGGGATGTGTGGGATCTGGTAAATGCAGCAAGGGTGACGTTTAAGGAAGCGGAGAATTTTATCAGTGGAATACAGTGTAGGAGGTATACTGACAAGAAGGTGATTGGGGGTTTAAAAGAGGCAATGGAGTGGGTATGTGGGAAACTGGGAGTGAGGTTTCTAGATCCTAATGGTTGGGTGGGAGATAGGGATTTGTGCTCAGGTGACCATCACTTAAAACGCAGTGGTACATATAAGTAAGGAAATTTGTTTAGAAGGATGTAGGGGGGTACATTCAGGGAAACGGGGTGGTCTAGCGAGCGGTGATAAGGATACAGGGATCAGGAAGTCAGGTAGGGATGACATAAAATGTTGGGATATAAAAAACTGCCCAGTCTGCCAAACACACATAATGTCAATATAAATTATAACACAGAAATGAAATGGAAATTGCGTATTGCATTTAGTGCCGGGTGTGTCCAAGGACAAGTTTGGCTCGCTAGTTGCAGATATTTCGATTTGATTCCCGTAGGCGACCTGCGCTTCGTGATGAGGATGAAATGATGTTGAAGACGACACACATACACCCGGCCCCCGGGTTAGCGAAATTAACCAATTATGGTTAAAATTCCCGACCCTGCCGGGAATTGAAACCGGGTCCTCTGTAACCAAAGGCCAGCACTCTAACCATTTAGCCATTGAGCCGTACAGTTATTATACTATAAATATACCTGTAAGGATACACACTATTACACAAAGAATGTCAGGTTTGTTCCATAAGAAATCCTCAGATAATATCAAATCACTTAAATCATGCACAAATATGTACAGTATTGTTTACGTTGCGTAAACTTGATAGTGATAATAGGTGATAATATGAACAAGTATTTAAAAATGATGATTTCATAAATACTCAACCATACTTAACTTTATTGCCGAAGCTTAGTCCGTTGTCACCAAACACTATTTCATAACCGTCTTCAAGGAAAGGCAAGTGGAAGATTTTGGGCAATGCATGTTGTTCCGCGGAGAGGGTAGGGGACGCAGGGGAGGAGCTACCGAAACGTTGTGAATCTTTCCTATTGGATAGGGGAGTGCAGGTCAGTACGTTCTCCATATTATAATCCAGTATACTACGCCGTGGAGAGGGGATAAGGAAGTAGGGGCGATGTGAGTTTTTTGGAACCATCCAACATCTACTGGTTACGAGGGGGAGGGGGGAGGGAGTGAGTGGCGAAGGCTATTAAATTTCTTTATGTAATAATATGTTTATGTATCATCGATAAAGGCAAGGTAAGGATTTCGGGTTGAATAAAGTGCGGAAATGAAAAGGAGAATACCAATTTGACGTTATTTTTACGATAGACCAACCTGAAAAGGGCGTAAGGCGCTAAATTAAACAGTAGCTCTTGACCAGATATTATGTAAGTAGAGTGAAGGGAGAGAAATTGTTTGAATGTGCATGGACATTTTGGTTGGTTCCTTTAGCTTTTTTCGCGACGTAAATTTCGATTGCTTCCTTAAAATTCAAAAGATTTATTATAACTTTCGAAGTGTAAAATGTTTAGGTCTGTGTTAATGTCTGTAAAATGGTGCGAACTGTTGTGTATGTGCTCTCCGAAAGCCGAGTGCGGATTATATCTCATCGCGCTTTTACGTTCTTTGCATCTTGTATGCAAATTACGTTTTGTTTGTATTATATTTGTGGCATTGCAGTTAGGTTCTTGGCACTTGAATTCACAGACTCCTGACTTAGACGAAGGGTCTTTTTTGTTTAGATTGCACTTGCTCGTGGGCCTCTGCATTGTGTTGTTCGTTCTGAAGGCTACATTTTGACATTGATTTTTGAAAACAATGGCTATTTTCTATGTGTTCTTGTTATCGTACTTAAAAATCACGTATTTGTCCTTGTAATGTGTGGTGGTTTCCCGGGTATTTTTACGCTTATTTAACAGTGTATATACTGTGCTCGGAGGGTGGTTGTTTTCTTTCGGGATTTGTTTAATTATTTTTATGTTTCATTGATAGGCGTTGTGCTCATTGGTATGGAAATAGCTCTATGTATCATTGTATTCATTTCTGCTATTTTGTGTGTATATGGGTGGTTCGAAACGTCTTTAATAGTGTGTGACGTCTGAGTGGAATTTCTGTAAATTTCGTATGACAGTTTGTCATTACTCCTACTGATTTTGATGACTAAGTAATTAATATTCTTGTTAGTTTCTTGTTCCATTATGAACTTGATGGATTGTGTAAAGAATTTAGTGTGTTTAATAACTGTTGTGCATTAGAGATGTCATTGTCATATATGCATATTGCGCCATCTACGTATCTGCTCCAGTGTAAGATTCCTTTTGGATACTGGCCGCTTAAGAAGTTTTCGAAGTTATTAAGAAAAATGTTAGCTAATGTACCTGCTAATGGTGAACCCACAGCAAACTCTTCTTTTTGACAATAGACTTTGTCGTTGAATGTCAAGCAATTTTGGCTTAACGTTGTCTTAAGAAGGCTAAAAATTCGTTGGTTTCTTATAGTAAAGTCTTTTCTTTAAGGTTTTCTATAATTCTAAATGGGTTCATCTATTGGTATGTTGGTGAACATGTTGGTGATGTCAGAGTATATCATACCTGTGCTCTCTGTTATTTTAAGCTTATTTACACTGACTTAGCAAATGTCATGGGATAGTCACCTAATAGCGTGTGGGGCCTCCTCTGGCCAGAGCCTGCGTTCCAGGACATCCCAGATATGCTCGATAGGGTTCATATCGGGGCTCCTGGGTGTCCATGTCTGTCGTTGGACCTCCGCTGCATGTTCCTGGAACCATTCCCGGGCGACGTGGGAGCGATGTGGATGCGCGTCATCATCTTGAAACACCGCAGAACCGTCTGGGCGCCGGAAGACCAAAAATGGGTGGAGATGGCCTCCGAGCAACTCAACATACCGCGTACCATTCAAAGTCTCTTCCAGAACAACTAGGGGGCCCTTCCCATGTCAGAAAAATGCACCCCAGACCATAACAGAGACACCAGCACACTGGACCACACCTTCGAGGCAGGCGGGATCCATCGCTTCATGCGGTCTGCGCCATACACGGTGCCTCCCACCGGGCATGGTGCAGTTGAAATCGTGATTCGTCCGTCCATATCACGTTACGCCATTTTTCCAGTGTCCATAGGTGACTGGCGACAAATGCGCGTCGTTGTGGCCGATGACGTTGGGTTAACAGTGGCACCCGTGTGCGGCGCCGGTTCCCATACCCCATAGAACCCATGGTCCTACGGATTGTCCACTTGGAGACGTGTCTAGCATGGCCTGTGTTGAATTGAGCCGTGATTTGTTGCACGGTTGCCCGTCTGTCTCTATTGACAATCCGTCTCAGATGTCGCCGGTCACGGTCATCGACGGTGGCTGGACGGCCGGTAGTTAGTCTGTTGTGGACGGTGACACACACATTCAACCCTTCACGATACACCCTGGACACGGTTGATCGTGTGAAGCCGAATTCCCGCACCACTTCCGAAATCGCACTTCGCAACCGTCGGGCACAGACCGCCATACCACGTTACACCTGTCACATGCACACCCACTGCTCACACGGTCTCCTATACAACTGCCGCTGGCACAGGGGCGTGTGGTGCGCAGAAACAGAGTTGCGCATCAGTCTTCCGCACCGCTATCCCATGACTTTTGCTCAGTAAGTATAGTTCTTGAATAACTTCTAGGCTTTTTTAATTGATTTATCTTCTTAAAGTGAGATTTTCTCTTTTAGAACTTGTTGAGTTGTTTGCTTAAATTATAATTTAGTGTATCTTTAAAACTTACTAGTGGTCTAATGCGACACAAGTTTTTGTATATTTTGAGGAGAGCTCATAGTGTGGGGAGTCCGGGATTTTTGATGGTAAGGCTTTCTTTTTCTTGCTGCGAGAGAATAAAGTCTGTTTCCTTGATAGGTTATTTTATTTCGTTTTGAAATTTATTTGTTGGGTCACGTACTTCAGATATGGTATTATATCCCAACCCATTGTCTTTAGTATATCCCCAGAAATCTGATCAATTCCAGCCGCTTTTCTAGTTTTCAACTTTTGTATCTTATTGTAAATGTCATTGTTTTCATATGTAAACTTTATTACTTCTTTGGCCTTAGTCTCCTCCTCTATCTCGACATTATCCTTGTAACCAACAATCTTTACATACTCCTGACTGAATACTTCTGCCTTTTGAAGATCCTCACATACACACTCCCCTTGTTCATTAATTATTCCTGGAATGTCCTTCTTGAAACCTGTTCTTGCCTTAATATACCTATACATACCCCTCCATTTTTCACTAAAATTTGTATGACTGCCAATTATGCTTGCCATCATGTTATCCTTAGCTGCCTTCTTTGCTAGATTCAATTTTCTAGTAAGTTCCTTCAATTTCTCGTTACTTCCACAGCCATTTCTAACTCTATTTCTTTCCAGTCTGCACCTCCTTCTTAGTCTCTTTATTTATCTATTATAATAAGGTGGGTCTTTACAATTCCTTACCACCCTTAATGGTACAAATCTCTTTTCGCATTCCTCAACAATTTCTTTAAACCCATCCCAGAGTCTGTATACATTTTTATTTACCGTTTTCCACCGATCATAGTTACTTTTTAGAAACTGCCTCATGCCTACTTTATCAGCCACATGGTATTGTCTAAGAGTCCTACTTTTAAGACCTTCCTTTCAATCACATTTATTTTTGAGTACGACAAAAACAGCTTCATGATCACTAATACCATCTATTACTTCAGATTCCCTATAGAGATCATCTGGTTTTATCAGCACCACATCCAGGATATTTTTCTCTCTGGTTGGTTCCATCACTTTCTGAATCAGCCGTCCTTCCCATATTAACTTATTTGCCATTTGTTGGTCATGCTTCCTGTCGTTCGCATTTCCTTCCCAATTGACATCTGGCAAATTCAGATCTCCCGCTACAATCACATTTCTTTCCATGTCGTTTCCCACATAGCTGACTATCCTATAAAATAATTCCGAATCCGCGTCAGTGCTACACTTTCCCGATCTGTACACTCCAAATATATCAAGTTGCCTATTATCTTTAGAGATGAGCCTTACACCTAGAATTTCATGTGTCCCATCTTTAACATTTTCGTAGCTTACAAATTCTTCTTTCACCAGAATGAACACTCCCCCCTCCCACCATTCCTATCCTATCTCTACGATACACACTCCAGTGCCGTGAGAAAATTTCTGCATCCATTATATCATTTCTCAGCCATGATTCAACTCCTATTACAATATCTGGTAAATATATATCTATTAAATTACTTAATTCTATTCCTTTCCTTACAATACTTCTACAGTTCAACACTAACAATTTTATGTCATCCCTACTTGATTTCCAGTTCCCTGTTCCCTTATCACCGCTCCCTAGTCCATCCAGTTTCCCTGAATGTACCTCCCTATTACCCTTCCAAACAAATTTCCTAACTTATACGTACCACTGCGGTTTAAATGAAGGCCATCTGAGCGCAGATGCCTATCTCCTTCCCACCCATTAGGATCTAGAAATTTCACTCCCAGTTTCCCACATGCCCACTACATATTCCCATTTAAATCCCCAATCACCCTCCAGTCAGTATCCCTTCTAAACAGTATTCCACTAATAACAATCTCCGCTTTTTTAAACTTCACCCGTGCTGCATTTACCAGATCCCACACATCTCCAAGTATGTTGGTACTTATATCAGCTTGCCTTGCGTTGTTGGTACCAACGTGAAACACTACCACCTTCTCCTACCCCTCCTTCCCCTCCTCCCCTCTTCTACTTTCCTCAACATCTGCCTGAACCTAATTCCTGGATAACACCCTACCCTGGTTCCCTTTCCTCCACACACTTTCCCCACGTGTCTAATGATGGAATCCCCCATGACCAGAGCCTCAACTCTACCCACCTCATTTGATCCCCTCCCCTCCTGGTCAGCCCTGTCTTTCCTGATAGCTGCAGAAGCTACTTCCTCCTCCCTTTTCTCCTTCCCATGACCCTGTTCCACCTGTCTTTTCCTATACTCTACTCTACATTTTCCTTTCCTACCTTTTCCCTTCCTCGTACTTCCACACATCTCAGCAACAGTTCCCTGTCCCTCATCTTCCCTCTGTTGTTCTACCTGGAGTGACTCGTACCAATTTCGCACAGACACCTGTTCTGAATTCTGATCCTGAATAGAGCCCTTAGCCTGCAATCTCCTTCCCCTTAGAATATTAGACCACCTGTCTTCTACAACTCCTCCCTTTCCTTCCCCTCCCTCTTGTACACCTACTGTAACCTGTACATTGTTTGAGGGAGTCCTATCTTCCTTCCTGTCTTCTGTGAGAATCCTAATTATCTCCCTCAAACTTTCCAACTCCTCCCTCATACCCCTCAATGCCTCGCCACACCCACAGTAATTACACTCGCGCTCCTTAGCCATTCTTTACGGAAAAAAATGAAATTAAAAATAAAATAACTTATATGGAAAAAATAAATGCACGGAGGGATATATTGTCTGGGATAGTACACAACAATAAGGTAATTAATATACGACTACACTACAATACTACTTAGTCGTGTTCTATTTTTTTATCCTACAACCCCTGACAGGATAAAAACTGCTGTTAATTACTGAATATCGAAAGTAATAGCCCACACAAGAACTACACAATTCCAAACTGCAATTAAGCCTGTTCTAATTAAAACAACAGTATTGTAGTAAGAGTTTCTACGGATACCTCTACTACACCAGTACTACACAAATATTTTACAATAATAAAATAATCACACTAAATTCTAATAGGATATTACTCGTATACTACTGTACAGTACACTACAGTAAATTTTAAACTATTTTCAGACGTATCCTAATTTCGATACCGGTACCGTTCCGTATGTCACTAAACTAAGCACAACAGAAATGAAATTTGCAAGAACTACTGTACTCAAAGATTACCAACGAAGCTAAATGCTTAGACAAATTTTTATTAGTATTACGGTCTAACAGATACACACGAGAAATAACACAGGAATATAGCAGGCAAGATACGGCACTATCTAAATATACTATATCTATACTACAATGTATCTACACTGCACTACACTACAATGCGTTTGGTTAAATGCTTAAGTATTGAAAGGATTGCCGTACACGAAGAAAAACACGAATATAACTGGCAAGATACTATCAAATATATTATACCTTATCTTCACTACAATTCTACTGAAATGTGGTTATGTGATTATTACAGCTGGTGGATTAGTATTATTTTCCGTACTCCACGGGACGGAGAAAAAAGTGTCCTTAATTAGGCCTACTGAAAAATACGAGGTTGTCTACAGTAATTTCTCAAATATTTCTATCAAACTACTACTACTACTACTCCAGGGACTTGAACTGCAATTACTGGGATATATGAACTTTATTATTATTAGCTAACCGCTCATAAATACTGAAAGATCAAGGGAGCGAAATATAAATTACGGATACTTTAACTACCTACTCAGAAGTACAAATGAATGGAATACAAGGTCAGCTGATTTTTATTTATATTTACTTGACTACACTACACCCTTTGTTCACGACTGTAGCCAACAATGCAGTATTTGAATATGAGGAGCGACAATAATCAATAACAATACAACGACTGTTAACTATTACCGTGTAATCTCTTTAACTTCTTTTTAAATGGAAGTTTACAGGCGTATCGTGTTTTTAATGTAGTAAATTATTATCTTCGCGATAGTTTGAACGGATATCTGTACGAAATACCGGAGAAGTTGCTGCAAAAGTCACGGTACTATTCCTTATGATAATCTGCCTTTGTAAGTATAACCAACGAACCTACAGATATTTACAAATACTTTTAAAGTTAATATCTTTACCTAAAGTATTCCCTAAACCTAAATTCGAAACAAGGTACACCTAGCTAGGGTACTTAACCTAGGAAACGTAATTTACTGAAGACCAACTGAATTACTTGTTACAAAATTTAAATAAATTTCACTACTCCCAATTTCTTCCAACAAGCACTAAACACCACTATATAAACAGCACTAAATGAATCAGATATACACAAAATTTAGCTATTTCAATAGGTTTTCACTACTTTATCACTACAATAATGCAAGAGCTCCTTCAACAGCCAACCGTTCTCAAGCGCATCCAACAATGCAACATCGTACAGTTCCAATTAAATATTTCCAATCACTTGCTGAAGAAATCATACAGTTCATCTAAGTAAATTATACAAGATTGTTAAATTGTGCACAAGTTATAGAACAAGCCCTACAGTTCAATTAGATTGTTGTGAAATGCTCCAGTTTACACCAGCTTCGAAAAGAAAATCCTAAAGTTCATTTAAAAATGGATCTCCAATTATTCTTGCTTTGGAGAGAAACCTAAAGTTCACGTAAATATGATCTGAAGTCTCATTAAATGACCTCCTACGTTTTCTAAAAGTAGTAGGGTAAGAATTCACACGATCAAAAATTATTTTGTTAAACGAGGCACTTACTATTTGATAAACGTAGCACTGTTGAATGTTGAGATTGTTGAAGTGCCTTATTAAAAAGTCAGTTATTGTCTAAGTGTAATTACTCACTCAAGAAAACGTAAAATACACATATATCACCTGGATTCTGCTTATATAAATGGATGAAGTACGGCTCTGCAGCTTGATGAATGGAACTTCTGCAGCGAACAGCCTGAACTCGAACACAGCACCAGCAGTGCACCTCGTTCCATCCCACGATGACACCACGTTTTAATCCCTCGAAGACCACGATTAATCCCTCGCTGGATACCACGAATAATCCCTCGAAGACACCCCGAATAATCCCACGCTGGATACGACGTTCAAAGTAGTGTGAGATTACGACACTTCGCCAAGATTTCCGGTGTTTTAAAAGAAATGTAGAAACACGGGAAAGTTCAATTGGCACTATACAGCAAGTCGTAGCACTGATAATAATCATTAATGAGTTGCATTACACACTGAAATAAGTTCGAATACACAGTTTGTTCTTGTACTTTTATAATATGGCATTGAATACGTGACTTGAAATAGGACAGTCTATGTCACAGTTCGAACTACACGTCGAGTTTCTGTGATAATAACATGAGGTCACTTTTGAAGACGAAAGCACAATCTTTCACTACACAGTCTGTATGACATGATATTAGACACTAGTACAATACGTAATATCCACAAATTATGTCGTAAATTCAGTATTAGCATGACTATCACAGTCCATTAAATACTCGAGTAAATGCAATGAACACAACTTCTACATCAGTCTCTAGAATCCTAATATTCACTGATTAAGTGGATTTTATGAATGAGTTTTCATAATGAGGGGTCATATGACCTAATATCACCATAAAATGTCCTTAATATTCAGTACTTTTCTCACGACACTGGTCGAATATTCGAGAAAATACGTGAAAATTAGCTACATTCAGTCCTATAAATCACCGAATATTCGAATGGAATAATACTTTAAATAGTTCGCAATCGTGATTATATACGAGAAATATGTCTCAACTAATGAAATTTTCACTAATTGATAGTTTAATTTATCACGCACAATTTCCTGACATGCTTGTCATCGTAAGAGTTCAAATATATGAGGAATTAAAAAATTCCATAATACAGTCGAACGGCAAATTAAACACTGGTAATCTCATTTCTAGCTAAATAAACGGTTAATATCACGAGATTACTTGTTCATGAAATTCGTAAATTTTATACGACGAAACTCAGTTTTATAATACTTTATAATATTCCATACGTCCACAAGGCGGTTAAAGTCTTCCACTTATTCCGAACTCGAAAAAATTCAAGGTCTTAGAATATGACATACACGTATCTCGCGACGAAGCAGCAAGACCTTCAATCATGATCAAGTTGTAGATTTCAACTGACTATAGCCTCGAGTCTTTGACCTTTTTATATTCTGCTGGAAGCAAGTTCACTGGGTCGAGCGACAGAGGAGTGGTTACGTATCCCAAAATGCTACTTGTAATATCTTCTAAACTAATTGATGCATTGATCTCAAATTTGTATCATTGTACATTAGAAATGTGATCTACACGGTGGTGTTTGTCTCATTCTTATCGGACAAGCCGTTTAGAAGTTACAAAAGTAATTTCTAGACGTTTCCATGGGGAGGCAAGATACATGTGGCACTAACGTCTCTTGACCTTGAGTAGAATAATTGGATGCTTCGGCCGCCACCTCCAATTCCGGCTCCCAGGGGCCCGCCCCACCTCCTCCTCCCGAGGGGCCTTCCCAGGGGCCCGCTCCTCCTCCTCCCAGGAGGCCTTCCCAGGGGCCCGCTCCTCCTCCCGCGGGAAATTTGAATTGGTAAACAAAGCCGCGTGCTTTTTGACAGACAACAACGCATCGCTAACCTCAGTACTGCCATCTTGACGGGCCTAAACCTCAGTGCTGCCAACTTAACCACACTAACGCGAGATTTGAATCGGTAAAGAAATCTACGTGCTTTTTGACAGACAACAACGTATCGCTAACCTCAGTGCTGCCATCTTGGCGGGCCTAAACCAGAATGCTGCCAACTTAACCTTACTAGCGCGAGATTTGAATCGGTAAACAAATCCATGTGCTTTTTTGACAGCTGTCATCCGCCATCTTTAATCAACGCAGCACCGTGCTGCCCTCTTGCAGTCAATTTCGTCAGCTGCCATCCGCCATCTTTAATCTACAGAGCACCGTGCTGCCCTCTTTATCGTAGTAATGGGCAATTTCTACGTCACAGCTGTCATCCGCCATCGTTAATCGACAGAGCACCGTGCTGCCCTCTTTATGTCACGTAGTAGCAGCCAATTTCGTTAGCTGTCATCCGCCATATTTAATCAAGAGAGCGCAGTGCTGCACTCTTTAGTTGAAATGTGGTGGTGGCAAATTCCACGTGCTTTACAAGCCCACGTGATTTTGTCATCCGCCCTCTTTAATCAATAGAGCACCGTGCTGCACTCTTTACTTGAAATGTGGTAATGGACAAATTGACGAGCTGCCATCTTTAATCTAGGGAGCATCATGCTGCCATCTTTTTAACACTAAACTTTGTTCTTCGGCATGTGGTGGTAGGTAATGTGTTTAGCAGCCACCTTTTAAACAAGATAGCACCGTGCTGCACTCTTTATCGTAGTAGCAGATAATTTAAAAGAACATGTCATGGAATACCTAAAGATTATGTTACAAAAGAAGTGATTAAGAATATAATCGAACACTGTACTCGATACAACATATGATCAGAACATCGATTGATGTGTTTAGAACATGTCTGGGGTACGCCTTTGTTCTAAGAGAAAAAATAATAAGACTTCAGTTCTGAACAGCTTGCGTAGATTATATTACAAAAGAAGTGATTAAGAATATAATCGAATACTGTACTCGATACAACATATGATCAGAACATCGAATGATGTGTTTGGGGTATATCTTTATTCTAGGAGAAAAAATAATAAGACTACAGTTCTGAACAGCTTGCGCAAGATAGCGGTTGTTTGCTTAGCATAACTTGCAACTAACATGCTTTTGTAAGTTAGCGAAAAAAAATCCTAGTCTTGTACATCAGGAAGGGTAACTGGCTAAATCCCGGTCTTTCAGCATCAGGAGGGGCATCTAGCCGTAAAACAATGGTTCGTGATGTAAAACACTAGATACTGCGATTTAAAATCCTAAAAAGTTATCCGACTGTAAAACAGATTCTCGCGTTAGGAAGGGGTCATCCGGCTGTAAAACAGGTCCTTGCGACTTAAAATCGCATGTCAGGAAGGGCAACCGTTCGTAAAACAGGACTAGGTTTGGATTAGATCAGGTGTTATGCCTTGCGAGTAGGTATGTACTAGCACCGGGTTTCGAACAAGCAGACTCTAGAGTACCTGAACAGGAAAAATACCGGGGATGTGTTTTTTAGATTAAGCTCGAAGCAAGCTTACATACACACACAAGCTACATCAGGCCGGCTAGCTGCTGCCGGAATGTGATGCTTCAGCAAAGTACGATGTTCACTGCGCGCGTACGGTCCGCATCAAAATTATCGGCAGCAGCAGCAGCTTGTCAGGCTGAGCTTAGAGGTACAGGTTTAATCGCGGTACAAATATGTTTGCCCGCAGAACTTCTATATTTCAGCCCTTAAGCGTCTTGCCCTAGCTCAAAGGTCGTTAACAGGTAGGGAATATCATAGATGTAGGCTTAGCTTAGTGCTCCTGAGTATTGCTTCTCAGCCTATCGCCTATGTCTACCTACAGGCAGGGGATACCGTAGATGTGGTCTTAGCTCAATGCCCTTGAGGATCGCTTCTTAGCCTAGCACATTCTGTTTACCTACAGGTAAGGGATACCGTAGATGTCGGCTTTTTGCTTAGCTTAGCACCCTGCTAAGTACAGGTCGGAGATACCGTAGATGTGATCTTAGCTCATTGCCCTTGAGGATCGCTTCTTAGCCTAGCGCTTACTCTTTACTTACAAGTAAGGAATACCGTAGATGTAGGCTTAGCTCAGCACCCTGCTAAGTATAGGTAGGGGTTGGCGTAGATTCGGTCTTAGCTCAATACCCTTGAGTATCACTTCTTAGCCTAGCGCTCTCTATCTACTTACAGGCAAGGGACACCGTAGATGTAAGCTTTTTGCTTAGCTTAGCACGCTGCTAAGTACAGGTAGGGGATACCGTAGATGCGGTCTTAGCTTAATACCCTTGAGGATAACTTCATAGCCTAGCGCTCTCCATCTACTTACAGGCAAGGGACACCGTAGATGTAAGCTTTTGCTTAGCTTAGCACGCTGCTAAGTACAGGTAGGAGATACCGTAGATATGATCTTAGCTCATTGCTCTTGAGGATCGCTTCTTAGCCTAGCGCCTACTATCTACCTACAGGTAAGGAATACCGTAGATGTCGGCTTTTTGCTTAGCTCAGCACACTGTCTACTTACGCGTAAGGGATAACGTAGATGCCGACTTTTTTGCTTAGCTCAGCGCACTGTCTACTTACAGGTAGGGGATACAGTAGATGCGATTTTAGCTTAATGCCTTTAAAGATCGCTTCTTACCCCAGCGCTTACTGCCTACCTACAGGTAAGGAATGCCGTAGATGTAGGCTTTTTGCTTAGCTTGGTGCCCCCGTTTAAGTTCAGAGGTCGATGTTCGCGCGCTGGCCTTCCTAGGTTCGATCCGCTGCAGAACACCTAAATTTCGACACCTCGACATCTTCGAAAACAGCAGGTTCGATCCTGGCTTAGTGCTTAAATACATCAGTCTGAAGAACTCGGCGTAAGGCGCTCAGAAGAACTCTTGCTGCATAAACATTTCGTTCCATGTGTAGTGCACACGTTTGCAACTTCCACATCCGCTTAGTGACAAGCTGCATATTTACACGGTGCTGCCTGTGTCAAGCGCTCACATTTCTCCGTGTGCGTTAATTGTGTGCACAACCTCTACTTTCTCACCTACCGCCTAATCACTGTCTGCTGTGATTATTATTCTTCAGTTTGCAGCCTTCAACTTATGGTAAGCCTAAACTGTTGGTTAGTGTTTGCATTTTTGTTCGAAAACAAGTTCTACGCTAGCTTACCCTTTCATATCCTATCATCACAAGTGCTTTCATACTAGTAATGATAGCTAGGCTAGCTGACTTGCCCTTTCATATCCTATCATCACAAGTGCTTTTACGCTAGTAAAGAAGGCTAGGTTGGCTGGCTTACCCTTTCATATCCAATCATCACAAGTGCTTTTACGCTAGTAAAAATAGCTAGGCTAGCTGACTTACACTTTCATATCCTATCATCGCAAGTGCTTCTGCACTACATTCATATATTTTTGTTCTTTTTTAGGTACAACAAGAATATTATCGTTCGAGTTACAGGCTTGAACGTGTACATTTTATTCATCCGAGTAACAGTTTGGAGTGCGTACATTTTAAGATATGTTGCGAAATTTTTTTATCGATGTTATATGTTTACATTGTTTTTAGCATTCTAGGATAGGAGAATTAGAAGGCATAGACATAGAAGAGGTTAATCTTGTAATTTCAAACTCACGACAATGTCTGACCTCTATAGGTTGAAACTTGGTTTCTTTCGAACATCGCAACTCTAGGCTAGCTGACTTGCCCTAACATATTCTTTTTTTGCTAGGGGCTTTACGTCGCACCGACACAGATAGGTCTTATGGCGACGATGGGATAGGAAAGGCCTAGGAATTGGAAGGAAGCGGCCGTGGCCTTAATTAAGGTACAGCCCCAGCATTTGCCTGGTGTGAAAATGGGAAACCACGGAAAACCATCTTCAGGGCTGCCGATAGTGGGATTCGATCCTACTATCTCCCGGATGCAAGCTCACAGCCGCGCGCCTCTACGCGCACGGCCAACTCGCCCGGTCTAACATATTCTGTCATCACTATGTGTAATACAAGTGCTTTGTGTGTAAACACGAGAATGTGCTTTCAGACAGTGCTGTTAGTATTCTAGGATAGGAGGATTAGAAGCCGTAAACACGGAAGAGGTTAATCTTGTAACTTTAAACTCAAAACAATGTCTGACCTCTATAGGTTGAAACTTGGTTTCTTCCGAACATCGCAACTCTAGGCTAGCTGGCTTGCCCTTTCATATCCTATTATCACAAGTGCTTTTACGCTGGTAATAAACATCTTTGAGTAAAGATAGCTGGGTTAGCTAACTTGCCCTTTTATATCCTATCATCACTATGTGTAATACAAGTGATGTGTATGTAAACATGAGAACGTGCTTTGAGACAGTTACTGTTAGCATTTTAGGATGGGGGAATTAGAAGGCGTAAACATGGAAGAGGTTAATATTGTAACTTCAAACTCACGACAATGTCTGACCTCTATAGGTATGAACTTAGTTTCATCCGAACATAGCACCTCTAGGCTAGCTGACTTGCCCTTTCATATCCCATTATCACAAGTGCTTTTACGCTAGGTAATAAACATCTTCGAGTTAAAGATACCTAGGTAAGCTAACTTGCCCTTTCATATCCTATCATCACAAGTGCTTGTACGCTAGTAAAGAAGGCTAGGCTAGCTGACTTGCCCTTTCATATCCGATCATCACTATGTATGATGCATGTGTTCTGTGTGTAAACATGAGAATGTGCTAACGCTACTTTCAGACAGTTACTGTTAACAAACTAACTTACCCTTTCCTATTCGATCATCACATGTGCTTTTACGCTAGGCAATAAACATCTTTGAGTTGCATGTTTGTGAAGATAGCTAGGCTAGCTGACTTACCCTTTCATATCCCTATACTACTTTCATAAATTTTTGTTCTTTTTTAGGTACAACAAGAATATTATCGTTCGAGTTACAGGCTTGAACGTGTACATTTTATTCATCCGAGTAACAGTTTGCAGCGCGTACATTTTGAGGTATGTTTCGAACTTTGAGTTGCATGTTTGTAAAGATAGCTAGGCTAGCTGACTTACCCTTTCATATCC
Source organism: Anabrus simplex (assembly GCF_040414725.1). Taxonomy (NCBI): domain Eukaryota; kingdom Metazoa; phylum Arthropoda; class Insecta; order Orthoptera; family Tettigoniidae; genus Anabrus; species Anabrus simplex. The sequence continues at coordinate 1,199,028,455 of NC_090266.1, read as the reverse complement.
TATTATCACTAGTGCTTCTACACTACATTCATATATTTTTGTTCTTTTTGGGTACAACAAGAATATTATCGATCGAGATACAGGCTTGAACGTACACATTTTATTCATCCGAATAACAGTCTACAACGCGTACATTTTAAGGTATGTTTCGAACTTTGAGTTGCATGTTTGTAAAAATAGCTAGGCTAGCTGACTTACCCTTTCATATCCCTACACTACATTCATATATTTTCGTTCTTTTTAGGTACAACAAGAATATTATCGTTCGAGTTACAGGCTTGAAAGTGCTCATTTTATTCATCTGAGTAATAGTTTACAGTCTGCAGCGCGTACATTTTAAGGTATGTTTCGAACTTTTTTTATCGATCTTATATGTTTACATTGTGTTTAGCATTCTAAGATAGGAGAATTAGAAGGCATAGACATAGAAGGGGCTAATCTTGTAATTTCAAACTCACAAAAATGTCCGACCCCTATAGGTTGAAACTTGGTTTCCTCCGAGCAATGCAACTTTAGTCTAATCTCTATTGATAAATAGTTGTTCTCTTCAATCCTCATGCTGGTTGATCGTTATTAATTGAATTTTCATTTTTTCCTTGCGACTCGAGGGAAGGACATTGAGTTACTATATTTTTAACAACAAGATTGCTTCTACTTTGTTAGGTATAGAACATTCATCTCTCTCTGTCTGCTTTTCAAACTCACAACAATGTCTGACCTCTATAGGTTGAAATTTGGTTTCTTCCGAACATTGCAACTTTAGTCTAATCTCTATTGATAAATTGTTGTTCTCCTTTCAGATGCTCCCCTGCTCGCAGTGTAAGGAAACGTTTGCAAGACGGGATAGCCTTGCAAGCCATCTAAAAACAAAACATCAGGCATCTACTCTGTTACACTGCGAGCAGTGTAAGGCGACGTTCAGTTGACAAGATAACCTTGCACGTCATATCAAAACAAAACACCCTTGCATAACATCTGCTTTATGTGAAGTTTGTGGGGTGTATTTTACTAATGTAGAGCAATACAGGCTCAAATAGCAGAGGTACATCAGGTATCCACCTGCAACTATAACCCTCAGGTAGTAGGAAAAAAGAGTGTAAATACGGATGTAGCTGTAGAAAGTAGTAGTAGTAAAAAACCAAAGAAAGATGAAGAACTTCAAACTATTCACTGCGAGCACTCTAACACTGATGTACAATCTTGACATTTTCAGGGACACTTACGGAGTAATGTGCATAAAAATAATGCCTGTAGAGGTAGTAGTAATACAAACATCGACGAAATTAATACTGCATTTGAAAGTAGGATTTTGAGTTGCAGAATTCGTGTTAGTCAGAAGTTTCAAAGTACTGAAAACTTTTTAAATTGCGTTCAACTGGATGTACAACAGCTTCTTGACAAAACTTTGTCTAATAATAATTTATTTAAAGTTAATTTCGAACTTTTTGCGTTGTATATTAAGAGCACAGATGAATCGAAAATAACTGACATTAAATCATTTAATACGAAGAATTTTGTAGTAAGTGAGTCGACTAATTTCGGTGATGTATTTAGGGATGTCTCGAACATTATTTCAACTAAGAGCGAGGAATTTCAGGAAAAGGAATCAGAGTGGGCTTTAGTTGAAATTTTGTATCTAGGAGTTAACATCAATAAGTACAATCCCATGCGAGGTTCATCGTACATCGAGCTGCCGACATGGATTCAGCGGAAGGAAGCTGTTGTAAACATCCAAAACGATGACAAGGCGTGTTTTGCTTGGGCTGTGGTGTAGGCTTTAAATCCTGCGAAATCGAATGTAGGGAATAGACCATCATCGTATCCACACTATTTAACGCAACTAAATTTAGATAGTATTGAATTTCCTATGCAGTTAAAGGACATTAAGCGCTTTGAAGAACTAAATAATATTAGCATTAATGTGTATGGTGTAGACAAAAAGTCTGTAGTAGGTCCTCTGTGTTATACATGCAATAAGAAGAGTACTCATGTTAACTTACTCCATATCGAAAACAGTGAGAATAGTCACGTTTGTTGGATTAAAAATTTGAGTAGACTTGTTGGTAGTCAGTTGTCAAACAGGTGTAACAAAAAGTGGCTATGCGATGGATGCTTGCAGTATTTTAGAACTGAAGATCAGTTAACGATCCATTCCAAGAATAACTGCAATCATGTATGTACAGAGATACCTACTACAGGCAATAACGTTATACAATTCACGAATTATGAGAAGCAGATGTGGGTATCTTTCGTGATTTACGCAGACTTTGAAGCCATCCCCAAATCATGCAGCACATGATCGCCTAATCCTGACAACCCTTTCACTAATACTACACATATGCATGTCCCGTATAGCTTCGCGTATTACATCAAGTGTAGTTATGATGGTACGCTTAACACGTTAGAGCTGTATCGAGGACTTGATGCTGCTAAAGTCTTTCTGGAAAGACTTGAAAGTGATGCAGTACGTCTTGGCAGTATTCTAAATACTAATATTCCTATGAAACCGGTCACCGAAATTCAGTAACATGAACATGAACATGCTACAAAATATAGTATTTTTGATGGGGAATTTTCCGAAAATGATCCTAAAGTTTTCGATCATGATCATTTAACTGGCTTGTACAGATGTCCTGCTCATAATAGCTGTAATCTTAAGTACAGAGTTCCAAAATTTATCCCTGTAATTTTTCATAACTTATCTGGCTACGACTCACATTTTATCGTTTCACAATTTGGAGCTTCAGATGAAAAGTCGATATAATCCCTCAGAACAAAGAGCGGTACATTGCATTTACTAAGTGTGTATAAAAGTAGTTGAGGAGCATTCTATAAAACAGAGATTCCTTGACTAGTTCCGCTTTATGGCGAGTAGCCTCGATAAACTTTATAGTAATTTGCAGTCAGAACTATTTACGGAAATTCGACGCGTTTTTCCTGAAGAAGCGCAGTTTAAGTTACTTCTGCGTAAGGGTGTCTTTTGTAATGAATATCTTGACTGCTTAGAACGCCTCGAGGAACGTGCTTTACCATCAAAACAATAATTTTACAGCTCGCTGAATTCAGCGGATATGAGTGATGATGACTATTTACATGCGAAGCATATCTGGGAGCAGTTCCACATTCAAACGCTAGGTGAATATTCTGACTTTTATTTAAAGACGGATGTACATTTGTTAGCTAATGTTTTCGAAAATTTCCGCTGTGTTTGCAAAAAACCTACAACCTTGATCCATATTAGTATTTTACAGCACCTGGATTAAGTTGGGATGCCATGTTAAAATACACGCAGGTGAATTTGGAACTGCTAACCGATATTGATATGGTGCACTTTAAAAAATCATCTATTCGAGGTGGCCTAAGTCAGTGTAGCGGGCGGTATTCTAAGGCGAATAATAAGTAAATGCCGAGTTTTGACTCTAGTCAGGAATCTCAGTATGTTGTATATCTCCATTCTAATAATCAGTATGGGTGGGCGATGAGTCAGCATCTACCAGTAAGTGGTTTCTGATGGCTAACGCAGTGTGAAATAGATGATTTACAGCTGCACGCCCTAGACGATGAAGCTAATAACGACTATTTCCTCGAAGTTGACTTACAGTACCCTTAAGAGTTACACACTTCTCATAATGACTTACCGTTCTGCCCTGAAAATATGAAGTCCCCGTTCATCACATCAACGACAAAAATGCTAATTGCTAGTTTGTGTGATAAATCTAAGTATGTAATTCATTATCGAAATTTAAAACAGTGTTTGCAGCATGGTTTGACGTTATCCAAAATTCATCGCGTACTAGAATTTAATCAGTCACCATGGCTAAACCCATATATCGATCTCAACAATAATTTAAGAACAAATGCACTTAACGAGTTTGAGAAAAATTTCTACAAGCTCAGGAATAACAGTGTGTTTGGTAAGACTATGGAATGTGTTGACAAACGCGTTGATGTAAAATTGATTACAAACTGGGAAAATATTAAGAAAAGGTATGGTGCTAACTATTTAATAAGTAAACCGAATTTCCACAGCTGTACTATCATACATGAAAATTCAGTTATTTTACAGATGAATAGCGTTAAGGTTAAGTACGACAAACCTACCTACGTCGGCTTTGCAGTACTTGAATTAGTTAAAACACTCATGTATGAATTCCATTACGAATATATGATAAGGAAATACGCTCATAATGCGCAATTGCACTACACGGATACCGATTCGTTTATTTACCAAATCAAAACTGATGACTATTACAATGATATAAAGCCAGGCTTGGGTATGTTTGATACTAGTAACTATCCTGAAAATAATCAATATCATCTACCGTGGTGAACAAAATGGTTCTAGGTAAAATGAAGGACGAATGTGCTGGAAATATTATCGATTCATTTGTAGGTACTAAATCTAAGTCATATTGCATAAAACTCTTAAATGAACTACAAATAAAGAGATTGAAGGGGATTAAAAAGGATGTACTTCAGAATCAGTTAAGTTTAGAAAATTAAAAAAATTGTATTTGTTACCGTGTTTTTGCGGTCGTTAGAGGTGAAAGAAGGTGCGGGTGTGAACGGGTCTCAAGCTACGAAATTAGAGTTCATGTAAAATTAACAAGGTTATATTTTCTTTTCAAAATAAAGAAATAACAAGCATGGCAGGTACAGAGTAGCAAGGCAACAAAATTTAGTTACAATATTTACCGGATTTGGGCTTCGCGCCCCGACTTCACAATTCTTGGGCAATCAGCCCAACCTTACTCCAAAATAAGTTTTAACAGAGGGGCAGAAAACCCCATTAATGCTCAGGAGCACTTGCTCCAAATTACACAGAAAAGCCTCCCCGAGGCATACAACACTCAATTTTCGAGAAAGAGCCACTCGCTCTCAACATTAAGCCTATTAAAGGCCATACCAAACTCCACCTTCAAGTTGTCCTCTTAGGACATAGATACAGGGGTAAAATACCCAACCTACTGAGGTCTATTAAGTAAGAAAAAAAGGTTAATTACATGACCTCTAAAATAACCACTTGAGAGGAGGCGACCTGCACTCCTAATACATTTGTTTAAAATCTACTTGGCACTAGGCCATTAATGCAGGGGCTAATCCCATACTAAAGAGGTGACTTTAGAAAGGAACAATTTACATTACGTTAAAGAAGAATAGGTTGAGAAAAAATAAGTTCACCTCAAACAATATGAGTGGGAGCTCGAGAGGGTTAAGCACTCTCTATCCCGATATGCAGTTTAAAGATAGAATAGATACCAAGGGTCTTTACATTTTAAGGAAGGTTACATTATGGAAAAACTTCGGACCCGCCCCGAGAGTTAAACTGCTGAGCTAGCAAGGAAAGAAGTTATTAATCGGCCATTACCTTGTTGTTGACCGCTGCCGAAGAAAGAGGCGCTTCCCGCCCCCTGCTATGTACTTTACACACTAAAAGATGGAACAGAAGTGGCGCAGAGACCCAAAAATCAGCAGTTTATATACTCTCGCGGAAAGTTCGAGGCGTTTTTGGAATGAGAACACCCTCCCACCAAAACTTTATTGGTTAGGGATAAGCAGCATATTCAAGTTGGGGGAAGATACATCAGATTGGTCAGAAATTAATTAAAGAAATTCGGGATTGGCTAAATACAAAACAAGGGGAAAGAGAGGGGTATACAGCCAACTTAAACAATAACAGAAAAAAATTTAACAAGAAACAAACTTTTGAAATAAAAATTTCTCCAAAAAACAGTTCTTTCACATCGCACTAGGGTGCACCATTGTAGTTTTTCAGTAGTGTCCTCTAGAAGAGAAAGTTCACACTTCTTACTACCGGTAAAACAAAAATACATCAAAAGTGGCACAGTTCAAAAACTCCAAACTTTCCAAGTAGTGACATCTTCTGAGAAACTTGAAAATTAATACCGTCGATAAAGTTTAGACTTCCTCCAGCAGAGGAGTTTCAACTGGCGCACATTTTAAATTAGCGGCGTGGAGGTGTACCGCCCGGTACAGACCTCTCCCCCCAAAAGTTCCTCCAGGGGTGACACATGCAATTTGTTTGGAAACAAGGTCCAAGTTTTGATGTTGATATGGAGATTAATTGCAGAAGTATTTATAAGATTTTCTTAATTTGGTTTGATTCAGTTTCAAAATTTTTGTTGTAACTGGTGAAGTAAAGTCTTTATGTTTGTAGAAGTTGAATTCAGAAGGAAAACTTTAGTTTTTAAAGTTGAGGAAAATTTTCTAAGTCCACCAAATATTGCAGTAGAATACCCAAGAAAAGGTAGTAAAGTTGAACTGGAATGTCCATATAGCTGGATATGTACTTCAAACGTTGATGATTTTAACGGCCAGACCAGCCGCCACTGCTTGCGTTCAGAGGAGGCCGCCCGGGCCCCTCAAGTACCCTGAGATACCGCTCGCCCGCACTATGAGGGGAGCAGAGGTGTAGAAGCACGCCGCGCCCGCGGTGAACATACACAGGCTGCGGGCCAGTAGCAGGTCGTGCGCCGCACATCAGCCTTGGCCGGGAGGAGAGCTCCGGCTCGCCGTGCACATGTCGTCCTCGCTGGGGTCGAGGGGGGCCCTTCCTCTATCCCAGTCGCGGCACGGCGCCGCGCGGCTGCGGGGGCACTGAATCATTAAAGCTAGGCGGCAGAATTTGTTGGACCATCATCTCTTTTTTTTTGAGGGCACAGGCTTGTGGAGAGGTTGAGGGGCCAGCGGCGTGCAGATATCCATGACATTAAATAAGCCACTGTGTAGAGTGGAGCAGGAGACGGGAGCGTGGTAATGGCCGTGGCAAGGACAGGATGGCAGTTTAACGGTTCGGGGCAGGTTTTACAAAAATGCTTACATATAAAACAAAATATTATAGAAAGGGGCCGAAAACCTTAAAAGTGAAACTCAAAAAAAATATAACCTTCATATTCCTTTCAAGATAATATGAGGCAAGTTAGCACAGAAATTATACAGGTTTCACCTGCGACAGGTGAACCCTAAATATCCTCTCGGTGGCTGGATTGCTTAATAACAACGTAACCGGCGTAAGGAAATCGAGAATGACACACGGCCCATGAAATCTGGGGGCAAGCTTGCCCGAGGGAACAAAATTCTTGACCATTACCTGGTCACCTACCTTCAAATGGGTGGGTCTCCGTCCACGATCATACCTTTCCCTAACCTTTTCATGAGACACTTTAAGATTGGCTTTAGCCTTCTTCCAAAGATCTTTAATGTTGTCCGGATCTATTGTCTCAGGTAGAATGTCACTCAGAGACCAGAGGTTAGAGAGCGGCGTGTTGGGAACAAACTTAAACATCAAAGAGGCTGGAGTAAATTTATGTGATTCATGAACCGCCGAATTCAAAGCAAAAGCTAACCAATGCAGGGACGTGTTCCACCTGGAATGATCTTCATGATGATAGGCAATAAGCGCGGACCTGAGATTACGGTTAACCCGTTCAGCCAGAGATGGTTGAGGGTAATAAGCAGAAGTAGTCACATGAGAGATGGACAGGTCAAAGCAGAATTTACGAAAAATGGTGGACTGAGCGGTAGCCAGCTTAGTCGGAAATAACCAGGAAAATCTTGTAAAACCATCTACGCATACAAAGATGAACTTGTTGGCATTTCCCTTTGACTGGGGGAAGGGTCCTACATAATCAATATACAGGCGTTCCATGGGGCGCGACGCTTGATGCGAAGACAAAAGGCCTACATTGGTGGACATGGTGGGTTTACTGAGCAAACACGATTTACAAGCTTTTACTAGTTCACGGATTTCACCGTCCATACCCTTCCAGATGAACCTTTCACGAATCTTTTCACGAGTTTTAAAGATTCCAAGATGCCCCCCTAATGGGGTCTCATGATAGTACTTGAAGATCATAGGCACAAGAACAGCTGGAACGACAACCTTCATCATCTTATCATGCCTCGAAGGGCAACATAGAACACCATTCCTCAGAACATAAGGGACAACATGTTCCCCAGAAGAAAGGGTTTCCATTATCGGAGCCAGCGTCGGATCTTCACGTTGGTATTTCTCGATATCCCTAAAGAGCATGGGAGCATCTGTTAAGATGGCATTAACACCAGATAGTATGGACTCGGGAGGTGATGAACTGTCGACCGGTTCGTGGGTCTCGACGTCGTTGGAAAACATACGGCTGAGTCCATCAGCAACAACATTTTCGGTACCTCTGATATGCCTGACATCGAATTGGAAGGCAGAAATTCGGATGGCCCAACGGGCTATACGACCAGTACGACGCGGCCTACCTAAGACCCAGCTTAAGGCTTGATTATCTGTCTCCAGGTCGAATTTGACATGTTCCAGATAGAGACGGAACTTTTCTAAGGCGAATAAGACTGCCAAACCTTCGAGCTCATAGATGGAATACTTGGCTTCTTGAACCGACAAGGTCCTAGATGCATAGGCGATGGGTCGCCTTCCTAGTTCAGTCTCTTGAAGAAGGACTGCAGCTACTGCTGACGACGACGCGTCGGTTTGGACGATGAATTTCTTCGAGAAATCAGGCATAGCAAGTACAGGGGCATTACAGAGAGCTAATTTAAGATCTTCAAAAGCGGCTTGTTGAGAAGGTCCCCACTCGAATTTGATGCCTTTCCTACGAAGAAGGTTCAAGGGCGCCGCTCTATTAGCGAAGTTAGGAATGAACTTCCTGAAGAAATTCACCATACCAATAAACCTGGCGATACCTTTGATGTCCTTGGGAGGTTTAAAATCACGGATGGCCTGTGTTCTAGAATGATCGACTGCAACACCATCAGGTGACACAATATGCCCTAGGAATGACATAGAGGGCTTAGCAAAGGCAACCTTGGACAACTTGACAGTTAACCCAGCCTTACGAAGGCGATTGAGAACTTCTCGCAGATGATCTAGATGTTCTTCAAAAGTCTCTGAAAATACGACGACATCATCCAAGTAGTGATATAAGTACTCAAATTTGATGTCGGAGAAGACCCTATCTAGCAGCCTAGTGAGTACAACTGCTCCCGTGGGGAGCCCGAAAGGCACGCGGTTGTATTCGTATAAATTCCAGTCCGTGGCAAACGCTGTAAGATGTTTAGACTCTTCCGCAAGGGGAATTTGATTGTAGGCTTGATTCAAATCCAAGATGGTGAAGAACTTGGCCTTACGGAACCATGAAAAACAAGAATGAAGGTCGGGAAGGGGCACAGATTGTAACACCACCTTCCGATTGAGAGCCCTATAATCAATGACAGGCCTGAAGCCCCCTTGGGGTTTAGGGACTAGAAAAATAGGTGACGAATACGCCGACTTAGAGGGCCTAATAATACCATCCTTCAGCATCTGATCGATGATTTCTTTCAGAGCCTTCATTTTAGGTGGAGATAGCCTATAAGGTGGAAAACGGACAGGAATTGAATCCGTGACCTCAATTTTGTATTCAATAAGGTCAGTAACACCAAGAGTATCAGAGAACACCTCTGGAAATGACTGACATAATTTACGAATACTATCAGCCTGCTCCTCAGGTAGATGTCTAAGGTCTAACAACATCTCATCCTGGGTAGGCGAAATAGATGAACATGATACCGAATTACACTTTAACAAGGGAATTTTACAATTGGACGCAAATTTGAATGTGCACGACTTACTCTGAAGATCGAGCACAAGACCAGTGTGAGAAATGAAGTCAGCTTCCAATATGATGGGGCAAGACAGGTGCTTAGCCACAAACAATTTCATTTTCCATGTAAATTTAAAAATACGAATTTTGACATTTACGGAACCTAGGATTTCCAATGGAGATGAATTGGCCGAAACATATTGAACAGGAGATGAGACATAGTCAGGTAGTTTACAAACAGATTTCAATTTAGAATACCATTCAGCCGAAATAATCGAACAAGCACTGCCTGAATCTAAAAGAGCTGTTACAGGTTCATTATTTAACTCAAGTTTGAGAAAAGGGACCGGTGCGGGGGTATTCGCCGCAATCCTAAGACACTCTTTGGGGCATTCAAAAGATAGATTTGCAGATTGACCATTCCCTGAATTTACGACCTGTTTGCCAGGGGCTGAGCCTCGGGAAGATGGATTAGTCGACTCAGCCGAAGCCACTAGTCACTTTTGATTGTTGTTGGAAGTTTCACCTGAAGTTGAGCAGGAGGGGGTGCTATTCGAATTGGGACAATTCTTGGCGATATGTGAGAAAGCCCCACATTTAAAACAGCCTTGTGATGAACCAGTTCCATTCCTTGTCCCACTAGACTTGAGCAATGGGCACTTGTTCCGAAGATGGTCGGGCGACCCGCAAGCATAGCATTTACGAGGTGTGACTGGTCGGCGAGGAGGAGGACGCCGAGGATTACCAAAAGAAGGAGGGGGTTCTTTCGCGACACGCAAAGAATCGGCGTATCTAACTCCTTCCGCTGAGACGGCCAATGCTTCAAGTTCAGAGAAGGTTTGCTGGCACGCCGCGAAACACAAATATGACCTATAGGATGGTAAAATTCCTTCTACAATAACCTGTACAATCTGATCTTCAGGAAAATGAAGGGCAAACACCCTAGTATAGAATTTAATATCTTGGATGAAGTCTGCTAAGTTTTCATCCAAACGCTGTACACGATAATAGTACTTCTGAATAAGGGAGGACCTGGCCCTAGCCGGGATGAAGTTAGCTAGCAAGTGGGCGTGGAAATCCTCAATAGATGATTGCTCGGCAATGGCTCTTACTATTTTGTCTGAGAGAATACCAATTGCATAGGGATAGATGATTTGCAAAATCTGACATGGGGAAAGAGAAAACACAAGGGCATGATCCTGAAATTCAACTAAAAATCTTAAAAATGAAATTACGTCACTGGTGGTATTAACGGAAAACTTAGAGATACCTCTGAGCAACATTGCCAATGGATGAGGCAAGCTGCTAAACCCGGGTGACATAGTAGGTAAAGGTTTCGGTGGCAAGGAAGTTAATTCAGAACGTATATTATTCAACGATGCACGGCGTTCAGACTCGTTGTCCAATGGGGCAGAGATTGTTTGAGCAGCAACGGTTATCCTATTGGCTTCTCCCTTAGGAGGCTCTTCCTCGCTACATACATTCATCGTGGTGGGTTGATCAATTTTGGGAGGAACTTCCCCAGTTAACAATTGAGTGACCTTGCTAGATAATTCAGAAATACTTTCAAGCAACGTACTAGCTTCCTTCCTCTGAACGTCATTCAACTTCAGAGACAACAGATCGTTAACTCTATTTGAAAAATGATATAGCCTGGCTTGCACACGCTTAATTTGATTAGGAGAAGGATCATTTTTGTCAAAAAAACTAACTACCGATGCTAGCCCAGTAGTATTCTCGGTGATCGTGGAAAGAGAGTCGTCAATTTCTTTCTCTCCCAAATTGGGGATGGAAATGGGCAATTCAAGGGACTCTAAGCTTGTTGGTGTCTATCGCAACCGTGCCTCCAGATTGCACATTTCTGATAGTTAACTCATAGATCAACTCCTCCTTGCGCAAATAGTTAAGATGGAGAACATCGCGACGGCCGGGCATGATGACAGAACAATTTTGAAACAGGAAAGATCAAAAATTCCAGCAACTGAGAAAATTGTTAGAGTTTGAAACAAAGCAATGTTTAGCCGTCAAAAGGGGCTAAATTGAGACCCATTCAACCACGCTCTGCTACCACTTGTTACCGTGTTTTTGCGGTAGTTAGAGGTGAAAGAAGGTGCGGGTGTGAACGGGTCTCAAGCTACGAAATTAGAGTTCATGTAAAATTAACAAGGTTATATTTTCTTTTCAAAATAAAGAAATAACAAGCATGGCAGGTACAGAGTAGCAAGGCAACAAAATGTAGTTACAATATTTACCGGATTTGGGCTTCGCGCCCCGACTTCACAATTCTTGGGCAATCAGCCCAACCTTACTCCAAAATAAGTTTTAACAGAGGGGCAGAAAACCCCATTCATGCTCAGGAGCACTTGCTCCAAATTACACAGAAAAGCCTCCCCGAGGCATACAACACTCAATTTTCGAGAAAGAGCCACTCGCTCTCAACATTAAGCCTATTAAAGGCCATACCAAACTCCACCTTCAAGTTGTCCTCTTAGGACATAGACACAGGGGTAAAATACCCAACCTACTGAGGTCTATTAAGTAAGAAAAAAAGGTTAATTACATGACCTCTAAAATAACCACTTGAGAGGAGGCGACCTGCACTCCTAATACATTTGTTTAAAACCTACTTGGCACTAGGCCATTAATGCAGGGGCTAATCCCATACTAAAGAGGTGACTTTAGAAAGGAACAATTTACATTACGTTAAAGAAGAATAGGTTGAGAAAAAATAAGTTCACCTCAAACAATATGAGTGGGAGCTCGAGAGGGTTAAGCACTCTCTATCCCGATATGCAGTTTAAAGATAGAATAGATACCAAGGGTCTTTACATTTTAAGGAAGGTTACATTATGGAAAAACTTCGGACCCGCCCCGAGAGTTAAACTGCTGAGCTAGCAAGGAAAGAAGTTATTAATCGGCCATTACCTTGTTGTTGACCGCTGCCGAAGAAAGAGGCGCTTCCCGCCCCCTGCTATGTACTTTACACACTAAAAGATGGAACAGAAGCGGCGCAGAGACCCAAAAATCAGCAGTTTATATACTCTCGCGGAAAGTTCGAGGCGTTTTTGGAATGAGAACACCCTCCCACCAAAACTTTATTGGTTAGGGATAAGCAGCATATTCAAGTTGGGGGAAGATACATCAGATTGGTCAGAAATTAATTAAAGAAATTCGGGATTGGCTAAATACAAAACAAGGGGAAAGAGAGGGGTATACAGCCAACTTAAACAATAACAGAAAAAAATTAACAAGGAACAAACTTTTGAAATAAAAATTTCTCCAAAAAACAGTTCTTTCACATCGCACTAGGGTGCACCATTGTAGTTTTTCAGTAGTGTCCTCTAGAAGAGAAAGTTCACACTTCTTACTACCGGTAAAACAAAAATACATCAAAAGTGGCACAGTTCAAAAACTCCAAACTTTCCAAGCAGTGACATCTTCTGAGAAACTTGAAAATTAATACCGTCGATAAAGTTCAGACTTCCTCCAGCAGAGGAGTTTCAACTGGCGCACATTTTAAATTAGCGGCGTGGAGGTGTACCGCCCGGTACAGTATTAAAAGTAATCCACCTATTTTACATAAGAAATGTATGTTATTAGAAGCAAGAAGCGTCAGTTGTACACTTATTTAATTATTAAGGTAGCCCTTAATAATGATGATTGCAAACGGTTTGTCAGTCCAAATTCTACGAACACTCTCGCCTGGGGGCATAGTAGTATTGATAGGTACTACTTCACATAAAGTCGGTGTGTGTGTGTGTAAACATTATGATAGAGGTGTGTACTTTGTAATATATACGTTAAGCTGTCCTACATCATAATTCACTGTACATATTGTATAAAGGTAGGGAGAGGTACGCTGAGAGCGTAGTACTGCAAATGATTCAAGTTTAACCTTGTACATACAAGAATTGTGTCGAGAATGGGAGAAGTATGCAAACATCGCTACGGTAAAATGATTCGTGATAAAACTTGTACATACAAGATGTAAATAAATACTGTAGAATTGGCATATTCTTTTATTTTAGATTAGGTATTACCTTCTCCTCTTCCTCTCGCACCTTATTTGCAAAATAGTGTTTTGTTCAATACTATATCACTCAAGAAAGAAGAGTAAGTATGTCGAGAAAAGTGTTGAGCAGATTCGTAAGTATGTTATCGTCTAGCTCAGTAAGTATGTTGAGAAGAGATTTTTTCTAAACAGCGTTTGATTCTAGTCTTATCATGCAGTGTTCTACAACAACGAACTATAGTATGTATATGTTTTTGAACGGTAGTATGTGTTCAAGTTTAAACTTGCTTTTGTGATGCATGTTCGATAGAGATGTACCTGGACATAGGAGGAAGAGCAGCTTAGTAAGTATGTTCGGAGGGATTTTTTCTTTCTAAACAGTACTCGATTCTAGTCTTGCAATGCAGTGTTCTACAACATCGAACTATGAACAGCAGTATGAGTTCAAGTCTAAACATGCATCACTGCAGCTACGCGATATGTGTACTGCCTTATGCATAAGATCGCTTTGTATGTTCGATAAAGCTATGCCTTGACGGAGCAGGAATAGGAGGTTATAACAATCACTATTTTATGCTAGCTGTTCACAACTGAAGTCTTATTATTGTTTTCTCTTAGAACAAATGTATACCCCAGACATGTTCTAAACACATCAATCGATATTCTGATCATATGTTGTATCGAGTAAAGTGTTCGATTATATTCTTAATCACTTCTTTTGTAATATAATCTTTAGGTATTCCTTGACATGTTCTTTCAAATTATCTGCCACTACGATGAAGAGTGCAGTACAGTGCTCTCTTGATTAAAGATTGCTGATAAGCACATTACCTACCACCACATGTCAAAGAATAAAGTTTAGTGTCAAAAAGATGGCAGCACGATGCTCTCTTGATTAAAGATGGCAGCTCGTCAAATTGTCCACCACCACATTTCAACTAAAGAGTGCAGCACGGTGTTCTGTTGATTAAAGATGGCGGATGACAAGAAAGCACGTGGGTTTGTAAAGCACGTGGAATTTGCCACCACCACATTTCAACTAAAGAGTGCAGCACTGCACTCTCTTTATTAAAGATGGCGGATGACAGCTAACGAAATTGCCTGATACTACGTGTCATAAATTGGGCAGCACTGTGCTCTGTAGATTAAAGCTGGCGGATGACAGCTGTGACGTAGAAATTGCCCATTACTACGATAAAGAGGGCAGCACGGTGCTCTGTAGATTAAAGATGGTGGATGACAGCTGACGAAATTGCCTGCAAGAGGGCAGCACGATGCTCTGTTGATTAAAGATGGCGGATGACACCTGCCAAAAAAGCACGTGGATTTGTTTACCGATTCAAATCTCGCGCTAGTAAGGTTAAGTTGGCAGCACTGAGGTTTAGGCCCGTCAAGATGGCAGCACTGAGGTTAGCGATACGTTGTCGTCTGTCAAAAAGCACGTAGATTTGTTTACCGATTCAAATCTCGCGTTAGTGTGGTTAAGTTGGCAGCACTGAGGTTTAGGCCCGTCAAGATGGCAGTACTGAGTTTAGCGATGCTTTGTTGTCTGTCAAAAAGTACGTGGCTTTGTTTACCAATTCAAATTTCCCGCGGGAGGAGGAGCGGGCCCCTGGGAAGGCCTCCCGGGAGGAGGAGGAGGAGGAGGAGCGGGCCCCTGGGAAGGCCTCTCGGGAGGAGGAGGTGGAGCGGGCCCCTGGGAAGGCCCCTCGGGTGGAGGAGGTGGAGTGGGCCCCTGGGAGCCGGAGGTGGAGGTGGCGGCCAAACCATCCAATTATACTACTACCTTGTTCCCTTCTCTCGCTGTCTCTCTCACACTTACAGGAAGCAGTAGAGACGGGAACATTCCCTCGTACAGCTGTTTCCGCTGTTACAACTCAGCCGTTCTTTCATGATTGAAGATTTTATAACACTAATGTGCCAGGGCCTATGCCTTCCTGGTACAGTATGTTACGTTACAACTTGACTAAAGAACTAGAAAAATCCAAAGAAAAGCAGCTCGATTTGTTCTGGGTGATTTCCGACAAAAGTGTAACATTACAGAAACATTGAAACTTTTGGGCTGGGAAGACTTGGGAGACAAGAGGCGAGCTGCTCGTCTAAGTGGTATGTTCCGAGCTGTCGGTGGAGAGATGGCCAGGAATGACATAAGTACATGAATATGTTTGAATGGTGTCTTTAAAGGTAGGAAAGATCACAATATGAAGATAAAGTTGGAATTCAAGAGGAAAAATTGGGGCAAATGTTCGTTTATAGGAAGGGGATTTAGATATTGGAATGACGTACCAAGGGAGATGTTCAATAAATTTCCAATTTCTTTGCAATCATTTAAGAAAAGGCTAGGAAGACAACAGATAGGAAATCGGCCACCTGGGCCGATTGATACATAGACTACATTAAAGGCCCACGCGACGAACATTATCAGACAAACATGAGAGCTGGAAAATCGGATGGGAGACATACCACTTTTGTGTTTGTAGTTCATGCCGAAAAGAAAAAACAGTGTCAGTTTTGCCATAAAGTATGCATAAGATACATATAAGCCCCTAGCTCCGAAACAAATTATTGGATAAACATTAGTGTTAATAAATATAGCCTTTTCGGCTGTTGAGAAAGAATGGTCTGCTATTCCACCACAGACATTCAGACACCTCAATGAAAGTTTCCCCAGCACAGTTAAAGCCGTCATAAATGTGAAGGGTGGACCCACCCCAAAGTAAGGTCCAATAACAGGGAATATGACACGGGTAAAATGTAATTGCAGTTTCAGAGAGATGTCCGGATACTTTTATCAGGAAGTGTAATAATGGATGATTTCACAGTACTCTACGAAAGTCCAAAAAGTGATAGGTATATAAAATTCGTCCTATACTACGTTCACTTGTATTTAACGGAAACCAAAAAGGCTTAATAAGAGGGTCACACAAGACAAGAAATTGTACAGAAAAACTGAAGTTGATGAATTTGGGACTTACCTTAAATCACAATTCAGTTGTTGGATAAGTGAAGGGAGTAATGTGGATACACTTTGGGCTAAATTCAAAGGAATCATTTGGGAAGGAGAGAAGAGATTTGTACCTGTTAAGAAGGGTAAAATGACCTCAGACCCTGTTTATTATACAAGGGAAATAAGAAAATTAAAAAGAAAATGTAGAATGGTATCCAGTGTGAAAAGTGTTTAATTTAGTACCATTTTGAGTGTAAATGTAGTGCTGGTTTTGCTAAAAATGAAGATACTTGGACCTGTGTTAGCTGTGGCGAGAGCAATTTGAATAGCGGTAACAAACCTAGGCCTACAACGGACAACGAATCGCTGGCGTCTCATTCCTTAGAGGATGGAGGTAATGATAATGTACTTGTAATTGTCTCTTTATTGCAACAGGATTTACAAGCATTAAAAGCAGAGAATGAGATTTTAAAGGAGAAGGTACGTTTACTGGAATGGAAAGTACCGGTACCAGTGAATATTCAGAACACATGTGGCTCTGTGAATGCTAGCGCGTGGCGTCAAGTTGCTTCAGAATCTAGAAGGAAAAGTGTACACTTAAATAAGGACAATTTTTTAATTGACACCAAAAGTAGATTTTCAGCCCTGAGGGAAGTAAGTGATACGCAAGGTATCCGTACGGGAAGCAGTCAAACGTATAGCGCAAAATCCTTTACGAGAAGCGGCAAAGTTAGGCCTAAAATCCCACACAGTGCACCGGCAAAAGTGTCGAAAATTCTTATATTTGGTGATAGCCAGGCGAGGGTAATTGCGGAGAAAATGAACAATAAAGTAGGAATAATTAAGTGATTCCATCAATATGATAATTCCCCTTTATTTCTAGGTTTAGCATTAATTATTCTAACTATAATTCAATGCAGCATCGGCTGTCGTCTATCCTGGGGCCCCAATGACGAAGGTATTGGAAAACACGGAGCAGGCGGCAAGAAATCTCGGAAGTCGTGATGCAGTAGTGATCATCGGCGGGACGAACGACGTGGCTCACAACGACGCTAAGAATGTCATTTCTGAACTTAAATGTACACTAGGTAAGCTGGCTCACACTAACATCTTTGTAGTGAACGTGCCCCACAGGCATGATTTGATTAGAGACTCGTGTGTGAACATTGAAGTGGACAAAGTTAATACAGATGTGGTTAAAATTTGTAAACATTTTCGTAATACACACGTAATTGATAGCAGCAGTTTCGAGAGACACTGTTACACAAAGCATGGCCTTCATCTAAACAATTCAGGTAAACGAAAGATATCAAATATTGTTCTAGATTTTATTAATCTTAAGATATGTACTGTAAAAAAAGGCAAACCCTTGAGTTATAATACTGACCAGGAAAACTAGTAGAAAGAGCCAGACCGAGCTCGATAGCTGCAGTCGCTTAAGTGCGGCCAGTATCCAGTATTCGGGAGATAGTAGGTTCGAACCCCACTGTCGGCAGCCCTGAAAATCGTTTTCCGTGGTTTCCCATTTTCACACCAGGCAAATGCTGGGGCTGTACCTTAATTAAGGCCACGGCCGATTCCTTCCCACTCCTAGCCCTTTCCTGTCCCATCGACGCCGTAAGACCTATCTGTGTCGGTGCGACGTAAAACAACTAGCAAAACAAAAAAAAGAAAGATCCAGCTGTACTTCAAGCTGGCTCAGCCAACTAGAAAATGAAACTCAGGAAAGTAAGGAACTTCAAGTTACCCAATTGCAACAGTCAAGTTTTAGGGAGGAGGGGGTTCTGAAATTGCTCTTGGTAAACTGTCAGAGTGTAGTAAATAAACAATTAAAATTCGGTACATTGATGGAATCTTATGAGACTGATGTGGTGATAGGAGTGGAATCGTGGTTGAGAGAAGGGGTGGGTAATACAGAAGTATTTCCAGAAGGGTACACAGTCTATCGTAGAGACCGACAAGATCAAAAGGTGAAGGAAACTTATTGTTCACATGAATGGTTTACCGATGAAAGGGATGAAATATTAGGGATAAAATTAATTTGTGATAATATGAAGGAGGTGAGAATTATAGGAACATACAGGCCTGGAAGAGAGGAAAGAGATATGGAAATAATTGAGAAAATAATAGATTATACTCGTAAAAACAATAATAATGATGTGGTAATAATTGGGGGAGATCTAAACTTGCCGGAAGTTGAATGGAATGGAGCTGCAAATGAAGCCCATGAACAGAAACTGACAAATAAGTTAATTTGGGAGGGAGGATTTACACAAGTAGTACAAGAACCAACTCGTCTCAATAAGTTACTAGATGTATTCTAGGTTAAACCATAGGAAATTGTTGATAAAACTGAGGTGATTGAAGGAATAGGTGACCATAAGGCTGTAATAATGGTTGTGGGACTGGTACCAAAAAGGCTTAATAAGAGGGTCACACAAGACAAGAAATTGTACAAAAAAACTAAAGTTGATGAATTTGGGACTTACCTTAAATCACAATTCAGTTGTTGGATAAGTGAAGGGAGTAATGTGGATACACTTTGGGCTAAATTCAAAGGAATCATTTCGGAAGGAGAGAAGAGATTTGTACCTGTTAAGAAGGGTAAAATGACCTCAGACCCTGTTTATTTTACAAGGGAAATAAGAAAATTAAAAAGAAAATGTAGAATAGTGAACAGGAAAATCAAAGAAAGTAGGGAGAGTAGAGAAACTAGAAAACAGCTAATGAGGGAACTGACTAGAGTGAAAAGGAAGCAAAAGAGAATTATATGAAAGGCATTCTTCAAGAGCATAATGACCAAAAAGGGAAATGGAAAAAGCTGTATTCATATATCAGGAATAAAGAAGGAAAAGGAATCCAAATTCCTACAATGGTGGGAGAAGGGTGTGAACACTATTTAACAGATACTGAGAAAGCAAACCTCTTTACTAGGGAATTCAGAGATTCAGTAGATGATTGTCAGGAGTTGGAAACCGAAACAGAAGATAGAGAGGGACAGACACAGAGGGAAACAAGAAGCTTTTCATTCACAAATGAAGATATTTTCAGAGAAATTCAACTGCTCCAGCAAGGAAAAGCAGCAGGAAGTGATCAAATTACTGGGGAGGTATTAAAGGCAATGGGGTGGTACATAGTGCCTTATTTAAAATTTCTCTTTGACTATGTCATAAATAATAGTGTAATACCAAAGGAATGGAAGGAATCTATAATAATACCAATTTATAAAGGAAAGGGTGATAAAAGGAAACCAGAGAATTACAGACCAATCAGTCTGACCAGTATAGTTTGTAAAATACTGGAGAGTTTAATATCAAAGTACATCAGAGGGATATGTAATGATAAAAATTGGTTCATGAGGAGCCAGTATGGATTTAGAAAGAAATTTTCTTGTGAGGCACAACTGGTCGGATTTCAGCAGGACATATCAGACCAATTGGATTCAGGAGGCCAGTTAGATTGCATAGCTATAGATCTTTCCGAAGCCTTTGATAGAGTGGAACATGGAATATAATTAAAGAAATTGGAGGGAATAGGATTGGACGTAAGGGTTCAGAAAGTCAAAGTAGGAAATAACGTATCGTAGGAAGAGAAAGTTTGGAAGGGAATTGCACAGGGTAGTATAATCGGTCCGTTACTTTTCTTAATATACGTAAATGATTTAGGGAATAATATAACATCAAAAATAAGATTGTATGCAGATGACATAATTGTTTATAGGGAAATAAATACCATTGAGGATTGTTCAGAATTACAAAGGGACTGTGAGAGTATCCAACAATGGGTTGAAGAGAATAATATGAAGGTTAATGGAGGCAAATCAACTGTTACGCCTACAACATTTACAAACAGGAGTTTTAAAACTGAATTTGAATATACTTTGGATGGGGTAGTTATCCCAAAAGATGGCAAGTGCAAATACTTAGGTGTGAGATTTGAAAGTAATTTGCACTGGAAGGGTCATGTGGATGACATTGTTGGGAAAGCATACAGATCGTTACATGTCATAATGAGGCTACTTAAAGGATGCAACAAAGAATTAAAAGAGAAAAGTTACTTAAGTATGGTTCGTCCATTATTGGAATATGCAAACATTGTTTGGGATCCTCACCAAGAATGCCTAATAAAAGAAATAGATAGTGTGCAGAGGAAAGCAACAGGATTTGTAACAGGGGATTTCAGGTGAAAGAGTAGTGTATCAGAAATGTTAAAGGAGCTAGGGTGGGAAACTTTAAGTAAGAGAAGGGAGAAAACTAGGCTTATAGGATTATATAGAGCCTATACAGGAGAAGCAGCATGGGGAGATATCTGTGAGAGGCTTCAGTTGGAAAATAATTATATCGGCAGGACTGACCACAAATATAAAATGAGAAGGAATTTTAGCAGAAGCGATTGGGGTAAATTTTCATTCATTGGGAAGGGTGTGAAGGAGTGGAACAGTTTACCAGGGGTAGTGTTTGATCCTTTTCCAAAATCTGTACAGATATTCAAGAAGAGAATAAACAGCAATAGAGAAAATAAGTGAAGTGTTAGAGGGCATTCGACCAGTGCAGGTTAATGTAAATAAAATTTTAAAAATGTGTATGAATAAATTAATTCCATCCCCTAGTCTAAGGAGTTTGGACAGCCAAAGTAGGGGACTGCCTGTAGGGGTGAAGTACAGTGGGGACTTCGAGGGCCCTAGGACCGCTACGGTAGCTGTGAAGGCTCTTCAGGAACTCTGAAAAGTGGTGGCAAATGGGGATCTGGTTAAGATGCAGCAGGTCGTTATGCTACTTAGGTTCCAGAAAGGGTAAAGAAAAAAAAAAGTAAATACATGCAATGTAAATTTTAATCTTATACCAGTTGTACAGTATCATTTGAAGTAATTCCACATACTGTATATCAGTTGACTATATTTGTAAGTAGTACAGGAGATATTATAAGTAGAATTTTGTAAACAATGTAAATTTATTAAGGATGAGCTGTGTGTAGCGTAAATTGTATAAAATTGTATTATATTTTTAGGAAAATTTTCTTCTCTTGTTAATTTAATATTTAGTGCTTGACAATAATGTATTTTAGTATACCATTTGCCACCGAGGTAGACACCTCATTTGCAAATAAAGAGATTTTGATTTGATTTGAACCTACGGAGAACGTAAAACATCATTTTAGTTTTCCTACCTTGCATGTAAAATGCGTAATGTCGCTCGTTTTCTTGGAATAGTTTCTCATTCAGCCCATTATTTGTCAATAGTGTTTGGCAATAACATTTTTTCTTGATTAATTTAATGCCACCTCCGACTAAATTAATTCTGATAGTCCGGACCCGCGGTGTAGGGGCAACGCGTCCGACTGTCACTCGGTGGCCCGAGTTTGATTCCCGGCCGGGTCAGGGATTTTGATTGTAAATGATTAATATCCCTGGTCTGGGGACTGAGTATTTATGCCATCCTTAACGCTAGGTACGGAGCTTATGTTCAAAATGCGGAATGAATTCATTTTTATATAGCCTAATCTCTAGAATAGGATATCCGTTTGGTTCTTGAAAGTTAAATTTAATCCCACGTATGATAAGATAAAATAAACTTCACACTTCTGCAATTCAAATTACACGCAGGTTCATATCACATGGTGCAAGTAGGGGAAAAAAATTTCTGTAGGTCGACGCCCTGAACAAATATGAATTTAAAAAATATATATCTTTGAGTTCCTTGATTGTATCTTGAGAACCGAATTCAAATTGTTTCTCTCGTGATGTAAACAAACTTGGCGCGGTGCGAAGTTTGACATTTACACACCATCATGCAATTTGTCTCGTGTAAAAGATAATGCTTACCAGTTAGGAGTTTAACTTTGTTTGTGAATATCTAGTTTTGTCCGTCTCTAAACTTGTTGGAAGTACATTTTCGTGTATGGTGATGGCTGTATTTTCTGCACTGAAAGTTTGGTTATCAGCCTCGGTGTATCTTTTGAGTCTAAGGTAAAAAAAGAAGAAAGGAAGAAAACAAAGTATGCATATGTTAAATTTCGTATGAATTCGGAAAAAAAAAAATACTGTGGTTCGTTTCTGTACAAACAGCCTTGTGATTAATGGGCACAAGACTTCGTTTGAAGTATGAAGGTGAGGATACCTACTTTAATAGGCAAGTTTAAAAAAAATTAAAAAAAATAAAAAAATAAAAAAAATATTAGCGACGTCAGTGAAATTCATTTCATCAGTTTCACGAATGTGATATGAAAAGTTCTTCAATTGTATTTCGACGTAATCGTATGAGAATTAATGACTGCATTTCATTGCATGCTAGGGTAAGAAGTGAGCCAGGTAGCTTATGTGAAACTGTATGTTCAAATGAGTTCATTTAGGATTTTTATATAGCCTAATCTGTATATTAGAATATCATTTGGTTCTTGAAAGTTAACATTAATCCTATGTATGATAAGATAAAATAAATTCTGTTTGGACAGTGATGATAACAATCAGAACTGGGTTTGTTTTAACCAGGAGATTTAGGTTTAGACTATGGCATATTTCATACCTAGCAGAACTAAGCAAGTTTGAAGAAATGGGTCGGGTCAAATTGCAGTAATTACATTTAACTAGATATAATCTCTTTGTGATAAATTTCACAAGACTTATAAGAATTGTAATGAAATACAGGGTGTCCTTGAAAGAGATTTCAATGTGTACAGAGGAGGCAGTACCCAACAGACAAAGGAAAAAAGGTCTTATAAACATTGGTCGCGAATCCAATATCTTCGGAGTTATGGTCCGCTACCACTACTGTCAGTGATCACGATGTTCTAATAATTTAAGGAGGGTCATATGTAACAAAAGGCAGAAATACATTCCTACCTAATTATTGGTGGTAAACGACTGCAAATGTGGTACATGAATGATGGGGTACCGGCCCATTTTCATAGCAGTGTTAGGCGACATGTAACATGGGTCTTCCATGAGTGAGTGATTGGTCAAGGAGGGTCAATAACGTTGGTCTGTCTGTTCGACTGAACTTAACCCTTTAGATTTTTGGCTTTGGGGACATGCAAAAATCATGGTGTACATGGTCCTCATAAATGATATGGATACCGGTACACTACGAGAACGCTTGTTCACTGCCTGTGATACAATCCGGCATCAGCCAGGGGTGTTTCAACGAATACATGATTCCTTGCAACTTAAGGTGTAAGGTTGCATTGCAATGGATGGTGCTCACGTCGAGCACATGTTTTGAAGAGTGAATGGATAGACGTGTGATCATTGATGGTAGTGGTAGCGGACCATAACTCTGAAGATATTGGGTTTGCAACTAGTGTGTATAGGACCTTTTTCTCCTTTGTTTGTTGCGTGGTGCCCCCCTCTGTAAATATTGGAACCTTTTTCAAGGACAATCTATATACCCATTTTTTTAATGCTCAGTATGGGTTCATACTTTCTCATGGCACTGAAGAAATTGCATTCATCATGCTTTCTGTTGCACATAGTTCTCCTGTTGATTGGATGAAGATTCATAATACTGTGAATTATAATCAATTACATACGATATTGGTAGTTTCTGCAATAAGAATTTTAGCAAGATGTTTCAAAACTTTTTGCCAAATAGAAAACTGTATATTAAAACAAAACTTGTTACCAGTGTACATGGTGTACATGGTCCCCATAAATTGTGGTGTTCATGTTAGCTGGGTGTTTGTACCATTGGTTTTTGTGACAGTTTTAAAATTTAAATCATTAAGAATCCCAAAGCTGAAAGGTAAAATAGTTGTTTGTTGATGATACTGTCAGTTTGTATGAATTATTGTGAATGATTATTTGTAATTGATAATGTTCATGTAATGGATGATGGACAACAAACTTGTACTACCATTGCCAAAATCTAATGCAGGATTTTTCAAGTGAAGTAGTGTAAAATGAACAACAACCAAAAGTAATTACTATTTCTGAGTTTTGCTGTCAAAAACTTGTGAACTAAACTATTAAGGAAACAATTTTATTAAATGTTGGTACCAATATTTTTGAATTTATTGTTAAGAATTAAAATTTAAGAGGTAGGCCTATGACATCACATGATATTGAATAAAAAATGAAAAAAGAATTTTGTATATCTTGCATGTAAAGTATTTTTGATCGGGTTAGTTTCAGCACAGTGGGTTAATTTGGGTGCAGGCCTGTTGATTAACATTTAATCTAAGCCTAAACTTCATACATACGCCAGTTCAGTATGTCAACTTCACAGGTGCCTATGATGTGTTGAAAGAATTGTCAAGTACCTACTTAATCTACGTTTTCTGTCAAACCCAAATTTGTGTGCTGGCTATGTAATAACCTAATCAAGAGATCACAGCAGGGCACCGATCAAGACTAGAAAATTCCAGTGTAGAATATAGGTCTGTGAAATACTGAAATTGGTATAATATAAATGCTATACTGGTAGAGCCTCTACAGATCACAGATCACTGTAGTACGGCAGTGGCTATGGAGTTTATGACACTGTTTGGAATTTTCTGCAGGTTGTAGCCCCCACTAGTAGATTGATCACTTCAGTGTCCTTGAGGTGGTACTTGCTGTTATAGAAAGGAATTATAGGCTCATAAGCTGCTTTCTTTTCATTGTTGACTTCGTCTGGCTGTTCCACATGAGTCTCAAAATGTATAGAACTCCACGGCGATTTGCAAAGAATTTTTAACAGTGGGAGGCAACATTTTTGTAGAGCAGGTAGATATTCTTTTTATGGTAAAGTATGAGGATGAAAGAAATATGGGAAGTAGGCTACTGAAATATAATTACCTTTTCTTCTTAAAATTTCTGACATAGCAGCATTTAAAAAAAAAAAATAATAATGCCTTAAACTGTAGTGTCTTTTGGACTAATTTCTGTCCTACATGTACAGAACTTAAAAAAACTTAATACCGAGCGAGTTGGCCGTTTGGTTAGGGGTGCGCAGCCGGGGATAGTGGGTTCGAACCCCGCTGTGGACAGCCCTGAAGATGGTTTTCCATGCTTTCTCATTTTCACAACACGGCAATGCTGGGACTGTACCTTAATTAAGGCCTCGGTTGCTTCCTCCCCACTCCTCAGCCTTTCCTATCGCCTCATCGCCATAAGACCTGTCTGTGTCGGTGTGACGTGAAGCAAATTGTAAGGAATTTTAATGCTTGTAATGCTTAGAAATATCATGTGTATAATAGCCTATTATATGTAGAAATATAGTCTACAGGCTGTTTCAGCCGAGCTGCTCGCCAGTGAGTAATGGCGTATTCGCCGCCTTGCATGAGTAAGCCTGCAACATACAATACAGCTCTGCTCTGGGGTAAGCTGTCATGGCGTGGTGGATACTGGTAGAGACCTGCGACGGAGAATACTGTTGAATGGGGTTGCATCGCTGTGGAGGTCGGAATGTAGGAGATATTCATAATACAAGTTCAAGGTACAGAATACAATATGTTTATTGACTATCAGAAGGTACACGGTTCACTGCGGACACAAGTGCTGATATATTGGGAGTCAATGCATTTGCCGACATGATGTGCAGAGCATTCTTCATTGTTGGATCTCCGAGCATTGATCTGTCTTTGCATTTTATTTGGTTCATGGCCGAGAAAAGTTGCTCGCAACAGAACGTGGAACCAAACATACACGAGCTGTGCAGCCTGGGAAAGGTTTCTTGGTTCAGTGAATAATACCATCATGACAGACCCAGAGTGTTGTAATATCTGTCTTTTAGTAGGGTAGAATTCTGTAAGTCTGTTATTCCACCCTGTTTAGAAAGCCCAGAATAACTGCATTGACGGCAGATAGTTATCAGGGGTAACTGAAAAAGGCGTGTTGAATAATCGCATTTCTTTTTCAAAAACATCAAGCTCTTGGAACCTCATTTCAAAAGAGTGGAGAGGCCTCATGATTAGGGCCCGGATGTTTATGACCTAAAAATGTTAGAAATATGTAAGCATTTATGGCCTAAAAACGTATTAAAATATGACAATAAATATGACTTCAAATTTTTTGGTAACATTTTCGAAATCTTCAAAATCTTGCCACTAATTAACATTATATTGAAAATATACTTATAAAATCTAGCACATTCAAGAATAATAATAATAATAAGTAATAATATTAATTATTATATTTTGAATTTATTTAATTACTCAATTGAGTGGTAACTCTCGACTCTGCACAGAATGAAATAAATGTCACATTTTGATGGGCGATCGGAAAGAATTACAATAGCAAATTACATACATTTTAAAATTTTCAAATAGGAATGATCTTGTACTTTTACGCAATATTGACTTGTAACAGAAAAAAGATCGCTCAACATTGCAGGATGTTAGTGGGGCCTATTTGAAATACGTCAAATATTTGAGTTCAATTGAGACTCACCTTTCTCTTGCTTTCGACGCATCTGTCTCTTTCTATACAGCTTACCCTCCTAATTCACATAAATATATAATTGTAAGAAAGATAATTGTATGAACTTACAGACAAGTAGGGGATGTGAAAAATTCGTGTTTGAGATGACTCCAAGCAGGTATAGGAAAATGAAAAAAAAAAAGACAAAAATACAAAAATTCATGGGGAAATATGACCATATAAAAAACTACCAGAAAATGACAAAAAAAGTTAATAAAGCCAAACTATGACCTGTGAAAATAGTATCATTTTACTTACCGTAGATAAAATCATGCTTGTATTTTCCATGGAAAGAATATAAAGAGAAAAAATGACGTGTCATAAACATGTGGGCCCTACTCATGATCTTCTTTATATACTTGTCCAAAGAGGTCTCAGGAGGCATTTTTAAAGGGGAAAGACGAATGAAAAACGTTAAATCTCTATTTAGAATTTGCCAATCAAATAAACTGAGCTTTTCTATGAACGCTCTGAGTTTATCGTACATATGTACAATTAATAGATATCTTCCTTGCAATAACGTATTCAGGTGGTTTAGGTGCATTGTTATATATGCAAGAAATGCCAAATGTGGCTACCGATGTTGGATCAGTTGCGACTGGCAAAAAGCATGTCAAGAACTTTTCCCCGACATATACAGCGAGCAGTGCTGTAGTAGGGTATATCACAGTAAGCCGCTTTGAGATCTTGTAAAAATCCTTTGAACTGACGATGATTAACACCGTGACACCACACAAAATTTACACGTCACTATAACTTTCATAACAGATTCAAGTTCCGCTGTTGTGGCACCAAGTTCCTCTTGTTGAATAAAACAGTGAATAGTTACCACGTGTTAGGCAACGGGCCTCCCCGGCTTGACACAGTGACAGAATATTGTGTTATGTAGCGATGGGAAATTGGGAAACAACACAACATCAAGACTGGCAGGAAGCGCATGGACATGCTATGTCCTTTGCTCAGTGACGTATTGGCTATCACCCTCCGCTCTCTCCACCCGTGCTCCGAGCAACACACGCAAGTGCGTACACATACTCAAACTCGTGGATTTGGAACAGCCTTGTCTACAGTGTGGCCCACCCACCCAGTATATCTTCTGAAGATATCAATAAGTAGTGTTCTCCTGGGTGAATAACAATAAGGGACACATGAAGGAACATGCAATGTATGTCCCGTGTTTTAAGCACTGAGGCAGTGATACAAAGTTTTTATTTTTAAATGGAACCACACAGATTTCTGTCACATTCATAGTTGGTCATGTGTGTATGGGTCCTCAGCCCAGAGGCTGGTTGGATTCTCAGCCGATCGACCGTCAGCTGTTACGGGTAGAATAGGCATCACTGAAGAGGCATGCTAGGAAAATGAGGAGTGAGGTGGTTTATTGTTTCTTTTCTCTCCAACCCAGAATGTGATGTTACATATTATCCTGCCATGTCCACCAAATATACACTGCCGGCCAAAGGTTTCCGGGCAAGCAGTGAACAGTTAAGGAATGGACTGAGATTAAAAGCAAACAACATACTGATACAAGGAATTGACAAATATGTATTCTAAAACTAATATTTTACTGGAAAGTTACATTTTTACAATACATCTGAGCAAGAAATAGACAGTATGAACAAATTTACTCCCGCAGGTTACCAGAATACATCAAACCCTCTTCTCATCAAAGAAACCCTCCTTTGCTGCAAGTACACTTTTAACTATTCTCGGCATTCTCAGAACAAGTTTTTCTAACACTGATGCAGGTATATTTGGCAGGCATTCTGCAAGATGTCCCGCAGCGCTTCTGATGAAGGACACTCTTTTTAGACTTGCCGATCCAAGTCCTCCCACAGCAGCTCAATAGGATTTAAGTTCGGGGATTGGAGTGGGGGCATTCCATTAAAAACAATTCCCCAGAGTTTTGTTTGTTTTGCAGATAATTCATGCAATAGCAAGATGTCTGTTTGGGGTTATTGTCTTGTTGGAGGACAAACCCACGTCCAATAAGTTGCTGACCAGATGGAAGAGCATAATGGGATAGGATGGAATGTGAGCCCTTTTTGTCCAGTGTTCCTTGAATTCGGTGCAGTGTACCAACTCCACTGAATGTGAAAAAAAATATCACAGAGCTCCCTCCATGTTTCACTGTAGGTGTTATACAGTTAGAATGCATTTTTTCTGATGCTGAACATAAACATAAACTCGTCGCCATTGCTTGAAAACCTTCGAAACTTGGTTACAGTTATATAATCTGTCATTAAACATGTTGCCATTGATGCGTTCATGGCCCGTACTTATAGACATGGGCTGAGTGTGTTGGATGGTCTATATCATGTCTATAATCATTAAACATATTCGTGCGGGTACATGTGTTTTGGCCGGCAGTGTATATACCAACTATCCTATAAGCAATAATTTTACACGGTTCATCACATGGACTGGCTGTATAGGGAACTGGATTTTTAACATCCCACATACTTCAGTCACTTTCATATTGTCAAAGCCAAGGATGAGACTGAGACATAGGTCAGTGAAAGTAACAAATTTTACCTAGCCCATACCAGGAGAGACAATACACTGTGCATATTGTATCTCACCACAGATGGATCTGGGCATAGTTAGTCATAGGCAGCCACATTCAGTGCAGTTATGACTGCCATTTCTTTAATAGTGACCAGGCAAGTTGACCATGCGGTTAGGAGCGCGCACCTGTGAGCTTGCATCCAGGAGATAGTGGGTCGGCGGCCCTGAAGGTGGTTTTCTGTGGTTCCCCATTTTCACACCAGGCAAATGCTGGGGCTGTACCTTAATTAAGGCCACGGCTGCTTCCTTCCCACACCAATGCCTTTCCTATCCCATCCTCGCCATAAGGCCTAACTGTGTCAGTGCGATGTTAAACAAATTGTAAAAAAAAAAAAAAAACCTTTAATAATGGCAGCACTGTTATATGTTCACCAGGAAATGGAACCAGTGTTTCCTATCCCCCTGTCGCCATAAGAACTGTCTGTGTCGGTGCGATTGTAAAGCAAATTGTAAGGAATTTTAATGCTTGTAACGCTTAGAAATATCATGTGTATAATAGCCTGTTATATGTAGAAATATAGTCTACAGGGTGGCCCACCCACCCAAGTTTCTCACCTAATATATCCTCTGACTGGTTGAAGATAGCAATAAGTGGTGTTCTCCTGGGTGTATAATTATAAGGGACTTGACATCTTGAATGACCTTGGCTTAGTGTGTCGGATAGTTGAGGCGCTACACAGTGTGTAATTTCAGGAATCCAGCCGGCCAAAAATCGTATCTCGGAAACTAATGGACCAATTTACATAAGACTTAGTATGTAACTGCTATTATTGGAGATAATTAAGGGTGTGGTCAATCAAGTACAAAGAAGAAATGACTACGCCAAGAATATAATTAGTAATTTTAATAATTTTTCGTTATAGCTTTAAGAAATTAAATGGATGTTAATAGCGAGACATGCTATTTAGAATGTTTAAAAACAGATCAGGAATGCATGTACTTACCAAACAATTTAGTCATTAGATGCAGTTCCATCAGAATTGCTAACTTCACTGTCATTATCTCCTTCAGCAGAACCAGATACAGGAGGCTCAGACAGTAAGTTGAACACTTCTCCTGAAAGAAGAATCAACTTCCTCTCTCTTGATTCCCTAAGCTGGTAATGTAAGGGTCTGAGGGTATAAGCAGCCTATGGAAAAGGTCAGTATTTGTGTCCTTTCTGGAGGGTTTCCTGGTGAATACTTCTCTGAAACGCCTATTATCTTTATTCCTGGTCTCCTGAGCTTCCACGGAGAGTTATCCAATAGGTATAATATGGTGCCCAATGATCTCTCCATCAACAAAGAGTTTGTGCAAAGTTACAGGCATGTAGTACCATTTGTATTTTTGTAAGTACAATTGTATAGTTTCCTTTGCATACATGCCAAATGCCACATTATCTATGGCATACCCACACGAAAGAGTTTCTAAGATGACACGTAAATGGTTTATTAAATTTAGATCTATTCCAGTAATATCCGCAGAAGTGGAAGCCACTCTGAAGAATCTTCTAGTGGTGTTTCCATCATTAATATTGCCAGCACTTTGCTTCAATATATCAGCCAATAGACCTGTTTCCTCCCTGAACCAAACCTTTATATTCTTTCTTTCTTCAGCGAGTTTCATCTCCTCAGTAGCTCTTGTTTGCCACTTTCTTACGTCAAGTCTGTATGCTATATGTAAAAGGCATTCGAAACTTTGAATCCATGCATTAAGTGGTGATAAACCAGACTTAAGTGTTGTTGGGTTAATTACTCCTGTCACATCAGGAATATTATTCATATCTTTAGGGGACGCACCACATATATAACACCTTTGGGAAGACTGATAGGAAGACAATGTACTGCAGAATTTTCCATCCACCATAGTGAAATGTAGCTTGTTTCTTACTGGAACTCTAATTTAATAGGCCTGCATTAATGAGATGATGAAGGTCTAGGTTTATGCCAAATTGTATCCTGGTTTCCTGTGTTTGGGTGGCTAAACAAAAGCTGAAGGGGCACAAGTGAAAATGCAAAGCATAGACTCTTCACTTAATGATCGACCCTGTGAAAATCTGTGTTTATAGCCACTTTGGTCTGAACTGCCATCACAACCCCACTTCGTTACAAGTTTATACTGATATTTACATACTTGATCTGACAAATTCAACATATTCCTTTACATTTGGCAAATTTGGCATACTGTATGGTCAAGAATCGCTTGAAATCTGACCTCTGCAGATGAATCAGTGATTAAAATATCATTGAGGTAACATTCGTCTTTACTTTTTCTCACTAGATAATATGGAGGGTACAAGTTAAAGCTATATGTTTTAGCATTTTTCCTCGATTCCTTGTACTGATTAGAAAACAATTGCAAATCAATTATCATAGCAAGAGTCTGATCAGGTGAAATTGTCCGTTGTTCCTGCAAAAATAAATTGCGTGACCTTTACAGTTTTGTCCCACGTTGAGGAGAGACAAATGGAAGCTCACCAACAATAGAGCGGCGTCCTTTTTCCCAGTTGCTCGAAGACTCATCTGAGTGGCAGAAACTGTCTCTTCTTGTGATTTTCCTTCAAGAAGTGGTCTAGTTTTCCTTCTCTTAGACCGTTCACTCAATTCTGCGAACAGTTTATACGGACGTCCTCGAGTACTAGTACTGGCAGGCTCATCCTGACGTTGTGATGCACGTCTTTCTGCAAGGCTCACTTTCTGGTCCATCCAACTTTTGTTGTACTTCAGGAATTTGTGCCTGTTTCTACTATATTTTGTCCAGCGTGATCGAATCTTAGCACACAAAATACTGACCGATTTTCTTGTTCACTTGAATAGGCCTATATCCTCAGAACAATCCTCAAGGCCTAAATGTTCAATTACAACATTCGCAATATCATCATTTCGCTTATGTTCCCTGCTGTTCCTTCACAGCTCGAAAACCGACCTCCGGGTTACAGAGTACATGGCTTCTGAAAAAAAAATTAATTACTCTCATGGTCGCGCCTGGTCGCAGCAAAATATCACAGTTTTGTATTCATTAAAGTATAGATAACTACTCCAAAAACTTTCATTACAGAGATCAAAGGCAATCCATTTTGAAAGTCAGCTCAGATTTGTATATTTAGATAGTGCTTGGACACCCTGTACCTGACTTTTAAGCACACACTCCAGACAATAATATAGTAATTTTCAGCAAATGCTACATCCTATATAAAATACATACCTTCATGTAATATAATCACACTGCATGCTAAATAAATATTTAGTTCTGACATCCTTACTGAACATAAAAAGATTTGTGCACTCGCCTCACCAGAATATTATCCCCTAATGGAGAAGAGCCACTTTAGGCCTACGGTGAGGTAAGATAACCAGACAGCGCGACCATTCAGTACTTAATTACTGTACCCAAGAGTCTTATAAACACAGCTCACAGAAAATGTGCACTAAAGACAGGGATGGAAAATATTATTTTTGGCCGGCTGGATGCTCGAAATTTCCCACTGTGCGCTGGCCTTCTGACCCTAACTTGGCATGTTCTATCCTGGCTCAGTCCGGTGGTATTAAAAGGTACTCAAATACATTTGCCTAGTGATGGTAGATTTACAGGCACTTAAAAGAACTGCGGGGCAAAATTCCGACACCTCAGCATCTCCAAAAATCTTCAAAAATGTAGTTAATAGGGAGTAAAATACAATAATATGATGACTTCCTGAATGAGCATAAAATCCTCCTGGGCGTAAAACCAAACAGTCTTCGGTAACAGGATGAAGATATCGCTATGTGACCAGCGTGGAAAAGGCATTGCTTTATGCCAGATGAAGCTGTGAGAAGACCTGACCATTCCAGTTAGGATCGAGGTGCTAGTGGTTTAATGGCCATAGTGGTGCCTGTGTATTGGAACATTCAAATGAATGTATTATTGATCGCCAAGACTGATCATCAGCCTTATATTCGACTGTCTAACTTAAACAATTATGACATCGCCATCCACCAAGGTACAGCACTCAGATTTTGCGATGCTATTATATGAATTGCCCTCTGCTAAGCCATCAAATCAGATCACCCATTGCAACAAGATATATGAGTAACAACAGGGTAGAACATGCTACAAGGCCTGCGAAAGGCGTATGAAGAGCCTACAACAACCTAGAACTGGGCAACAAGAGACTCTAGAAGACATACTGCTGGAATATCAGGAAGTCACCTTCCTGGACAGCAGTGACTCCGGTTGGCTGAAACGTGTTCATCATTAGATCAAGTAAGTGGCAATGCACCAATTAAGTCTCAGTTTTGATGAGTTCCACTTGTGAAGCAGCACAAAGTGTATCAGATGCTCGAAGAAATGGAGGAGTAGCAAGTAATGGAACCCTCAGAAAGCCCTCAGGAGTTCCCTGGTAGTGTTGGCTAAGAAAACAGATGTGTCTACTTGGTTCTATGTTGAATACAGGAGAGTAAATGATGTCACAAAGAAAGATAGATACCCACTACTCTGGATAGCATATCAGGTTTGGAGTCATGTCTCTATGCTGGATCTGAAGTGTGGTTACTGGTTTGTGGAGATTCATCCTCAAGATCGAGGAAAGACTGCATTCTTGACTGTAGGTGGCCTCTGGCAGTTCAGGGCCATGCCATTCGTGTTGTGCAACGTCCCTGCAACTTTGAAGAGGCCAATGGAGATAGTGCTGAGAGAACTGCACTGGAAAATGTGCCTGTTCTATTTGGATGCACCATTGTTGTGGGAATCACCTTTGAGGAGCACTTCAAGAACTTGGAGGAGATTTTTGGAAAATTGAGAACAGCACAGCTGAGGTTGAACCTGATGAAATGCCGGCATCTGAAGAAGGAAGTACAGTACCTCGACTATATTGTCTTGGGAGGAAAGAGTCCAGACCGATCCAGAGAATACCATGGTTTTGAGGAAATGGCTAGTACCCAAAGACATGTCTCAGCATTGAAGTTTTCTGAGCCTCTGCACCTATTACCGTCTATTTGTCGGAGCATTTGCTAACATCGTCAAACCCTTGCTACACCTTACCAAGAATGACCAGCAATTCATCTGGATGGAGGAATGCCTTGAAGCTTCCAACCATCTGAAGCATTCCCTGTGTACAGCACCTGTATTAGCATATCCAAGAACTGGAGTGAAGTTTGTGCTGGACACAGCTGCCAGCAAATTTGTTAATGGGAACATCTGTCTCAAGTCTTGGACATTGAAGATAGAGTAATGGCATTCTTGAGCAAGACACTCTATACCGGAAAGAAATACTGCGTCACCTGGAAGGAACTGCTGGCCATTTTGAAGACAATCTTTTCCGTAAGTACCTGGATGGCCAAAAATTCCCAATCAGGACTGACCTTGCATCACTCAGGTAGCTTCTGAGCTTCAAGAACCCAGATGGATAACTCGCACTGTGGCTAGAGATAGCAGCAGTACAACTATGTGATTGAACACCGCAAGGGTCACCTACATTCCAGCGCCAACGCTCTGTCCCGAAGGCCTTGTCCAGAGAAGGGCTAGTTCTGTTCTGTGAGGGAGGGCAGACACAAAGTTCCCTGCAAAGGACTACAGTGGAATTCAAGGGAAACTGGAGTTGACACACCTGGATGGAAGCACAAAGGGATTCCAAGGACATGAGACTGCTGGCCAAGGGGAAGAGTGCTCATGTTCCAAGGCCTGGATGGACACATGTCAGTAATCTTAGTCCCAAGGCTATGTCTTACTGTTCACAGTGGAATTCTGTGGTAACGAGGGATGGATTACTGAAGTCCATCTGGGAAAGCAGCATTGGGAAGACATTCCAAGTGCAGGTGGTTGTCTCATGAGAGATGTCCTGCAATTCTCGCTGGATGAGTTCATGGTGGAGGGAGCTTCAAGAGGACACCTCAGGATCAAGAAAACCCTGAAGAAATTTCGAGAGAGGTTCTGTTGGGTGGGATGCAGACCAGAGTTTACAACAGTCATTAAAACTCTGCATGATGGTTGTGCTGTTGACTTTTTCCAATTCATACATTGCAAACAACATTGATTTTGATGGATTTCTTGTCAAACTTAGCACAAGAATATTCAGAACAGTCCTTGAAAAAGAGTCTGATGTTTCATCCAAAATAAAACAAACAGGATGGACCCCAACGATCTCTTGTAACTCTTTCTATATTTACTTCATATACTGGTTGCAAATCATTCTAAGTGCCAGGCTGAGTGGCTTAGAGGGTTGAAGCGCTGGCTTTCTGACCCCAGCTTGGCAGGTTTGATCCTGACTCAGACCAGGGGTATTTGAAGGTTCTGAAATACGTCAGCCGCATGTTGGTAGATTTACTGGCATGTAAAAGAACTCCTGCAGGACTAATTTCTGGCACCTCGGCATGTCCGAAAGCCGTAAAAATGTAGTTATTGGGACGTAAAGCCAATAACATCGTTATTCTTTCTAAGCGTGCTTTTCTCTGGAATAGATCTGTGTGTGTAGTTTTCCAAAAAACTCTTCATTGCAGGATTGTTTACTTTATGACCGTGGGGGGGGGAAGGGTATTGTAAAAAAGTAATTGTGATATCAGTAAAAAGAGGCCATTTTTTTCCTTGCCTGAATGAAAGATTGTTCTGAAGCTGTCTCCTGAATGTTTGTGCGTTACATGCTTACGATGATGTGCTCTTCTGTCCTGTGTTTTTTCCATCTACCTTAATATTAACATTGCATAAGGAGCAAAAGATAATCTTACTATCTACCAGGTAAATGCTGGGGCTGTACCTTAATTAAGGCCACGGCCACTTGCTTCCAACTCCTATCCCATTGTTGCCATAAGACCTATCTGTGTTGGTATGACGCAAAGCCAATTGTAAATTACTATCTGTCTCAACAGAATCCTCCTTGAAACTGCGAACTGCGTTCTGTAACTTGCTACTAAAACATGGTTTTACTATTTCATCAACACTTTTTTAACTTATTAGTTTTTTATCCTTTTTACTTTTCCAATTTTTGTTTTAATTTTTTATTTGTTCTATGCTGTCAATCACAGCAAAGTTTGAACTACAAAAAAAGTTCACACCAAAATTTCAAAGTACGTAATCCTATTTTTGTCAGTGCTGGTGATATTAAATATTGCCAATCACAGACACATGCAGCAAAATTTAAACTATTAAAGAAATTCAAACCTGAATTTCATTATTTGTACATCCTACTTTTGTACCGGATAAGTTGCAATTACCTGTGTAACAATTGCATGTCCTGCAAGTCTCACTGGATGAGTCCAAGTTACAAATCTTCAAGCCATTGAGAGGATAGGAATAACTACTTGTGTACTCCAAGTTTGTGGATGAGTCCAAGTTTCAAGGGGGAGGAGGAATAGCACATTTGTATAGGCCAAGCATGTGTGCTTGCTTTTCTGAGTGGAGCACAATATGTACAAACCATTGCTTAATGTTTAATGTAATAGGCTATAGTACATAGGGAAATTGTCTTTATTTTCAAAACTTTGATAAAAATGGTCTTCTTCATTTCCCATTTCCAGTCTTCTGGGTTGGGTTGTTTATCAAGTACCTCCACAGTTTTCTATGTCTCCACCGCTGCCTTCCTATCCCCATAATTTCATCTAGTTTTATCCCTCTCTTCCCTATACTGTCCTTTACTGTATCTGTCCACCTCTTTTTGCGCCTTCTGCGTTGTGTTTCTCTTATTGTTTTCTCCATAAATACTTGCTTTGGTATCCTATCCTCTTCCATTCCCATCATGTGTCAATACCATTTCAGCTTATTGGAATTTTGTCTTGTCTTGCAGTTTAGGGAATCCAATTCTCTCTCTCATTTCTATGTTTCCGATTTTATCCTATTATTCCTCTAAGGCAGGGCCTCTCAAACGCCCAAAATCTCACATGTGCAAATCGAGGCGCAGAGACTCCGTGCACTGTGCATCGTCCAACTCGGCTCAACTCGGCTTGATTCGGATGGTGCAGTGCGATGAGAGCGACGAAGCATTCAGTGTTAGACGGCTTGTTTATCAGTGAAACAGGTAAGCGGAAGACAACAACATAATAATGGAGCAACCTCTTTTGAAGAAAGCAAAGACTTCCAAAAGTCCATTTCAATCGAACTGGGAACTTTCGTATTTTTTTTTATCAGTTGTGACGATAAAGCCAAATGCTTAATCCGTGGGACAATAATTATGTGATAAGTTAATCAAAAGGATCTATTTTCCAGTACAAAGGCTTTGCTCAAATTCTACGAGAATTTGTCGAAGGAAGATTTTCCTAAGCTGCATCGAGAAGCAGCTAAGATTATTTCTATGTTTGGTTCCACATGCATATGTGAAAGGTATTTTTTCCTATTTTGACTTGTACGAAAACTAGATTGCATGCGAATAGGCCTATTTCTGATTGCAATTTAAAGAAGGCTCTCACAATTGCTGTCAGCCGGTCCCTTGTTCCAGGCATAACAGGTATCATTGCAAAGATAAAAGAAAAGAAGAGCTAGAGAAGATAAATTGTCTGCTCAAACCAAATTGAAAGGAGAGTGTTTTAACATTGGTAACATTGTCCCATACAACAGTATCACCGCTCACCGCACATAAACATTTCGCCACTCAGTTTTACTAACATATCGGATTTGGGTTTAAGTTTGAGTAGTGTCTTTAAAAGTAGGATAGATCACAATATGAAGATAAAGTTGGAATTCAAGAGGACAAATTGGGGCAAATATTCGTTTATAGGAAGGGGAGTTAGGGATTGGAATAACTTACCGAGGGAAATGTTCAATAATTTTCCAATTTCTTTGCGATCATTTAAGAAAAGGCTAGGAAAGCAACAGATAGGGAATCTGCCACCTGGGCAATTGCCCTAAATGCAGATCAGTAGTGATTGATTGATTGATTGATTGATTGATTGATTGATTGATTGATTGATTGATTGATTGATTCATTGATTTGATAGTCGCAGTGAGGGGACAGTCAGTGGGGAAGGTGAAGAAAGCGAAGACAGGCCGAACGGGTGAGACAGGTGTAAGGGAAGTGGAGTGGGAGTTTGCACTCTGGTCAACCTAGTGAAGTCGTCTCCTGCACCTTGAGCCTTGCAGTGCACGGGCGCATGCACCCTGAGAGGCCCTGCTCTAACGAATTTCATCTCGGCTGCTTGGATTCTGCTTTCATCTCGTTTTATTGTTGTCCATGTGCCCGCCGCGTATGTCTAAACTGGTGTTTCATCTCGGCTGCTTGGATTCTGCTTTCATCTCATTTTATTGTTGTCCATGTGCCCGCCGCATATGTCTAAACTGGTGTGTAATACATTGAGTACAGAATTTTCTTGCATTTTTCTGGGATGTCCTGCTTCTACACTATACCTCTCGCTTTTTGGTAAAACCCATTGGCTTGTTGATTCTCTTTCCAATTTCTTCATATGCACAGGCAGAAAAAAATATCCAAACACCAAGAAGGGGGGTGTTAGATTAACGAACGTTGGTAGGCTTGTTTATACATCTGAAAGATGACATTGATTCACATTTGCCGCAAATCCCATTAGCACGGCGTTAGTAGAGGCCCCATGACGTTGCACATCATGTTTGCTTTAAATATAGGCTGTACTGTGTGAGAGCCTTAGTTACATGTGAGATTGGACGGAGTGACTGTGAGTGGGTCAAAAATGCCTTTATGATGACGAAGAGGCCAGTATGAACAGCTTACTGCGGTTGAACGAGGCCATATAATAGGGCTACGTGAAGGTGGATTTTCCTTCTGCTCTATTGCAGAACGACTTGGCAGGAATGTCACCAATGTGCATGCGTGCTGGCAGCAGTCGTCACGAGAAGGTACGCTCATAAGAAGATCGAGCTCCGGATGTTCCCATGGCACCACCGAGAGGGAGGACTGCCATATTCGGCATATGGCTGTGATGCAGCGGACTGCGTCTGCAGCAGCAATTCGAGCGGCAGTTGGCACCACAGCGACGCAACAAACCATTCAAAATCGGTTACTTGAAGGACGGCTCTGAGCCAGACGCCTTGAGGCATGCATTCCACTTACCCCAAACCACCGCCGTCTGCGACTTCAGTGGGTCAAGTGAGAGCTCATTGGAGGATGGAGTAGAGATCCGTTGTGTTTTCTGATGAAATCCGGTTTGGCCTTGGTGCCAGTGATGGCCGTGTTTTGGTTAGAAGGAGGCCAGGTGAGTGCCTGTATTCCATCTGTCTGCGGCATTGACACACTGGACCTACATTGGGAGTTCTGGTCTGGGAAACAATTTCCTATGACCGGGTGAGTTGGCCGTGCAGTTAGGGGCGCGCAGCTGTGAGCTTGCATCCAAGAGATAGTGGATTGGAACCCCACGGTCGGCAGCCCTGAAGATGGTTTTCCATGGTTTCCTATTTTCACACCAGACAAATGCTGGGGCTGTACCTTAATTAAGGCCACGGCTGCTTCCTTCCCACTCCTAGCCCTTTCCTATCCCATCGTCGCCATAAGACCTATCTCTGTCGGTGCATCGCAAAACAAATTTAAGAGCACTTTCCTATGACAGCAGGAACACACTCGTGGTTAACCCATGCACCCGATTGCAGATGTGTACGTCCTGTTATGCTGCCATTCATGAACAGCATTCCCTGGGGTGTTTTCCAACAGGATAATGCATGCCCCCATGCCGCTGTTGTAATGTAACATGCTCTACAGTGTGTCGACATCTTGCCTTGGCCTGCTCGATCCCCCGATCTGTCCCCAATCGAGCACATATGGGACATCATTGGACAACAACTCCAGCGTCATCCACAACCAGCATTAACCGTTCCTGTATTGACCAACCAAGTGCAACAGGCATGGAACACAAGCTGACATCCGGCACCTGTACGACACAATGCATGCACGTTTGCATGCCTGCATTCAACACTCAGGCGATTGCACCTGTTATTAATGCTCCAGCAAGGCACATTTTTTGCAATGAGCAAGCTCGATAGCTGCAGTCGCTTAAGTGCGGCCAGTATCTAGTAATCGGGAGATAATGGGTTCGAGCCCCACTGTCGGCATCCCTGAAGATGGTTTTCCGTGGTTTCCTATTTTCACACCAGACAAATGCCGGGGCTGTACCTTAATTAAGGCCATGGCCGCTTCCTTCCACTTTCTAGGCCTTTCCTATCCCATCGTCGCCATAAGACCCATCTGTGTCGGTGCGACGTAAAGCAAATAGCATTTGCGATGGCTTTTCTTGCGCAGATATTAACCTGTAGTCTTGTACCTTTAATCAATTAAATATGTTACCTCGACAAATATATTGCCAAAATTTCCGTACTCTACATTCTTCATTTCATGGTGTTTGGATATTTTTTCCGCCAGTGTATTTTCCCATCTTCTGCAAGTATACTCCCCTAATATTTGAAACATTTCACAACTTCTAATTGTCTTCCATTTACTTCAATATTCCCACTTCCTTTTATATTACTTCCCATCATCACTACTGTCTTACTCTTCTCCACACTTGCTTTTGTTCCATATTCCTCTATCTCCTGATTCCATGCAGCAGCTTGTTCTTGTACTTCCATTTCATCTTCTCACCATGTTACTATGTCATCTGCAGAGAGTAAGGCCTTTGTCTCTTTGCTTTCCATTTTTTATTTTACACTCTTGTGGACTTCATCCATGACTGATGAAGAGTCTAAGTCCTGTTTCTACATTGAAGCAGTTTGTTTGTCCTATCTTGGTCTTCACACTACTTACACACTTTTCCTATATGGCTTTGATCATTTGTACTTCTGCTCTACATACCTTCTTTCTTTATCAATACATCCCAGACCTGTTGCCGTGGTACACTGTCATGTGCCTTCTCAATATCTATAAATGTCATCACAAAATCCTTCCTGAACTCCCATCTTTTCTCCATCGTGTTCCCTAATACAAAAATAAGATCAAAATTTAATTTATCTCTTCTAAATCCATATTATTCCTCCATTTCCTTTTCTCATTTCATTCTCAGTCATCCCTCTAATATCCTCTCAAAAATCTTTATGAGGGTGATTCCCCTATATTTGCTACATTCTTTCTTATCACCCTTCTTGAATACTAGGATTATTAGATCCTTCCTCCAATCATCTGGTACTTCTTTTTTCTTCCATGTCGCTTGAAATAATCTATGTATCCAATGTAACCTTACTGGTCCTGCTGCCTTTATCATCTCTGTAGCTGCCTCATCCATACCTGATGCTTTTACACTTTTCATCTTCTTTATAGCTCCTATTTCCACCATTGTTATATCTTCATTTTGGTTTTCTTCCACCATTTCTTCCTCATGTTTCTCCTTTTCCTCCAGTTCTTTGAATTTGATATTAAGCAGTTTAGCTAAATACTCCTTCCATTGCTGGAGAATATTCTCTCTTTGTGTTAAAATTTGTCCTGTACCTGTCCTTATAAATTATTTTATCTTCTCTCCTGTTTACTTTGCTTTTAACCAATCCATACAACACTTTCTTATTTTCTTCAGTATCCTCCCACAAGGTTTCTGTGAAGTTTACCCAGCACTTCTGTTTCTCTTCCTGTACAATTTTCAGACATGCATTCTTAGCTTCATGATACTTTTGCCTACTCTCTGTATTTCTGCCTCCTATCGAGTGCCTCCATGCTTTTTGTTTTCCGTTCACTGCATTCCTTACTTTATTATTTCACCAGGATGTCTGCTTTTCCTTCTTTTTTCCCTGATACTCTTCCACATGAATCTTGCACATTTCACCATTCCTTGTTTGAACTTTGTCCATTCCTCTTCTTTAGGAATTTGTTTTTCAGCTCTTCTTGGAACTTCACTTGTGCTCCCTTTTCTTTTAATTTCTGTACCTTTATTTTTCTTTCTCTTGTCTCTTTTAATTTCACTATTTTACCAAGTCTTAATTTAGCTACTGACTACAATTTTATGGTCTCCTTCAAAATCTTCTCTTGGCATAGTTGTCACATCCTCCAATTGAATGTGTTTCTCTCTCTCTACTAAAATCAAATCTATCATTGTTTTTGTTCTCCTCTGTCCCCATCCGTTTCAAGTTATTTTTTGGTTGTTCTTGTTACTGAACCATGTATTGCCTACTATTAATATATTCCTCTCACAAAAATCTAGTAGTAGCCCTCCTTCTTTATTTTTATTTCTAAATCTGAAAGGGCCAATTATTTCTTCTTTACCTTGCTTTCTGTTCCTGTGTTCCCATTATCACCACTTCTTTATCTTCATTGCACCTCTCCAGTTCCTCCAAGAACTCCTCTAGACTCTCTTCGACATTACCAGTAGGAAGTGCATTTACTTGGATAAATTCTTTCTCTCCATTCTCCAAGCCAAGTCTGATTTTCATGATTCTGTCATTTACGTGATAGACCTTCTCTATGTACTGTACATGGTCTTCCCCCACAATAAAACCTACTCCATTATTGCAGTTTGCACCACCACTCCAAAACAACCGAGACCCCCTCCCCTTTCCTTCCACTTGGTTTCATTCAATCCCAGCAAAACAATGTCCTTCTTTTCCATGTATTCTATTAGTTCTTCTGTCTTGCCATTACGGATCAAGACTTTTTGGTTGTAGTCTTTGTCGCTGGTTGCCTGCTTTTCACAGTTCCTCCAGGACATGGATAATTACGGTACTTAACAGTTTTTGGATTGTTGACAATTCTATTAGAATTGTTGACGATTGTTGCTACATGCACATGGTAGTTGTGTAAATAAATACAAAATTAGCTGATTACTATATTCCGATAATTTGTAGTCTTAGTTTCCTGCATACTTTGTACTTTCCACCTTAGTTTATTCATCGAGTAAAAGTTAATAATCAAATTCCTATACCCCAATAATATTGCAGTTTAAGCCCCCGGCGTCGTTTTGACAGAAATTATTGTAGACAACCTCTTATTTTTCAGCATTTAAGGACACTTTTATTCTCCCTCCCACATAGTAGGGAAAATAATAGTAATCCACCAGTGGTTAAAATTCATATAACCACATTTCAGCTGAGAGTTGTAGTGTAGATACAGTATATTTAGATAGTACCGTATCTTGCCTGCTATATTTGTGTGTATCTTTTGTATGAATCTATTAGAGCATAGAACCGTGCTAATAATAACCTGTCTAAGCATTTAGCTTTGTTCGTAATCTTTGAGTACAGTAGTTCTTGCAAATTTCAAACTTGCAATTTTCATTTCTGTTTTTGCTTTGTAGTAGTATACGAGTAATATCTTATTAGAATTTAGCGTGCTTATTTTATTATTGTAAAATATTTGTGTAGTACCGGTATAGTAGAGGTATTGCAGGTTATAAATTTCATTTTTTGTCCGTATTGAAAATCTACTTGTGATACAAATTCGTATAATTTTTTTAATTACCACCTATTCAATACAATAAAAACGTAATAAAAACTTACATATTTATTAAGTTGTTGATATGGTACATGTTTCGCTCCTTTTTCGTGAGCATAATCTGCCAATTATTATTTACTTAGGGTTTTATAAGATCATGAATCTATTCTATTGGATTAAGATTATGCTTGTAAACCTGATTGACAAATCTCATAATATTTTACAAGTTGTATAACAATAAAATTAAGTCTTTAAGTTAGAACATATTTGTCTGAAATCTATCTGAGTCCAACATTTTATTGACGAAACTCATCTGGTGAACAATTAGCCAGATCTCAAAAGGTTTTCTAAAATAATTTTAAAGGATGTTCACCAGATAAGTTTCGTCAATAAAATGTTAGACTTAGATAGATTTTAGACAAATATGTTCTAACTTAAAGACTTAATTTTATTGTTATACGACTTGTAAAATATTATGAGATTTGTCAATCAGGTTTACAAGCATAATCTTAATCCAATAGAATAGATTCATGATCTTATATAACCTTAAGTAAATAATAATTGGCTAATGGTGCTCACGAAAAGGGAGCAGAACGTGTACCATACCAAAA
Source organism: Anabrus simplex (assembly GCF_040414725.1). Lineage (NCBI taxonomy): Eukaryota > Metazoa > Arthropoda > Insecta > Orthoptera > Tettigoniidae > Anabrus > Anabrus simplex. Next base: position 1,198,984,065 of record NC_090266.1, on the reverse strand, counting down.
ACTTAATAAATATGTAAGTTTTTATTGTATTGAATAGGTGGTAATGAACAAAATTGTAAGAATTTGTATCGCATAGTAGAGGTATCCGTAGAAACTCTCTTACTAAAATTCTGTTGTTTTAGTTAGGATAGGCTTAATTGCAGTTTAGATTCGTGTAATTCGTGTGTATTCCTTTCTGTATTCAGTAATTAACAGCAGTTTTTATCCTGTTAGGGTGTTGTAGGATAAAAATAGAGTTTGACTAAGTAGTATTGTAGTGTATTTGTATATTAATTACCTTATTGTTGTGTGATCTTTGAGTGCTATCCCAGACAATATATCCCTCCGTTCATTCTTTTTTGCACATAAGTTATTTTATTTTTCCTTTTATTTTGACTTTTTTTTTTTTTTCCGTAAAGAATGGCTGAGGAGTGCAAGTGTAGGGACTGTGGGTGTGGCGAGGCATTGAGGGGTATGAGGGAGGAGTTGGAGAGTTTGAGAGAGATAATTAGGATTCTCACAGAAGATAGGAAGGAAGATAGGCCTCCCTCAAACAATGTACAGGTTACAGTAGGTGTACAGGAGGGAGAGGAAGGAAAAGGGGGTGTTGTAGAAGACAGGTGGTCTAATGTACTAAGGGGAAGGAGATTGCAGGCTAAGGGCTCTATTCAGGATCAGAATTCAGGACAGGTGTCTGCGAAATCGGTACGAGCCATTCCAGGTAGAGCAACAGAGGGAAGATGAGGAACAGGGAACTGTTGCTGAGATGTGTGGAAGGAGGAGGAAGGGAAAAGGTAGGAAAGAGAAATGTAGAGTAGAGGATAGGAAAAGACAGGTGGAACAGGGTCTTGGGAAGGAGAAAAGGGAGGAGGAAGTAGCTTCTGCTGCTATGAGGAAAGATAGGGCTGACCAGGAGGGGAGGGGATCAAATGAGGTGGGTAGGGTTGAGACTCTGGTCATGAGGGATGCCATTGTTAGACATGTGGGGAAAGTGTGTGGAGGAAAGGGAACCAGGGTAGAGTGTTCTCCAGGAATTAGGTTGAGGCAGATGTTGAGGAAAGTAGAAGAGAGGGAGGAGGGGAAGGAGAAGGTGGTAGTGTTTCACGTTGGTACCAACAATGTAAGGCAAGCTGATATAAGTACCAACATAGTTGGGGATGTGTGGGATCTGGTAAATGCAACACAGTGAAGTTTGGGGAAACCCCACCAACCTGGACCCATTGTTTGGGAAGCCAGGCTCTGCCTGTCACAAGTCAGGACAAAGGACGAGTGATAGAGGAGTAACACCTCTTTAAAAAACCTTGGTCCAGCTGACCCAGCTTGTAGTCCCATGTGAAGGTCCCTTGCCAGGGTTACGGTGAAGACCTCAACGGTAGTGAAGGCGGAGAAGAGGGACTTCGGAACGGTGGAATAGGCGGAAGGGGCAACCCTCCTATTCTGCGTAAATAGAATAGGAACTGCTGCCTTGCAGTAGAAGTGGGAGGTTCAAAGGCTAAAGGAAGAAACCCCGACAGAAAATCAGCCTGGTGCCTCAGGCTTAAGATGGCAGCCCCGTTAAGGCACTCGGAAGCAGTGGGTTAATCACTCGCTCTTCTTAAATAATCTGATTATAGAAACTGAAGTGAAATTACAAAACCGGACGGATAACCTGATGATGACCTTTGGCATGAAGAGGATAACGAAAATTGGTTTCTGGAATGTGAGGACCTTGAGGGAGAAAGGCAGACTGAAACAAGTGACACGGGAAATGAAGAACTATGGGCTGGATATTCTGGGATTGAGTGAGGTGAACTGGCCAGGATTTGGCGAGATACAGACAACAGATGGAATTACATTTCTATATTCTGGTAGTGAGGATGAAGAGCACAGGGATGGAGTGGGGTTGCTGCTCAGTAAAAATGGAGTGAGAGAAGTCCTATAGAGTGGAAGCCGATTTCCAGTAGGCTTCTGACTGCTAGGTTCAAGATCAGGAATGTGACCATTATCCAATGCTGTGCACCTACAGAACAATCAGAGTTGGAAAGAAAGGCAGAATTCTACCAAATGTTGCAAGATGCCACAATGAAAAGCAGTAAGAAGGATATTCTCATAGTTATGGGAGACTTCAACGCGAAGGTTGGCTCAAAAAACGAAGGATTGGAACACATCATGGGTATACACGGTCTTGGCAAGATGAATGAAAATGGGAAAAAGTTTACGGAATATTGCACCAGCCAAGACTTGGTGATAAGGTGGCACGGTGTTCCCGCATAGGCCGTGTCATAAGGTCACGTGGGTGTCTCCTGATAAAGTCACGGAAAACCAAAGTAATCACATTGCGGTGAGCAGGAGGTTCAGGAGTTTGGAAGATGTTAGGAACAAGAGAGGAGCGGACATTGACAGTGACCCTCATCTTGTTGTCGCCAACTACCATATAAAGATCGTGGCAGTCCACCAGAAGTTCATCACTCAGCACAAGAAGTTTGATGTTGGTAAGCTAAAGAATCAATAGACATTGGAAAAATTTCAACTGGAACTCAGCAACAGATTCGAGGTGTAGGATTCTGAGATAGAGAAGGATGTGGAGACTGTATGGAACGAGGTAAAGAACATCTATGTGGAAACAAGTGAGAAGCAGCTCGTGTACAAAAACTACCTGCGGAAAAAATGGATATCTGATCAGACCTGGGACAAGATAAATTATAGGAAGGAGATAAAGGCCAAGCTAAATATATGCAAAACCAGACAGCAGAAGTCTCAAACACAAGCTGAGTATTCAATAGCAGATAGGGAAGTAAGGAGGAGTGTGCAAAAGGATCACAGGAAGTGGCTTGATGAGCAGGCAGAGAAAGCAGAATAGGCGGCAAAAAGGGGGGATATAAAGGAGCTTTATTGCATCACAAAGATGCTTTTGAAGAAAGGTTTTAGTAAAATTAGGCATGTGAAGAGCAAGACAGGCGAGATCCTCACTACGAGAAGTAAGTATAAATAACCACCTAATCGATACTTTATTAATGCCTCAGGCAAAATTGAATAAAATTAAAACTTTAAGGAAATATATATCTGTGCTTACTTTTGCAAGTTTCATCTTCAGATTAAGATAGATGTTCGTAATGTTTCCTGCTTGGTTAGCATTCGTATTACAAGTTGTCCATTTCATGACCGTATCGATGTTTAATCAAGAAGTAAGTATAAATAACCACCTAATCGATACTTTATTAATGCCTCAGGCAAAATTGAATAAAATTAAAACTTTAAGGAAATATATATCTGTGCTTACTTTTGCAAGTTTCATCTTCAGATTAAGATAGATGTTCGTAATGTTTCCTGCTTGGTTAGCATTCGTATTACAAGTTGTCCATTTCATGACCGTATCGATGTTTAATCAAGAAGTAAGTATAAATAACCACCTAATCGATACTTTATTAATGCCTCAGGCAAAATTGAATAAAATTAAAACTTTAAGGAAATATATATCTGTGCTTACTTTTGCAAGTTTCATCTTCAGATTAAGATAGATGTTCGTAATGTTTCCTGCTTGGTTAGCATTCGTATTACAAGTTGTCCATTTCATGACCGTATCGATGTTTAATCGATGTTTAATTTATACTTACTTCTTGATTAAACATCGATACGGTCATGAAATGGACAACTTGTAATACGAATGCTAACCAAGCAGGAAACATTACGAACATCTATCTTAATCTGAAGATGAAACTTGCAAAAGTAAGCACAGATATATATTTCCTTAAAGTTTTAATTTTATTCAATTTTGCCTGAGGCATTAATAAAGTATCGATTAGGTGGTTATTTATACTTACTTCTTGATTAAACATCGATACGGTCATGAAATGGACAACTTGTAATCCTCACTACGTGCGAACAGCAGCTGAGTAGATGGAGGGAACACTTTGCGGAGGTTTTTAATAGAGATCTTGGACTGGAAAATGAGCAGCAAGGAGAAGATGAAGAAGAAGCAGAAGGAGATCCAGGCATCGGCCTTGACCCTCCAACCCAGGGTGAGATACGGACAGCTTTGAAACAAATGAAAAATGGGAAGGCACCTGGTCTGGACAACATTTCAGCGGAAATACTGAAAGCAGACCTTGATACTGCAATCAAATTGCTGCACCCACTGCTGGAGAAGATATGGAAAGAGGAGGAAATACCGACCGACTGGAGGAAGGGGCTGATAGTCAAGTTACCAAAAAAAGGGGATACAACAAACTGCAACAACTGGAGGGGTATCACCTTGCTATCCATTCCAAGCAAAGTGCTGTTGCGAGTCATCCCGAATCGCATAAAGGATTCAGTAGAAAGAAGGCTTCGAAAGGAACAGGCAGGATTTCAGCAACATCGCAGCTGTGTGGATCTCATCAATACACTCCGAATCATCATAGAACAGAGTGTGGAATGGCGGAACATCCTCTACCTCGCATTCGTAGACTTCGAGAAAGCCTTCAATTCTGTAAACCAAAGAATCATGTGGAAGACCCCCAAGGAATACAGAATTCCATCAAAGATTATCAAGATCATGAAAGAGATATGCGAGGGGTATGAGTGTCAGGTTCTTCATGAAGGGAAACTAACAGAAAAGATTAACGTCAAGTCTGGAGTGAGACAGGGGTGTGTTCTTTCTCCCACTCTGTTCCTGCTGGTCCTAGACAGTGTGATGAAGAAGGTAATAGGAGGACGGAAGAGGGGTGTTCAACGGGGGATGAGAGACAGGCTTGATGATCTTGACTTTGCAGATGGCATTTGTCTTATGGCAAAGTGGTACTGGAACATAGAAGATAAACCGAGTAGGTTACAGAAGGAAGCAGAACGTGCAGGTCTCATGATCAACTCAAGAAAGACTAAAGAGATGAGGATTAATTCGGATGTCATGACCAGCTTGACAGTAAATGGAAAGGAAATTGAGCGAGTTGAGTCCTTCCTCTACCTTGGAAGTATAGTTACAGTGGATGGGGAAGCAGAGGAAGATGTTCGAAGTCGTATCTGGAAGGCAAATGGTGCGTTTGTCCAGCTCTACCCCGTGTGGAAGAATAGAAACATCTCCAGGAAGACTAAGCTTCGCCTCTTCAACAGCAATGTAAAGTCGACTCTTCTATACGGCTGTGAAACATGGAAAGTTACAAAATAGATCAATAACCAGCTACAGGTGTTCATTAATAGATGTCTGCATCGCATAACAAATATGAGGTGGCCGGACATAATCTCGAATGAAGATCTTTGGACCATGGCCAATCAGCAGCTGATTGACATCCAGATCAAGGAGAGGAAATGGCGCTGCATCGGACACACATTAAGGAAGCCAGATGGAGCTGTTGAGAGGGCGGCGCTGGACTGGAACCGTCAAGGCTCCAGAAATAGAGGTCGGCCCAAGAAGACCTGGAAGAGGACGATCGAAAAGGAAATCGTAGAGGTTGACAAGACCTGGAGCGAAGTGAAGAGAATGGCCAGGAACTGTACTGTGTGGAGAAATTTCGCCAAGGCCCTATGCTCCAGAGGGAGCAACAGGAAATAAGTCGAGTAAGTTAAGAAGTTTAAGGAAGCTGAGATTGTTATCAGTGGAATTCTGTGTAGGAGGAATACTGACTGGAGGGTGATTGGGGATATAAATGAGACTATGGAGTGGGTGTGTGGGAAACTGGGAATGAAATTTCTAGATCCTAATGGGTGTGTAAGAGATAGGGATCTGCAGTCAGATTGGCCTTCACTTAAACTGCAGTGGTACTTATAAGTTAGGAAATTTGTTTGGAAGGGTAATAAGGAGGTACATTCAGGGAACAGGGTTGTCTAGGGAGCGGTGATAAGGGTGCAGAGGTCTGGAAGTCAAGAAGGGATGACATAAGAATGTTAGTGTTGAACTGTAGAAGTATTGTAAAGAAAGGAAGAGAATTAAGTGATTTAATAGATTATATATTTACCAGATATTGTAATAGGAGTTGAATCGTGGCTGAGAAATGATATAATGGATGCAGAAATTTTCTCACGGAACTGGAGAGTTTATCGTAGAGATAGGATAGGAATGATAGGAGGGACTGTGAGCTTGCATCCGGGAGATAGTGGTTTCGAATCCCACTGTCGGCAGCCCTGAAGATGGTTTTCCGTGGTTTCCCATTTTCACACCAGGCAAATGCTGGGGCTGTACCTTAATTAAGGCCACAGCCGCTTCCTTCAAATTCCTAGGCCTTTCCTGTCCCATCGTCGCCACAAGACCTATCTGTGCCGGTGCGACGTAAAGCCAGTAGCAAAAAAAAAGTAAAAAAGGGGGAGTATTCATTCTGGTGAAAGAAGAATTTGTAAGCTACGAAAAAGTTAAAGATGAGAAACATGAAATTCTAGGTGTAAGGTTCATTTCTAAAGATAATAGGCAACTTGAAGTCTTTGGAGTGTACAGACCGGGAAAGGGTAGCGCTGACACGGATTCAGAATTATTTGATAAGATAATCAGCTCTGTGTGAAACGACATGGAAAGGAATGTGATTGTAGTAGGGAATCTGAATTTCAAAATGTCAATTGGAAAGGAAATGCGAACGCAGGAAGCATGACCAACAAATGGCAAATAAGTTAATATGGGAAGGACATCTGATTCAGAAAGTGATGGAACTAACTAGAGCAGTGGTTCCCAACCTTTGCCAGCTGACGCCCCCCTTTTCAGATACGGGTGGTCATCGCCCCCCCCACCCCGATCGCTTCTATAACCTCTCCGATATACTGACGTGGAGGATAGTGACCTAACCTAATGACACTAGAAAATGAATAATTCCATTATTCAATTCTTTATGAAAAATAATATGAAGTACGCGCTTTATATCTACGACATACTAACTTCATTCTAGCACAATACAAAGAACACACTTCTTTTACAATAAATCCTTCAATTAGTCAACAAATGTCAGTGAGAGGGTTGACACTGTTTTCTCTTGTTAAGATTCGGTATGTTTGGTTTGATATTTGACAGGGCACAGCGGAGATCACTTGCAACATCAAGCCGACAGCGCTGCTTTGTTTTTAAGACACTCAGCACTGAAAATCCTGACTCGCATAAATATGTCGTTGAAAATGGGACAATGACACGCAATGCTACTTTAGCTATTTCAGGATACACTGAAAGACAGTTTACCCAAAAGTCGCCCAGTCCTAATATTTTGTAATCATCTTTTAGATTTGAATCACACTTCAAATCTATGGCTTCTTCTTGAAGTTGTGCTGGCAGTGCTTCAATGTCAATGGCAAATGGATTTCTTGTTAACATCCAGGACCATTCATCTGACGAGATATCAGGAAAGTAGGAATTGAATTCTTGTGCCAGGGAATCCAAATGTGACTGAATTTGCATCTTAAGTTTATTACGATCACGTTCATTTTCCGGCAAAATTTCATTAAGGCGGTGAAAGGATGAGAAGTTGTTCAACTGAAGCCGGCGTTTCCATAACTGTATTTTTTCCAGGAAAGCTCTGATGGCATCATAAGCAAGCATAATGTTGGAGTTTTTGCCTCGGAGCTTTAAGTTCAAACTGTTCAAAGCTTCAAAAAATCGCAAAGATATGCCAATGAGACGATAAAATTGGCATCAGTAAACACTTCATACAGATCGTTCTTACCTTCACCAAGAAGAAAAATTTCAACTTCAGACTTTAATTTGAACAGCCGAGCCAACATGTTCCCTTTTGATAGCCAGCGAACCTCTGTGTGGAAAAGGAGAGTTTTGTGATCGGCTTGAAGGTCAACACAAAGGGCTTCAAACAATCTTGTCTGTAAAGAACTTGTCTTCACAGAGTTCACAATTCTTATAGCGACTTTTAGTGTGTTATTAAAATCTTGGGGCAAGGTTTTGGCCGCCAAAGCCTGTCTGTGAATCATACAGTGGGTTCCCATGATGTTTGGATTTTTATCTTTGGCCAATTTGAGAAACCCAGAACTTGACCCAATCATAGCAGGTGCACCATCCATACATATACCCCCTACATTTTCCCAGGAATGTCCATGTTCTTGGAAAAAACTATTGATGGCAGAAAACACATCACAAGCTTTCGAAGTTGTTTTCAAACATTGGGAGAATAACATTTCTTCTCTTAAAATTCCACTGTCAACAAATCGACAATATACAATCAGTTGACAACAATGGGCCACATCGGTTGTTTCATCACACTGAATTGAAAACACTGGAGATGCTTTCACCTTCTCCAAAATTTGCATTTTAATGTCTTCTGACAGTTCTTGAAGTCTGCACTTCACTGTGTTATTGGAAAGAGAAATTTTAGGCAATTTCTGCCGACTCCCTTCACCCAAAACTATATTTGCAGCTAATAACATACACGGCTTTACTAACGTTCCCCCAATTGTGTGTGCTTTTTTGTCTTTGGCAATCAGAAGAGCTAGTTCATATGATGCTTCCACTGCTTTCTCATTTTCTTGGTTAAAAGTACCCGATGAATCTAATTTCATACGTTTTAGTGAGTTGAGTTTAGTTTGCAAAAAATTCTGTGGGTTTGTCTTTTAAGCCTGAATGATTCGTGTTTAAATGTCTCTCCAAACGCACGGGCCTCATCGCATCGTTACTCAGAACACAGTGGCAGATTACGCATTGAGGCTGTTGTATTCTGTTCCGTTCAACGACTGTGAAGCCATATTTAATGTAGTCATCATTGTACAGTCTCTTCTTGGACATCGTTATCAATTAAAAAAAGTCACAGTATTAAATAACACAATTCACACAGTCGCACTTTTACAGCGAAGCATACGCAACACGCACAATAAACAACTTGACAGACACGTCCACTGCGAAAGTATGCGAGGCACAGAATCAACAGTCGAAGGGCCTGGCCACTGATGGTGTATCGGCGATGTTTTGTCATGGCCATTACTACGCCATCTCTGATGGGACAGTTGTACTATGTAGCTCTCGCCAATTTGACTGCAAGGGAAGAATAAGAATGTGTAGGGGTGGGAACAGAGCATTCAAGGACGAGCTACCCACAAAACGAGTCTATATGCCGCAGGGTGAGAGGGAAGGAGGAACTTCCACTACATTTGTTGCTTCTGAAACTCCGATTTTCTTTGTTCTTCAGAGTTAATATCGACTCCTGACTGTAGTAACTCATTGCCACTTAAGATCTTTGGTGAGAAAATGTCACTGTTTCATTAATTGCTGTGGTTAAACATTAATTAGTTGTAGCCCAAAATACCAGTAGGCCTACATAGAATTTCACGCTAGCTGTGAAAGACAGACATGTCATATTAAATAAATGTATTATAATTAAGCCTACCATTATTGCCTTATCTCCTGTTGTGCTCGCTACTAGATCAATTTGATTTAATACCGACATTTATACGATTATCTCCTTCATGTAATATATTTTGTTTATGAGAAAAACCTTGTACAGTATGTAATAATAATACTGGAAAATGAAAGCAACTACTACATCGTTGATGAGTTGAAACATGTCGCGTATGGTCATAGTTTACATTCACGCAAGTAGGTCCACAAAGTGTGCAATTAAACGTGCGTTGAGTGGTCTTGTTCCCGCACCTGCTCTCAGGCTACATTTTGCTTCTCACAACACAGCAAATTCCTTATTTCACCTCCAACCTCGCGGCTCCGCAGAGGTTTGTGCTGACAGATGGCAATTACCAGTGCTTTTGAACGATTGACTTGGCGCGACAATCACTTGGAGAGATTCGAAAAATGTTTATTACACAAAATTGTAATATTCGAGTTAAAATCTCTTCACGGCCCCCCAGATAAAGCCCCACGCCCCCCCTAGGGGGGCGCACCCCCCAGGTTGGGAAACCCTGAACTAGAGGGAAAAATATCCTGGATGTGGTGCTGGTAAAACCAGATGAGCTCTATAGAGAAACCGAAGTAATAGATGGCATTAGTGATCATGAATTTTTTTTTTTTTTTTTTGTTTTGTCATAGTTAAAAATAAATATTATCCAGTATTCGGGAGATAGTAGGTTCGAACCCCACTGTCGTCAGCCCTGAAAAAGGTTTTCCGTGGTTTCCCATTTTCCTTCCCACTCCTAGCCCTTTCCTGTCCCATCGTCGCCATAAGACCTATCTGTGTTGGTGCGACGTAAAGCAACTAGCAAAAAAAAATTTTAAAAATGTGTTAGAAAGGAAGGTCTTAAAAGTAGGACTATTAGGCAGTACCATATTATACCCGGATGAGATAGGCCCTAGTTTCATGATTTGATTTTTTATAAGATAAATACAGATATATAGGAATATTAAATGGAATACAGTGTCAGTTTTGTGTGGACGGGAGGATTTCAACATAAGCTAGACATATCGCGACTGTCCGTCGCCACAGTTAAGCTTGTCATTATGGGGAGAATGTTTCTTGGTCAGAATCTAAGAGGATTAAATCTAGAGCTCACAACAACAGAATAATGACTACAAGGAAGTGAAAGAGTAGGTATTTCGGAACAATGGCAAGCAGGGGCAGCACCAATACCAAGAATATGACGTACCATTATTTTCCACTGCCTCAAGGCATTTTGTGTTGTCATGTTGCAAGGAAGAGATTTTAAACTAACCGATGCGGTGTTGACAAATAGAAAAATTTATCATAGGCCCGCAGATAAACCAACATAAGAAAAACTCAGAGTGAACTCCAGTTAGCTTCTCCGATAACAATAATTAAATTATTCCAACCACATAATTGAATAGAGGGGATTTTTGGGATATCATTCCCATGTTGATTAATTGTAATCGTAATAAATTAAAGTAATGAATTCATGGAAATGACCCACGCTATCTCGCCATTGGTCAAGATGAGCACGCCATCAGGGACGCCGAGTTAGCGCGCAAAAGGTGGAGGACAGGAATTAAGTGATATTTCCATGATCACCGAATGATATGAGTTCAGAATACGACACATGAATGTGTATCGCCAGTTTATTAAGTAGGATAAAGCAAGGGATCAAAATCCACCTGCATATGCCAATTTAGGATAACCAACCCCCCTCATTAGGAGATGACCGCGGATGACCCCGGCGGGAAACCATGTCGTCCATAAATAACCAGTAGTGGGACCTCACATCAACCAGTTCTTACCAGTAACCAGTTCTTACCAGCCACCAGTTGTTATCGGTCACCAGTCGTGTCAGTCGTATGAAGTAGTTGAGACTTTGACACGTTGACTCTGTAAGTCAGTACCTCGGGACGCATTCGAAGTCAGTTAGAGCTGAAAGTGCGGTGAGTTGTTAGGAGAATGAAGACGAACAGTGAGATTATCCATAGTACCGAGTGTAAATAATCAGTACAACTGTATGTTGAATTTAATAAATGTCATGTGATTAAATAATAAATAACTAACGGAACGCCGATAGTACCTTTGGAAGGCAGTGTGCGGAGCCTGAAGTAAATAGCTCAAGATAGACGGTGAATAACTATCCGAGCAGGGAACTATAGGAGCTAGGCGATTATCAAGACGGCTTAGAAATAAACCCGGAAGTGCCGGTTGAAGACACGATACGCGCCGGTTCAAATGAACGACACTTCATCGTAATGTGTCACGACGTGTGTTTCGGGCTTATATGAAGAATATATTGTGCGAGTGTCAGGGGTCTAGGCGCACCTATAAGTGTTTTTTAAAAATTAGTATTCTTGTATAAAATAGTGTAATAAGGTGTTAATCATGGGTAATCGCACAGAAGTGTTTTGCTGTGTTAATTTTATATTGTGCGACATGATGGACGAGTAAATCACTATGGGGCCGTGAGGCCTATCTCCCGCTACGAGACAATGGAATTCTACATAGGAATGAGTACACAAATTTAATATTTGGGGATGTTATCGCGACTAAACGGGGTTCAATGTAGATTAATTATGGTTACTTAACATGGTCCGCCTCCCGAGTCCATGATTTAATTTTTTTGTTAGACGGACGAACTAATTTATATTAACGTAATAATGGGTTAGATTAATTAATTTGAGTATTTGTTTGTTGTATATAATGTAAATATGGGATATATTTCTTTCAATTAATGCATGCTGTTTGTAATACTTTGACTTAAGTTCATTTCAAGTGTTAAATTCCTTTTTGTGCTAACCCATTTATTTGATTTGAATCACTGCGGTGATTATTTGTATGTTAGTTAGGAATATTTTCTACCAGACAAGCCAGATTATGAAAGTGCCAGAGGATGTAAAATTTGTGTTGCATACGGAAGGTCATTAAAATAAAAATAATAATTAAAAATATTTGAAGAAGCAGAAGAAGAAGAAGAATCTACTTTTTTATATTTTGGACATAATAATGATGTTGGGAGTTGAAATGAAAAATTTGAGATTTTTAACTAATAATAATAATAATGAGAATATTTGAAGAAGAAGAATAATGAAAAAGAAGCTACTTTTTTTTTTTTATGAAAATAATAAGAGCGAGAAGTTGAAGTATTATAGCAAGGATGATTACGGGTTACGATAATCACGATTTCTACTAATAATAATAATGTTCCATCTGCTATGGGCGTTTGTAAGTTCTATATAATAATAATAATGATCGGTGTGTTTGCGAGAAAGAAATAATAATAATGTTTGTGAGTTGGCAAAGGAAAGTAAATTAATAATAATGATAATAATATTTTGTGCGTTTGCAAGTTAAAGTATAATAATAATAATAATAATTACAGTGCTTCGTGAGTTAGCTAGTGCAAATAATAATCAATGTGGAGATGACATGTAGCGTTAAAGACTTTCATTCGCGTAATCAGTTTGATTTTATGTAAATTTTTTATTTCACGTTTTTGGACTTTATTTTAACCATTAAAATTTGTTTAAAAGCGATAGAGGCACGTGAATTAGAATGGTCACGATATGTTAAAAGCCCAGAATGGTTTGAGCCCATATTTAGAGTTGGAAGTCATGAGGGACGTATATCCGGCGTGAAATAAATTGAGCCGTATTGTTTGTAATGATGAAATAGATGGATCTCAAGGCCTAAGATGATATAAAATGCATATTCCGGTGTTATTAGTGGCAGAATCCACGCACCGAGGATTAATTTATGAATTAGATGTTTGAAGAGTTCCGATAAAAGGAAATGGACTTCAAATTGGAAGGAATAATTTAGCAATCACCGGCATTGGAGGTGTTTGCCCAGCCGCGATGTGCCATAGGATGTGAGATGTGTCTTGGGAGGACGTGTGTCCCCATATAAATTAACAGCAGTACGAAACTGAAGGTACGGTCCCGAATACCGTGTTGTCCTGACCGATATAAAGCAGATCTTAGTGGTTCATAACGGGATTTAACATATGTGACTAAATTCTAAAGAGTGGAAATTAAAATATCATCTTTCCATTTTTAATAATAATAATAATAATAATAATAATAATAATAATACCCCAAGTGAATCTTGTCTTAAATCAATTGCGTAGTGCCAAAGTAGACTGAAATTGTAAAGGTTTAGGCATTTAACCATAAATATCGCTAACGGTAGTGTAAACGTGAAATAATAATAATAATAATAATGAAAAGTTGAAGAAGCAGAAGATGAAGAACTTGCAATAGTATTTTGAGAATAATAATTATGATGAAAGGAAATTAAGATATTTAATGGGCGATGATTCATTGTTACGAATAATAATAATAATAATAATAATATTTATTAGGAAACTGATCATTAAATTGTGCGGATAAATTACGAGGAAGAACGACCCTTCGTTTGAAACGTCGGCAAGGGTTGGCATATAATCATCCCGGATGACAAATGATAATAATCGAATACAGGATTATAATTGAAATTAATGATAATAATAAATTAATTTATGGTAGTCACAGAATATGATAATGATCAGATAAAGAATGGTAATGATATTATTTAATAATCATAGGAGGATATGATAGGGACAGTCATCCTGTGTCGAACTGCTCAGAACCAGATGTTGGGTTTTCACGGGGAGATTGTTAGCGGTAGATAACCCACGGACGGCACATGTCTTCATGGTCAGAGCATAGTAATGAACCTTTCCGTACTTCTTGTCGTATTGACAAGTGTAAATATTAAAATAGGCTTTGAGTTAATGAACTCTACCTGGCGTGTTTGTGAATCTGGAAATAATAGGCTAGAGTTTGTCCGTACTATAAATTCCCGTTTTTTCGAGGCGATAACATTTCCACGGTGGGTGTCCGGCTCACCAGAATGTACATACCGGAAGTGTCTCATGTCCAAACGGAACGAGGAGATGACGGTAAAATGTTACTGTCATGCCTTCGTCTCCGAAATAAGATCTCCAGCGGTGAAACGTTCACTCATACGGATGTGAATTCGATCCCCAGTAACCAATTGGGGCGAATTCACCAGATGTTTTACACTACCAGAGTAGTGAGGTAAATCCAAGTAGTATGTCATTTATTTTTCAGGATGGAAGTGTCCCAATGTAATAATTGTCATCATGTGTAGTATGCAAAATAAGTGAATAAATTGCTCCTCATTGCAATTTCAATAGGAAACAGTTTCCATATCTTTTTATTGTAGTTAGTCCAGTATGCCCATGGAATTTAAGTTGTCACTTCCCAGTCCTATTGTGGAGTCAAAATTTTGTATCCATGAATGAGTCGTCCCCCGTAACCTTAATTTGCATGCCCCGTTCATCCCTGTGTTCATTTGATGCGCCGATATATAATTTGATTTCCTTTATATAAATTTTTTTTTTTAAAGGCGGTAAGGAATGGTAAAGACTCACCTTATTATAATAGAGAAATAAAGAGACTAGGAAGGAGGTGCAGATTGGAAAGAAATAGAGTTAGAAATGGCTGTGGAAGTAAGGAGAAATTGAAGGAACTTACTAGGAAATTGAATCTAGCAAAGAAGTCAGCTAAGGATAACATGATGGCAAGCATAACTGGCAGTCATACAAATTTTAGTGAGAAATGGAAGCGTATATCTACCTCAAGGCAGAAACAGGTTCCAAGAAGGACATTCCAGGAATCATTACTGAACAAGGGGAGGATGTATGTGAGGATCGTCAAAAGGCAGAAGTATTCAGTCAGCAGTATGTAAAGATTGTTGGTTACAAAGATAATGTCCAGATGGAGGAGGTGACTAATGCTAAAGAGTCATTAAAATTTACATATGATAACAATGACATTTACAATAAGATACACAGTTGAAAACTAGAAAAGCAGCTGGAATTGATAAGATTTCTGGGGTATTCTAAAGACAATGGGTTGGGATATAGTACCATATCTGAAGTACTTATTTGATTATTGTTTGGTTGGAAGAGCTATACCAGATGAATGGAGTGTTGCTATAGTAGCCCCTGTGTACAAAGGAAAGGGTGATAGACATAAAGCTGAAAATTACAGGCCAGCAAGTTTGACATGCATTGCATGTAAGCTTTGGGAAGGCATTCTTTCTGATTATATAAGACATGTTTGCAAAATTTATAACTGGTTCGATAGAAGGCAGTTCGGTTTTAGGAAAGGTTATTCCACTGAAGCTCAACTTGTAGGATTCCAGCAAGATATAGCAGATATCTTGGATTCAGGAGGTCAAATGGACTGTATCGCGATTGACCTGTCTAAAGCATTTGATAGGGTGGATCATGGGAGACTACTGGGAAAAATGAGTGCAGTTGGACTAGACAAAAGAGTGACTGAATAGGTTGCTATATTTCTAGAAAATAGATCTCAGAGAATTAGAGTAGGCGAAGCTTTATCTGACCCTGTAATAATTAAGAGGGGAATTCCTCAGTGCAGTATTATTGGACCGTTATGTTTTCTTATATATATAAATGATATGAGTAAAGAAGTGGAATCAGAGTTAAGGCTTTTTGCAGATGATGTTATTCTGTATAGAGTAATAAATAAGTTACAAGATTGTGAGCAACTGCAACGTGACCTCGA
The DNA here is from genome assembly GCF_040414725.1 of Anabrus simplex. Classification (NCBI taxonomy): domain Eukaryota; kingdom Metazoa; phylum Arthropoda; class Insecta; order Orthoptera; family Tettigoniidae; genus Anabrus; species Anabrus simplex. The sequence goes on along the minus strand of NC_090266.1, from coordinate 1,198,968,242 downwards.
TAATGTTAAATGTCAGGTTGTGAGTTTCACAAATAGGAAAAGTCCTCTGTTTTAATTACCGCGTTGATGGGGTGAAAGTTCCTTTTGGGGATCATTGTAAGTATCTAGGTGTTAATATAAGGAAAAATCTTCATTGGGGTAATCACATAAATGGGATTGTAAATAAAGGGTACAGATCTCTGCACCTGGTTATGAGGGTTTTTAGGGGTTGTAGTAAGGATGTAAAGGAGAGAGCATAGAAGTCTCTGTTAAGACCCCAACTAGAGTATGGTTCCAGTGTATGGGACCCTCACCAGGATTACCTGATTCAAGAACTGGAAAAAATCCAAAGAAAGCAGCTCGATTTGTTCTGGGTGATTTCCGACAAAAGAGTAGCAGTACAAAAATGTTGCTAAGTTTGGGCTGGGAAGAACTGGGAGAAAGAAGACGAGCTGCTCGACCAAGTGGTATGTTTTACAATATTTAAAATTCTTCCACCGTTTTGATATTTTTTTGCCTTTTGGCAAATTTTTTATTTGTCAACAATACATGTTTTGTTCCTTATTTAGGAACATCCTCAGCTGTTATTGTAGCTTAGGTGAATTGCTAAGATTTTTAAACACGTTAATTTGCAGGTACATTGATTCACTAAAAAATTACTAAAAATACCAATTAAATTAAATGATATTAAAAACAGTGTAGGGGTTTTTAATATCATTTAATTTAAATGGTATTTTTAGTAATTTTTAAGTGAATCAATGTACCTGCAAATTAACATGTTTAAAATCTTAGCAATTCACCTAAGCTACAATAACAGCTGAGGATGTTCCTAAATAAGGAACGAAACATGTACTGTTGACAAATAAAAAATTTGCCAAAAGGCAAAAAAAGTATCAAAATGGTGGAAGAATTTTAAATATTGTAAAACTTAGTGATTAAATTTTGATACGGAAAATGAAGTTGATTACTTGTAAGTGGTATGTTCCGAGCTGTCAGCGGAGTGATGGCGTGGAATGACATTAGTAGATGAATAAGTTTGAGTGGCGTCTTTGAAAGTAGGAAAGATCACAATATGAAGATAAAGTTGGAATTCAAGAGGACAAATTGGGGCAAATATTCATTTATAGGAAGGGGAGTTAGAGATTAGAATAACTTACCAAGGGAGATGGTCAATAAATTTCCAATTTCTTTGAAATCATTTAAGAAAAGGCTAGGAAAACTACAAATAGGGAATCTGCCACCTGGGTGACTGCCCTAAATACAAATCAGCATTGATTGATTGATTGATTGATTGATTGATTGATTGATTGATTGATTGATTGATTGATTGATTGATTGACGTGAACACCTGGAACTGCACGTCGCTTTTGGAGGGGCACCGTAACCATTTCCGAGACCTCAGCTCGCTCTCAATCATTTTATAGGCTATTCATACAATGGGCTCGCCACATCTAAAGGCATTCTATACCTACTGCCAGGATTCTTTCAGGCAGCCCCTAACTTAGGGAAACATTGTAGCCGCCCCTAACAGGGAGTGCAGACACTGCTAGATTGACTTCTGTGGTAATACTTCCACCAAGGGACCATCAGTCCTCCTAAAGAACCTCGCTTGCCTGAAGCCATTGGCCTTTTTTAGATTGTACACGTATTTATCCCGGAGTCTTCCACTATCTCCACTGTACCAAAGTCCACCTTCTCCGCTGTATATGCCATCGAGGTCTTTATTTGTAACCCCGAGCTGGGACCCTTATCAGATGTTTCACACTGGGTTAGTGTGCTCCATTGGCAGCACGTGACCCTTATCAAAGTGTTAAAACACTAGTTTGTAGAAACATGGATAAAAACAAAGTATGGATGTTTAAGTTCAAGTAGAATCATGCGTTTTTAAACTTACATCAGTCAGTCCTCTCCATACATCTACATATATTACACCTTATAACACAGCTCTATCCAGCAATTTTTGGCAGCAAAAATATCTGTAAGAGAATCGTGGAACCCCGTATTCTTCCTACGGCTTTTCATGCGGTTCTTCTCAATTGAAATTAGTGACAATTTTAATTATCTTTCTTGTGCTTGCATACTCCTTAAATTTTTATCTGCTTCATTGCCGAGAAGGATTGTTCGATAGAGGCTCTAGTAGCAGGAATAGTCAATATTAAAGAAAATAGTTTGGTTACTTCAGTGATGCAACGTTTAATCCTGAACATGTTAAATATTTATAAAGTTCTAGTATGCAGTACAAGTATGAAGGAATAGATTATAGTTCTGGTGTGCAGGACTTCTTAAATTCTGTTGATGGGTATATGGCCGAGAACTCAGTTTTGAGTACCAAGACGTTGAAGTAGCTATCACATGATTTAACCAGATACTCAAATGGCCAAGCAGGAAAAGAATCCATGTATTTTTCAAACAAGTCAAAATCCAAAAGAGAAAGGAATTCCAGCTTATTGAATGTGGGACAAAAAATGGTACGTTACATGTCTAACCATTGTATCAAGTACAGTATTTTACAATGCAGTCTGCCGTTTGTCAATTTCCACATCACCAATTTGCTGCCTTTTAACTCTAAATTTATTTAACGAAACTGACAAATATTCGTCTGTGCACTTCTTCCGAAACAAATAAAATTTATGACATTTGTCATTCAGAAATCTCTTGAATTCATTGACCTTGGCAGCACAATATCTTATGCCAGTGTTGCTTATGACTGACTTGAAGAATGTCTTGAATGTCTTCAGGTCCTTTTTTTTTTTTTTTTTTACTTCTGATATTACTTCAACCAAACGATCTGTATATATCTAGCAGGTCGGGTGAACTGATGGCAAATGCTCAGTAGTAAGTGCCTGAAATGCAGCTTTTCTCTTTGAAGATCTTGAGAAAATTGTTGTGAACCCAGATAGAGCTTCAAAGAATACCTTGCATTCCTTAATACCTTTAACAGTTTATTTTATTACTAGGTTTAACATGTGTGCGCAGCAGTGCACAGATAAGGTTGACTGATATTTGGCAAGAATAATCTGTTGTAGACTGTTATGTGCTCCAGCCATAGCAGAACACCTATCATACTTTTGAGCAACTAATTTGTGACTAAATTGGAATTCATTGATTAAACTGAAATCATGGCCAGCCAGAGAAACAGCAGAGCAATCAGTACTTACATCAATGAAAACCTACAACCTGTTTTCCAGTCATTGACCGGGTCAGGGATGGAATGAATGAATCAGATATAGGCTATTAGTAAGATGGGGTCGCCACTCCCAAAGTGATTTAGTAATGACTGATAGATGCTATGAAATGAGAATGGAGAGTGTTGCTGGAATGAAAGATGATAGGGAAAACCGGAGTACCCGGAGAAAAACCTGTCCCGCCTCTGCTTTGTCCAGCACAAATCTCACATGGAGTGACTGGGATTTGAACCACGGTATCCAGTGGTGAGAGGCTGACGCGCTGCCATCTGAGCCACGGAGGCTCTTACTTAATGAACCTAATAAATCTCTCCTGAATATCATCATTTGTAACATAACGAAGCACAGAAGAAAGATGAGATGTTTGGTGTTAAGTCCATGGCACATTCACTCAGCTTACATCAGAAATGTCAGGTAAATGTGCCAGAGAAAATAGCTGACCACTCTATCCTGCTTGGTGCCTAGGCAGCCTCTACCATTGACGTCTGTACTGAAATATGGCTTTACTTTGTTTGCTTTGCTTGAAAGCAAATGTTTATTTGAAACAATTTAGCACTGCTGCTACTGGCTAGTGCTGCGTACTGTAAGTAAACATGCCTGAAATATGAGGTTCAAATCCGACTGAAATATTGTGTTCTTTCTAATCATCGGTTATAATTTTAGCAGTATTTTAAACATAAGTTTGCTACTGCTTTGTTTATAGTTAAAGAAATCTAAGTTATTTTCTTGTACTTCCAGATATTGTGAACTGAATACAGGCTCTCTTCTGGTCCCTCTAATGCTACCTTACATTAGATACGTGTGTACAACAGGGCTCAAACTGAGTGATCAGCGCTGGACCTGTGGTCCTCAATCAGGTAAGTGAAATAATTGTGATATTGATTCCTGTAGATTGTCATTCAAACAGGTCAGTGTCAAAGAAAAAGCAGGATTGGTAGCAAAACCTGCAAAAATAGTATAGGGTTGTAAAATGTTATGTTGGTCATCTATATGGCCAAAGTTGCTGTAGATCCTAAATCAAATGTTGTAAGTGTTTAGGACAAAACACATGCATTATATAACAAGAAGCTGGATATTTTTAGATGTTTTACACTGATGAGCAATTGAATTAGAGATACCCGGCTGGTAGCGTGTAGGACCACCTTTCGCCCTGATGATGGCGGCAGTGAACGGTGACACGGCCTCAACAAGACACTGGAAGAATTAGGTTATTGTACAGCCTCACATAATATATGGAGATTTGTTGAAATCCAGGGTCTACATATCCCTTTGTCATAAAAGGAAAAAGACATTCATATATAGCATATCTTACAATGTGTCAGATATCTAATGTTTTGTGTAAAAGGCAAATTTGTGCAGTATTTTAATGCAACAACATAATATAATGCAAGAACTAAGGCCAACAGCTATTTTAGACTTTCACTGTCACAAAGTACATTAGTCACACTTCATAACATTTTAATGTGAATATGTAAAATTTTATTGAAGTCAACATGCAATTTAGTCTACTAAGTACATTATCATACCTTAATATATTAATGTGAACATGTAATATAACATTTTATCAATTTGCAACTTTAGTTAATTAGTATATTTTACTGGTAGTTCATTGCTATAACATTCACGAATATAAACAAAGCTCCCCTCAAATATGACTATACATTTGTAAAATGGGGCCTATTTCAACTGAATAGGCAAAACGCCTATGGTAAACATTTACACTCAATAAGCTTAAAGACGAATTCATTCTGCTACAATTGCATGTGTATATTAAGATATAAGCTTGTTTTGTCACAATTTCAGTTATGATGTAATGTTTTAAAATTTTTTAGCAAGAGTATAAAAATATTTTAAATATTGTTAAACAATAGAGTATGTCATAAAGATCTTTATGAGGCATAAGGTGAAATTGCAAATAAGATTCTATTGTAGCTGAGGATGACCTGGTTAAGAGGTCGAAACCGGTCCTAGACATGTGATAATCTGCATTATATGTAAATAAAAAGTATTGATCAGGTGGAACTTTCTTTTCCTTTTATGACAATTGGTAACTATCAATACGAAAAAATGAAATTTATAAATCAAGATACATATCCCTCTCGACAGCATCCCAAATGTGCTCAATAGGATTGGGGTGGTTGACAATTTTAGGGCTAGTGGAGTATGGTGTGGGTTATTGTAGTCACGTCCTAGTTCGTGAACCATGGGCATCAGCTGAGTGGCCTAGTAAGTGGTCCTGAGAGTCGGGATACAAGTTGCTATGGAATGGGAGTGGCCATATCGCACATATTCTGAGTCATGGCCCTCCTTGTGCTCAGGCGGCTACGACTATAAAATCCACCGGTGGTCCATAACCGGTTAAAGGAGATATCCTCACTTGGACTATGTGTAAGTAGGGTAGCATTCTGCTTCATGAATTTACCAAGCTCAGAACATATTAAGCAAGCCTCGGACTTTTGGGAGTAATGGAGTCCCACTCCCATTTGACAGGCGAGGGACTCCTTGGAAACAACATGGTGAACGAAATGGAATTCGATGGGGAGCTGTCAATATTAATGGGGCTTATGGAAGAAAGAAAGTAGAACTGGCTGATTCAGCAAAGAGGATGCATCTGGATGTGCTGGGAGTAAGTGATATTCGGATAAGGGGAGATAACGAGGAAGAAATAGGAGAATATAAAGTGCACTTGACGTGTATTAAAAAGGGAAGGGCAGAGTATGGGGTAGGGCTGTTTATCAGGAGTACCATTGCACGCATCATAGTTTCTGTTAGGCACGTAAATGAGTGAATTTTGTTGGTAGGTTTGGCAGTTGAAGGAATTAGGACGAGAATTGTCTCAGTGTATTCACCTTGTGAGGGTGCAGATGAGGATGAAGTTGACAAGTTTTATAAAGCAATGAATGATATCGTGGTCAGGGTCAACAGCAAGGATAGAATAGTGCTAATGAGCAATTTCAATGCGAGAGTTGGAAATAGAACTGAAGGATGCGAAAGGGTGGTTGGTAAATGTGGGGAAGATACGGAAGCTAATAGGAACGGGAAGCGTTTTCCGGACTTCTGTGCTAGTATGGGATTAGCAGTTACGGATACATTCTTCAAGCATAAGGCTACATATGGGAGGCTAGGGGTACCAGATCCATAATAGACTATATCTTAACTGACTTTGAATTCAGGAAATCTGTTGGGAATATATGAGTTTTTCGGGGATTTTTCGATGATGCAGACCACTATCTGACAGGCCAGAGTAAAGTGTAGCTTCCACCGAAGTCCCAGTCAATATCCATGGCTGTGACAATATGGAAGTTGCTGGGGTATGGGTAGTGCTGAGTAATGACATTCAGAGCATGACTAGTGCATCTGAGTGTTATGAAAGGTGCTTCTCATAGGGTCAGTCGTGCTGCAAAAGTACCTTCTGACCCATTGAGGAAAGCAATGGCAAACTACCTCACACCTCATCTTGCCTAGTACGCCTCATTTTGGTGCTGCCATTGGTTTTTGGGGTTTCCTTATAACTGCATAACCTTTGGTGGTGCTATTTGAGGATCCAACCAGCCTCTGGGCTGATGACCTAACAGACAGACAGACAGACAGACAGACAGACAGACAGACAGACTCTTGGCCTAGGGTAGAGAAAGTGAAATCTGTCTGAAAACGAGCAAGGGTTGAAAATCCCCAGGACGAGGAAATTAGAAGTACATGGATATGATTAGAGAGAAGTTTCGAACAGTGGACAGTAAGCAGGTTCAGGATATAGAAAGAAAATGGGTGGCACACAGGGATGCTGTAGTGGAATCAGCAAGGGAATGTCTCGGAACAACTGTGTGTAAAGATGGGAAAAGGCAAACATCTTGGTGGAATGATGAAGTGAGAGCAGCTTGTAAACGTAAAAAGAAGGCTTATCAGAAATGGCTACAAAAAAGGGTCGAGGCAGGCAGGGATTTGTACGTAGATGAAAGAAACAGAGCAAACAAATAGTTGTTGAATCCAAAAAGAAGTCGTGGGAAGATTTTGGTAATAGCCTGGAGAGGCTAGGTCAAGCAGCAGGGAAACCTTTCTGGACAGTAATAAAGAATCTTAGGAAGGGAGGGAAAATGGAAATGAACAGTGTTTTGAGTAATTCAGGTGAACTCATAATAGATCCCAGGGAATCACTGGAGAGGTGGTGGGAATATTTTGAACATCTTCTCAACGTAAAAGGAAATCTTCCTGGTGGTGTTGTGAACAACCAAGCTCATGGGTAGGAGGAAAATGATGTTGGTGAAATTACACTTGAGGAAGTGGAAAGGATGGTAAATAAAATTCATTGTCATAAAGCAGCAGGAATAGATGAAATTAGACCTGAAATAATGAAGTATAGTGGGAAGGCAGGGATGAAATGGCTTCATAGAGTGGTAAGATTAGCATGGAGTGTTGGTAAGGTACCTTCAGATTGGACAAAAGCAGTAATTGCACCATCTATAAGCAAGGGAACAGGAAGGATTGCAACAACTATTGAGGTATCTCATTGATTAGTGTACCAGGCAAAGTATTCACAGGCATCTGGAAGGGAGGGTGCGATCAGTCGTTGAGAGGAAGTTGGATGAAAACCAGTGTGGTTTCAGACCACAGAGAGGCTGTCGGGATCAGATTTTCAGTATGCGCCAAGTAATTGAAAAATGCTACGAGAGGAATAGGCAGTTGTGTTTATGTTTTGTAGATCTAGAGAAAGCATACGACAGGGTACCGAGGGAAAAGATGTTCGCTATACTGGGGGACTATGGAATTAAAGGTAGATTATTAAAATCAATCAAAGGGATTTACAGTATGTTGACAATTGGTCTTCAGTGAGAATTGATGGTAGAATGAGTTATTGGTTCAGGGTACTTACAGGGGTTAGACAAGGCTGTAATCATTCGGCTTTGCTGTTTGTAGTTTACATGGATCATCTGCTGAAAGGTATAAAATGGCAGGGAGGGATTCAGTTAGGTGGAAATGTAGTAAGCAGTTTGGCCTATGCTGACGACTTGGTCTTAATGACAGATTGTGCCGAAACCTGCAGTCTATTATCTTGGAACTTGAAAATAGGTACAATGAGTATGGTATGAAAATTAGCATCTCGAAGACTAAATTGATGTCAGTAGGTAAGAAATTCAACAGAATTGAATGTCAGATTGGTGATACAAAGCTAGAACAGGTCGATAATTTCAAGTATGTAGGTTGTGTGTTCTCTCAGGATGATAATATAGTAAGTGAGATTGAATCAAGGTGTAGTAATGCTAATGCGGTGAGCTCGCAGTTGCGGTCAGCTTCCAGACAAAATTATCTTTACATCAGTCTGTTTTCAGACCAACTTTGCTTTATGGGAGCGGAAGCTGGGTGGACTCAGTATATCTTATTCATAAATAAGAAGTAACAGACATAAAAATAGCGAGAATGATTGCTGGTACAAACAGGTGGAACAATGGCAGGAGGATACTCAGAATGAGGAGATACAGGCTAATTTAGGAATGAACTCGATGGATGAAGCTGTACGCATAAACCGACTTTGGTGGTGGGGTCATGTGAGGCGAATGGAGGGGGATAGGTTACCTAGGAGAATAATGGACTCTGTTATGGAGGGTAAGGGAAGTAGAGGGAGACCACAACAATGATGGTTAGACTCAGTTTCTAACGAACTTAAAGATAAGAGGTATAGAACCAAATGAGGCCACAGCAGTAGTTGCAAATGGAGGATTGTGGAGATATTTAGTAAATTCACAGAGGCTTGCAGACTGAACGCTGAAAGGCATAATATTCTTTAATCATAATGTATGTACAGTGGCGGTCACAATAATAGAGGCACCTCTATTGACGGGATTAAGACTAGGATATCTATTAGTTCGCAAAATCTCCACGAGTGCCGTGTTGTCAGTCCCTTTTAGACAACATCAGGGAAGACGTCGCTGCTATCTGTAGTCGTGCGAAAGGAAGCGTTTGAGCTAGACGTGCGAAAAGAGGCATAAAGGTAAGAATCTTATGGGTCAAGATAATAGAGCCGTTTTACAGAAGTCCCGTTCAAATTGATGTTTTGCAGTTGTTTTGGGGGCTAGCGATATTATTTGTCAACAAACCCCCACTCAATATTATTTTGTATATAAATTGACGTTTGGATTTGTTTACATTCTTCTAGATGGGCAGAGCAAAGAATACAAGAGATGACGAGCGTATAGTAATGTTTCGGATGTTCAAAAGTGGGATGTCCATGAACCAAACAGCCAAAGATTTACACGTTTCGCGAAAACGAGTCCAGAACGCCATTAGACTGGCAAAACAAACAAAGCCGCAGGTGGAGAACAGGGGGCCACCTCGTGTAACTACTCCTCGCGTAGACAGACTCATCATTAGGGAAGTAAAAAAGACCCATTTTTGTCAACACCACGACTGAAAGCCATTTTGTTTAGCGACAAACATGATGTTCAACCATCAACCTCAACGATTCAAAGACGACTGAGATCCGCAAAATTGAATGGGCGCATTGCGAGACAGAAGTCACACGTTTCAAAAGCTAATGTTTGGAAAAGGTTGGCCACCGCCTGGAGAAATTAACAAAAACCTAATATTTGGTGGAGGAACATCCTTTGGTCCGATGAATTCAAGTGTAATAGGTTTGCCTCAGACGGAAAAGTCTATGTGCGCCGCCCACCAAACCAGGAATTTAATCCGAAGTACACTTTAAAAACTGTGAAATACGGTGGCGGAAGTGTTACGGTATGGGGATGTTTTTCATGGTACGGCATTGGTCCAATACACCGTATCAACGGCATAATGAACGCAGAAATGTACAAAGACATCTTGGCAAATGTGATGCTGCCTTATGTTTAAGAGTAAATGCCGCTGAAATGGAAATTTCATCATGATAACGATCCAAAGCATACTGCAAGGATCATAAGGCAGTTTTTTCAAGATCACCATATCGAAGTATTAGAGTGGCCACCTCAATCCCTTGACGCATCACCCATTGAGAACTTATGGGAGATCGTTGACAAGAGAATTGACCGCTCAAAAGCTAAATCTTTAGATAAACTTTGGGAAGAAATCCAGAGAGCCTGGTATGCGATCAGCAGCGACGAATGCAGGCGTTTAGTCGACTCTGTGGGTAAGAGGTGCAGGGCAATCCTAAAAATAAGGGTTATCCCACGAAGTACTAATGCACTCCTATGAGAAAACGACTGTTTCTGTAAGTTTCATAAGACTGGGATCAAGTACAAAATATTTGTGTCAAGTGACTCTATTTTTTTGACCCTGTGGTCTGGTATTCTTTTGAATATTATTGATTAGTTTGAGTTGTGTTATCTGTATAACTGACTGTGGTACAATGTGACTCTGTTGTAATGGTTCCTGTACAACGTAAAATTTTGTTTCCATCATAGTACAAACATGTCTAGTAATAAATTTGCACTTTATTCCAAACCTTTGCTAGGTGGCTCTATTATTTTGACCACCACTGTATGTATGTATGTATGTATGTATGTATGTATGTATGTATGTATGTATGTATGTATGTATGTATGTATGTATGTGGAGTGTTAATTGAAGCAATCAGCAACAATTCAGGTGCGATATGCAAGTGAATAATCTTGTTGTAGGTGTAGGTCTCCTGCAGGATGCTGAAGGTGAACAAATGTTTGGATATGATCTGTCAGCAGGTTCCCTTATCATTCACCAGTAAGGGACGTTGGTAGATGTACCAGGAGCCACATTTCATCCCAGGTGCACAGTCTCCACACACGGATACCACCATCACCAACCTGAACTGTACCCTGCTGGCAGTAGGGATCCATTGCCTCATGCTTGGCTATGCACTTGTACTCTGCCAATGGTGTGTACCACCTGGTACCTCGACTCATCTGTCCAGGGCCCTGTTTCATAAAACTAATAATATTAGAACTCATAAAAATAATTATAAGTTAACCAAATTCTGTTTCATAAAGATTTATACATGGCTAATAAAATGTCTTCACTCCTAATATTACTTCATTAGTCTGCTAATCCATTTGGATGTTAGAATCGGTTCGTTGCATATGTTCTTGGTTTATGTTTGTTCCCAGCAGTAGGCTAGTGCTGGACTACAACTGGCTTTTAATCCATATGTTCAATAGGCTCACTTGATATTTTTGTTGTTCTGTCTCTGTACATAGGAAAATGGGTAAAAGAATTGGAAGTGATGTGAGAGAAAAAAATTTCTTTGCAGAATGTTTTTGAATTGCAGCCTATTGCACATATTATAAACCTCCTCCTTTTTTTATGTGCTCTTAAAAATCTCTGTTAAGATGAACTAGCAAAATCTTAGTTTACTGATGGTATAGGCCAAGCAGAAAAGGGTAGATTCTCTGAGCAGAACTACACCTGGGTAAGGTCTCCAACCATTAGTCATCTGATTGTTAAGTCACATAGCCCTAGAGCCCTAGCATCGCTGACACTTACCAGGCCAATTCCCACAAACATAGTAGAATTCAGAGTGGTGATGATGGTGGTGGTGGTGGTTGTGGTGGTGGTGGTTATTGTTTTAAGAGGAAGTACAACTAGGCAACCACCTTCTATATAACACTAATCAGAGAGAAAAAATGGAAGGGATCCAACACTTCGAAAAATGAAGGCATCGGCCGAAGGAAGATAAGGGCCACAAAGGATGTGACGATGAAAGACTCCCTTAGCCTTGCAACCTAATACCGTTGGGGTCAGAAAAGAACAAGAGTTGAACAAGGGAGGTCAGATAGGATATATGAAAGCGAGGAGCCTGGCACAAGTAAGTGGAAGCAAGGCCAGGACTCAGCTAAGTGTCCCATGGTCGCCAACCCGTGCTCCCAACTGTAGAATTCTAAATTTGCTCCACATATGAGTATTACTGCAAGGAATGTTTCCCATATTGATCAGCAAATGCTGGTTCATACGCACTTGGTGCATCAGTTTTGAGCGTTCCATCAAGTACTCCACAAACGGAAGGAATACTGCCAAGTTCAGTGAATATGGCACCGAGCTCGATAGCCGCAGTCACTTCTTAAGTGCCGCCAGTATTCAGGAGATAGTGGGTTCAAACCCCACTGTCGGCAGCCCTGAAGATGGTTTTCCGTGGTTTCCCATTTTCACACCAAGCAAATGCTGGGCTGTACCTTAATTAAGACCACGGACGCTTCCTTCCATTCTGAGCCCTTTCCTGTCCCATCATCGCCGTAAGACCTATCTGTGTCGGTGCGACGTAAAGCAAGTTGCAAAAAAAGAACCGTGAATATGGCAAGTACAGTACTTCACCATAGTCAGCCATCCAACATCCATCGTCATGAGGAATAGTGTCGTCTATCGCTGTTACAACTCTGCAAACTGTCGCTCTTGAAATACCATGTATATCAGAAACACAATGATACTGTGCACCACTACTTAACCAGTGGAGTGCAATCTGAAGCTGCTGGTTTGAGGTTAGTGCTTCAGTCCTTGGAGAGGGACATTATAAGATATTACCTCTACAGGCTGTTCTTGGCCTAAAATTTATTGGACCGGGCGAGTTGGCCGTGCGCGTAGAGGCGCGCGGCTGTGAGCTTGCATCCGGGAGATAGTAGGTTCGAATCCCACTATCGGCAGCCCTGAAGATGGTTTTCCGTGGTTTCCCATTTTCACACCAGGCAAATGCTGGGGCTGTACCTTAATTAATTAAGGCCACGGCCGCTTCCTTCCAACTCCTAGGCCTTTCCTATCCCATCGTCGCCATAAGACCTATCTGTGTCGGTGCGACGTAAAGCCCCTAGCAAAAAAAAAAAAAAAAAAAAAAAAAATTTATTGGACGGTGAATATACTCTCGCTCCTCATCACTATTTGAATCAGAGTCAACCATTTCTCTGATCTTCACAATTTTATGCCAAAATATTAAAATACCACTCACTTTGGTTTCACTAATAATATGGATTATGAGTCAGATTTCACTCATGGAAATAATCCCAATATTATGAGTAATTTTATAGTCATACTGTCTATGAAACAATTTTTTAATATTATTAGCAATATCTACTAATAATTTTGACTCATGAACTAATAACTAATATTATTAGCTAAAACTCTATGAAACATAATACTCATAATATTAGTTAATATTATTGGTTTCTTACTCATAATAATATTAATGAAAAATGTTTTATGAAACAGGGCCCAGGTGATCTTCTACCATGCTTCGAGATTTCGATGATATTCTTCTGCTCATTTTGGTCTTGGTTCTTTATGATGTGTAGTGAGGAGAGGTCCTCTAGAGGGATGGTGGTTTCTGTACCCCCTTACAAGGAAATGATTCTGGATGGTACAGTTGCTCACACATAGTTATTATCTAGCATTGAATTTGCCAGTGATCTGTTGCACTGTGGCCTATCTATCCGCTCTTGCCTTCTGAGCTAGCGAAGAGTGACCCCTGTCATCAATACTTGAACATCATGGCAGTTGACTCTAGCAGGGGTGGCTTTTCCCGAATCCATATACTCGTGGTGCCCTCTTGATATGGTGGCCAGTGGAAAGCAAGACCAGTGGAAAGAAAGAATGGCCCGTACGCCTGGAGCCAACAACCTGGCCACCATCAAATGTGCTGAGATCTCGTGGCTTGCCCATCCTGTGCTTAACTGTCACTTGCACGTCCAGTACAAGGTCTGACAACATCAATCATGTGCCATGCTGTGCTGTTGCATTCGACAGGTGGACTGCAGTACCTTTTCTCCAAAACAACAGCTAACCCTAATTCACTTGCTCATCAGTATATATCATTTGGCATGTTCCTTTTAAATTTAATTTATAACATGCTTTCAAGCCAGGTGCAGTTCTTGTAGAGTATTAGGAAATAAAATTGAATGATGTAATTGAAACTCGTCAATCTATGTAATATCAAAGGAAGTAAATTGTTTAGAAAATCTGTTTTTCATTCAGTTGTGGTTTAATAACAGTTTTCTTAAAGTAATATTTTCTTAAATGAAAACAAAAATTGATATATTTCCTTAGTTACATCCTTGCTTCAGTAAAAGTTACAGATCTATTTTTTAAGAATTTTATGAATATTCCAAATGTATTTACTCTTCCTCCTTAGACTCTGTGTATACAAAACCTATCATTACATTTTTAATTCATTTTTTTCATATCCATTTAACACACCTAAACAATCTTAATATTTATTCTCCAGTACTTGACTTGACATTTCCAATCACTATATGAGAGATGTCTTAGTTCCACCTTTTCAATACAATCTTTCTTTCGTTCTTTCTTTGTTTTTTGTAACAGTTTTTTGTAGACATTTATTTCTTCTACCTATAATGGTAGGTATGTTATATACTTCGTACATTATTTCTTTCACATTCATTGCTACATCTCTGACTCATTAGTAAATTATTTACTCTAGTAAAGAAGGGCATTCTCAAGTTGTTCAATAAATTGTTCAATAAATTTCCAATTTCTTTGAAATCATTTCGGAAAAGGCTAGGAAAGCAACAGATAGGGAATCTGCCACCTGGGCGACTGCCCTAAATGCAGATCAGTATTGATTGATTATTGCTCTAATCTAGAATTTCCCTTTTATTCACTTCATAGGTTCTTAAGTTCTTCACTACTTTGAAATCTTTGGTCTCTTTTTTTCATAGCTCCTTTACCTTTTTTTACTTTCCTCTTATCACCATTGTGTTTTTCTCTAAATTTATCTCCATTCCCCGTTGTTCACTCTTCCACTTTACTGCATGGAACTATTCTTCAACTTCCCTCTTATCCTTTCACCACATTTTTATATCAGCAAGTAACACCATAATCTTCCATCTACCTCCATATGCTGCTTTTGCTGTCCTGTGATATCATTCATTACTATTATAAGTAGTAAACAGTACATTCCCCTGTTTTGGACTGGTTTAAATATCCCTGTTTTGACCAGTTGTATCTGGACACAACCTGATTAGTAACCCCAGCTCAGACCAGGGATCACTGCACAGGCATTCTGAGCCAGTATTTGCTTGTAGTTGATTGGCTAGTTTCCTCCACTTTTGAGCAGTGATCTTTCATATTAGCACTTCAACACAGCTTTGTTGTTCGCTGAAGAAAAGAACATGTGAATAAATTTCCATAGGTAAGCCATAGGAAGAATGATTGAAGGTGAAGTGCAAGGATGTCGAAGGCTGTATGGTCCTGGGAGACGTAGATGCTGCATACAGGAAAATCAAGGAAACCTTTGGAGAAAGGAAATCTAGGTGTGTGAATATTAAGAGCTCAGATGGAAAGCCACTTCTAGGGAAAGAAGACAAAGCAGAAAGATGGCAGGAGCATATCCAACAGTTGTATCAAGGTAAAGATATAGATAGTTTGGTTCTGGAACACGAAGAGGCTGTTGATGCTGATGAAATGGGAGACCCAATTTTGAGGTCAGAGTTTGACAGAGCTGTGAGTGACCTAAATAGGAACAAGGCACCTAGAATTGATGACAATCCCTCTGAATTACTGACTGCCTTAGGAGAAACCAGCATGGCAATGTTATTTCATTTAGTGTGCAAGATGTATGAGATAGGAGAAGTCCCATCCGATTTTCGGCAGAATGTTGTTCATGTTTGTGGATTACTGTAGTTACGTCCTAGTTCGTGAACCATGGGCAACGGCTGAGTGGCCTAGTAAGTGGTCCTGAGAGTCGGGATACCAGTTGCTATGGAATGGGAGTGGGCATCTCGGACATATTTTGAGTCCTGGCCCTCCTTGTGCTCAGGCGGCTAGGACTATACAATCCACCGGTGGTCCATAACCCGTTAGAGGAGAGATCCTCACTTGGACTATGTGCAAGTAGGGTAGCATCCTGCTTCATGAATCGACCGAGCTCAGAACATTTTAAGCAAGCCTCGGACGTATTGGGAGTAACGGAGTCCCACTCCCATTTGACAGGCGAGGGACTCCTTGGAAACAACTTGGCGAACGAAATGGAATTCGATGGGGAGCTATCAATATTAATGGGGCTTATGGAAGAAAGAAAGTAGAACTGGCTGAGTCAGCAAAGAGGATGCATCTGGATGTGCTAGGAGTAAGTGATATTCGGGTAAGGGGAGATAACGAGGAAGAGATAGGAGATTATAAAGTGTACTTGACGGGTGTTAAAAAGGGAAGGGCAGAGTATGGGGTAGGGCTCTTTATCAGGAATACCATTGCACGGAACATAGTTCCTGTTAGGCACGTAAATGAGCAAATAATGTGGGTAGATTTGTCAGTTGGAGGAATTAGGACTAGAATTGTGTCCGTGTATTCGCCATGTGAGGGTGCAGATGGGGATGAAGTTGACAAGTTTTATGAAGCATTGAGTGACATCGTGGTCAGGGTCAACAGCAAGGATAGAATAGTGCTAATGGGCGATTTCAATGCGAGAGTTGGGAATAGAACTGAAGGATACGAAAGGGTGATTGGTAAATGTGGGGAAGATATGGAAGCTAATAGGAATGGGAAGCGTTTTGCTTTACTTCTGTGCTAGTATGGGTTTAGCTGTTACAAATACATTCTTCAAGCATAAGGCTATTCACCGCTACACATGGGAGGCTAGGAGTACCAGATCCATAATAGACTATATCTTAACAGACTTCGAATTCAGGAAATCTGTTAGGAATATACGAGTTTTCCGGGGATTTTTCGATGATCCAGACCACTATCTGATCTGTAGTGAACTAAGTATCTCTAGGCCTAAGGTAGAGAAAATGAAATCTGTCTGCAAACGAATAAGGGTAGAAAATCTCCAGGACGAGGAAATTAGATGGAAGTACATGGATATGATTAGTGAGAAGTTTCGAACAGTAGACAGTAAGCAGGTTCAGGATATAGAAAGTGAATGGGTGACTAACAGGGATGCTGTAGTAGAAACAGCATGGGAATGCCTGGGAACAACTGTGTGTAAAGATGGGAAAAGGCGAACATCTTGGTGGAATGATGAAGTGAGAGCAGCTTGTAAACGTAAAAAGAAGGCTTATCAGAAATGGCTCCAAACAAGGGCCGAGGCAGTCAGGGAGATGTATGTAGATGAAAGAAACAGAGCAAACAAATAGTTGTTGAATCCAAAAAGAAGTCGTGGGAAGATTTTGTTAACAACCTGGAAAGGCTAGGTCAAGCAGCAGGGAAACCTTTCTGGACAGTAATAAAGAATCTTAGGAAGGGAGGGAAAAAGGAAATGAGCAGTGTTTTGAGTAATTCAGGTGAACTCATAATAGATCCCAGGGAATCACTGGAGAGGTGGAGGGAATATTTTGAACATCTTCTCAATGTGAAAGGAAATCATCCTGGTGGTGTTGGAAACAGCCAGGCTCATGGGGAGGAGGAAAATGATATTGGTGAAATTATGCTTGAGGAAGTGGAAAGGATGGTAAATAAACTCCATTGTCATAAGGCAGCAGGAATAGATGAAATTAGACCTGAAATGGTGAAGTATAGTGGGAAGGCAGGGATGAAATGGCTTCATAGAGTAGTAAAATTAGCATGGAGTGTTGGTAAGGTACCTTCAGATTGGGCAAAAGCAGTAATCGCACCTATCTATAAGCAAGGGAACAGGAAGGATTGCAACAACTATCGAGGTATCTCACTGATTAGTATACCAGGCAAAGTATTCACTGGCATCCTGGAAGGGAGGGTGCGATCAGTCGTTGAGAGGAAGCTGGATGAAAACCAGTGTGGTTTCAGACCACAAAGAGGCTGTCAGGATAGGGTTTTTAGTATGCACCAGGTAATTGAGAAATGCTACGAGAGGAATAGGCAGTTGTGTTTATGTTTCGTAGATCTAGAAAAAGCATATGACAGGGTGCCGAGGGAAAAGATGTTCACCATACTGGGGGACTATGGAATTAAAGGCAGATTATTAAAAGCAATCAAAGGCATTTATGTTGCCAATTGGGCTTCGGTGAGAATTGATGGTAGAATGCGTTCTTGGTTCAGGGTACTTACAGGGGTTAGACAAGGCTGTAATCTTTCACCTTTGCTGTTTGTAGTTTACATGGATCATCTGCTGAAAGGTATAAAATGGCAGGGAGGGATTCAGTTAGGTGGAAATGTAGTAAGCAGTCTGGCCTATGCTGACGACTTGGTCTTAATGGCAGATTGTGCCGAAAGCCTACAGTCTAATGTCGTGGAACTTGAAAATAGGTGCAATGAGTATGATATGAAAATTAGCCTCTCGAAGACTAAATTGATGTCAGTAGGTAAGAAATTC
Organism: Anabrus simplex; assembly: GCF_040414725.1. NCBI lineage: Eukaryota > Metazoa > Arthropoda > Insecta > Orthoptera > Tettigoniidae > Anabrus > Anabrus simplex. The sequence continues at coordinate 1,198,949,891 of NC_090266.1, read as the reverse complement.
AACAGAATTGAATGTCAGATTGGTGATCCAAAGCTAGAACAGGTCAATAATTTCAAGTATTTAGGTTGTGTGTTCTCCCAGGATGATAATATAGTAAGTGAGATTGAATCAAGGTGTTGTAAAGCTAATGAAGTGAGCTCGCAGCTGCGATCAACAGTATTCTGTAAGAAGGAAGTCAGCTCCCAGACGAAACTACATTGGTCTGTTTTCAGACCAACTTTGCTTTACGGGAGCGAAAGCTGGGTGGACTCAGGATATCTTATTCATAAGTTAGAAGTAACAGACATGAAAGTAGCAAGAATGATTGCTGGTACAAACAGGTGGGAACAATGGCAGGAGGGTACTCGGAATGAGGAGATAAAGGCTAATTTAGGAATGAACTCGATGGATGAAGCTGTACGCAAAAACCGGCTTCGGTGGTGGGGTCATGTGAGGCGAATGGAGGAGGATAGGTTACCTAGGAGAATAATGGACTCTGCTATGGAGGGTAAGAGAAGTAGAGGGAGAGCAAGACGAGGATGGCTAGACTCGGTTTCTAACGATTTAAAGATAGGAGGTATAGAACTAAATGAGGCCACAACACTAGTTGCAAATCAAGGATTGTGGCGACGTTTAGTAAATCCACAGAGGCTTGCAGACTGAACGCTGAAAGGCATAACAGTCTATAATGATAGTGTATGTATGTATGTTGTTATACCTATTCCCAAGAAAGCCGGTGCTGACAGGTGTGAAAACTACCGCACCATTAGTTTAGTATCTCACGCCTGCAAAATTTTAACACGTATTATTTACAGAAGAATGGAAAAACAAGTTGAAGCTGAGTTGGGAGAAGATCAGTTTGGCTTCAGAAGAAATGTAGGAACACGTGAAGCAATCCTGACTTTACGTCTGATCTTAGAGGATCGAATCAAGAAGGACAAGCCCACGTACATGGCATTCGTAGATCTAGAAAAGGCATTCGATAATGTTGATTGGACCAAGCTATTTATGATTCTGAAGATGATAGGGATCAGATACCGGGAACAAAGATTTATCTACAATCTGTATAAAAATCAGTCTGCAGTGATAAGAATCGAGGGCTTTGAAAAAGAAGCTGCAATCCATAAAGGAGTGAGGCAAGGCTGCAGTTTGTCCCCTCTCCTTTTCAATGTTTACATAGAACAGGCAGCAAAGGAAATTAAAGAGAAATTTGGAAAGGGAATCGCAGTCCAAGGAGAGGAAATCAAAACCTTGAGATTTACCGATGATATTGTTATTTTATCTGAGACTGCAGAAGATCTCGAGAAGTTGCTGAATGGTATGGATGAAGTCTTGGGTAAGGAGTACAAGATGAAAATAAATAAGTCCAAAACAAAAGTAATGGAGTGCAGTCGAACGAAGGCAGGTGATGTAGGAAATATTAGATTAGGAAATGAAGTCTTAAAGGCAGTAGATGAATATTGTTACTTGGGTAGTAAAATAACTAACGATGGCAGAAGTAAGGAGGACATAAAATGCAGACTAGCACAAGCAAGGAAGAGCTTTCTTAAGAAAAGAAATTTGCTCACTTCAAACATTGATATCGGGATTACGAAAGATGTTTTTGAAGACTTTCGTGTGGAGCGTGGCATTGTATGGAAGTGAAACATGGACAATAACTAGCTCAGAAAGAAAGAGAATAGAAGCTTTTGAAATGTGGTGTTACAGAAGAATGCTGAAGGTGAGATGGATGGATCGAATCACGAATGAAGAGATACTGAATCGAATTGGTGAGAGGAGATCGATTTGGCTAAATTTGATAAGAAGAGATAGAATGATAGGACACATCTTAAGACACCCAGGACTTGTTCAGTTGGTTTTTGAAGGAAGTGTAGGTGGTTAGAACTGTAGGGGTAGACTAAGGTATGAATATGACAAGCAGATTAGAGCAGGTGTAGGATGCACAGGATAGGGTGGCATGGAAGCTGCATCAAACCAGTCTATGGACTGACTACTCAAAAAAAAAAAAAAGGTAAGCCATTTATGATGGCATTGTGGGATTTTTACAATGTTATGTAGCCTACTGTTCTTAGTTAGGCAAATCATATGTTTACCATTGCCATTAATACTACTGGGAATATTGTGCATAATAGAACAAATTTTTTCCTCCCAGTTTCAAGTGCACTGAAGGTGTTGAGAACGGGCATTCATTTTGTGTTACCTTTGTAAACTGCATCTTGATCAACTTCCTCTCTCCACAAATATGTAGAATTCTTTCTTGATTAAGAACAAGCAAGCAACTTCCATGAGTGCATAATTCTGTGAATCTGAAAACTTCCATTTTTAATTGCAGCCATATCATTACAGCAGTCCAGCTCCTTGACTGAATAGTCAGCCTTTCAGAGGTCCAGGTTAGATTCCTGGCTGGCACAATAATTTAAGCTGTGTGTGGTTAATTGCTGTGGCACAGGAACAGAGTGTTTGCCTTAATCCATTTAACTGCAATTTTTGTGGAAGCAATTGACAAATGATTATGATTTAATTTAGCTTAGAATAAATCATTTTTGTTACAACTTAACTCAAGAAGCATGCTTCCATTTTCTGACAGTAATTAAGCACAGTTTAATTATTCATGAAATATGATATCTCTGTGGGGTGCACCCCTGTAACTTTAGAGCGATTAACAACCAACATTAAACAAAAATAATTTGAAACATGGAAATTTACCACTAAAAAACAAAATATAAAACCAAATAAAATCAAGTAAAATCAACAACTATAGGTCAAGGACATGGAAAGCAGAATAGACCCTACGAGGTGTTGGAACGTAAACTTTTGTGGATGATAACCTCAAAAAAAGTAATTTTTTTTAAGAGAAGAGTTTATTAAAACATGCTTTAAGTTTCAAAATAAGAAAAACATTCAAACAAATTAACAATGTAACAAAACATATCCAAAAAAAAAAACCATAGACTTAACATATTCCTAGGAAATCTTGGTTCATGACAAGCCTAACCAACAATAATTTTAGCAAACAATACTAATTTTAATCGAAAAGTTAATTATCAATTATATATATTTATTACATAGTAGCACTTCCACAATTTAGAAGTTGCCTAAAGACAGTTATTCTAATACCAACAAATATAGTGTAATGAAGAAATAAAAGTCTATTGAATTTTATGCAAAATCATCGAAGATTGTTTCTTGCAAATGGACATAGGAACAATGATTAAATAGATTTACAAACATCTCCAGGATGACCTGAACTTTGCTAGTCTTGATAAAAAGTAATTTAAGTTGCTATAAACACAAAAGCAATCTAAAATTGTTATGTGAAAGCGAATTCGTCCACTCCACAGAGTGGATCAATATTTAAAGAAAAGATAATTAATTGATTACAAGTTGAAAATGTGAAATGACCACCTTCCCTAAAGAAGAGTGCAGGTCATAGAAAAACCAATTTAAAATTAGTTAAAACTGAAATACTGAGGTCAAGCTTGGTGGACATTTTAAATTATAGGTTACAAAACCGATAGAAACACGCTTGCCTCTTGCAAAAGGAGGATGGTTGTAAAACACTTATTACACAGTCACAAAATTATTTCGATTTAGGTTAAATCAATTGACTGGTGAATTCCTGTAACAAGTTAAGATTAGAAATCAAGTTTACAAAAAATTACATAAGGAAATGTAAGATTCGCTAACCCAGGAAGAGCTAAGCCCCTCATGAATATGGAGCACGCTGCCCACACGTCCACGCACTCGGATTCCATAATCAGAATGCCCTCAGACTGCAACATGCTTCCCAAAAATAGCAATGCTATGGAGGAGACCGGAAACAGCACATCAGAAAAATTAACCAGTGAATGCACGAGTTTACCCTTTCAATTTATTTACTCCAATCGCTTTAAATATTTTAATTTGACACTGTTTAACTTGTCCTTGGAAGCTTCTCGAATGTAGTAGATCTGTGCCATTGAAATACGCTGTAGAGAATTTGACACGTGTGGTACAGTGTCCCACAAATTTTGATGATTAAAAATGAATGATCTTTTTTTTTTTTTTTTTAAAGATCATCAGTGTTCTTGAAGGAGGCCAGAAATTGAACAGAAATAAAGACTTGCAGCATACATCACATCCTCCCCCACTCAAAATTGAGCCAGGGCGCAGAAAGAAAACTTTACATTTGGGGAACAATGTGCACACGATACAACCCCGACGTCTTGATGCCATTCTCAACAAAAATGTCCACAGTGCATCAAAGTATTCCACCTTGTCTTCTGGTTTCACTGATACTGATGTAGGGCCGTTAACATTGGCCGCTGCCAACAACACCTAGCACCACCTAACAGTCCAACCATGGCAGTCTGGTAATTTTTGGCCTAGCTCACCCATTTAGTGAACTGACCAGGAACAGAGACAGTGATCCATTGCTCAGGATGGCATAGTAATGCAGTAACACAATCAGCAGAAGAAAACCTTCACATAAGGCAAGACCAGCAGCCAGAGATGTTTTCCCACATTTAGGTAAATTGTTGAAACAAGAAAGAAAGAAAGAAAGAAAGAAAGAAAGAAAGAAGGAAGGGTTTAACTTAGATTTTGGATTTTTGTTTTAACAAGATGATAGTACTTCGAACTCCAACTCTTCACCAGTTTGTGAACGCGCCAGTTTCGCTCATCCGAGCCTAAACTTTCTCTCACTGAGGAGCCTAGCCAATCCTGGTGTAAGCTAAATTTTAAAAAGGAATGAAAAACCAAAAGGGAAAGAAAATGCATGAGTTTACTCACTAACCCATATTAAAATTTTACAATGAACATTCACAAGGAAGGTACTAAAATAAACCTTGCCTAATCAGTTATTTACAAAAACAAAAAAAAATCTTTACACAGGACAATTAAATGTACACTAACAAAAGAACAAGAAGCTGGCAGAAACAGCAAATACAACTCCCAACTCTGTGAATTCTAATCTAACCTGACATACCTAAATACGATTTACTTGTACAGGAGATTTGACTGATCCATTTCAATTTTTCCACGTTCCAGCACATGACATTAGGATCGTAGTATCTGAATTAAAATCGGACGCAACTGTTGTGATGGAATAAACTTGCCACAGATAAAAAGCTTATAGAAATTGTTCTCCCCACAATCACACACATTGTAAACACATCTATCTTGACTGGGATTTTTCCTTAAGAATGGTAGTGTGCCATAGTACGACATTTAGAAAAACAAGAGAACCAAAGCAACCCAGAAGACTTTCAACCAATTTATATATTACCCTTCCTAGGTAAAATACTCGAAAAAATCGTACACAAACAATTCTGTATTTATCTTCAAAAATACAACCTACTGGACAGATATCAATCAGGATTCTAACCTAACCACAGCACCACCATGGCATTATTGCAGGTTATCAGTGGACAAAAGATAAATGACAATTCTCATATTCTTAGACTTAAGTAAAGCATTTGACTGCGTAGACAGACATATTACTGGCAAAATTCAAAGCTATCAATTTTTCCCCTATACCTTTATCTTGGCTTCAGTCATATCTCATAGGATATCAACAGTGTGTATCAGTAGGCACTAATACCTCAAACTGGGAACAAACAGAAGCGGGCATAATTGAAGGCAGTGTACTGGCACCACTCCTCTTGTTCATGTACCTAAATGACTTACCAGAAAATCTAAAAAACTGTAAATACCACTTATATGCATATGACGTACAGTTGTACATACACGCAGACCCCAACAACATTCTCCTGGCCATAAATAATATGAATGAATATCTAAACAGAATTTGAGACTGGACTGTTAATAATTCCCTTAAAGTTAACCCAATAAAATCATAAGCCATCATAGTAGGATCTACTAGCAGTGCTATTAACAGGATAGGTCTTCACAAAGCTCTGGTCACCCACTGACAGATTGTGTGGTCTTGTATTTACGCTGAATTGTAGCATGTGAAACCTTTAAATTTCTATGAGCACGATGCCAACTAGCACGGATTGTTTCTGGATTTAATATATCTGGAAGGAGATCATTAATCAACCACAGATTAGAGTAGCTCATAAATTTTATTTGGTTTTTTATTGATGTATAGGGTCATCACAGATTAAAGGGCAGAGAATTAAGGGTAAAAACTAACATTAATGAAGCAGGAGTTTGCTTGTGACTCTCTTGAACAGCAGTGTTAAAGGCATAGGACATCCAGTGCAAAGAAGAATCCCACTTCGAGTGGTGAGAAGAGTTGTAGGAAATCAAGAGCAGACCTAAGGTTTCGGTTAATTCTCTCTGCATTATTTGGCTTGAATACGTGAGAAATGGACAAGTCAAACAAAAGTAACAGAATTGAATACAAGTAAAAGCGTTGGCATTATCACTTACTAAGAACTGACAAGGACCAAAAGAAGCAAAGATCTGTTTTAGACAAGAAATGTTAGTGTTAGCCATAACGGTAGAGAATAGCCAGGTAAAATGCTAGAAAGTGTCAACACAAACAAGTGCGAAACAATAGCTGTTTTTTTTTATTACAGGAATGGCCCTATGTAGTCTATGAATAGTCTCCATAGAATGTGTATAGGAAAATATTTATTATTTTTCCACCTATTCAATACGATACAGAATGTTAACATATGAGTTGAAACATTCTTTAAATATAATGAGACATGTTTGCCTCTTCTTATGAGGCATCCTCAGTCAATATCAAAACCTTATTTTTTACCAGGTACATGGTTAAAGATTATTCTAAAAATATGTTTGAAGATGATGTGTATGAGTTAAAATTTACAGTTCATCATAAAAATGTTTCTGAAATAATTAAAACTCTATTACAATGATAAATTCGTACTTAGTTCACTTAATGAATGAGACATCATTTGATTGTAAATAACATAAATTTGAAGCCGTAGTCAATGATTGATGTTGAAGGAAATTGACAAGCTAATACATAGTAGAAAGAATATAAAATCGGTTCAATGTTGAATGTACAATACAATACAATGATAATACGTTGGTAAATTCATACGTAATTCACAGAAGAAGGAGACGTCATATGATTGTAAGTAACATAGTTGATGGCTTGAAGCTGTAGTCAATGCTTGATGTAGAAGAAAATTGACAAGCTAATATATAGTAAAAAGAATATAAAATAGGTTCAGTGTTGAATATAAAATAGGAAGGAAAAGCATTCCAATAGCTGGGTCAATGTCGTTATTTGACGTTGGCGTGTGTTGCCCGAAACATTTATTATTCAACAGTTCATAAGTTGTTTATGGTTTAATCTGGCGAGATTGTGTTGACATGGAGTTCAACAGATGCTTGTAGATGGCCTAATTTGTTGTAAGTGATCCAACAGCCCCATTAAACCATCAAACTTCTACAATATTCTTCAATAACAAGTTTCACAATCAACGTTGAAAAATTATATATTTTCACTCAGAAGAAGAAAACAACTATTCAACATTCTTTCTAACATTTCAACTCAATTACAATTACAAAACGTCTAAAACAATTACAAACTTCTGGCCAAAAGTTTGGCCTTAAGCTCAATTCCATAATCTGATAATTTACCAACGTATTATCATTGTATTGTATATTCAACATTGAACCAATTTTATATTCTTTCTACTATGTATTAGCTTGTCATTTTCCTTCAACATCAATCGTTGACTACGGCTTCAATGAATATTATCGCCCTCTTCACGCCAAAACCATATCAACGTAGCGAGTGATGGCCCATCATCATTTCAGCAAACTACATGGTTAACTTACAACAAATTAGGCCATCTACAAGCATCTGTTGAACTCCATGTCAACACAATCTCACCGGATTAAACCATAAACAACTTATGACCTGTCGAATAATAAATGTTCTGGGCAACACACTCCAACGTCAAATAACGACATTGACCCAGCAATTGGAATGCTTTTCCTTCCCATTTTATATTCAACATTGAACTTACTTTATTCTTTTTACTATATATTAGCTTGTCAGTTTCCTTCTACATCAAGCATTGACTACTGCTTCAAGCCATCAACTATGTTACTTACAATCATATGACGTCTCCTTCTTTAAGTGAATTATGTACGACGTATTATCATTGTATTGTATATTCAACATTGAACCAATTTTATATTCTTTCTACTATGTATTAGCTTGTCATTTTCCTTCAACATCAATCGTTGACTACGGCTTCAAGCTATCAATTATGTTATTTACAATCAAATGATGTCTCATTCATTAAGTGAACTACGTACAAATTTATTTATTTATTTATTTATTTATTTATTTATTTATTTATTTATTTATTCATTCATTCATTCATTCATTCATTCATTCCTTCCTTTTTCTTTCAGTGGCAAAGTTAGGGCTCGAGGCCCTGTCTTCCACTTAACCACATACTAATCAAAATCTTAAATAAAATACTGAGATATTTAAAATAGTTAAAACTACAAAAATTAGATAGTAAATTTAAATACATTACTAAGTTAATACTAAAACTAATTAATATTAAAACTCTTAATAATGACTAATACTCAGGCGTGCACACATTCATACTTCAACCATTCAGTTAGCTGTCCTGAGCAGGTAGTCTCGGCAGGTGACCTTAAATCTTTGTAAAGAGCTGGCAGGGAATTCCATAATCTGGCGCCGGTCACTACAAACGATCTATTTATTTGTGCGGTGAACTGGAATAGAAAGAGAGGATCTGGAACGTGTATTTAAGTTGTGAAATGATGATAAAAAGGTTAATTTAGAAGATATATACATTGGCTGACTTTCAGCTAGTACTCGAAGTACCATCGTTGAAATGTGTAGCTGCTGACGTTCATCAGGCTTCAGCCATGAGAGAGCCTTATAGTATGGGGTGATATGAAACATCTTACCCGATATTGTAAATAAATCGCAGGCAGGAATTCAGTGCTCGTTGAAGTTTAAGTGTTTCTTCTCTCGTCTTATCAACTAAAACAACATCACAATAATCAATAATAAGGACTACCAGTGTCTGTATTAGTTTGGCCTTAAGCTCAAATGGAAATACATCCCTTTGCCGTTTAAGAGGGTGAAGCACTCCAAAAATCTTCTTACAGATTCTTTTTGTGTGATCAGACCAATCAAGTGTTTCATTCATAATTACGCCCAGATTTTTAACTGTTTTGCTGTAGGGAATAACGTTACCATTCAGTAGGATAGGCGGGATTGCAACGTTGTTTGAGCAGTTCAGTAATTTTCGTGATTCAATTATGATTGCCTGAGATTTTGTGGAGTTCAATGTAAGAGAATTTCATTGTGCATATATACTGAGTCGTCGGAGGTCATTGTTAATTTGTATTGTTTCATCTAAGTCTGAAGTCTTGCAGTGTCAATAAATTTGAAGATCGTCAGCATAGATGTGGTGTGTTATTTCCTGTTCCAGATGGTATGTCATTGATATAAATACAGAAAAGTAAGGGCCCTAGAAAACTGCCCTGTGGGGCACCACTAAGTTTCATTTTCCATTTAGAGGCCTTGTCGTTTACTGTTAAACGCTGTTGACGGTTACTCAAATAAGAACTAAAAAACTTAAGCGCAGCCAGGTCAAAATTTAGCAGTTCCATTTTCTTTATCATAGTCTGAATGTCTATAGTGTCAAAGGCGCTACTGAAGTCAAGAAGGATAAGTATATATGAGCAGTCGTTTGTCCATAGCATTTCTAATGTCTTCAGTAACCTTCAAAAGTGCTGTCGCGGTACTGTGACCCTTCTTAAATCCAGATTGCAAAGGGTCTAAAAGAGCATTTTTATTTAGGTATTTCAGAACTTGCTCGTATACTAAACGTTCAAAGGCTTTAGAAAGCGCAGGGAGTATGGACACCAGATGATAGTCAGAGGGGGATTGTGGGTCTAAACCCTTAGATACCGGTATAATATTGGCTGTTTTCCGGACAGTTGGGATAGTTCCGTTTAGTAAACAGTAGCTCAGTATGTGTGTCGGTATAGGCAGGACAGCACCCATAATGTTATGTTTAAAACTAATAGGAATATCATCTACACCTGTGGCCTTTGATTTAATCAATTACAAAGCCTTTTTAACCTGATTTTCTGTGACACTGTGAAATGTGAATGGTGGATCGGCTGGAGGGGAGGGCGGTGAGTCGGAGTAGTTAGCTGGGGTAGGTTGAATATTTATTCTGCTAAAGTAATCGTTCAGTTCATCAAGTGGAATGTCAGGAGTTGTCTGTCTCTGTTGATGTTTTCCTATTCCCAGAGCTCTAAGTTGGTCCCATGCACGATTAGAATTTGTTAGTTAAATTCCAGAAATATGTACATTTTTTATTTCTGATTAACTGCTTTGTGCTATTTCTTAAGATGCAGTAAGATTTGAAGTCTGTGTCATCTAGGGTTTGTTTATAATGTCGAAATAATGAGTCATGATGGGCCATTATTCTCCTGATTTCATCATCTAGCCATGGACAAGAAGGGCGAGAAAACTTTATTCGACGTTTAGGGGCATGTCTGTCATATAAGTTCTTTACCGTCCTATTAAACAAGTTAACTTTAGTGTCGGCATCATTTAGACTCTGTATATCGTCCCACGGTAGTTGATAAGCGTCGTAATTCAAGTAATCCAAGTTTATGTCCTTCGTATTTCTGACAGTTATGTACTTGGGTTTGTATTTATTCACTTTGAGGGAATACGATAAATATATAAGGTCGTGGGTCGAAATGGATGGTACAGGGATTTGCCCATGGATTATTACTTTACCTGGGTTGTTCGTTATAATGAGATCTGTGACGGTATTAACAAGATCGAGCCTCTCCTATAACCTTTTTGGACTAGTGTTAGCACCATTGAAAATAGTGTCAATCGGCCTTACGGCAATGTACTTTTTAAGGTTATGTAATGTGGAGTTCGTTCCTGTTCTGTGTTGGTGAATGTCTTCGCATAACTGCGCATGCGCCGGCAGGCGCCTGGCGTAACTAGTCCTGGCCTCGCCAGCAATAGCGGGAGCCAGTTCGCAGCGAGAAGCGATGATGGGTGGCAGTGAGAACGTGTGCTACACAATGGCATGGTGGTTTATTCTGAAGCCCCCGTGATTTCCCCCTTAATGGGGATGTATCCCTGCTGGACTTGCAGTTGACCTTCTACCGTTACCTTTGAAATATCATTTTGGGTGAAAGTTTCTTCTGGATTCTTCATAACAAGATTAAGTTCTCTGGCCTCGTGGTAACCTACTTCAACAATGACCAGATTTGGATTTTCAAAAAGGTAGTGTCTGAAAGGTATGTACCTGTGTTAGATTTCCCTCATTCGCCGTGAAGAAAAAAATTTCATGTGTTTTCGAGTGCGCAAGAATAATAATAATAATAATAATAATAATAATAATAATAAAAACTACTTCTTTCTACAAATTCAGACTTGGCGTCATGTGTGCTAATGCATTTCGGGAGATTGGTTCTTCTAACTACCAGTTCTCCTAAGTGTGGAAGATGCACGGTGGACTGAATTCGAAAATTCTTTTTTAAAAAAAATTAATAATTTTCATTCTTTGGCAGTATTGTAACTTTCTCGATGTGAAACAAGGTGCCGTTTCCAAGGTATTGAGCATAGCTTTTTACCTTGGGGTTTCCCGCTCGTAATTCTGTGTAACATTCCGCTCTGTTTCGTATGCATTCTTTCTGCTGGGTTTTTCTGTTAATTTTTTTTCTTGCTACTGTTTATTTTCCTCCTATCCCTGGATGGAGGTTTTGCGTTTGTTTTTACTGTTACCGTGGTAATGGATGTTGTTGGCATTGTTGTTGGGATTTGGATTATGTAGTCTGATACACGGCTCCTGTGTGGTTCTCTGATAATACACTGGCCGGCAAAAAAAGTGGATCACTTTGAAAAAAATGGTTTCAATGGATATAGTGTTAGTCCAGTGTTCTAAATAAATAATAATACTGATAATACTAATCAAACATTATGTTACCTTCACGTTTAACACTACATTCACTTTCAAAATTTATCTGACATTCACTTTATTATGACATTTTATCGTTTCTGTAATTCCTGTAATTTTTACTCATTTGCATGTCTTTCACTGTATTTAAGTTAACTCCAATTTTAACACTTTCACTGATTTACACTGTCAGAAATTGTTTTAGCAAACCACTAGAGACATTAAAATCTGGTGTTTCCGCCTCTGGCAGTGATGACCTCCTGGAGCGTTGTGGTACACTGCGCACTAGATTCCTAATTGTTTCCTGAGGAATACTGTTCCATTCTGTCACCAATCGTGCCCTCAGTTCAGCCAGAGTCTCGATATTCTGAGACCGAAGTCTTCTCCCAATCATATCCCATACGTGCTGTATGGGATTTAGGTCAGGACTCCTTGCTGGCCAGTCTAGAGTTTGAATTCCAACTTCTTCTAGGTAACGGGTGACGATACGGGCGATGTGCGGGCGAGCATTGTCGTGCATTAAAATGAAATTGTCGCCCGTAAATTGTGCAAATGGGACAACATGATCCTGCATAACTTTTTCCACATAGCGGTGAGCAGTGAGAGAATCGCCATCAAGAATCACAAGCTCGGTACGGGATTCAAAGTTTATGCCACCCCACACCATCACGGAGCCTCCCCCAAATGGTGTCCTTTGGGAGAGAGTTACGGGTGAGAATCGCTCTCCAGGCCTCCTCCACACTCTTTCTCGCCCATCTGGAGATCTCAGACAGAAGCGGCTCTCATCTGTAAAAAGCACCATGCTCCAGTCCTGAATGGTTCAGTTTCGATGCTGCATCGCGAACTCGAGTCGTCTTCTCCGATGCTGCCCCGTTAATAGTGGCCCTGTAGCGGGCCTTCTTGAAAAAAGGTTAGCCTCCTGGAGCCTTCGTCTTACGGTTCTCTCACTCACACGGACATTTCTTGTAGCCTATTTCTTGCCTGAACCGCTGTTGTTCTTCAGTCTCTCAAGACTTGGAGGACAAGAAATCGTTCATCCCTGGCGTTCGTAATTCGTCGACGTCCAGATCCCGGTCTCCTTTCGCATGTTCCACATTCACGATAACGTTGCATGGCCCGTTGTACACTTCCATAAGATGCTCCTACAGCATGGGCCGCATACCGAAGGCTGCGACAGTCTTCAACCAAGGCGATTACGCGTGCAACATTTTCTCTACTTAGAGGCATCTTGACTCATCAAGGATCGAACAAAAACTGATTTGGAACTCCCCAGAGTTTTTACAAAGAACATCTTATCACTGCAAATGTTTACAGTAACTTTAACGCTTGATTAGGGGGCGAGGAATCACGTTAAAAGGGACCGTCATAAAACCATAAAAGTTAAAAGGGATCGTCATAAAAGCTAATGGCATGGAAAATTATCTCTAATAGTCGATCAATTCGGACCATATGCACCACACACTTACCAGAGAGTGCTGAAAACATTTATTTATAAAGAGGAACATCACAAAATGAAATATGTCGTAAAAAATTTGTTTTAGCGAACAGAAAATCAACATTTTCAAAGTGATCCACTTTTTTTGCCGACCAGTGTATTTTTGGTTGTGTATATCTTGTTGACTATTTTTCATGTTCGTTAATTAAATTTTGCCACCCTTTTAACGTATGAGATGTTTGTCAGATGATCGACTAAATATTACCTAATCGTCAAGGTAATTATAGACACATTCAAACTTTATATCCGATAGCATACTGTCCAACAGGTGAGTTAAGACAGCTGCACCAGTGGAGAAGCCAACCAGGGGTTCCAGTCCATGGCAAGGGCAGAGAGGGGTTTGGATTCCTTGGCAATAGGGATCTGATAATAAGCCTGATTTAAATCTATAGTGGTAAAGATCTTTGCATTGGAAAACCAACAGAAACAAGAATGAAGGTCAGGAAGAGGAACTGATTGTTCAGAACACAGTAATCAACAACTAGCCTAAAATCTCCCTGCACTTTAGGGACAAGAAACATGGAGAAGATTGAGCTGATTTAGATGGATGTACGACACCATCTTTAAGCATTTTTTCAATAATGGACTTAGGGCATTCATTTTAGGCAGAGCCAAACTATATGGAGAACGAACAGGGATGTTATGAGTTGCATCAGTTTTGTATTCCAACACATTAGTGAGACCTAATTTTGCAGTGAAAACATTTGGGAATTCGTAACATACACTCTCGTTTTGTATGGCCTGTTCAGCAGGTAAATGATAAAACTCAAAGACTTTGGACTCAATTTCATCACCAGGAATAGCATTAACATTAAAAGGAGAGGAGAATGCTGATGCAACTGATAGAACCTCTTAGAGAAATTAAAATAGAATGAATTGAATTGCAGATCCAAAATAATCTCTGATTTAGCTATAAAATTAGCACCTAAAATGGATGGGCAAGACAAATCTTTAGAAACTAGTACCTGCATTTTCCATGTAAAGGCACAAACTCTAATTTTTTTTTACTTTTACAGAACCTACGATGGTCAAGAGGTTAGAATGGGCAGTGTGACATGTTAATGATACAGCGTTCAAGGGAGGAAACTTACAAACAGCCTTCATGGTATTAACCAGTCCTCACTTATTGTCACACTGCTCTCTGAATCTAACAAGGTGCAGATAAGTTCATTATTTATCTCAATACATACACAAGGGGAAATAGCAGAAATACCACTAGATAGGGGAAAATTCTTTCCATCAGGGCAGAAGTTTCTACCTGGGTAAGTGTTGTACAACCTAGGGAAACACCAGGGGTGGCTGATGCTTGGGCAGAAGGAGTATAATTTTTTGCTGTGGCAGGAGAAACAACTGGCTATACAGATATAGGCTGGCATTGAATAGGCATACGTATAACTGGCACCACCAAAATACTCGTTGGTGCACGAACATGAGCGTAAGACATTAAATTGTTCTGAATATAACTTACAGCCATCAAAACACTGGGAAACCGAGCGGGAGCACAAGCTTGCAGAATAATGAGATTAGTAGAAGCATATGTTTGTGAAACAATGAAAGGAGGCCTCACCCTCATTGATGTAGCATTAGCTTGAGAAGCTATAGGATAGGACCCTGAAGCAACGGGCGATGCACCCCGCTTATAATTACGATCCTTTTCACAAGATTCTGAAGGGGAGGGGACTTGAGCAAACGTAGTGGCAGTGTTGGACACATTAAGACCCTTGAGTATGTTTGATATCTTATCACACAATGTGGAGAAAGATTGTAGTATTAATTCACGCTCCTTACATTCCTCATCTGGCAAGTTAAGAGAGAGAAAATCCCAGAAATGATCTGTGTAAATTTGCAATTGACTTTTAACAAGTTTTAACTGGTTAGCTGAGGACTCGGAAGATTGAAATGACAAAACAGTAGAAACAAAATCAGGCAAAATACCCTGAATTACAGACAAAGACTCGCCCAATTCGTCTGCTTTGAGAGCTGGAATGACTGTAGGTACATTAAGAGACAAAGTCAACAGATGAATATCATCTAGATCAGTCTTTGTGGGATTCTGACCATGGATACTAGTTCAAATAGGAGTTCTTCCTTTCTCAGGCGAAAAGGAGTAGCTCAAGTCGTCATGAAAGTGAGGAAAAAAATAAACACAAATATTAAAATTTTGTACAGTACATTTGCAGTCTTACTTAAATTAAGAATGAGCGAGTTAGCCATGTGATTAGGGGCATGCAGCTGTGAGCTCGCATTCAGGAGGTAGTTGGCTGAACCCCACTGTTGGCAGCCATGAAGATGGTTTTACGTGGTTTCCCATTTTCACACCAGGCAAATGCTGGGACTGTACCTTAATTAAAGCCACGGCCGCTTCCTTCCCACTCCTAAGCCTTTCCTATCCTATCATCGCCATAAGACCTATCTGTGTCAGTGCGACGTAAAGCAAATTATATATATATATATATATAAAGGAGATAGTATGATATCATTGCGGGTTTACTTAAGTGACATTTGTAAACCAGTTGAATTCACATGAGCAGGAATATTACGGAAGTACCATTATGGGATATTACTTATTATACCCTCCATTCTTTCAGGTCAAAAATTTACTGATTATTACATACTTTTGGAAATTATTATGGACGTATAGTGTAAATTTTCAGCTATTTCTCTGTTATTGGTATCGTAACAGTCTTGATGCAAATGTAAGCTTCAGGTTGCTTAAATTTTACTTCTGATACACTAGACATATAGCACTCAATGACATAATTTATATAGAGGGGAAATATTACCAGTATGATATGAGCATGATAATAAATGTGCCAAATGATGGGGATTCTACAACTTAGAGCGTAGGAGGCAAGTGCCTAATCAGCCGTACCAAACAGCCTGTTGAAATAGAACAATGATGAAAATTTTAATTTTATTGGTTTTAGAAATGTTTGGTTTTCCGTGGTTTCCCATTTTCACACAAAGCCAATGCTGGAGCTGTACCTTAATTAAGGCCACGGGTGCTTTCTTCCCACTCCTAGCCCTTTCCTGCCCATAGTCGCCATAAGACCTGTCTGTGTCGGTGCGACATAAAGCAACTTGCAAGAAAAAAAAAGAAATATTTGATCAGTAATTTATACTACTCCAACTTTAAAAATAGTATAAACTTTTGTTTTTGGAGGATACTTTTATCTGCATAATCAGTTGCCTTTCCAATTTTTTCAGGTTGCTGTTTAGATGATGATGGTTCTTGACATTTTGGAAGGTACTGTATTCAAAGACATGCCACAGATAGAATGTTTCTCTCTGTCTATCTCATAGGTGAGTGATTTAGTAACATTACTCTTGGTCATAATTTGAATAGAGTATCACTGTTGAAATTTTATAAAGAATACCTTTGATGTTCGGAAAACTGTTGATAGGCGTGGATATGAAACTATTCCAATATGATTACTGCTCATGTTATCTGTCCTGCTAGGGGATGGATTTAGACTTCACATCCAGTGACTCAATTCCGAGTGTTAGGCGGTGGTATTTAACCAGACTCTTTAAATGGGCTTTTGGGCAAAGGAGCTATTTTTGGTGGATGTTGGACTCCTAGTGTAGAAAATGCCACTGAAATCCGACATGCAGCATCTGTTTTCCAGGTTAAAGCCAGCCTCATTGAAACCTGGCAGCAGGTTGAAACTGCCCTTGACGACAGATGAAGTGACAAGAGTTACTCATTGTAATTTGGATCATGCTAGGGGGTTCCATCAAAGCAATGTGCACTACATTCAATCGAGTGGCATGAAAAATGTGAGGATAACCTACTGAAGGATGGAACAGGCTAAAGAAGTCAGTCCAACTGCGATTTGCCAAAATCAGTATCTCACACTGCCTGGTCATCCCGAGAGTTAGCTGAATATCTTTAGAACAGATGGTGTGACGTAGCTTTTGTCCAGGAGACTAAGAGGAGAGGATCAAATGTGGAGGAAATTTGAGATAGCTACAAGGTCATCTATCATAACACAAGTACAAAGACGAATGATGTGGCTGTTGTGATCAGTCATCAGTTTTGTAACAGTGTTACAAAATAACCAGAGTGACATATCACATCATCATCATCAGCTGACACTGGATGGGGACCAATATGGTTCCTCTCCACTTAGTCTTCCCTCTCCACCATTCCTCATCCAACACTGTGTTCCAGTCCAGGTTCCATTGTCCTATGCTGTTCTTCAGAGTTCATCCATTGTAATCTTGGTCTTTCTCATCCTCCCTTCCCTGTCATCTGTCTTTCCAGTGCTTGTCTTGGCAGTCTTTCTTCTTTCATCCACTTGACATGTCCAAACCATCTCAGTCTGTTCTGTTCTAGTTTATAATTTAGTTTCAGTTTTTGTACATTTAGCTCTTTTTGTATGTCTTCATTTGTCACTCTGTCCCTCCTTGTCTTCTGTACCATACTCCACAGGAATTTCATTTCAGCTGTCTGTACTCCTCTCATCTATTTGAGTCATTGTCTAGGTTTCTGCTGCATATGTCATTATAGGTAAGTAATATTCCTTGTGCATTACTTCTCTAGCCTTCATTTGTACATCTTTATTCCATAATAATTTTCGTACCCGGTGGTAGAAGGCACTCCCCAGTTGTATCCTCCTTCAGATTTCCATATTCAGCCTTCCATTTTCTGGCAGTTCACTTCCCAAGTATTTGAAGTGTTCTATTTCCAGTTCCTTGCCACCAATTTTGATAGCTCCTTTTCCTTTTTTTACTTCATCTACTCAGCACCATCCCCATTGTTCAGTCCTTCTATTCAATACATTCAGCTGTTGTAGCTCCTCCTCATCTTCCCCCCCAGATCACATCATCACCTGCAGACATTATTACATTCATTCTTTCCCCCTATAATCTTCCCTTCCTGCCTTTACGATGTCATCGCTCACCATTATTTACAGTAAAAGTCACAGCACACTTGTTTTAGCCCAGTGTCAATTCCACACCATTCTAAGCTATCCACTATTGTCTTCACACAGCTGCAACAGTTATAATATATTGCCTTTATCATTGTTATTAACCCTTGGCACTCACGCGGCGGGCCTTGCCCGACAACGAGAATATGCCGCATAGATCCTATGTCGGGCATTGCCCGACATGATTTTCTTCCCTATATAACTCCTTTGTAGGGTTACGCGTGCATGAATTACAGGTAGAGTAAGCTACTGCCATCCTTCGACGACAATTTGAAGCCATGTATAGCTATAATCTCTCCGAAATCAGGCTTTGTGCGCATTCTTAGTAGACCATGTGAGTTTTCAAACAGATGTTGCTTAGCAACATGGCGTCGTTCGAGCAGCATGAGAAAGAAATAGCCAAACTTTTAGGTTGAAGTGACGTTGATTCCAGCGATAGTGAGAGTGATTTTCAATTAAGTGGTGAGGAAGATTTTTTGGAACGAGATTATTTTGGTGAGTTGAGTAATGAAAATCCCGATAATGAGAAAATTATGCTAAATTGCAGTGCTGGTGCCTCTACTGATGGCTGGAGGAAATACCGTGACACTGACTTGGACTTCAAAAGCCCATTCACAGGTACGTCAGGTTATAAACCACCGCAAGGTTGAGTGAACATGACTTTTTCCAATTATTCTGGACTGACTAGTTATTGTCAGAAATTTTGCACGAGACTAACCGGTATGCTAGTGTAAACATTCAAAAGGGTACGCTCCTCACACGCGAGTCTATTAGGAGGTCGTGGATAGATGTTAATCTCCTGAATTCAGAGCATTTTAGGCATAAGCCTAAATATGGCAATGAACAGTAAGCCTGAATTATGATGTGAGACTGTGTTTTTCAGCAATACTTGTAGAAAAAAGCCTGGATTACATCCCGGCGAGTGTTTTGGGAAGTTCTACACAATGCACTATTACAGACAAAAAGTGACTGTCTGGGATAATTTCAGGTTTGAAAATGCTGAATATTACACCTGAATACTGTATTGCACTTGTATTATATTTATTTTGTGTTTGATTTAATTGATTTTTATAAATATTCTGCAAATATGTTTGTGCTGTCACTTATCCCTCTGCAAGCAGATTCTTAAATGGATCTGGAGAGGCAGGAGTGTTCAGAAAAAAAAAGGAGGGCTAAGGGTTAACTCCTTGCCAATGCCACTGTGTCATGCTTTCCCAAACGTTTGTTCTGGGGATGCTGTCGTATGCCTTCCAGTCTATGAGTCATTACTATATACTTCCCATATTCCCAGATCTTTTCCATGATCCGTCTCAGAATTAAAATGGGTTCCAATATTGACCTGCCACTTCTAAATCCAAATTGTTCCTCATGTCAGATCACCTCATGCCCATCAAAATCAAATCGGACCATATAACTGCCAACGTCATCTTCTGCTATACCCGACTGACAGGACACAGATGCTGAAAATGAGGAATTTTGGGATAGTCTTGATGCCCATATACAAACAATTCCTCCAGAAAAGTGCACCCTTCTAGGAGTAGATCTGAAAGGCCATGTTGATTCACATAGAATAGGATACTTGCGGTGTCATGGAGGTCACTGATACAGTGTACGGGATGTCAGTGGATGTTGTATTCTTGATTTTGTAGGAGGCCACAATCTAGTTGTCATCAACACTTACATCAAGAAAAGGCTGATGCATCTAATGACCTATACTAGTGGTGCACATGCAACCAGATTGATTACTGAATCATGTGACGATGATATCTGAAATTGGTGACATACCAAAGTGATTCCATATGACAACGTTGCGCCCCAACACTGTTTGCTTGTGCTAGATCAAAGACTAGACCCAAGTGGATCAAATGGGGGAAATAGAAAGCTGACGAGAATGAGATGAAAAACAGTTCTGACTAGCTTCACATTCAGTATTCCTAATCAAATGGTGGAAGAAGTGGGGAATGATATACTGTAGAAGATACACCAGGCTGGCAAAAAGGTCTCATGAAAATCAAAGCCAGATTGCAGGTATATTGACAAGGGACATGATGACAATTGATTAATGAGAAGTTTGGCCTATAAACACTTGGTGGCAAAGATGACTTGATGCAGACTTTGACCACTACCCATCATCGAAAGGAGATTCCAAGAGAACAGTGGCAGCTGGTAAAAACAGTCACTATCTAGATCCATATGACCAGCTCGACAAGTCAGGAGGAGCAACAAGTGAGTACTGTCTGGTCAAGTCATGCAGTCATGCTTTGCAAGATATTGGACATTTATAAGTTAAAAGAAGGTATAAAATGGTTCAACCTTTCAGTACTATTAAAATAAAGAATGTAAGTTTTCATTCCTATTTAATTAAAATTGTGCCAGTTTTGACCAGTATTTTTGGTCATCAGCCGATCACAAATAGATGTAAAACAATGCACAGATAAATACATTGCGAAGTATAAAGAATTCTGTAGGTTGCTGATAGTGAAGCACTAAAATCTTTAGGGAATTAAGTGCGTTGAAAGAAGCACAGGTAAAAATATGAAGTTTAGATGATACTGTCAGATGCAGTTTATGAAGCACTATAACACACGTATTTATCAGCTGCAGTTTATAAGGCATTGTACAATTTTAAGGATACTGCGGTGTTAATCATGTACGTTATTAAGACATAAGTGTTAGAGAGCACTGTATGGGAAGAAGTCCATAATCAAATACGTATCCAAATATAGTACTGAGCAAATTCTTGAAGAGTTCAGTTGCAGTTTATGAGACACTGTATAATTTTAAGGAATAGCACTGCCCGTCGATAGATCCAAAAATTATGAAGAAGTTGCCGATCAAATACGCAAATGTACTACGGAGCAAGTTCCCAAAGAGTAGATCAGCACTGTGCTTCTTAAAGTCTCTTAAGTTAGATGTGTTAGAGAGCACTGTGTGTGAAGAAGTCCAGAATCAAATACGTACCTAAATGTAGCATGGAGTAAAATCTTGAAGAGTTCAGCTGCAGTCCATGAGGCACTGTATAATTTTGGGAATTAGCACTGCTTGTCGATAGATCCAAAAATTATGAAGAAAGTCGCAGATCAAATATATAAATGTATTATGGAGCAAGTTCTTGAAGAGTAGATCGGCACTGTGCTCCCAAAAGTTTCGTAAGTTAGATCATTGAAGTTATTAAAACATAAGACATAAAGAAAAAACAATTATGAAGAGAAAAAATACTAAAAAGCGCAATATTCGAACTGTTGAGGAGCGTGATGACATAGCCTGAGATATATTTTAAGGTAGGAGTTGAGGTCGAACTTAGAATAGCGTAAAATATAAATTTGAAAATTAGAGTGGTCAAAAATCATTAGAGATGTTAGAAAATGTAATTCAAATTGGAGAATGAAAAAAGAGGAATATAATGAGGAAAGAAAAAGTTCCTTTGATCTTCGACTTTCTTCATAATTTGTGGATCTATCAACAAGCAGTGCTCATTCCTAAAATTACACAGTGCCTCATAGACTGCAGCTGAACTCTTCAAGATTTTACTCCATGCTACATTTAGATACGTATTTGATTCCGGACTTCTTCACACACAGTGCTCTCTAACACATCTAACTTAAGAGACTTTTAGAAGCACAGTGCTGATCAACTTTTCCGGAACTTGGTCCGTAGTACATTTGCGTATTTGATCGGCGACTTCTTCATAATTTTTGGATCTATCGACGGGCAGTGCTATTCCTTAAAATTATACAGTGTCTCATAAACTGCAATTGAACTCTTCAAGAATTTGCTCAGTTCTATATTTGGATAAGTATTTGATTATGGACTTCTTCCCATACATTGCTCTCTAACTCTTATGTCCTACTAACGTTCATGATTGACACGCAGTATCCTTAAAATTGTACGGTGCCTTATAAACTGCATCTGACTGTATCATCTAGACTTCATATTTTTACCTGCGCATGTTTCAATGCACATTACTCCCTAAAGATTTTAGTGCTTCACTATCAGCAACCTACAGAATTCTTTATACTTCGCAGTTTATTTATCTGTGCATTGTTTTACACTTATTTGTGATTGGCTGATGATGACCAAAAATACTGGTCGAAACCGGTACCATTTTCATTAAATAGGAATGTAAACTTACATTTCTTATTTTAATAGTATTGAAAGGTTGAACCATTTTATACTTTCTTTTAACTTAGTAATGAACTGACTTCAGTACGGAACAATATGAAATTCTTATCTCTTAAAGACATTGGACATGGCATGGATGTTAAGGCAACTTTCATCCACCATCTATCCTTCGAAGATGAACCGACTACTATACTAACACCTGCATCAAAGAATTCCTGCAACCACCGCTATTAAATCCTCAGTCCATCCTTGGGCCATTGCCACAGATAACAGCAGAAGAAGTGATAGTGTTCATTAAGAAGACGAAGAATGGAAATGCACCTGGCCTCGATATACCTGCACAAATCTGGAAAATGCTGGGAGACTGTGGAACAGAATTTCTTGCTACCCTGTTCAACAAAATTGCAACCATCAGTAAGCCTCCATATGCATGGAACACCAGCATAACTGTCCCCATCTGGAAGAGACACAGCAATGACTGATACACATTCCACTCATTCCTCACTACATGGTACTTGCTCAAGACACCCGTCTGGTGCTTCAAAATCTTACACAAACACAGGAAAACGGGCAAACTAAAAATGGCAGGCATGTCAGTCTTCAGAAGAAAGAATATCTGGAAAGCAGCCCTCAAATCAGTGGAACCATCAGCTTTGACAACTAGGATTTGAAGGAAAAAACTACCATCAAGTTCAAATATCCTGGATCTCTAATAAATAGAGATATGTGAAATTTGCGAGGCATGATAACGCAAATGTTTTTTCTCTACTTATGTTTCAATATTAATCTCATAATTGACATATTTCATCCCAAAAGTAAGTTTTTGAATTGCAAAACCACACTAAATAACAATTTTTATGCAAATTCTGCATATGGCTTTATAAAAAAATAAAAAAAATAAAAATCACTCCAACACACTCAGGCAGACTCTTGGTAGTTCATGAATGCAGCCTACTTCATGGCACCAGCGTGTTTCAACGCATCTTCTTTGTGCTGTAAAATGTAGCAGTGTTCCCAATATAGCGGCTCTCTTGATAAGACCTTGTTAAAATATTTATTCTGCTATAACTTGTATAATATTTTGTTGTTTGACTTGGTTTTTTTTTTTTTTTTGCTAGGGGCTTTACGTCGCTCCGACACAGATAGGTCTTATGGCGACGATGGGATGGGAAAGGCCTAGGAGTTGGAAGGAAGCGGCCGTGGCCTTAATTAAGGTACAGCCCCAGCATTTGCCTGGTGTGAAAATGGGAAACCACGGAAAACCATCTTCAGGGCTGCCGATAGTGGGATTCGAACCTACTATCTCCCGGATGCAAGCTCACAGCCGCGCGCCTCAACGCGCACGGCCAACTCGCCCGGTGACTTGGTATTTAGCAGAGTTTTAATACCTGTAACAACAGATGTAGGTTTTTCTTAATGAAGAACATTGCAAAACTGCAACGTTTGATAATTTTACCTGCATCAACTACCCAAGCACTGCTTGAACCATTCCACGCCATTCTCCAGTACTTACCAAGACCATGCAGACTGTGTTGTTCTTTTAAGTCTAATAATTCCAGGTTCATTTATAGGTATGTTTGAATTTGAAAAGAAGAAATGTGATTGTTGCAATGCCTAAGACTGGTGTTAAGGTATATTCACAGGGAAGTGAATTCAGCTCAGAGGGGTTTTGCACGAATGATATAAAGCATACTGATGTGTAAATTTTTTGAAAGGCAGGACACGGTGATTAAACACATTGTTAGTTATAACCACAAGAATGGCAAATGGGGGAGATAATTGAAGTGGCAGTTAGCCATGGGAGAATTACTCCCCCAGGCTAAGAAGGCAGAAGATCATATTGAATCTATTATCGACACAACTGAGGCGTTCATGAGTGCTGGCAAGTTATTGCCGATTGCATTTGGAACTATTACATTCTTATTGTAGGGGATAGAAAGCCACAAAAACTGTCTAGGTTTAAAAAAAAACACCTTATTCTCTGCGACAAAAGTACGGACAAGTCAGGACTGCATTTTAAATGTTGTTTCGCTTGTTGGAAGCAAGGAACAGCCAGAATATCTAGTTGCCAGTGTGGTGCTCAATAAAGCCATTGGTGCCATTTGCTCACAAATTGGGGTGGACACCCTGAACAAGCACGACATTCTATTCGTCAATATTTTGGTTATTGTTGTTACTGATTCGATTCATGTTGGTGACAGCCTTTGTCATGTACTATGCTGGGCTCACAAAGTCAATCTTGTAGTCCTTGTCTGGCTCTATGGCTAAATGGTTAACATGCTGGCCTTGGGTTCAAGGGGACCCAGGTTTGATTCCCGGATGGGTCGAGGGTTTTAACCTCCATTGGTTAACCTTCATTCCGATGGCTTGGGGGCTGGGAATTTCAAGCTCCAGAAAGGTGTCCAGCAGGGCTGTGTACTGTCTCTCGTACTATGGCAAGTACATAATGAGAGCTGCACTTGAAGAATGGGATGGCGGATTTCCTGTTGGTGGTAAGAAAATATCCAACCTCTGTTGTGCAGATGCATACCCGCCAACTTTTACGGTTTATCTGTAAAACTTACAGAAACACAGTGTGTTTTACGGTTTACGGATGAACTATAATAAGATTTTATGCACCAAGATTTTCTTTTTAAAATTTGCGCCAGAACAAGCTTCCAAAAGCTGCCGATATATGCTGTGTGACCAGAAAATATTCGATACATCGCTCCGATTTATATTCATCCGATTGTTACAGTCTTCGACTGGGAATGCGAGATGCGTTCTGTATCCCATTCGATGGATATCGATTTGTTTATGTTGAAAGAGACTTACTCTTGGATAACCGTTTGCTTGTTCTTTGCATTGATTCGTTTGGTAACAACCTTTTCTGTCCTGTATAAAAAATAGTTCTTTTGTTCTTGTGGTTCATGTTTGTGGGTTACTGTAGTCACGTCCTAGTTCGTGAACCATGGGCAACGGCTGAGTGGCCTAGTAAGTGCTCCTGAGAGTCGGGATACCAGTTGCTATGGAATGGGAGTGGGCATCTCGGACATATTTTGAGTCCTGGCCCTCCTTGTGCTCAGGCGGCTAGGACTATACAATCCACCGGTGGTCCATAACCCGTTAGAGGAGAGATCCTCACTTCGACTATGTGTAAGTAGGGTAGCATCCTGCTTCATGAATCGACCGAACTCAGAACATTTTAAGCAAGCCTCGGACCTATGGGAGTAACGGAGTCCCACTCCCATTTGACAGGCGAGGGACTCCTTGGAAACAACTTGGCGAACGAAATGGAATTCGATGGGGAGCTATCAATATTAATGGGGCTTATGGAAGAAAGAAAGTAGAACTGGCTGAGTCTGCAAAGAGGATGCATCTGGATGTGCTAGGAGTAAGTGATATTCGGGTAAGGGGAGATAACGAGGAAGAGATAGGAGATTATAAAGTGTACTTGACGGGTGTTAGAAAGGGAAGGGCAGAGTCTGGTGTAGGGCTCTTTATCAGGAATGCCATTGCACGGAACATAGTTTCTGTTAGGCACGTAAATGAGCGAATCATGTGGGTAGATTTGTCAGTTGGAGGAATTAGGACTAGAATTGTGTCCGTGTATTCACCATGTGAGGGTGCAGATGAGGATGAAGTTGACAAGTTTTATGAAGCATTGAGTGACATCGTGGTCAGGGTCAACAGCAAGGATAGAATAGTGCTAATGGGCGATTTCAATGCGAGAGTTGGGAATAGAACTGAAGGATACGAAAGGGTGATTGGTAAATGTGGGGAAGATATGGAAGCTAATGGGAATGGGAAGCGTTTGCTGGACTTCTGTGCTAGTATGGGTTTAGCTGTTACGAATACATTCTTCAAGCATAAGGCTATTCACCGCTACACATGGGAGGCTAGGGGTACCAGATCCATAATAGACTATATCTTAACAGACTTCGAATTCAGGAAATCTGTTAGGAATGTACGAGTTTTCCGGGGATTTTTCGATGATCCAGACCACTATCTGATCTGTAGTGAACTAAGTATCTCTAGGCCTAAGGTAGACAAAGTGAAATCTGTCTGTAAACGTATAAGGGTAGAAAATCTCCAGGACGAGGAAATTAGACGGAAGTACATGGATATGACCAGTGAGAAGTTTCGAACAGTAGACAGTAAGCAGGTTCAGGATATAGGAAGTGAAATGGGTGGCATACAGGGATGCTGTAGTAGAAACAGCAAGGGAATGCCTAGGAACAACTGTGTGTAAAGATGGGAAAAGGCAAACATTTTGGTGGAATGATGAAGTGAGAGCAGCTTGTAAACGTAAAAAGAAGGCTTATCAGAAATGGCTCCAAACAAGGGCCGAGGCAGACAGGGAGTTGTATGTAGATGAAAGAAACAGAGCAAAACAAATAGTTGTTGAATCCAAAAAGAAGTCATGGGAAGATTTTGGTAACAACCTGGAAAGGCTAGGTCAAGCAGCAGGGAAACCTTTCTGGACAGTAATAAAGAATCTTAGGAAGGGAGGGAAAAGGGAAATGAACAGTGTTTTGAGTAATTCAGGTGAACTCATAATAGATCCCAGGGAATCACTGGAGAGGTGGAGGGAATATTTTGAACATCTTCTCAATGTAAAAGGTGGTGTTGTGAACAGCCAAGCTCATGGGGAGGAGGAAAATGATGTTGGTGAAATTATGCTTGAGGAAGTGGAAAGGATGGTAAATAAACTCCATTGTCATAAGGCAGCAGGAATAGATGAAATTAGACCTGAAATGGTGAAGTATATTGGGAAGGCAGGGATGAAATGGCTTCATACAGTAGTAAAATTAGCATGGAGTGTTGGTAAGGTACCTTCAGATTGGGCAAAAGCAGAAATTGCACCTATCTATAAGCAAGGGAACAGGAAGGATTTCAAGAACTATCTAGGCATCTCACTGATTAGTATACCAGGCAAAGTATTCACTGGCATCTTGGAAGGGAGGGTGCGATCAGTCGTTGAGAGGAAGCTGGATGAAAACCAGTGTGGTTTCAGACCACAGAGAGGCTGTCAGGATCAGATTTTCAGTATGCGCCAGGTAATTGAAAAATGCTACGAGAGGAGTAGGCAGTTGTGTTTATGTTTCGTAGATCTAGAGAAAGCATATGACAGGGTACCGAGGGAAAAGATTTTGGCCATACCGGGGGACTATGGAATTAAAGGCAGATTATTAAAAGCGATCAAAGGCATTTATGTTGACAATTGGGCTTCATTGAGAATTGATGGTAGAATGAGTTCTTGGTTCAGGGTACCTACAGGGGTTAGACAAGGCTGTAATCTTTCACCTTTGCTCTTCGTAGTTTACATGGATCATCTGCTTAAAGGTATAAAATGGCAGGGAGGGATTCAGTTTGGTGGAAATGTAGTAAGCAGTCTGGCCTATGCTGACGACTTGGTCTTAATGGCAGATTGTGCCGAAAGCCTACAGTCTAATATCGTGGAACTTGAAAATAGGTGCAATGAGTATGGTATGATAATTAACCTCTCAAAGACTAAATTGATGTCAGTAGGTAAGAAATTCAACAGAATTGAATGTCAGATTGGTGATACAAAGCTAGAACAGGTCGATAATTTCAAGTATTTGGTTTGTATGTTCTCCCAGGATGGTAATATAGTAAGTGAGATTGAATCAAGGTGTCGTAAAGCTAATGCAGTGAGCTCGCAGCTGCGATCAACAGTATTCTGTAAGAAGGAAGTCAGCTCCCAGACGAA
The DNA here is from genome assembly GCF_040414725.1 of Anabrus simplex. Classification (NCBI taxonomy): domain Eukaryota; kingdom Metazoa; phylum Arthropoda; class Insecta; order Orthoptera; family Tettigoniidae; genus Anabrus; species Anabrus simplex. Next base: position 1,198,921,736 of record NC_090266.1, on the reverse strand, counting down.
ACTATCTTTACATTGGTCTGTTTTCAGACCAACTTTGCTTTACGGGAGTGAAAGCTGGGTGGACTCAGGATATCTTATTCATAAGTTAGAAGTAACAGACATGAAAGTAGCAAGAATGATTGCTGGTACAAACAGGTGGGAACAATGGCAGGCGGGTACTCGGAATGAGGAGATAAAGGCTAATTTAGGAATGAACTCGATGGATGAAGCTGTACGCATAAACCGGCTTCGGTGGTGGGGTCATGTGAGGCGAATGGAGGAGGATAAGTTACCTAGGAGAAAAATGGACTCTGCTATGGAGGGTAAGAGAAGTAGAGGTAGTCCAAGACAAGGATGGTTAGACTCGGTTTATAATGATTTAAAGATAAGATGTACAGAACTAAATGAGGCCACAACACTAGTTGCAAATCGAGGATTGTGGCGACGTTTGGTAAGTTCACAGAGGCTTGCAGACTGAACGCTGAAAGGCATAACAGTCTATAATGATAATATATGTATGTATGTATGTATGTATGTATGTATGTATGTATGTTGTTCTTCACTACGAATTACAAAGCATGTCATGTTGTAGTTACGAAAAAACATGTGAATTATGTTTGTCGCTTAATTTGCTTCATATTTGCCACGTATTGCGAAAAATGCAGTTGTGGAGTAACGTTAATTGTGTTTGTTGCTTATTTTGTCTTGTGATCGTTTTTTATCGGTAATCATGAGTAAATCTCTGAAAAAAAAATATTGATCATCAGGTGTTTAGGGAAACCTGTTCTTTGAGTTTCCCATGTATACTGCAATCGAGAAAAAGGTGAAAAATGTGTCTTTTGTACTGTTTGCTCTTCAAAATCAAAATCTCTTTATTTGCAAATGAGGTGTCTACCTCGGTGGCAAATGGTACACTAAAATACATTATTGTCAAGCACTAAATTTTAAATTAACAGGAGACGAAGAAAATTTCCCTAGAATACAATATTATACAATTTACGCTAATAATTTTTTTCTGTTAAACACACACATTATCCTTAATAAATTTATATTGTTTACAAAATTCTACTTATAATATCTTACAAACATAGTCAACTCATATACAGTACGGTATGTGAAATTACATCTAATAATACTATACAACTGGTATAAGATTAAAATTAACATTGAATTTATTTACATATTTATATTTTACCCATTTTGGAACCTAAGTAGCATAACGACCTGCTGCGTCTTAACCAGAGCCCCTTTTGCCACCACTTTTCAGAGTTCCTGAAGGGCCTTCACAGCTACCGTAGCGGTCCCAGGGCCCTCGAAGTCCCCACTGTACTTCACCCCTACAGGCAGTCCCCTACTTGGGCTGTCCAAACTCCTTAGACCAGGGGATGGAATTAATTTAATCACACACATTTATTATTTACAATATCCTGCACTGGTCGAATGCCCTCTAACATTTAATTTATTATCTCTGTTGTTGTTTATTCTCTTCTTGAATATCTGTACAGATTTTGGAAAAGGATCAAACACTACCCCTGGTAAACTGTTCCACTCCTTCACGCCCTTCCCAATGAAAGAAAATTTACCCCAATCGCTTCTGCTAAAATTCCTTCTAATTTTGTACTTGTGGTCAGTTCTACCAATATAATTATTTTCCAAGCGAAGCCTCTCACGGATATCTCCCCATGCTTCTTCTCCTGTATAGGCTCTATATAATCCTATAAGTCTACTTTTCTCCCTTCTCTTACTTAAAGTTTCCCAACCAAGTTCCTTTAACATTTCTGATACACTACTCTTTCTCCTGAAATCCCCTGTTACAAACCTTGCTGCTTTCCTCTGCACACCATCTAGTTCTTTTATTAGGTATTCTTGGTGAGGATCCCAAACACTGTTTGCATATTCCAATAATGGACGAACCATACTTAAGTAACTTTTTTCTTTTAATTCTTTGTTGCATCCTTTAAGTAGCCTCATTATGACATGTAACGATCTGTATGCTTTCCCAACAACGTCATCAACATGACCCTTCCAGTGCAAATTACTTTCAAATCTCACACCTAAGTATTTGCACTTGCCATCTTTTGGGATAACTACCTCATCCAAAGTATATTCAAATTCAGTTTTAAAGCTCCTGTTTGTAAATGTTGTAACAGTTGATTTGCCTCCATTAATCTTCATATTATTTTCTTCAACCCATTCTTGGATACTGTCAAGGTCCCTTTGTAATTCTGAACAATCCTCAATGTTATTTGTTTCCCTGTAAACAATTATGTCATCTGCATACAATCTTATTTTTGATGTTATATTGTTCCCTAAGTCATTTGCGTATATTAAGAAAAGTAACGGACCGATTATACTACCCTGTGCAATTCCCTTCCAGACTTTCTCTTCCTGTGATATATTATTTCCTACTTTGACTTTCTGAACCCTTGAATTTAGAAATGTTCTTATCCAACGTATAACCCTTACGTCCAATCCTATTCCCTCCAATTTCTTTAATAATATTCCATGTTCCACTCTATCAAAGGCTTTGGAAAGATCTATGTCTATGCAATCTAACTGGCCTCCTGAATCTAACTGATCTGATATGTCCTGCTGAAATCCCACCAGTTGTGCCTCGCAAGAAAATTTCTTTCTAAATCCATACTGGCTCCTCATGAACCAATTTTTATCATTACATATCCCTCTGATGTACTTTGCTATTAAACTCTCCAGTATTTTACAAACTATACTGGTCAGGCTGATTGGTCTGTAGTTCTCTGGTTTCCTTTTATCACCCTTTCCTTTATAAATTGGTATTATTATAGATTCCTTCTATTCCTTTGGTATCACACTATTATTTATGACATAGTCAAAGAGAAATTTTAAATAAGGCACTATATACCACCCCATTGTCTTTAATACCTCCCCAGTAATTCGATCACTTCCTGCTGCTTTTCCTTGCTGAAGCAGATGGATTTCTCTGAAAATATCTTCATTTGTGAATGAGAAGCTTCTTGTTTCCCTCTGTGTCTCTCCCTCTCTATCTTCTGTTACGGTTTCCAAGTCCTGACAATCTTCTACTGAATCTCGGAATTCCCTACTAAAGAGGTTTGCTTTCTCAGTATCTGTTAAATAGTGTTCACCCCCTTCTCCCACCATTGTAGGAATTTGGATTCCTTTTCCTTTTTGATTCCTAATATATGAATACAGCTTTTTCCATTTCCCTTTGTGGTCATTACCCTCTTGAAGAATGCCATTCATATAATTCTCTTTTGCTTCCTTTTTCACTCTATTCAGTTCTCTCATTAGTTGTTTTCTAGTTTCTCTATTCTCCCTACCTTCTTTGATTTTCCTGTTTACTATTCTACATTTTCTTTTTAATTTTCTTATTTCCCTTGTGTAATAAACAGGGTCTGAGGTCATTTTACCCTTCTTAACAGGTACAAATCTCTTCTCTCCTTCCCAAATTATTCCTTTAAATTTAGCCCAAAGTGTATCCACATTATTCCCTTCACTTATCCAACAACTGAATTGTGATTTAAGGTAAGTCCCAAATTCATCAACTTTAGTTTTTCTGCATAATTTCTTGTCTTTTGTGACCCTCTTATTAAACATTTTTGGTACGAGTCCTACATCCATTATTACAGCCTTATGGTCACCTATTCCTTCAATTACCTCAGTTTTATCAACAATTTCCCATGGTTTAACCAAGAATACATCTAGCAAGTTATTGAGACGAGTTGGTTCTTGTACTACTTGTGTAAATCCTCCCTCCCAAATTAACTTATTTGCCAGTTTCTGTTCATGGGCTTCACTTGCAGCTCCATTCCATTCAACTTCAGGCAAGTTTAGATCTCCCCCAATTATTACCGTATCATTATTGTTTTTATGAGTATAATCTATTATTTTCTCAAATATTTCCATATCTCTTTCCTCTCTTCCAGGCCTATATGTTCCTATAATTCCCACCTCCTTCATATTATCACAAACTAATTTTATCCCTAGTATTTCATTCCTTTCATCAGTAAACCATTCATACGAACAATAAGTTTCCTTCACCAGAATAAATACCCCTCCTCCTTTTTTATCTCCTCGGTCTCTACGATAGACTGTATACCCTTCTGGAAATACTTCTGTATTACCCACCCCTTCTCTCAACCACGATTCCACTCCTATCACCACATCCGTCTCATAAGATTCCATCAATGTACCGAATTTTAAATGTTTATTTACTACACTCTGACAGTTTACCAAGAGCAATCGCAGACCTCCTTCCTCCCTAAAACTTGACTGTTGCAATTGGGTAACGTTTGACTCATGAGTTGAGAACTTCCCTGGAACCCAGATCCTTGTACATAGATCTTGATTTAAGGGTCTGGGTTTTCTGGCAAGTTTCCCTGTATGTGCCACTTTAGTGGTATGGGTTTTCTTAAGTACCGATTAGTTTGCAAATCTCTGTTGATAATTGTAGCAATTTGTCTACAGAGAGTTGCTTTTCCATTACCATTTAGATGTAACCCATGTCTAGTGAACATTTGCCTGCCAAGACCTAAAGTATCTACTACATAGACATTTCTAAAACTCTTACATAATCTCTTGATTTTTATATTTGTACAGCTTTGTTCACACGAGTCCTCTAAAAGGTCATACCTGGGTGGCACATTTACTACAATTACTTTTGAGTCAGGTAATTTGGAAATCTTACCTCTGAGAGTCGTAATTAGTTCCTCACCTTCATTTGCAGCAATGTCATTTGTACCACTCACAATCACCAAATAATTGTCCTTCTCTAACACAGGATCACAACTTGAAAGGACGTCTTCAGTTTTGGCACTTGGTTTTATTAGTCCTAAAACCTCAGTCTCTGGATTCTGCAGCTCTTCCTTGATGCCTTCTGCCATACCCCGCCCTTGACTGTCTGCGTAGAGATGAATCTTTGGCGATCTTGACTTTCGGTTGGTTTTCTTACCTCCACTGGATTTAAAATTATTTGGAAAACTTGGTGTGTCTTCTTCTGGAACTTGCTGCAATAATTGAAATCTATTTTGGCACTGCAAAGAGTTTTTTCCCGGTTTTAAGTTGTACGTAGTTTCTCCCATATGTTTAACATTAGGCCTAAAATGGCCACGCGTCACTTCCATCCACGGCGATCTTTCTTCTCCAATGTCTTCTTTATCTTCCAGTTTCTTTATTCTGTCCTTTAAGCATTCATTTTCATGTTTCAGAGCGCATAAGTCCTCTTGTAGCACTCCTAAAATCTTAATTATAGTTTCGTAAGTCTCTCTTTCTTGTTGTTCTGCCTCACTATCAGTTTGTTTACACTCGGGACACAGCCACTCACTTTCTTCAATATCAGTCCTATTTACAATATTTGCACAACGAAAATGGTACCATTCATCACACTTACGACACAGAATCCCATTTTTAACTACTCTTCTGCATTTGCCACATTTTTCACTGCATCTTAGACCATTATCTACTACGGATATCACAGACTCACACACAGTAGTCGCCATCTTGAAATCTTATGATACTAACATAGCACATGGCAGCAAAAATGACCTGACTAATCATGTAAAGTGTGTTAACATCTTGGTCATTTGAAATCTAAGGAAAAAATCAGAAAATAAATAGGGTTTTTTTTGCCAAAGCTAGAGAAAATTTTTACGATGTATAAAGGCCGAGTGTGTGTTAATTTCTTTTTTAGGGGAACACAACATTCCACTGAGTGCAGCTGATCTTGCAGGAGCTGTGTTCAGCAAGATGTTTCCTATGTCGGAACTTACAAAAATGTATGGTTGTGTTCGCACGAAAGCAACGTGTTTCATGAACAAAACGGCACATACTACAACACAGGACATTGTTACTTGTTTACTGAATATTCCATTTTCTTTGTCGACAGTTGGAAGCAATGATACAGATTCCAAGTTTTATTCCATAGTGGTTACTTTTTATGATCCTCCTCGAGAAAGTATTATAAGTATTGTTTTGTCGGTACCAGCATTGGAAGGAGATTCGACAGGGGGCAATGTAGGAGAGCTGCTATTGTCACAATTGGAATTAAATAAAGTGCCAGTTAAGAACTGTCTGGCATTCTGTTCTGACAATGCTCCTGTTATGATTGGCCAGAAAATTGGAGGTCTAACATTTTTAAAGAAGCTCATCAGGATATTTTTGGTACTGGTTGCAGCTGCCATCTAATTAATTTAGCTGCTGAAAAAGCTGCTGCAACTTTACCAGTTAGAATTGAGATTCTTGTTGATAGAGAAGAGTGCCAAAAGAAAAGATCATCTTCAGAAATTTCGAAGTATGCGCGGAAAAGAAACAAAGAAGTCGTTGAAGCATGTGTGCACAAGATGGTAATCCCTAGGCAGGTGTTCAGACAGATTATTAGTTACTGGGATCCACTTCTTTCATTTTTTAAGGAGGTGGTAGTGTGTGCTCCAAATATTTCTGCCAATTTATATCTTTTTGTACTACTCCCAAAGGACACAGTACATCTGTTGACAAACTCTCTGCCAACTTTCTGCCAAAACAATGGCATGTTCTTCCAAACTCGACTCACCTGTTCTCAGAAACGTGTATCCCATTACATCTCATGAAGAAAAGCTGTTTATGTTCATTTCCTCTGACCTAAACAAGGCATTTTGTATTTTTTTTACATGTGACTACCTCATCATTTGATAAGATCAATACAGTCCTTCAGAGTGCTTCTCCAGGGTACTTTTTAAATTAATCATGAATCTATTGAAACAGACGCTCACCAAGTTTGTGAAGGCAAGTGTAGTTAAACGGGCAGCACTGCCAACCCAGAATCAGGAGGAGGATGAAGAATTGGTAATTTGGCATTTAAACCTCAAACTTAAGGCACTACAAGATAATGACAAATCTGTTTTTCTCGTCAGTTAGAAACTAATTCTGTGCAGCCTGTGACTACATGATTAACAAGTTCTCTTTTAAGAACGATGTGCTAAAACATGCACAGGTTGCTAATCATAATGCCATTGAAGAAGCACAGTTTTCTTCTGTTAGTTTCTTTTTTTGGAGGAGTTTGCTGTTATTTTGTGTAAAAGAGAAATTGAAACAAAAGACGATGCTGTGAATGAACTCCAAAGCCAGTTTGCGGCTCTTCAGGTAGGCGACTTATGTAGTGCTGTTAGTAACCAAGCTACAAATGATTCAAAATGGGCACAGGTGTTGAGTATCCATGGAGCGGATGGACATTATAAATGACGTGATCTCTATAGAGTCATGCTGTCTGGTCTTATCATATCGCATAGTAATGCAGAGTGTGAACGAATGTTTAGCCTGATTAAGAATAGGACACAGTTCAGGTCATTGATGTCCAATGGAACTCTGGACGTCATTTCCATTTTGAAGACCAGAATTCCTGAAGCTTGTTATGCAAACACATATTCTATTGACTTTTTGAGGAAAGCAAAGGAAGCCACAACTTCACCTGTTAAATCAGAATGGAGATGTACGTGTGATGGTGTAAATAATGTAAATAACTTGTGTGCATATAATTATGTGCAGCAACATACTCTTTACTTCAAAGTTTTTATTAGTCATGTGCATTAACAAATTACATTGTGTAAGTAGATTTCATTGATGCATTTTAAAAATATTTGTCTTAGTTTAACTGAGGTGAAATATTTTTCCCTTATAATGTTATTGGTGTTTTATATTAATGTTGTTGGACTCGTAATTATGTGAAGTAAAGAAAATTCATGAATTTTGTTGTGTTTTACCACATTTTGGTGCATTGGATTCCCGCGTATTTTGACATGGGGATTTTACTTATGGGTCATTTGGAAAGCTGGCAGGTATGCAGAAGATACTCATTGGTAGTGATGAGGAGGAAATGGCAGAGCATGAGCACGTAACACAATCATGTTGAATAAGGGGGATTTAAACGTGGAGAGAAGACAACCACTCGGTTAATAGCTTGAGGTTGCTGACCACAATCAGTCCTGTTTCCAATTGGTTCCCATTATCCCACTGTAGAATAGGATGTAGTCTGTCATTTCCATGCCTTTCCAATGATTTTCTTGCAGTGCAGCATATAACACTTTATATTCCTAAGCACTTCCTTCCAGTGCGGGCGTGCTCATTCCAAGTTGCATTGATGACATCTCATTTCTCTTTTCTACTCATGGTTGTCATCAAGTTATTCGCTGGGGTATTTCTGTAATCTTATCTCGAAACTAGAGTATTTTCTACATGGCCAGAGACTATTACCTGACCTATCGTACAGCCCGGACATGAGTCCACCAGACATTGATTTTTTTCTCTAAGTTGTAAAAACTTGTGTATGAATGTCGTTTTTCTTCTCTGGAAGAGGGTTTTCTTGCTGTTACCAAAGGCATTCAGCACATTAACTTTGTGGTTTACTGTAGTCACGTCCTAGTTCGTGAACCATGGGCAATGGCTGAGTGGCCTAGTAAGTGGTCCTGCGAGTCGGGATACCAGTTGCTATGGAATGGGAGTGGGCATCTCGGACATATTCTGAGTCATGGCTCTCCTTGTGCTCAGGCGGCTAGGACTATACAATCCACCGGTTGTCCATAACCTGTTCGAGGAGAGATCCTCACGTGGACTATGTGTAAGTAGGGGAGCATCCTGCTTCATGAATTTACCGAGCTCAGAACATTTTAAGCAAGCCTCGGACCTATGGGAGTAATGGAGTCCCACTCCCATTTGACAGGCGAGGGACTCCTTGGAAACAACTTGGCGAACGAAATGGAATTCGATGGGGAGCTATCAATATTAATGGGGCTTATGGAAGAAAGAAAGTAGAACTGGCTGACTCAGCAAAGAGGATGCATCTGGATGTGCTAGGAGTAAGTGATATTCGGGTAACGGAAGATAACGGGGAAGAGAGAGGAGATTATAAAGTGTACTTGACGGGTGTTAGAAAAGGAAGGGCAGAGTCTGGGGTAGGGCTCTTTATCAGGAATATATTGCACGCAGTTGGAGGAATTAGGACTAGAATTGTGTCCTTGTATTCACCATGTGAGGGTGCAGATGAGGATGAAGTTGACAAGTTTTATGAAGCATTGAGTGACATCATCGTCAGGGTCAACAGCAAGGATAGAATAGTGCTAATGGGCGATTTCAGTGCGAGAGTTGGGAATAGAACTGAAGGATACGAAAGGTTGATTGGTAAATGTGGGGAAGATATGGAAGCTAATGGGAATGGGAAGCATTTGCTGGACTTCTGTGCTAGTATGGGTTTAGCTATTACGAATACATTCTTCAAGCATAACGCTATTCACCACTACGCATGGGAGGCTAGGGGTACCAGATCCATAATAGACTATATCTTAACAGACTTCGAATTCAGAAAATATGTTAGGAATGTACGAGTTTTCTGCGGATTTTTCGATGATACAGACCACTATCTGATCTGTAGTGAACTAAGTATCTCTAGGCCTAAGGTAGAGAAAGTGAAATCTGTCTGCAAACGAATAAGGGTAGAAAATCCCCAGGACGAGGAAATTAGACAGAAGTACATGGATATGATTCGTGAGAAGTTTCGAACAGTAGACAGTAAGCAGGTTCAGGATACAGAAAGTGAAATGGGTGGCATACAGGGATGCTGTAGTGGAAAGAGCAAGGGAATGCCTAGGAACAACTGTGTGTAAAGATGGGAAAAGGCAAACATTTTGGTGGAATGATGAAGTGAGAGCTGCTTGTAAACGTAAAAAGAAGGCTTATCAGAAATGGCTCCAAACAAGGGCCGAGGCAGACAGGGATTTGTATGTAGATGAAAGAAACAGAGCGAAACAAATAGTTGTTGAATCCAAAAAGAAGCCGTGGGAAGATTTTGGTAACAACCTGGAAAGGCTAGGTCAAGCAGCAGGGAAAACTTTCGGGACAGTAATAAAGAATCTTAGGAAGGGAGGGGAAAAAGGAAGTGAACAGTGTTTTGAGTAATTCAGGTGAACTCATAATAGATCCCATGGAATCACTGGAGAGGTGGAGGGACTATTTTGAACATCTTCTCAATGTAAAAGGAAATCATCCTGGTGGTGTTGCGAACATCCAAGCCCATGGGGAGGAGGAAAATGATGTTGGTGAAATTATGCTTGAGGAAGTGGAAAAGAAGGTAAATAAACTCCATTGTCATAAGGCAGCAGGAATAGATGAAATTAGACCTGAAATGGTGAAATATAGTGGGAAGGCAGGGATGAAATGGCTTCATAGAGTATTAAAATTAGCATGGAGTGTTCGTAAGGTACCTTCATATTGGACAAAAGCAGTAATTGCACCTATCTATAAGCAAGGGAACAGGAAGGATTGCAACAACTATCGAGGTATCTCATTGATTAGTATACCAGGCAAAGTATTCACAGGAATCTTGGAAGGGAGGGTGCGATCAGTCGTTGAGAGGAAGTTGGATGAAAACCAGAGTGGTTTCAGATCACAGAGAGGCTGTCAGGATCAGATTTTCAGTATGCGCCAGGTAATTGGAAAATGCTACGAGAGGAATAGGCAGTTGTGTTTATGTTTCGTAGATCTAGAGAAAGCATACGACAGGGTACCGAGGGAAAAGATGTTCGCCATACTGGGGGACTGTGGAATTAAAGGTAGATTATTAAAAGCAATCAAAGGCATTTATGTTGACAATTGGGCTTCAGTGAGAATTGATGGTAGAATGAGTTCTTGGTTCAGGGTACTTACAGGGGTTAGACAAGGCTGTAATCTTTCACCTTTGCTGTTCGTAGTTTACATGGATCATCTGCTGATAGGTATTAAGTGGCAGGGAGGGATTCAGTTAGGTGGGAATGTGGTAAGCAGTCTTTCCTATGCTGACGACTTGGTCTTAATGGCAGATGGTGCCGAAAGCCTGCAGTCTAATACACTGACTGACTGAGCAAATGCAACACCAAGAAGGAGTGGTTCGAAAGGGATGAAAGTTGGGGGAAAAAACAGAGACGGCACGGACGAATAATTGATGTTTATTTCAAACCGATATGCAGGTTACACAATGCGCACGGCATCGACTCAGTAGGATGTAGGACCACCGCGAGCGGCGATGCACGCAGAAACACGTCGAGGTACAGAGTCAATAAGAGTGCGGATGGTGTCCTGAGGGATGGTTCTCCATTCTCTGTCAACCATTTGCCACAGTTGGTCGTCCGTACGAGGCTGGGGCAGAGTTTGCAAACGGCGTCCAATGAGATCCCACACGTGTTCGATTGGTGAGAGATCCGGAGAGTACGCTGGCCACGGAAGCATCTGTACACCTCGTAGAGCCTGTTGGGAGATGCGAGCAGTGTGTGGGCGGGCATTATCCTGCTGAAACAGAGCATTGGGCAGCCCCTGAAGGTACGGGAGTGCCACCGGCCGCAGCACATGCTGCACGTAGCGGTGGGCATTTAACGTGCCTTGAATACGCACTAGAGGTGACGTGGAATCATACGCAATAGCGCCCCAAACCATGATGCCGCGTTGTCTAGCGGTAGGGCGCTCCACAGTTACTGCCGGATTTGACCTTTCTCCACGCCGACGCCACACTCGTCTGCGGTGACTATCACTGACAGAACAGAAGCGTGACTCATCGGAGAACACGACGTTCCGCCATTCCCTCATCCAAGTCGCTCTAGCCCGGCACCATGCCAGGCGTGCACGTCTATGCTGTGGAGTCAATGGTAGTCTTCTGAGCGGACGCTGGGAGTGCAGGCCTCCTTCAACCAATCGACGGGAAATTGTTCTGGTCGATATTGGAACAGCCAGGGTGTCTTGCACATGCTGAAGAATGGCGGTTGACGTGGCGTGCGGTGCTGCCACCGCTTGGCGGCGGATGCGCCGATCCTCGCTTGCTGACGTCACTCGGGCTGCGCCTGGACCCCTCGCACGTGCCACATGTCCCTGCGCCAACCATCTTCGCCACAGGCGCTGCACCGTGGACACATCCCTATGGGTATCGGCTGCGATTTGACGAAGCGACCAACCTGCCCTTCTCAGCCCGATCACCATACCCCTCGTAAAGTCGTCTGTCTGCTGGAAATGCCTCCGTTGACGGCGGCCTGGCATTCTTAGCTATACACGTGTCCTGTGGCACACGACAACACGTTCTACAATGACTGTCGGCTGAGAAATCACGGTACGAAGTGGGCCATTCGCCAACACCGTGTCCCATTTATCATACGCTACGTGCGCAGCACAGCGGCGCATTTCACATCATGAGCATACCTCAGTGACGTCAGTCTACCCTGCAATTGGCATAAAGTTCTGCCCACTCCTTATTGGTGTTGCATTTGCTCTGTCAGTCAGTGTATCTTGGAACTTGAAAATAGGTGCAATGAGTATGGTATGAAAATTAGCCTGTCAAAGACTAAATTGATGTCAGTAGGTAAGAAATTCAACAGAATTGAATATCAGGTTGGTGATACTAAACTAGAACAGGTTGATAATTTCAAGTATTGAGGTTGTGTGTTCTCCTAGGATGGTAATATAGTGAAATTGACTCAAGGTGTCGTAAAGCTAATGCAGTGAGCTCGGAGTTGCGATCAACAGTATTCTGTAAGAAGGAAATGAGCTCCCGGACGAAACTATCTTTACATCGGTCTGTTTTCAGACCAACTTTGCTTTACGGGAGCGAAAACTGGGTGGACTCAGGATATCTTATTCATAAGTTAGAAGTAACAGACATGAAAGTAGCAAGAATGATTGCTGGTACAAACAGGTGGGAACAATGGCAGGAGGGTACTCGGAATTAGGAGATAAAGGCTAACTTAGGAATGAACTCGATGGATGAAGCTGTACGCATAAAGCGGCTTCGGTGGTGGAGTCATGTGAGGCGAATGGAGGAGAATAGGTTACCTAGGAGAATAATGGACACTGCTATGGAGGGTAGGAGAAGTAGAGGTAGACCAAGACGAGGATGGTTAGACTTGGTTTCTAACGATTTAAAGATAAGAGGTATAGAACTAAAGGAGGCCACAACACTAGTTGCAAATCGAGGATTGTGGCGACGTTTAGTAAATTCACAGAGGCTTTCAGACCGAACGCTGAAAGGCATAACAGTCTATAATGATAATGTATGTATGTATGTATGTTTGTATGTATGTATGTATGTATGTATGAATGAATGAAATAGTAAGTCTTCCCAAATGGTGGAATTCGGTCCTTGAGAAGCAGGTAGACTATATTGTAGGGTTATTAAGTGATACTGCCAAAATAAATATTTAAGTGGAATAAAATATTGTGTATTATTTATGAAATCACCTTTGTACATTAGTTTTTAGAAGGTTATGAACCTTACCAGCTCAATATACAAGAGAATTTATTTGCTGGAACAGTTCAGTTCCAACTTAGATAAGTCCTGTTTCAAAATATGCACATTATCTGTTATCACCAGGTAGCACGCTATGTACGTTATGAGAAACTCGGATGTTCGCCTGGTACCATTCAGAGTCTTTCATGACCAGAACTAATATTGTCATCCATAGTGTGCCCATTGTGGAGAGAGATGGTGTGTGTGTGTTTCAGGAGTCGGGACCCAGACCCGGTGCACGGAATGTTCCTATTCTGGTGGCTTTCATGCTAATTTTAGCTTTAGGTTTCCTGCAGAACAGTTCCACAGGATCTTAGTTGTACAGGGCTGCTCAGGCCAGACAGTGCTGACACAGTGCTTATTTTATTTGCAGCTATTTATCATTTATCATTAATACATTTTGATTGTAAAACTTTGAATATTGGATTTATTATAACTTTATTATATATTTGTATTTGGTAGTGAGGGAGACGCTCTCACTATGCTTCTACTTATATGCATGAGTAAGTGGTCACAATCCATGAGTGACCGTGCCGCAAGTTGCTTAACTAAATGTGGTTGGTATCCTCTCACTGTACTGGCATTATTGTGGTCTACAGGTGTGCTCACCTTTGACCTTTGTAGATATGAATGGAAATTCTCTCAAAACACCTCTGCAGTGAAGCGGTTGTGTAGGGCTATTAATTTATTCTCCATCAAGAAGGACTTTTTTTTTGTTTTTGTTTTTTTACGCATCCTTCCAGTAGACTTCGTTTAAGCAGAATCACAATAGATAATGGCATCTTCAGATATTTTTTTTGAGTTTAATGCAAAAATGTCATACAACTTAATACACTGTAAAGTCTTTTGTTAATTCTTTTCTCTTTAGCTGATAGACATCTTTTTTAATTTCTGTATGAATAAGTGCTCAGTAAAACATGTGCTCTTCTTTCATAGAATATTTCAAGATTTAATGGAGAGGATCCAGAGCCAGAAAAGATATTCAGCAACAGAATGTCTCGAATTCAAATTTGTGGTCAGATATTGCTGCCCCCTCTTGTAAGTACCATTCTTATTTTATGACTTGGTTTCATAGCATTGCATATTTGACTTGTACCAGTGAGATGTCTGTTGAGCCTAACTTGGTTTGGTCATGGAAGACAGTAACTTTGGAATATTATGTTAGGTGTGAGGTTTCCTGGTTTTTTCTTTGAGCACTTCAGGCAAATTATTTCAAGTACTGTGATATTTTTACCTTTCCAAGACCCAGACACCAAATTTGCTCACATCTATATATATAAAATAGCTTGTCCTGACTGACTGACTGACTGATTCATCATCGCCGAGCCAAAACTACTGGACATAATGAAATGAAATTTTGGGGATACATTCACATTAAAATTTAGGTGCTCGCTAAGAGAGGATTTTTGGATATTCCGTCGCTAAGGGGGTGAAAACGGGGGTGAAATTTTAAAATGAGTGTATCTATATCTCAAAACTTTAAAAGTTTACAAATGTAAAAATTGGTATTTAGAATCTTCTTTAAAAATAAGGAAACACGTATTTTTTTGTTTTCAAAAAATCCCAATAGGACGGGTGAAAAAGGGTGAAAAAGGGGTTGAATGCCTTTAATCAGGATACTGGTATTTATATCTCAGAAACTGAAGGTATTACAGACCTGAAAATTGGTACTTTTGATCTCTTTTAAAAATAAAGAAACACGTATTTTTTTGTTTTTGGAAAATCCAATTAATGGGAGGGTGAAAAGGGGGGTGAATTTTTAAAATCAGTGTATCTATATCTCAAAACTTTGAAAGTTTACAGATGTAAAAATTGGTATTTAGAATCTTCATTAAAAATAAAGAAACACGTATTTTTTGTTTTCGGAAAATCCCAATAGGAAAGGTGGAAAGGGGTGAAAAAGTGGTTGAATGCATTTAATGAGGATACTTATATCACAGAAACTGAAGACATTACAGACCTGAAACTTGGTGTTTTGGATCTCCTTTAAAAATAAAGAAACACGTATTTTTTGTTTTTGGAAAATCCAATTATTGGGGGGGGGGGTGAGAAGGGGGTGAATTTTTAAAATGAGTGTATCTATATCACAAAACTTTTAAGTTTATAGATGTAAAAATTGGTATTTAGAATCTCCTTTAAAAATAAAGAAACACGTATGATTTTGTTTTCGGAAAATCCCAATATGAAGGGTGGAAAAGGGTGAAAATGTGTTGAATGCCTTTAATGAGGCTAATTATATTTCAGGACCTGAAGATATTACAGACCTGAAAATTGGTATTTGGGATCAACTTTAAAATAATAAAGAAACAGGTATTTTTTGTTTTTGGAAAATCCAATTAATGGCGGTTAAACAGGAGTGACATATTTGGGTGAATTTTTTGAAAGACAATATCTACAGAATATCTGAGAAACCTAGAATGTTACAGACGTAAAAAGTGATATTTGGAATCTCCTGTAAATGTAAAGAAACATAGGGGATTTGTTTTTGGAAACTCCTCTTAAGGGGAACTAAAAAGGGGGTGAAATTTTAAAATGAGAACTTATACAGTATATCTCAAGAAACTTAACATGTTACAGAAGTGAAAAATGGTATTATTATCTCTGTAAAAATAAGGAAACGTGTATTTTTAGTTTTCGGAAATAACACTTGGGTGGAAAGGGGGTGGGGGTGGGGGGTAAAATGACTGAAAATGGTGTTGAATTATTTTACTGAGACTACTGTTATCTCAAAAATGAAGATGTTACAGATGTGAAATTTGATATTTGGAATCTACTTTAAAAGTAAAGAAGCACTAATTCTCGGAAAATCCAATGAATGGGGGCTGGGGAGGTGAATGAATTGAAAAATTAATTGAATTAATTGTATGAGAATACTTACATCTAATAAAAACTAAAGTTGTTAGGGCCTACAGACGTGAAAATAGGTATTTGGATCTCCTCTAAAAACAAAGAAAAGCCCTTTTTTGTGGGGGGGAATCATTTTGGGGGGCGTGAGTGAAAAGGAGTTGAATTCCTTTCATGAGGACACATAAATAAAAAACTGAAGAAGTTAAAGTCGTGATAATTGGTATTTAGAAGATCCTTTACTATTAAAGAAACAAGTATTTTTTTTGCCGGATAATTCACTTGAGGGGGGGGGGGGACCTTTATTTGAAGCTCTCGGCCAGAATTTAGTACCTAGCTCCAACATCCTTGTGGCCTATTACAGGTAGTCAAGAAGTACTGTTCGCTTGTCTTTTTACATTTCCCACTGCATACTCTTAAGGCTCGTTCATGAGTTTATGAAAGGAGTGGTCACTGTATTAAATTACTATTCTGTGTGTGCTTAATTTAGTGTTATACAATTCTGGCAGTAAGTTATTTCATGTTTCTTCAAATTATTTTCAGTGACAACTTAAAAATAATATTAAAAATAGGAATGTTATGTTTTCCTTAAATGATACAGTATGCAGTGTACTACAGACACCATTTACATGGTGGAGTGAGGAGAACAAACGTGACGAACGATTAGTGGTAAAACGTACACCCGCTTTTCAAGAACTGGCAAACAAAGTAGAAAGTAAAGATGTAAAATGCAACCTCATACATTTTAAAATTGAATGGTACAGCAAATATCGGTAGTTGTGTATCAGCTTTTATTTGGAAGAACTGTTTTCTTGGCCCTGTTTACTAGTTAGCATTAAAAAGAAAGTTTGGAACTCTCAGGAATTCTGCGACTTGCTTAAAACCAATCTATCATTACATATTCATTCAGATTTTGCAAAACATCTCATGTTATTGCGATTAAACACTCTTGAGAAAAATCAGAATACAAGTGCTGATGATCTGAAAGAAAATTACCACTTTTATGCAGCACAGCAAAATGAAAATGTCAGATTGAACAGGTTGATGTAGTGTTTTATAATCAATGCAGAGTTATTTTTGGCTAGATAAGAACTAGATTTTTGTGGATATGATGAAAGTTCATCTTCATCTAACATGGGAACCTTTAAAGACTTTTGTTCCTTCTAATTTCAACCAGTTTATTAGACATCCAAAACCATTACACTACAAACAAAGGTGGTGTTTTAACTGGAAATCTAAAATAATCCAAAATGAACTGAGTGTATTTATGACTACATTGACAACTATATTAAACATGAAATAAACAGTAGTGAATTTTTCTCTATTCAGATTGACAACACTACCGATATTAGGCAAAAATCCATATGCTCTCTAATTGTAAGGAGACACAAATGGGTATTAGTGGAACACTTTTTGGGTTACTTTGATGTGGGTTGTGATCAAACCTCAGCAGTTTTGTTCAATTTGGCGGATACTGTGTTGGAGCCGCAACCTACTGCATCTTCCAGGAAATCTAAATACTGAGCCATTTTGTTGAAAATAAAGGCAAAAGAACGTGATCAAATTGCACCAATTCAATAAGTGAACATCTGTTCTATCTGGTGTTATATCGTTAAGACATTGAACCGCACCCACCATCATGGCTCTGGTGTTCCGATGCTACACATTTATTTCAGGCCACGAACCACCATTGATTCCAGTTTTTTTTACCATTTTATTTATTTTTACTAGTTTTCAATAATGAATTTCCATTGCTACAGTAGTTCTTTACTTTGAAAAGATTTCTGGTTTTACCAGCCCTGTGTATTCTAAATTAAAATAGGAAAACAAAGAGGCCTGAGCCTACCTGATTTTTGTTGTTGACTTCTTATATTAAAATAATCCTAAAAGCAGTACACTTCCATTAAATAGTCCAAACATATTGATTAACAGACAATATGTTAGAACCAATTTATTTTTGTAAATGCTGCATTCAAAATGAAGTATAAATTTAAACTTTGTGTAATAATAAAATGTAATAAAAAAACTCTCTTCTCCTTTACACACTTGTAAAGTAAAAATGTACGCACTTATAGTGCAGTTTTTATTTATTAGGCTGTTGTGTACAGTATTTTTTTACAGTGAAGTCACATTCCATACAGATCAATGACATTGGCTCACGCCATGGAGATGGGAGGGTAACCCACTTTTTCTCTCACTAAAAAAATAAAAATAAATAAATAAATAAATAAATAAATAAATAAATAAATAAAACAGGGAGGCCGCTTCCGATTCTTGGTCCAGGGTCTGCAATTGCATGTAAGGGCCATGGCTTCAAGCTGTGTATTTGTTTGTTTACATTCATTAGATGGTGGGATCGAACCTCACTGTCAGCAGTCCTGAAGATGGATTTCCATGGCTTTCCGTTTTTGTATCAGGCAATTGCTAGGGCTGCATCTCAATTATGGACACAGTCGTTTCCTTCCCAGTCCTAGCCCTTCCTATTCAATCGTCACCATAAGACCTGTCTGAGTCAGTGTGACATAAAAACCAACTGCAAAGAAATTCAGGCGTTAAATATTTAGTATTTAGTACAAATGCTTTTGTTTTTGTCATACTACCCACAGCAAAGCCTGGATGTTATAATGCCACAGCAGCGTTCTTCAAACCTAGCCTGAATCAGCTACATATACATGTACACCAGAATGTACACTGACTTAGCAAATGTCATGGGATAGTCGCCTAATAGCGTGTGGGGCCTCCTCTGGCCCTGCAAACTGCAGTGAGA
Organism: Anabrus simplex; assembly: GCF_040414725.1. Lineage (NCBI taxonomy): Eukaryota > Metazoa > Arthropoda > Insecta > Orthoptera > Tettigoniidae > Anabrus > Anabrus simplex. The sequence goes on along the minus strand of NC_090266.1, from coordinate 1,198,902,882 downwards.
CACCGTGGAATTGAGTCGACAAGTCCCTGGTAGTCCTCTGGACGCAGCTGACACCAAATCGTTTGCAAAGCGGTCGCCAATGCTGGTCTGTTCGTGGGTGCAGGATCCATGGCACGGAGCCTGCGTTCCAGGACATCCCAGATATGCTCGATAGGGTTCATATCGGGGCTCCTGTGTGGCCATGGCAGTCGTTGGACCTCCGCTGCATGTTCCTGAAACCATTCTCGGGCAACATGGGAGCGATGTGGCGGCGCGTTATCATCTTGAAACACCGCAGAACCGTCTGGGCGCTGGAAGGCCAAAAATGGGTGGAGATGGTCTCCGAGCAGCTCAACATACCGCGTACCATTCAAAGTCTCTTCCAGAACAACTAGGGGGCCCATTCCATACCAGGAAAATGCACCCCAGACCATAACAGAGACACCAGCGCCCTGGACCACACCTTCGAGGCAGGTGGGAACCATCGCTTCATGTGGTCTGCGCCATACACGGTGCCTCCCATCGGCATGGTGCAGTTGAAATCATGATTCGTCCGACCATATCATGTTACGCCATTGTTCCAGTGTCCATCCCTGGTGACTGGCGACAAATGCGCGTCGTCGTGCCCGATGACGTTGGGTTAACAGAGGCACCCGTGTGCGGCGCCGGCTCCCATACCCCATAGAACCCATGTTCCTACGGATTGTCCACTGGGAGATGTGTCTAGCATGGCCTGTGTTGAATTGAGCCGTGATTTGTTGCACGGTTGCCCGTCTGTCACTATTGACAATCCGTCTCGGATTTCGCCGGTCACGGTCATCGAGGGTGGCTGGACGGCCGGTCGTTTGTCTGTTGTGGATGGTGACACCTGCATTCAACCATTCACGATACACCCTGGACACGGTTGATCGTGTGAAGCCGAGTTCCCGCACCACTTCCGAAATCGCACTTCCCATCCGTCGGGCACCGACCACCATACCCCGTTACAAGTAACTAATCTCATTTTGTTCCGTATTGAAGATACAATAAGTAAATACTTTCTTGAATAAAATTACTGTGTCCAGCTATTCAATACAATTATATTTTGTAGTGATTAAATTCTACATGAAATATAAACACTAGTTAGGGACATGTTTTGCCCTAGTTTTGGGCATCTTCAGCCTAATATTAACCTTAAGGTCAAGTCTTAAATCTATTGACATTGGAACTTAATACTAAACTTAAATTAATATCAAATACTAAATACAATGGTCTTATGCTTAAATTTAAGAAGGCTTTCTTTTTGTTCGCTGCTTTAATTTCATTGTTTATCGTTTAAACAGATATTTAAATCTTAAGGTCAAAATAGGCAATTTAACAAAAGATATAGCATATTTAAAACATTGTCTAGAGCAAAAATTGGTTCCAAAATTTCTAATGCCCACGCAGAGGAAAGGTATAACCAATACAAATAGAATTCAGAACAAAGTCAATGAGATTTGGATAAGAAATGAAATTAAAGCAGTGTACAAAAAGAAAGCCCTCTTAAATTTAAGCATAAGACCATTGTATTCAGTATTTGATATTAATTTAAGTTTAAAGTTCCAATGTCAATAGATTTAAGACTTGACCTTAAGATTAATATTAGGCTGAAGATGCCCAAAACTAGGGCGAAACATGTCCCTAACTAGTGTTTATATTTCATGTAGAATTTAATCACTACAAAATATAATTGTATTGAATAGGTGGACACAGTACTTTTATTCAAGAAATAATTTACTCACCATACCCGTTCGAACGGTGTCAGCCCACGGCGACTTTCCATGTTACACCTGTCACATGCACAGCCACTGCTCACAAGGTCTCCTATACAACTGCCGCTGGCACAGGGGGCGTGTGGTGTGCAGACAACACACCTGCGCATCAGTGCTCCGCTATCCCATGACATTTGCTCAGTTAGTGTACATCACACTGTACCAGGTTCATCATCTTTTCCACTTATCCAACTGTATCAGGAGTAACATAATTCCCCGCCATATTTACTCTATTTTTTCACCACTCTGTATCAACTATCATGTTCCAGTTCAAATCTGTTTGGTTTAAGCTGTTATTTTACCGAGCAATTTGGCCGTGCGGTTAGGGGTGCACAGCTGTGAGCTTGCATACGGGAAATAGTGGGTTCGAACCCTACTGTTGGCAGCCCTGAAGATGGTTTTCCATGGTTTTCCATTTTCACACCAGACAAATACTGGGGCTGTACCCTAATTAAGGACACTGCCACTTTCTTCCCACTCCTAGCCCTTTCCTATCCTATCATCACCATAAGACCTATCTGTGTCTGCGACATAAAGCCAATAGGTAAAAGAAAAAGAAAAAGCTGTTCTTACCCTGATCCATCCATCGTGATCTGTGTCTTCCTCAACTTCTCTATCATTTTATTTTTAACTCTATAGAGTTTGTTTTGGCAATTTATCTGTCTAATAACCATTGATCTATTTTTCTTCATTTTTATATAACTCAACTCTCCCATTTTTAATTCTGTTCTCTCTCTCTTTTTCACTTCCTAAGAACATGAAGTTTTGCATAACTTCACTTGTCTTTCTCCCTCTCATCATCACTGCATCTTGTTTTTCTCCATTTTCATTCTCCTTCTCGATTTCCTAATTTTCCTATCAGCTGGAATAAGCTGTTCTTATACTTCTCTACAATCCTTTCCCAAATCATAATAATGTCAGCAAAAAGCACTGTGCTCATTCTTACGTTGCCCTCATGCTAATAACCTTCACCATTATAAACAGCTATGACAGTACACTTCCTTGCCTCAGCTCACTATCAATTTTGTTCATCCTGTGTTGTCCACATAGGTCTTGACACCAAGGTTAGTGTATAACAGGTTGCCCAGAACAGGGGTTTCTGCATTCAGAAGACTTCGGCTACGCTCGGTTATCATGTCAGTACATGCCTCGCTATGGGATCACATACGCTGCCGGAAAGTCTTTTAGTAGCATGTCAGTTTCTTTAATATATGCAGGTCAGTTTTTGTGATTCTATAGTTCATGGTGCTTTCTATGACTAGTCCTGTGGTGAATAGCTGCTTTCTTATTCCAGTGTTATTCTGAGTTCAACTTGACTTGACCTGTCCCGGGTTGTATATAAACATACCTGGTATGGAGTGTACAGTTGCTGTAACACCTAGGTGAAAAACCAGGAAAGATCCCTCTAAAAGTCATATCAAATAATTCAGCTTCCCAAAAAATAAGGAGCTAAGAAAGCAGTAGATCCAAAGATGTAGCGACTCCGCAGATTCATTCACAATTAAGTGTTTATTACTTTCCACCTAGTCGATATAATGATTGCTCAAGACAATTTAATGGTTAAAAGTGGTACATGTTTCATGTATTATCAACATCTTCAGCCACATAACAATGTTTAAATGAAAAATATATAAATTGACAAAGTAATGCTTAAGAGGAAGCGGCCTTAAAATGAACATAAGATTGACAACATTAAAACAAACAAAAAACTCAAGATAAAATATATAAATTATTTCTACAATTGAAAGCAGTAGTCAAGGAAACACTTGTACAATATTCCATAGAGAATATGTCCTAAATGAATATTCTTTTCTTAATAATTCACGGAAAAAGGTCAATTTATAAATTAAAAATTATACAATTTATAAGTAATTGTCGAAATTAAGAAATCCAGATATCACAATGTGGCTCTTATTATTAATGCAGATGAAAATATAACTAATTCCTAGTTGTCAATTCTTATTAAGCCTGCTTTCCTTTGGAACAGTAACTCCTGTCATTATTTCACAGTCTTGTGTGTGGTGTTATATTGATGATGCGTTCTTCCTTGCTCTTGCACCTGAGGAGGTGGAGGAGCGGGGGATATAGGTGTGTCAAGAACCTCCTTGCTGTCATCTATAGCTATATCTATAGCTTCAACTGAGTTGGGGTACGGGCCCAACCCACTCCCGCGAAGGCTTCTTGTGAACAGTGCGCCGGAGTCCATCTCCCGGCTAAGGCTGACGAGCGGGGTCCCTATCGCCAACTTATCTGGGGACTACATATATCCTTCCAATCTGCGGTGTCCATCACCACGACTACCCCTCTCATAGTAGCGGGAGAGGTGTATCTGAGTGTACTTGAGGGGTCCGGGCGACCTCAAATTGGTATCGGCAGCGGCGGCAGGTCTTGCCGTTTAATCTAATCAACATGTAATGAACTTCAAAGACTAGCTGGACACACTAAATCTGCATTTAATAATTTTTGCTATAAATCATCTTCCAAACAAAAAAACAAAAAAAAGACTTAGAAATTTTCTTCAACTGGAAATAATTTTTGGTCAAAATTCTTCTGTGTCACCCCAAGGAAGGACATTAGGGGGGCAGGGGGGGGGAGGTCTGTACCGGGAGGTACACCCCAATGCCGCGCATTTAAATTCAGCACCTAAACGAACTCCTCTAGTGGCAAAAGAGTGAAACTGAATCTACACCAACTTAGAACTCTACTCTGAAGATGTCGCCACAGAAATAAGATGTAATTGTGTTATTGTGAAGTTTCCTGAACTGACTGAATTTCTACTAGTTTTGTTTGCTATAAATCAAGAAGTTTGGACGTTTTCCCACAGATGACACTACAAAAACTATGATCATGCACCCCGGTGGGAAGTGAAAGAACTTTAGATTTAAAGAAGTTTTGTATTCATAAGGGTTTTTTTTTTCTAATTGATGTTCATTTATTTTTGGGTTGGTAATATTTTCATTTCCTTTCCGCCAGTTTTGAATCTAACCAATCCCCAATTTCTGTAATTAATTTTCTACCAATCACAGGCTGCTTCTCCAATTCTGAGTGTTACTTTTGAAATCTACCAATAAAATTCTGTGGGTGTGTCTTGATTATTCATGAATGATCTCGAACCTTTCCTGAGGGTTTATAAACTGCGGCTTTTCACGTCTCTTGGCCAATTGATTGTCACTGAGTGTGTATGTCAAAGCACGAAGCCCCTTTCATCGGTCGGCAGTTCATCAACAAGTTAATGGCCACATAACATCTTTCTTTCTTTCTTTCTTTCTGTCTTTCTTGCTAACTCCGCAGTTTAACCCGAGGGAAAGGTCCGAATCTTTAACTATGTAACTTCTTTTCTAAAATGCAACTTTCTGCCAGCTAATGTTAAAACCTTCATAAATCTTAACTGAAAATTGGGGATAGAGAGTGATGTACCCTCTCGAGCTCCCCTCCACCTTGGTTTAAGGTGACTACATTTCATAACTATTTTTCTTTCGGTAATTGGTTAACGTAATTCCTATACGAGTCACCTCCATAGTTTGAGAATAGCCCCTGTTTCATCGGCCTAGTGCCCTTTAGGTTTTAAGTGTTCATATCTAGGAGTGCAAGAATTCGCCTCCATTCATTTTGTGTTCGGGCCATTTATTTAACCGTTATTCTTGTTCCATGAAGGCCCAGTAGGTTGGGTATTAAATACCCCTGTATAATCAGTTTTCAATTGTAAGTTGTGCCTTGAGAGGCCAGAAATTGTAAGGTGATGCCATGAGTAGGCTTGGAAAACTGAGAGCCTGTTAGCTCTTTTTCACAGTTTTTGTAAGATTAATGAATGCCTCTTGAAGGCTAGATGAAATTTTGGGAGCAAGTGCTCTTTGAATTAGGGGATTTCTGCCCTTGAGTAAATTTGTGCTTGTAGCTCAGGAAATGGAAAGCTAAGGCTTAAAGCCCAAGGTGTTTAGGTTCTGAATCTTGGATTTTTTTTCCCAATCTTGTTTAAGTTTGTTACTTGTACCTGTAAAATATTGTTAAATTTTGAGTTCTGAAAATATAACCTTTAGTTTAAGCTTTTAATTAATTTTGACATTGTAAGCAGCAGCAGCAGCAGCAGCAGCAGAAGAGAAAGTATTTCATAAGTCCCGAAACTGTAATTGAGTCAAAGTATTGTCTTCCAGGAATTGAAGGATAGCACTTTGCTCTTGGGCTCACAGCTTGTTTTCATTCACTGCAATGGGTCTCAGAAAGGTTTTGCAGAGATAATGGCACATGTTGTTTCAACAATTCCCAGAGACCAGAACTGCAGAAAAACAGAGTACAAAATTTCAGTGTTTCCCAAAATGGTCAGTTCATCATGATTCACTTCAGCAGCGTTGACACCAAATCTGTTCAATGAGTGTGCTCAGCAGTGGGGGGGGGGAGGCTTTTTTTTTTCTTCCCTCCAGGCATTTTTAAGTGAACTCCACTATTGTGTGTCCACATGTTCGAGCCCTTATTATAACCCTGTACACAATAGTCTGCGAGCAGTACTTAAAAAGAGTTTCCATGGTGGGACAGTATTTCATCAGTTCTTGCCTCTCCTGTTTTCCTACTAATGTTCTTAAATTCAATAAATCTCTCGCAAATTTTTAAATAAATTAGTTTCATTATCTTTAAGAACATAATGTAGAATAAGAACATGCTGTTCTTGGTGGCAGACATCAGGGGTCACATCAACAATTATTCCATAAAAAATTGCCTTCTCTCTGTGATTCAAAATGATTTTCACAAGTATTTCATCACATAGGAAAATATTCATTTTGAGGGTACCATGATAAATTGTGAGCTTGGCCTGCCATGCTTTTGTCTTTCAGTTGATTTTCTTTTAATTTGCCCAAATATTCAGGAGTTCTGTTATCATATTTGCCAATCAGTTCCATTATTCCCAAGAAATAGTCATTGTGAACATCACCAGTCTGATTAGTTTCCCCCTGAAAACTAAAAAGTAGACAATTTTTAAAAATTTCCAGCTGGGCACTGGGCCTCTACATGGTCCGGGCCCATGACTTGGTAGTACACTTGCAGCCCCTCTTGTCGGGGGCCATGCCTGAACCACGCAGCTATCTCACTTGGTTTTTCATTTCCGACCCAGTAATTTAGAATTAATAATATTTTTAAATATATTAGTGGTTTCTTTCTTAGTCCAGCTCCTTGGCTGAATGGTCAGCATACTGGCCTTTGGTTCATAGAGCCTTGAAAGAGATTCCCAGCCAGACCGAGGATTTTAATCCTTATGCTTTCAAGGTAGTGATCTATCAGTACCCACGGTTCCTGCAAAAACTGACATGGTAATGACCCATTTTACTGGCCTTTATTGTTGTTATTTACATGCCAGATAGTAGCATTTTACACAAAATAAGAAGAGCACAGTTTTAAATCACGCTATACTCCGCGGGAACTGACGACTATCCGTATTTAACAATATTCCTAGAGTTAAAACCATGTGCTCACTGGAGTTCGGTGTCTTGTTTACATCATGGTTGGTGGCAAACATGCGAGTATTTCTCTCTGTTTTTGTTGATGATACTGATTATGTGATAAATTAAGCAGTATCATATGCATTATATTTAGTTTACTTGCTAGTTCATTATTTAAATAGTTCTCTGAGGTAATTAGGTGCATATTGTTAGTGAAGTGTTAGATATAGTCAGATATAGTTCATTTAGGTTAGGCCTAGTTACACCGAAGAAAATGGAAATTGCAGCACCCAGAAGGAGTGGCGCTACATTGCTGCAATTGAACATGCAGGCCGAGTGTTTGGTTGTGATTCGATTATTACACTTTCAGGTCCCTCTGACCGCAAGTTTGGACAACAATCAATACAGGATCTGCCCACCACGAGCTGCAATACATTGATGAATTCGTCGAGGCATGGAGTCAATAAGGCCCTGGATCGCTTCCTGAGGAATTGTGGCCCATGCTTGCTGCACTGCACGGGTCAGTTGTTCCAGAGTTGTGGGTGGCTGAGGACGGTTGGCCAGTTGTCGACCCATCATGTCCCACGCATTCTCAATAGGACTGAAGTCCGGGGATCTGGCGGGCCATTCTAAGGTTGTGATGTCGTGGAGAGCTTCTCTGGAGATGCGTGTAGTGTGAACCTGGGCATTGTCCTGCTGAAACATCCGATTAGCAATGTTCGCCATCATAGGGACAACCACTGGATTGAGTACCCTATCAACGTACTGTTGAGCAGTCATGGTGCCCTCTACAAGCACTAATTGTGTTTTCACATTAAAGCCAATATCTCCCCAGACCATAATGCTTAGTGTTGGCCCTGTGTGCCTCTCGACACTAAGATCTGGGCGGCCCCTCTCCCCGGTACGTCGGCGCAAACAATTCCGGCAAGACAGAAGCGCGATTCATCACTAAAGATGACCCTATGCCATTTTGATATAGATGTTGATTCCCATAGGGAATCTGAAATATTTGTCCTGAATGAGTAAATTTATAATACCAATATAAATGGTCCATTATTGGACATTATAAATTTTCCAGCTAACTCATTCTTGGTTGCCAGCGTTTCACCCTCGTGTGCTAGGGTGGGCTCATTGGTTAGGTGTGCTAGGTACCAACTGATGAGCCCACCCTAGCACACGAGGGTGAAACGCTGGCAACCAAGAATGAGTTAGCTGGAAAATTTATAATGTCCAATAACGGACCATTTATATTGGTATCCTATGCCATTTGTCGACCCGCGTCGATCTTTCTCGACACCAGGCCAGCCTTAAACGTTGCTGTTTTGGGGTCAATGGAACACCTTCTACAGGGACACGGGCTCGTAAGCCAGCTGCACGCAGGCGATTACCAACTGTTTGTTGTGTAACGTGGAGTGCCACAGCTGCTTGATTTGTGCTGCTGTTGCATGGGGTTCCATCCGGGCCATCCGAATGATGCGGCGATCCTCTCTCACAGTTGTCTGTCGCGCTGGGCCTGTGCCAGGTCTAAGAGTGTGGGTACCTTCATTTGACCACTGCTGCCATACACGTACCGTAGATGCCTGTCGGCCAACACGTGCAGCGACAGTCCTTAGCGATAATCCAGGCTTACACAGCCCAATTATCCGAGACCTTTCAAACGGCGACAGTTGTTGATAGCGTGCTCTTCTCTGTCGTCGAGGCATGTTTGACGGGGAACACTACACTGCACAGACTGCAAGTCAACTACGCTACACCAGAGTCCGTATACTGGAGTTGATTCCTCCGCGACCAATCCCGTGGGGAGACCTGTAGCAACAATCCAATGGGTCTGAAACTTTGATTGTTTACATACCTACATGACATCGTTCCATGAAAATCAGCACAAACGACCAGTGCCTTCATGGTGTTGCAATTTCCATTTTCTTAAGTGTATTTATCGTGTGTGACATGGCAAAGAGATTTCGTTAAGCTGACGATAATATCATGGAATGCTTTGTCTGAATCAGAAAGTGTAGATTATGATGATGATAATCCAGCACCTCCAGTAAGAAATGCGTATTTTATCCAAAATGGTTGACTTTTTTCAGTCATACATCACTTTACACAATTTAATCTATCATTGCATCTAATGCACATAGAATCTTGATATTTCCTATGCGAGTAAACAATAGCATAAACTTTCTACTACCGGCCGAGTTGGCCGTGCGGTTAGGAGCATGCAGCTGTGAGCTCGCATCCAGGAGATAGTGGATTCGAACCCCACTGTCGGCAGCCCTGAAAATTGTTTTCCATGGTTTCCCATTTTCACACCAGGCAAATGCTGGGGCTGTACCTTAATTAAGGCTACGGCCACTTCCTTCCCATTCCTAGGCCTTTCCTGTCCCATCATCACCATAAGACCTATCTGTGTCAGTGCGACGTAAAGCAAAAAAAAATAACTTTCTACTGTTGTCAGTCACAAATTTGTGCAGTGAACACCATTTCTCAGAATTACTTCAAAATTTCCACATTCGTTATTTTCTTAAATTGAACCCTTCTGGTTTAGAGACATGACTCACTTGCACCGATAATAAGTGATATATTCTCCATAAGTTTGCAAACTTTCATGTTGACATCTTTATTGTTATGCCGTACATGTAATTATAAAAGAAGTCTGTGCATAGTGGGATAAATATGGCTGACAGTTTTCACATATCTGTCATCTGAAAACTTGAAAGTGAAAGGGTTAACAGCATATTGTTAATTCCTCTGGTTCAGAGTCCTGGTGTGTTTGACTGTCTTAATACACATTTTCGTCTACATGGAACACTATCATTTACTACAGAAACATGCAGTAGTGAATAAATCTGTTGTCATAGTGTTGGCATCACAAAGGGCATCCGGCTGCAAAAATGGGCTCAATGCATATTAATGCTCACCCCAGATGATTGGGGAAAACAATTAGGAAAGAAAGAAAGGTGGTTTCCTTCTAATAAAAAACTGTTGTGAAAATATTTTAAACTGTTTACAGTAATGCAGGAAATGTAATGAAATAATTTGCCATGAATTGTCCTAAAATTCATCACAAAATTCTATCCTCTCTTAATATGAATTTAATTGAGAGGTTGATTGATTTTCTGGATTATGTGAAATTTTCTTTGTCATGATTATTGGCTTGCTTTCCTTTAGACTATGGCTACCTACAGTGAAACAGAGTAAGTTAACTTTTTTTAATATCACACTGACACAGGTAGGATATTGACAACTATGGGATGGGATGGGATGGGATGGGATGGGATGGGATGGGATGGGATGGTAGCAGCCATGGCCTTAATTAAGTTGCCTGATGTTAAATAAGTAATTGATCAGTTCATTCATTCATTCTTTCATTCATTAATGTTGATGCGCCAGACCCATGGTGTAGGGGTAGCGTGCCTGCCTCTTACCCGGAGGCCCCAGGTTCGATTCCCTGCCAGGTCAGGGATTTTTACCTGCATCTGAGGGATGGTTCGAGGTCAATTCAGCCTACGTGATTAGTATTGAGGAGCTATCTGACGGTGAGATAGCGGCCCCAGTCTCGAAAGCCAAGAATAACGGCCAAGAGGATTCTTTGTGCTGACCACACAACACCTCATAATCTGCAGGCCCTCGGGCTGAGCAGTGGTCGCTTGGTTGGCCAAGGCCCTTCAAGGGCTGTAGTGCCATGGGGTTTGGTTTTGGTTTATTAATGTTGATGCATTTTCTCTTGGGTCTTTGTCTTACAAGTTGTTGATTATGATTATTGTTTTTATGAATAGTGTAATTTGACATTAAATTTTGTACTTTTATATCTTTTATAGACTCTTGAGCTCAAGGACATTTTTTAATTTTTTTGTAAAGAGAACTTCTCTGCTCTTACATATTATATTGCCACCATCTTGATTATAAAGACCTGTATGTTTGTAATGCATCATCCACTGGGCATTCTCTAATTACGATGCTGAATGACATTTACTGTTGAAACTGAATTACAGTATTTCCTGATGTTTAAAAAAAATACCCAGCATTCTTAACTCTCAAGCTTCAGGTGTCTTGGGTATAGTATGTTATATCTAAAACTGTAAAAGGTTTCTGTAAGGAAATCTCCTGTTCACCTTGACTATATTTCCCAATTTCATTGTTCAATGCATAGAAAGTAAACATCTCTCAGTATGTAACTTTGGTGTTCTGATTTCAGATCAGTGATGAAGAACATAGGGGCATATTGTGGAAATATAAGCAGCAAGCTATGGAAATCGAAAAAACAATTGAAAGTAAAAGGATCACACACAATAGTAGTACCTTGTCTTGCTCTCAAGATCTTCAGTTTCCGACGCAGGAGCCAGAAGTTGTGGATGAATCAGGTGTACACCAGGGATATCTTGATGTCGGTAATGAGCAAGGGGCTGATGATCACATTGCGTTGCCCCTTAAGACAATATTCACCACTATCACTACCACCAGTGATGAGCAAGGCTCCCCCATTGATGGTGGCAACACCTACTCGCCGCCTTCTATTCAGGAGGTTTTCAATCCTTCATCTGCTGTTAGTGAGTCTGGACAGTTTCTTGAGACAAATGATACCATAGTGAAAGATACAAATAATAAGTCTATGGATAAAACTGATACTGAAGACAATCTTTCTGTTAGTGGAGCTCCATCAGATAAAAGGCATACTTCTGATGTCCAGTCATCAGAACTGGATGATTCTGGTGTAAGTCAAGTTACTGACCAATCATATGGCCCTAGGTTACAACGTCAGAGGACATTTGTAGTAGACGTTCCTAGTCCAGCTTTGCTGGAATATGCAAAGGAGATTGGCCAGAATAATGATAATCCAATTAATTTAGATCAAGATGACCTTCCTCAGGTCAGTGCGTCTTCCACAGTGTCAATTGAAATGGTATCACCAGTCTCATGTTTGCATGAAGATAGCTCTGGTAATCAAGATCCTAAGTTTTTCAATGAGGTGAAAGAGCTTGATAAAGAACAGTATCATCTGCACAGGTATGAAAGATTATTAGAAATTATCCTGACAAAATTGGATGAAAAACAGCAAAAGGAAGCTGCCGAGTTCCACAAGCGTCAGGTGTATGAAAAGTGTTTGCTTATTCGGTACTTGCAAAGATACTGTCAGACTACAGGCACAGCTCAAACTCCTGAAAACGAGTTTACTTCTGTAGAAATTGCTGATGCAGAGAGGTTACTCACTGGATTTGGGATCTCTGCTGATGTTCTTCAAGTTGTGGGAGATCAGGCACATTTAGGGAACAATGTAGTGGATTTAAAAGATAATACATCAAACACAGAAGACATTCAGATGTTGGAGAGTTGTGAAAACTATGAAGAAAACAGCAGAGTAGAAGACTTTCCCACAACTGAGAAACTGGACTTATACACTGGTGTAAATGCAGTTTCATCTTGTGGGCCTATAAAAACTGAAGACAATGATGAGAAAATTCAGGTAATTTTTATTGAGTGGAGTGAGGAAAATGATTTCTAGATTAGTGTTTATGTAAACTTAGGACAACCATCATGTCTCAGCTACAAGTTTCATTAACACCAAATCTTGTGCATAATCATCTGAGTTAGGAGATTAATCTGCATTTTAAAAATATGTTTGTTATGACTTATTACTAGTGTCTGGGTGTGGATGACCTAAAAATTATCGAAAAATGACCTCATATTTTAAAAAGATGACTAATTTCATAATAGTCTTAGGCAAATAATGAATACATGGTTAGAATAACTCTATTGTAAAACAAAGATTTTTAGTAGAATTAGTGTATTACTACTAAGTTATTAATCAATAAATGAACAATTATCACAGGTCATTTTCATTTCTACTGTGAAAAATATACTAACTAAACATACATTAGTTAGCATTGCAATAAACCACCATAGTCATCCTCAAGTTACCAAAAGTGAAGGAACAACAGTTGTCAGCTAATACTGTCTACTTCCACTGATGTAATGGGAGCCTATTTCGAAAACATTGTCATTGGCTGTTAAATCCTCTTCAAAAATATCAGTTCTGAGGTCTTCACCTGACACACTGTCTGATACCCTGTATTTTTATCCAATACATATTTTATTTTCTGTCTGACTGTATCCCCATTTTCTCCTTGAACATTTCCTATACAGTCTTCAGTATTCCTGACTAAATCGATTGACTTGTCCAATACCATGCCACTTTCTTGTAGGTGGTTATGGATTCTGCCAAAAATGAAAAAAAATGATTTTATGCAAGCCAATTTACCCTCTATTTGAGAATCAGAAAACAGATGCTGTGCACTCCCAATTGCCTTAGCATCTGACCTATCAAAGCCATTCACTACTTCTCTTACTATCTGAAAATTGTCACAATAGTACCCCAGCATTTTAAAACTGGTGCTGGGGAAAAAGTCACATCAGGAGCTTTGTCTTTGAAATACTTAGTTCAGGATGGTGATTTGACAACATTTTCTTTACCATGGAAACTAGTCTGTCTACTTCTGGAAATTTTGACCTGACCTCTTCTGCAATTCAGTGAAAAGCATGAGCCAAACAAGTAACTTGCACCATCTTACTGTAAAATGATTTGATAGATTTGACTGCCTTTACCATGTAAGGTGCTGCATTTCTTAGGAAGAGTAGCACATTCTCGTGTTGTATTCCACTAGGCCACGTTAAACACATGGATTTATCGAACAGTTTGCATATCTGACTGTGGTTAACTGCTTCCAAAATCTCTGTGGTCAGAAGAAAAGTTTGCCCAGGGTTGTGAGTTTCTCGGGTCCCTAACACTACATTACCTACATAACGTCCCTCTGCATCTGTAGTCTCATCAATTGATATGTAAATGTTTTTCCCCTTTACACATTCACGTATTTGGTTTAATGTGTCTTCGTAACATTTTGATAGGTAGTTTTTACACAGTGTTGATTTTTTTGGAATAGTATGACCAGTGTGGCGTTCGAGGAAATCACTTAATTTAGGATTGCTTTGTTTTCCTAGTGGAATATTTGCATTAACAAACACTTCATATCATTCTTTATAAAAGAAAGACAACTTGTTACTTGATGTCGAAGCAGTTTCTATTAACAGTAATTGGGACACTTTCCTCTAAATCCGAGTGAACGATCAGAGGCCAGAGCTGCGGCATAGCTGTCAACACTTCTAATAAAGCAAAACTCGACACAAGCCATATGGCACTGAGGGAATTACCCCGGGTCCTTATCAGAGAATTATGAAATACTCACTTGCACATGAGTAATCGGCGACTCAAACTGTGCACACAAATGTATCATGGTCAAGAAAAATTAAAACTGCTGCGTAGGTAAGAAACAGGTAATGAAAACAGATGAGCACTGCACAAATACAGTTTATGGGTTATTCCAAGAATATTTACACTTACATGTTTTTATAGTTTAGAAACACAGATAGTAAAAAATGACTTTAAAAAATGAATGTTTAACCATATCTGATAACAAAAATGACCTAACAGAATTATAAAAGAGGGGGTTTGAAGCCTAGCCCTTGAATGCTTCATTATTACTGAATCTGAAGGAAATAAAATGTAATGGCCTACGGTGTCCTAAATCCCTAACACTTATCAACAGCAACATTAAACTGGACAATTGTTGTAGTTAGTTGAGGTGTGCTTTGTCCCCTGTGCTGCCACGCATCTCCTGTAGACGCTATTACTGCTGCAATTATACAAAACTTCCCCACCAACAACGGGTACAACATCTGGTTCACCGTAAGAATGTGAAACACCTGTTAAGCTGGTCATCATCATTTTCATTTCTCCTTGTCCAGCTCATGCTAGGTCGGGGTGTTGATGGCACTTCTCCACCTTTGCCTCTCTTTCCACCACTCCTTTTCAGTAACCGTATTCCAGTCTAGTCTTCTTCTTCTTATACTGTTCTTGACGGAGTCCATCCATCTTACTCTGGACCTCCCTCTTGTCCTCTTTCCTTCTATCTTAGCCTCCAACACTTGTTTTGGTATCCTCCCCTCCTCCATTCTCATAACATGTCCAAAACTTCTCAATTTATACTTCTCCATCCTATCACTCAGTTTTTGTACCCCTACACCTTTTCTGAGCACCACATTTCTTACTCTCTCTCTACCTCCTTGTCTTTCCTACCACACTCCTCAGGAACCTCATCTCGCTGTCCTGAATTTTACTCTCATTTCTTGCTGTTAAAGTTCAGTTCTCTGATGTAAACATTAATATACAGATATAGTACATCTTGTACATTATCTCTTTACATTTCATAGGAAATTCTCTATTCCACACCAGGTTCCTTACATGCTTGTAGAACGTATTTCCTGCTTGTACCCTTCTGCTGATCTCCTTATCCAAACTTTCATCTATTTCTCTTCCCAAATACTTGAAGTATTCAACAACCTCAAGGTTTTGTCCCCTGATACAGTTCTTTTCCTTCTTTTTCTCTCTTATCACCACTCTTTTGCTCTTCTCCACACTGATTTTCTTACCATATTTCTCAATATTGTCATTTAAAGCCTCTAGGTGGATTTGCACTTCTCTATTGTTGACACCCCAGATCACTATGTCATCTGCAAACATTTTCATATCCCCTCTGTATCTTGCCTTTGTTTCCTCCCCTTTGTATCTTGCCTTTGTTTCCGTGAGAATTTCATCCATAACCATTATAAACATAAGTGGAGACAATACACTTCCCTGTCTTAGTCCAGCAATCCTTCAGGCTGCCCTGTACATGGGGAGCAGACGTCCTTGCAGCCGCCCCTAACATGGGAAACAAATGCTGCTGATGAATAGTGTACTCATACTATTTCTGTGGGTACTGGGCTGCCTCTTCCACCATCTCCTCTCTTCCAAAGTCCATCTTCTCTGCTATAGATTCCGTTGAGGTCTTCGCTTGTAACCCTGAGCTGGGACCCTTACCAGATGCCACATGCCGGGTTAGTGTGCTCTGGGTCTCGCATAGGCTGGAGCGCCACTCCCTGGGCAGGCTGCTTCCAAAGAGAGTCCCTACCTGCTAAGCAGGTATATAGCATTATTGTTAACAGTAATGACTGAATATTCAGTAACCTTGCTAATTCCTATTATAAATTTGAGAGGAGGGAATTATGATGATGATCATCATCATTTTCCACTTCTAGTTTCCCGGGTGTGATGAATTATGATGTTATATAATACAAATATTGACAGTAGATGCCCTAACTGGAATTCTTACATGTGTGAATTTTTATCTGGAAATCCATGAGTCATGAAGTTTCCATCAGAGCATGTTACTCTGACATCTATCTTTGCCCAAAAATATTGCATGTACTGAATAATCCAAAATCACATTATACTCTCGTAGGAAGTCATAACCTAGCATAATGTTTGATAACAAATCTTGAATTACCACAACAGTAATTTCAATGGAAATGTCCAAGGAAGAAGGCCAGTGGAAAGACCTGGGAAGAAATGGCTACACCAGCTGAGAGAGGATGTGGAGAGAAGAGGAGGGAATTGGCAGTTAGTAGTGAGAGAAGACATTTCTGGACAAACAATGTTGACAAAGATTCACTCAACACCACTCTACCCAGCACGATGATGATGATGATATCCAAGCATTTAGCTGTTACGTAGCTTAGTTTGTTCTTGAATAGAGTAAGTTGCATCATCAACCACTCCTTTTACTTTTTTACTTGTCCAAGTTGAAGTTTTGAAAGAGGTAGTAGATCAGCTACAGTCTTATTCATAAAAGAGTTACTTGCTTGACTATCTAGTGTTGCTGAAGAATATCTGTTATTGATCTTCAAGATGACAGCTAGGTGGTGATGGTCCACCTTGCTACGAGTTTGGCCAATTAATTGCCTTCCTACTCATCCAAGGCTCCTCGATCACATGCTCTTGAGGTGTATCCCTGTTCCCGGTCCCATCCGCCCTCAACCCAGAAAGGACTGGATCTAGCTTTTATGCCATCAGGGTAAATACTTCTTAAATGTCCTGTTCTCTCACATTCAAAACATTTATGGACCTGTCTTCTCTTTTCGATGAATTTCAGTTTATGCTCCTCTTCCAGTTGACTTATAATTCTGCTTAGGTCATCAATGGTTTAGGCTGCAATACCTTCATTAAGGGCCTGATCTTATCATGCAATAGTTCAGTTGTCTGTTTATGTCTTCTGGTTATGTCTTCATTCTCTTCAGGATGCAGTGTCTTAAAATATTCATACTTTTGCATAACAAATGCTCTTGAGAGCTGCTTCTTCACAGCACTTTTTACACACCTTCAGAATCATATCTACCAAGAAACACACTCTTAAATGTAGGCCTTTCAAATTATTCCACCAGGTTGCTGCTTGTCCTTTCAATTGTGTTGTGAGTGTACAAAAATGTCTCCTGGCAAATTAGTTCATCTTAATAGACTAAAGACCCAATGATAAAACTGGTTGGTTTCTCTTCTAATCTCCCATGAAACTCAGGTAGATTGTCCTTTAAAACCTTATGGTCTAAGTGTCCGGTACTTGCTAGTAGGCTTGTTACATTCAAAAACCATGGATTTAATCTTTACTGTCTTGTGTTTCTCAATATCCTTTGTAATATTGCACACTATTTTCTGGTCACAGCTATATGTCGGAATAATTTTAATTTTTCTGTCTCTGGTTGCTCCTATTTATTAACATTGTTCAATAATCATTTGTCTCAGAGTTGTACACAATTAACTCGAGCAACTTCAGTGTGACTTTTGGATTCATACTCAAGCCACAATCAGTGTGTTGGAGCTAATATATCAGTCCGAGCTAACACAAGGGATAATGAATTATCCCTCTGAACAAATATAAAGAAGTGTGCATTAAGTTGGAAAAGGAAGCTGGTTGGGTTGGACAGAAAATGCCATCCTTTTCCATTATAATGCCAGACCGCATGCAGCAGAAGCTGCACGGAGGTAACCTCAGTGCTAGGGGTAGGAATAACAGGATCACATGCCATATTCACTGGACGTATCTCTGTGCGATTTTACCTCATGCCCAAAGTGAAATAACCATTGCATGGGAGACTTTGTGACATGAGAGGTCATTGCCAAAACTGTGATGTGAGAGATTGCATGACTCACATAGAAAGCATCATTCCAGCATTTGCCTGGGGCTGAAATTCGTTACATACATACATACATACATACATACATTATGATTACAGACCGTTATGCCTTTCAGCGTTCAGTCTCCAAGCCTCTATGAATTTAATAAACGTCGCCACAATCCTCTATTTGCAACCAGTGCCATAGCCTCACTTAGTTCTATACCTCTTACATTTAAATCGTTAGAAACTGAGTCTAACCATCATCGCCTTGGTCTCCCTCTACTTCTCTTACCATCCATAACAGAGTCCATTATTCTCTTAGGTAACCTATCCTCCTCCATTCGTCTTACATGACCCCACCATCGAAGCTGGTTTATCCGAACCTCTTCATCCATCGAGTTCGTTCCTAATTTAGCCTTTACCGGGCGAGTTGGCTGTGCAGTTAGGGGCGCGCGGCTGTGAGTTTGCATCTGGGAGATAGTGAGTTGAAATCCCACTTTCGGCAGCCCTGAAGATGATTTTCCGTGGTTTCCCATTTTCACACCTGGCAAATGCTGAGGCTGTACCTTAATTAAGGCCGCTTCCTTCCAACTCCTAGGCCTTTCCTATCCCATCGTCGCCATAAGACCTATCAGTGTCAGTGCGACGTAAAGCCACTAGCAAAAAAAAAAAAATTAGCCTTTATCTCCTCATCCTGAGTATTCTCCTGCCATTGTTCTCACCTGTTTGTACCAGCAATCATTCTCGCTACTTTCATACCTGTTACTTATAACTTATGAATAAGATATCCTGAGTCTACCCAGCTTTTGCTCCCGTAAAGAAAAGTTGGTCTGAAAACAGACCGATGTAAAGATATTTTCATCCGGGAGCTGATTTCCTTCTTACAGAACACTGTTGATCGCAACTGCGAGCTCAATGCATTAGCTTTACTACACCTTCATTCAATCTCACATACTGTATTACCATCCTGGGAGAACAGACAACCTAAATACTTGAAATGATCTACCTGTTCCAGCTTTGTATCACCAATCTGACATTCAGTTCTGTTGAATTTCTTACCTACTGACATCAATTTAGTCTTCGAAAAGCTAATTGTCATACCATACTCATTGCACCTATTTTCAAATTCCAAGATATTAGACTGCAAGCTTTCGGCACAATTTGGCATTAAGACCAAGTCGTCAGCATGGACACTGTGCTCGATAGCTGCAGTCGCTTAAGTGCGGCCAGTATCCAGTATTCAGGAGATAGTGGGCTCCAACCCCACTATCAGCAGCCCTGAAGATGGTTTTCCGTGGTTTCCCATTTTCACACTTGGCAGATGCTGGAGCATTACCTTAAGTAAGGCCATGGTCGCTTTCTACCCACTCCTAGGCCTTTCCTATCCCATTGTCGCCATAAGACCTATCTGTGTCGGTGCGACTTAAAACAACTTGTAAAAAAAGAAATGTGTGAGCATAGGCCAGACTGCTTACTACATTTCCACTTAAGTGAATCCCTCCCTGCCACTTTATACCTTTCAGCAGATGATCCATGTAAACTACGAACAGCAAAGGTGAAAGTTTACAGCCTTGCCTAACCCCTGTATGTACCCTGAATCAAGAACTCATTTTACCATCAATTCTCACTGAAGCCCAATTGTCAACATAAGTGCCTTTGATTGATTTTAAAATCTACATTTAATTCCATAATCCCCCAGTATGGCGAACATCTTTTCCCTCGGTACCCTATCATATGCTTTCTCTAGATCTACAAACATATACACAACTGTCCATTCCTCTCGGAGCATTTTTCAGTTACCTGGTGCATACTGAAAATTTGATCCTGACAGCCCCCCTGTGATCTGAAACCACACTGGTTATCATCCAACTTCCTCTCAATCACTGATCGCACCCTCTCTTCGAAGATGCCAGTGAATACTTTGGCTTGAATACTAATCAGTGAAATACCTCGATAGTTGTTGCAGTCCTTCCTGTTCCCTTACTCATTTTGTCCAGTGAAATGAAATGTCATATGGCTTTTAGTGCCGGGATATCCCAGGACGGGTACGGCTCGCCAGGTACAGGTCTTTCTATTTGACGCCCGTAGGCGATCTGTGCGTCGTAATGAGGATGAAATGATGATGAAGACAACACATACACCCAGTCCCCGTGCCATTGGAATTAACCAATTAAGGTTAAAATCCCCAACCCGGCCGGGAATCGAACCCGGGACCCTCTGAACCGAAGGCCAGTACGCTGACCGTTCAGCCAACGAGTCGGACCATTTTGTCCAATCTGAAGGTACTTTACCAACACTCCATGCTAATCTTACCATTCTTTGAAGCCATTTCATCCCTGCCTTCCCACTATACTTCACCATTTCAGGTTTAATTTCATCTATTGCTGCTGCTTTATGAAAACAGATTTTATTTACCATCCTTTCCACTTCTTCAAGCATAATTTCACAAACATCATTTTCCTCCTCCCGATGAGCTTGGTTGTTTGCAACACCACCAGGAGGAAGAATTCCTTTTATGCTGGGGAGATGTTCAAAATATTCCTTCCACCTCTCCAGTGATTCCCTGATATCTATTATGAGTTCACCTGAAAGACCCAAAACACTGTTCATTTCCTTTTTCCCCTCTCTTCCTAAGATTCTTTATTACTGTCCAGAAAAGTTTCCCTGCTTTTTGACCTAGCCTTTCCAGGTTATTACCAAAATCTTCCCATGACTTCTTTTTGGATTCAACAACTATTTGTTTTGCTCTGTTCCTTTTATATATGTTCGATTCCCTGTCTACATCAGCCGTTGTTTGCAGCCATTTCAGATAAGCCTTCTTATTACGTCTACAAGCTGCTCTCACTTCATCATTCCACCCAGATGTTTGCTTTTTCTAATCTTTACACACAGTTGTTCCTAGGCATTTCCTTGCAGTTTCTACTATTGTACTGCATCCCTGTATGTCACCCAGTCTCCTTCTATATCCTGAATCCGCTTACTGTCTACTGTTCGAAACTTCCCACTAATCATATCTATGTACTTCTATCTAATTTGCTTGTCCTGGAGATTTTCTACCCTTATTCATTTGCAGATAGATTTCACTTTCTCTATCCTAGGCCTAGAGATACTTAGTTCATTACAGATCAGATATTGGTGTGTATCATACATTCTTAACAGCCTTCCTGAATTTGAAGTCGGTTAAGATATAGTCTATTATGGACCTAGTACCCCTAGCCTCCCATGTGTAGCAGTGAATGACTTTATGCTTGAAGAATGTATTTGTTACTGCTAAGCCCATGCTAGCACAGAAGTCCAGCAAACGCTTCCCATTCCCATTAGCTTCCATATCTTCCCCACATTTACCAATCACCCTTTTGTAACCTTTAGTTCTATTTCCAACTCTCACATTGGAATCGCCCATTAGCACTATCCTATCCTTGCTGTTGTCCCTGACTACGATGTCACTCAATGCTTCATAAAACTTGTCAACTTCATCCTCATCTGCAGCCTCACATGGTGAATGCACCGAGACAATTCTCGTTCCAATTCCTCCAACTGCCAAATCTACTCACATCATTCACTCATTTATGTGCCTAACAGAAACTATGTTGCGTGCAATGGTATTCCTGATAAAACAGCCCTACCCCATACTCTGCCCTTCCCTTTCTAACACCTGTCAAGTGCACTTTATAATCTCCTCTCTCTTCCTCTTTTTCTCCCCTTACCCGAATATCACTTACTCCTAGCACATCCAGATGCATCCTCTTTGCTGACTCAGCCAGTTCTATCTTTCTTCCATAAGCCCCATTAATATTGATAGCTCCCCATCAAATTCCATTTTGTTTGCCAAGTTGTTTCCAAGGAGTCCCTCACCTGTCAAATGCGAGTGGGACTCCATTACTCCCATAGGTCCAAGGCTTGCTTAAAATTTTTCTGAGCTCGGTAAATTCACGAAGCAGGATGCTACCCTACTTGAGCATAGTCCAAGTGAGGATCTCTCCTCTAACAGTTTAGGGACCACCAGTGGATTGTATAGTTCCAGCCGTCTGAGTACAAAGAGGCCCACTCCCATTCCATAGCAACTGGTAACCCAACTCTCAGGACCACTTACTACGCCCCTCTGCCGTTGCCCATGGGTTACGAACTAGGATGTGTAACCCACACCATGAACCATTAAAATCGGGTATTCCTGGAAAATAATTTTGAAGGTGGCTAGTGGTGGGATTAAATTACATCTATCCGGGAGATAGTAGGTTCGAATCCCACTATCGGCAGCCCTGAAAATGGTTTTCCGTGGTTTCCCATTTTCACACCAGGCAAATGCTGGGGTTGTACCTTAATTAAGGCCACGGCCGCTTCCTTCCAACTCCTAGGCCTTTCCTATCCCATCGTCGCCGTAAGACCTATCTGTGTCGGTGCGACGTAAAGCCCGTAGCAAAAAAAAAAATTACATCTGTCTATAGAGCCCACTGTTAACCATCATAACTATTATTGAAATGCCCTGGTCATGGTAGGAAAGATCACAATATGAAGATAAAATTGGAATTCAAGTTGACAAATTGGGTCAAATATTTGTTAATGGGAAGGCGAGTTAGGGATTGGAATAACTTACCGAGGGAGATGTTCAATAAATTTCCAGTTTCTTTGCAATCATTTAAAAAAAGGCTAGGAAAACAACAGATAGGGAATCTGCCACCTGGACAACTGCCCTAAATGCAGATTAGTAATGACTGATTGATTGATCGATCAATTGATCCTGTTATATGACAGCTATTCCCCAGGCATTTCATTTTTAAGTTCTTACTATATGACCTGGCCTTATTTTAGGTGATGTCCTGTATCCTTCATTTGCTCTATTAAAAGTACTATATCTGTTGCTTACTGAAGAAGAAACCTTGCATGTGATTCATTCCAAGTAGGCTTTTATAGTTCTTTATAGACTAACTTGTTCTCTTTTGAATGCATTAGATTACTTAATTTGGTGCATTGTAATTGAATCATACATACCTATTTGCTTAGTTTTTCTTTTGTTTTCAACAGAAAGCAGCATCCAAAATAAATGCTGCAGCACGAGGGTATCTTACACGTAAATTGATGAAGAGCTCCCACGTTAAATCAATTATGGAATTGATTACATCAACTGTGGAATTTGCTTTGCAGCTTCAAAAGGATTCTGAAATAAATGTTGTGCCATCTGATGTTCAGTTACATGGACGACTGATTGGCCAGGTATGTGATCATTGATTCTCTCTCCTTTCTAGTTATTTTGTAGTTACCGACTTTTCGAAATCTTTCGGCATGTTTTCCCAAACATGTTTTCTGAAATATAATCATGGAGATGATTCTGGTAACGGTGAGCAGTTAAACAAAAATAACTATTCCTGCTCCAAAGGATTTGAGATGGGAATTATGTAACAAGTAGTTATTTCAGTTTTGAGCCATCCCACAATGAACATGTGATTGTGATTTAAATTCAAAGATAATAATAATACATTTCACATTATTAATATTTATTATGTTAATAACTTGCCTAACTTGGAAACATCTGGAAAGTGTTCCTGACTGCCACCTTATTAATAAGTTTGTTGATAAGCAGATCAGTGTTTAATTGAGCCAGATCAGAACGTACATTGAGCAAAGAGATCTGATATAGGTGATCTTGACTTATTGAAGACTTTATGCGAGTGGTTCACCAGCCCCTTGTGAATTAGTTTTGTGCATCCTGCCGCGTATACTACAATTCTGAAATATTTAGGTCTCCCTCCCTAAACTGTGGTAATATAACGAGATGTGTGGTTACAGGCTAAAAGCCAGAGCCACTAATAATTCATTGTGAGTACTCTGAACAAATCCGTAAAACTAGCATAGATACGAAGAATATGTACCTTACAACAGGAGGTGCATAAACATAACAGCAACAGGTATTGTATAGGCTGGAAATTGTACGCTGCATGTCAAGCCTTGCATTAGCTCACTTGGCAGGGGCGCGGAGGTAGTTGTGTTAGTGGATGATGCTCAAAGGTTCGAATCCCATGCAAGTTTTTATAAATTTAAAAAAATATATTTTACTGCCAATTGCTTGGGATGTGGTAAGGTTGCATACCTGATAGCTTCCATAGACTGACTTGTTTATTTGGCCCTCTAATGGGCCATATGTATTGTGGCATAGGGTATAGAGTTAGGTGGTTGGAAGGGACTAAGAAACATGTGACAGGATTTCAGTTACCTATGTCTTTTAACACAGCACTTGTTCGAACTTGACAACCTCCGTGTTTGATACCGAGCTACACGCCATGTTGTAAGGACCGTCTGGCACGTTGCAACATCTCCGGTGTAACGCATCGGTATGCCTCGCTGATGAGCTGTCTAAAGTGACCATGATTGCTTGGCTCCTGCGCATACTCCAGTTGTTTCACATGGTCCCACAGAAAAAACTCGCCCGATCTTATGCCCCAGGGGTCAGGTCCTCCCCTTCCTATCCATTTATCAGGATACGTCACATGGATATAGTTCCGGACTACCACTGCCACGTGCGGTAGAGCTCTGTTATGTTCAAACCACATCCTGCAGCAGTCAAGGAGTGGTACATGTTCCAAGAACTGTGGTGGGTCATCTTGGAGTAGCCGCATATAGCTTTCTCCTGTCTGAGGTCTCTCAAAGAAATGGGGACCAATGAGTAGATCACGAACGCTGCCACTATACGTTCACACCCCACTGTACCTGAAAAACTGCCTGTCATACCCAGTGGGGATTATCCATACTCCAGTAATGCATAGTATGTCTGTTAATGGTTCCACAACAATGGAACCGTGCTTTGTCCGTAAATATGGTGGACATTAAAAAGGCAGGATCAGTGTCCACAAGCTGTAGGGTCTAATGACAGAACGCCACCTGTGCTTTGAAATCATGGCCATGGTGCTCCTGGTGGAAGTGCCGACGGTATGGGTGAAATTGCTGGGTATGCAGTATCCACATAACAGACGCCCAGCTGATGTCAGTCTCGTGTGGAATGGTGTGTGTACTAGAGTGAGGGTTATGCTGGACAGCGTCTAACACAATCTCTTCATTGTGAGCAGACATCACGGGATGATCTCGAACATGTGTCCTTCCCTGGGACGCAGTAGCCCGCAGACATCTTTTCCACACTCCAAAATGTAATGCCTTTTAATTGTCATCTATCTGGATAAGGTTCTTGATAGAGACGTTGTGCCTGGTATCCATTCTGTCTAATTTCTCCATAGATGAGCAACATATCCACATACTCGTCATTCATATACATCATGAGGCAGTGAATAAGTCTTTGGTGTGTTGTGTTGTGACTTGTCTCGAAGGAGGGGAGTTCGCAAGCTGCATACCTAACCACCATCGCATGTTATTGTTCCAATGGTGCACACTTTGTCTTACTTGTGGTCTACGAAACTTGGAACATGTTCGACATAGCTAATTGGTTGCCTGTGCCGTAGCTGTAGATCATCACCACCTTATCTTCGTCCAACCTAGCACAATACCCTATGCTACGATATATACAGCCCATTTCAGGGCCAAACAAACAAATCAGTCTGTGGAAACTATCAAGTATGCAACCTTACTACACCCCAGGCAGTTGGCAGCAAAATAAAAAATAAAAATTACTTGTGTGGAATTCGAACATTCGAGCACAGTCCACGATCACAACTCCCACTGTACCCCTGCCATGTGAGCTCTTATGAGGCTGGACGAGTAGCACGCAGTTCCCAGCCTATACATTACCTGATCTTGGTCTGTGT
This sequence comes from Anabrus simplex, assembly GCF_040414725.1. Classification (NCBI taxonomy): domain Eukaryota; kingdom Metazoa; phylum Arthropoda; class Insecta; order Orthoptera; family Tettigoniidae; genus Anabrus; species Anabrus simplex. The sequence goes on along the minus strand of NC_090266.1, from coordinate 1,198,876,893 downwards.
GTGTGTGTGTGCACCTCCTATTGTAAGGTACGTGTTCTTCATATCTGCTCATTTTATGGGTTCATTTGAGGTACCCATAATGAATTAATAGTGGCACTCATGATACCTGCTGTCTTCTAGCCTTTAAACACACATCTCGTTATATCACTCAGATTTAAGGAGAGGGACTGATGTATTCTAGAACTGTAGTAAAAGTGGCAGGATGCATAAAACTAAATTGCAAGGGGGCTGGTGATCCAACCACCTGGTATATGTCTTGAGTTTTATTAAAGCCAGAAATGATTGCTCTGAAGAAAGATACATGTTGATATAGGAATAGTCAAAATAAGTTGTTCCACTGCTCTTCAGGCTAACTCATTGTTGGTCTTGCTGTGGGTTGCTTAAGTACTTCAGCACACATTTGGAACTGTCTTACCTTTTGTTCCATCTAAAAGTATGTTTCTGTCACTGTCAAAGTCTCTTCCATCATTGAAATGATATAGCTGTAAACTTCTTTCCCTCGCATAAACTGTTCTACTCTCAGCATGTGATAATCATTCATTTGAGAACTGGTTTATGAAGTTACAGATTGTTTGGTCAATCACCTCATAATATAGACTCCTGAACTTTTCCTGAGGTTCTGAATAATAATGTGTACAGTATTTGGGCTGTCAAATTTAAGTGATCTTCCACGATTAGGAAAGAAGTGGGAGATTTATTTTCAAGTCATCACTTTCAATAATAATAATAATAATATTTTATTTTTTTGCTATTTGCTTTACGTCGCACTGACACGGATAGTGTACCCGGATGAGATAGCCCAGAGTTATCATGATTTGATATTATAAAATAAATGCTTTGTGAGTGTATTGAAATATACACATTGTCATTCTGGCAGTGACCAAGAGATTTCAACATAGTCAGACGTGTTCATGACAATCTGTCGCCAAGAGTTAAGCCTGTCATAATGGGTAGTATTATTTCCTTGTCAAAATCTAAGAGGATTAAATCTAGAACTCGGAACAACAGTCATAATTGCAACAAGGAAGTGAGAGAGCATTTATTCTTGAACAGGAACCTTTCCGTGTGATGCAAATACGAAGAATATTTCGGAATAGAGTTTCCAACGTCTCGAGGCATTTTGTTGTTAAGTTGTCAGAGGAAGATATTTAAACGAACCGCTGCAGTGTTAGCCAATGACAAAATTAGCAAAGGACTCGCAGATGCGCGAACATAAACAAAGTCAAAAGGAACTCCAGTTATCTCCAGTAACAATAATAATTAAAATATTCCAACCACTGAATTGAACAGATGGGATTTTTGTGATATCATCCCCATGTTGATTAATTGTAATCTTGATGAATTACAATATCGAATTCTAGGAAAAGACCCACGCGGTACTCCTATTGGTCAGCGATATCTCACCAGCATAGACGCCGACTTAGCGCACGAGAAATGGAGGACAGAAATCAAGTAATATCCCCATGATCGCCGAACGATATGAGATCAGAATACGTCACGTGAATGTGTATCGCCAGTTTATTAAGTGGGATAAATTAAGAGATCCAAATCCACCTGCAAGTGCCGATTTAGGATAACCAACCCCCCTCCCTCTGGTATGACCGCGGATGACCCCGGCGGGAAACCATATCTTCCATAAACAACCAGCAGTTGGACCTCACATCACCAGTTGTTACCAGTCATCAGTTGTTATCAGTCACCAGTTGTGTCAGTCGTATGAAGTAGTTGAGACTCTGACACGTTGACTCTGTAAGTCGGTACCTCGGGACGCATTCGAAGTCAGTTAAAGCTGAAAGTACGCGAGTTTTTATGACAGTGAAGACGAACAGTGAGATTATCCATAGTACCGAGTGTAAATAATCAGTACAACTGTATGTTGAATTTAATACATTTCATGTGGTTGAATATAAATAACTAACGGAACGCCGATAGTACTTTCGGGCCGGGCTGAGTGGCTCAGACGGTTAAGGCGCTGGCCTTCTAACCCCAACTTGGCAGGTTCGATCCTGGCTCAGTCTGGTGGTATTTGAAGGTGCTCAAATACGACAGCCTCGTGTCGGTAGATTTACTGGCACGTAAAAGAACTCCTGCGGGACTAAATTCCGGCACCTCGGCGTCTCCAAAAACCGTAAAAGTAGTTAGTGGGACGTAAAACAAATAACATTATTATTATTAGTACTTTCGGAAGGCGGTGTGCGGAGCCTGATGTAAATATTTCAAGGTAGACGGTGATACAATTATCCGAGCAGGGAACAGTAGGAGCGAGGCGATCACGAGACAGCCTAGAATACATCGATATGCGCCGAGTCGAATAAAACGACACATCGTCGTAAGTTTCACGACTTGTGATTCGGGCTCAAGGAAGAATATAATGGTGAAAGTGTAATGGGTCTTTAGGCATCTATAAGTGTTGTTTTTGTATAAATCATTGTAAATTCTATAGTAAGGTGTTAATAATGGGTAATTGCCCAGAAGTGTTTTGTTTTGTTAATATTATAAAGTGTGGCATAGTGCACGAGTAAACCAAGATGGGGCCATGAGGCTTCTCCATCGCCACGAGACAGTGGAATTCTACACAGGCATGAGTACACAAATTTGATATATTGGGGATGTTATCGCGACAAGATGGGACTCAGGGTAAAGTAATCATGGTTACTTAACGTAACACATGGATCGCTTCCCGAATCCATGATTTATTTAAGATAGACGGATGAACTCATTTACGTTAACATAATTATGGGTTAGACTAATTAATTAAATATTTGTTTGTTGTATATAATGTAAATATGGGTTATTTCTTTCAATTAATGCATGCTGTTTGTGAATACTTTGATTTAAGTCCATTTCAAATGTTAGATTTTTCTTTTATGCTAACCCAGTTTATTTTGATTTTTCAATCACCACGGTGATTATTTGTACCTTAGTTAGGCATATTTGTTACCAGACAACCAGATTATGAAAGTGTCAGTGTGTGTAAAATTTGTGTTTGCGTACGGAAGGTCATGTGAAATAATAATAATACTGCTTTGTGAGTGTGCAAGTTAAAATGAAGGAAATAAAAATAATGCTTTATAAGTTCGCTAGTTAAAATATAATAATAATAATAATAATAATAATAATAATAATAATAATAATAATAATAATAATAATAATAATAATAATAATACTGTGAGAGTTCGCGGGTGAAAGTAATAATCAGTGTAGAGATAACATGTGGCGTAAAAGACTTTTATTCGGGCAGTAAATTTGATTTTTACGTAAATTATTGATTTCGCGTTTTTTGGACTTTATCAAAACCATAAAAAAATTGTTTAGAAGTGATAGAGGCATGTGTATAGGATGGTCACGTTATGTTGAAAGCCCAGAGTGGTTTGAGCCCATTTTTTAGATCGGAAGCCGTGCGGGACGAAAATCCGGCATTAGGTGAGAATTGAGCCATACTGTTTTTGATGATGAAATAGATAAATCTCGATGCCTAAGATGAGATAAGGTCAGTTCTGGTGTTATGAGTGGCAGAATCCACGCACCGAGGATTAATTATTCAAGTACATGTTTGAAGAGTTCCAGTGGGATAAAATGGACTTAAAATGAAAAGGAAGGAATAATTTAGCAATCGCAGGCATTGGATGTATTTGCCCAGCTGCGATGTGCCATGGGATTTGAGATGTGTCTTGGGAGGACATGGTGTCCCCATAAAATTAACTGCAGTATGGAAATGAAGGTTGCGGTTCCGAATACCGTGGTGTCCCGATCGATGTAAATCGGTTCTTGGTGGTTCATATTGGGACTCAACATATGTGACTAAATTCTAGAGAGTGGAAATAAAAATATAAAACTTTCCATTTTAATAATAATAATAATCATCCAAGTGAATCTTTTCTTAAATCAACTGCTTAGTGCCAAACTAGACCGAAATTGTAAAAGCTTATGCATTAACCATAAATATCGCTAACGGTAGTGTAACACGTGAAATAGAGTTATCATAATAATAATAATAATAATTTGAAGAGGAATAATAGGAAGAATTTATTAGATTAATTTGAGAATAATTATGGTGAGATCAATGTAAAAAATGGTGGTGTTAGGAAAAATCAGACAGAATTCAGGCAAACATTAAGTACATCTACACTGGAATCGCTTATGGTTCTGAAGAAGAAAATGTCATCTCAGGAGGAAGTATGTTACAAGAAAACCTACACCGAAAAGCAGCTGCTGGGTGCGAAACAAGCTACAAAGAATTTTTTATCGCAGAACCAACAGGTAATGAGCAAATTTTATTGTGTAATATGATATACTTTGGAATAGATTGCTGTAGGAAAGGGCAAACGGGTTGCTTTGGATTTGACTTGTAAACGGGATTTTTTGGGGGGGAGGGGGCTGCGCGAGTTAAAAATTGGATTACTGATAACCCACTTCAAAGGTTGGCACCTCTGGATAGGAAAGGCCTAGGAATGGGAAGGAAGCGGCCGTCGCCTTAATTAAGGTACAGCCCCAGCATTTGCCTAGTGTGAAAATGGGAAACCATGGAAAACCATCTTCAGGGCTGCCAACAGTGGGGCTCAAACCCACTATCACCCGGATGCAAGTACACAGCTGCGCCCCTAAGCGCACGGCCAACTTGCCCGGTAATAAAAAATCAATAAGTCCTTTGATAATTGACTAGAGTGGTCCAATGTTAGCCATAAAATGTAAAATAATAATAATAATAATAATAATAATAATAATAATAATAATAACCACCACCATTATCATAATCATCCTGAACCTGGCCAGAACATTACTAATGACATGGGCATGATTGTATGTGTTTTTATTTTTCCTATGTTTCTTTCCCATCATTTAATTTCTGAAGTATTTGTTGATGTTTAAAAAATTTTGTTTGTTTTCGCACTGTTAACATTTTATATTGTTATACAAAGCAGAGCAAAGTGAAGTCATCTTCGTACAGACCATGAAGGCCCTTGCAGGGGTGGAAGGTAAAGGCTTCCACTATCCATAACTTCAGCACTTGATGGGGTAGAGTGGTTAGCTTTACGCCCGGCTGTCTTTGCCCCCAGGAATTAACCCGATACTCATTTTTTGTGTAGGCTGAGTGAACCTCAGGGTCATGTGCCCCCCCCCCCCCCTCCGGAAGTGGAAATGTCGTTTCTTAAATGTTAAGACTTCCTGATGGGGATTCAAACCCACGTCCTTCCGGGCAAACCGAGCACGCCTTTATCGCCTCGGCCAGGCAGCCCCTTTATATTGTTATACAGTCAGTGTAAAATGGAGTACTTTGCATTTGTATCTGATTACTACTAAATAAAATAATTTAAAATAATTAATTTCCTTGATCAGTTGCCTCCACCTCGGCCATTCTAGTACTTCCCTCTTCCATTGTCTCACGATGCTCAACTGGCTCTTTCCAGTTCACTCTGCCGTTGCAGCCGCAGTCTGCCATAGGGTCAAGATTTTTAATGGTATTTCTTCCATCTTAACTCTAGGTATGACCTTCTCTGTCACCCTCGCAACATGACCAGCCCACTGGATTCATGTGCTTTTTTATATTTTTCAGATCCGATATCTGCTTATCACAATGTATATCTCTTTGTTTGCCCTGTGCCTGCTTCCTGCTTCATCAGAGATAGGCCCAGAGATTCGTCGCATCACTTCCCTTGCTGAGATATTGAGTTTATCTCAGATGGTCTTCCTAGCTGTCCATGTTTCGTAGCTATACGAAAGATGGTGTTCCAAATTGTGATCATAGATTGATATGAATGGATTTTAGATCTTAGTGTATTTTGCAGGCTGATGAAGCAACTCTTTCCTGTCTGAATCCTCTCCTTTACATTGACGCCAACATTATATAGAGGAAGTCATTCACTACAAATTACATGTTTCTGAGGTGGTTTGTAATGTAATGTGTTGAATGTAAACGAAGATGTGTATTAAGACAAACACAAACACCCAGCCACTGAACTAGAGGAATTAACCAGACACCATTAAAATCCCTGAGCTGGCTGGGAATCAATCCCAGGGCTCTCTAAACTGAAGGCCATTATGCTGACCATTTAGCCAATAGTGCTACTAGTGACATGGAAATTTTTAAAAAAATTTGTAGCTGGGAATTCGGTAAATCAGCTCTTCAAACTATTAGGATTAGCATTTTATGGACAAAGAGCGCTCAAACAATACCCATATCGGCTCAAATTAATTTTTCTGTGGAATATTGCACTACAGTATATTTCATTTACGCCAGTTGTTTGTAACCTAAATGAACATGTCATGATAATTTTAGGTTTCATTAATATATTTTCCCGGTGATTTTCCATGTCAATATGTCGACAGGGAGTGTGGATGGGTATGGTAAAAGAGATGCATAATGAAGGTGCATTTCTTCGCATTTTAAGTTCATATGAACGTAATAATTCAGAATTTAGTAAGTATTAGTCACACAAGTGTTGAATTAGTTTTCTAAAAATTCAAAATATATGATTTAAAACATAACTGAGGAACAGTTTGGTCTCAGTTCACAATGCACAGTGTTTCAAGACAACAGGTCAACATTCGTTTCTTTGTATTATTTGTTATAAACAAAATGCAAAAGTTTCAGCAAATATGGTCACTCTGAAAATAAGAAAAATGCGTAACTACGAACAGAACTTCAGAACAGTTTAGTCTGCATTTTGAGGCTGCACTCTCTTTTTCGTAATGCAGTCTATTTTAGTGTGAGTGAAATGCTTTGAAACAAAGGACGTGGTAGCCAACATTACATTTCTTGCAATGTTTTGTAGCCACTTCAGCACATTGCAAGCACCTCACTTACTTTTCCCCTATTTCGAGGTAGTGGGATACCCCATCGAAACTCACTTCTGGCAACACGCATGACAATACTTTTGTACTCTGTCTTCCCGCATTGGGGTTGCCCGTCATCGGAATGAAATAATTTGAAGATGTACGTGGTACTGGACTAGCTGCTTCATCAGTGACATGACTCACTTTATATTTACTCAGTACACCATCCCACACATGGTTGTACTGTTTTCAGTTAGTTTTGTACTCACTAGTTCAGCACCAGTCAGAGAGACTGTTTATATCCCCATATGACTCAACACCATCACTATCCCCGTAACTTTGACAGTAATTTTCAGGTGGCACTATGTTTATATTGAACCCTTTAGGTCCTTATTGAGGGATACCTACCTTCCTTACCTATCAGCAAAGTTCATGAGATCTGTCTCTTGGGTCGTTTCGGGTTCTTCGTCACTTGCTGAGGTAAAGGTAGGGTTCATTAATTCTAATCTATCTACTGGAATGAAAGGTCTGTTTAAAAGATTCCTATTTATTCAGGAAATTCTGAAGTAATTTACTTTGTCAACGATGTCATAGTCAATTGTGTCCACTGGACACCACAATCATTTTTACATAAATGTCAGAACACTGGTGTGAGACTTTAACGTAACTGCCTGATGGGCAATCTTACTAGAAACCATTATCTCAATTATTAATCATTTAAGAAAGGAAAGTCTGGAAATCCTTAAATTCGGCTTCCATGTGAGACCACATGTACCATCATAGTGATTCGTTATGGTCCAGCCCTCGTGACACGAACTCTGGACTCTGAGTATAATTAAGGCCGTCCAATCGGTGTGTGCCACACAGTGGTTCTACGGCATGGACCCTTAATTGAATCGATGTGACCTGCGTCTATGTCATGGACCGACATCTAATCTTCTAAGTTACTTTAAAGTCATTGTGGATGATGACCGCAAGGAAATGATGCTACAATGGCATATGGCCCTAATCTAAGTCACTGAGGTTGATGACCCCCTGACCATCCAAGTTTCTAGGCTGAAGGCTAAACACAATTAAGTTACATCGGTTGATGACCAAAGTTTCCACTTTACTATCCCCAGCACATTCACTGCTCAATCAATCAAAGTTCAATAATTACAACAATAGCAATGCTCACAAACTTTGTGGCAGTAAAATCCATTTCCTTCGGATATGTCCCTTTAATCTTTACTTTATTTTTAATATTCCCCAGACAACAAACTAAAATTTCCAGAATGCATCTCCAAGATATTCGCTTGATTAAAGTTATTTCAAATGCGGTTTCACTGAATTTAATAATTTAATAAATTTAAATGATTTAACGAAATATTAACAAACAACAAATTTTATCTCCGCGGACTCTGGTTTCCTCACAAATTTCTACGCAGCTGTGATGTAAAATTCAATATTGCGATGTTTATCTGGCTGGAAACGAATTTGTTACATCATTCATGTCCAGCTATATATCTCGTATCGTGATATCACACTTTAAAATCTAATCTAATCCTAACCGTTATTAACACTTGGATATCCTAATAATCTACGTACAAACCAAACAACTCGCCATATAATTACGATGTCATATCTCGTCATTACCATTATGAAATTTTGCACACCCCTCACAGACAAATCGATCATCACGACCATCGCTCTATATTTTGGACAACCCTGAAATTGGGTTACTCTGTTCCTTATACTCAAAGTTCGTGATTTCAAATGTTCATTACGTCCCCAATTACAGTACTTCACAATACTTAGATCATTACCGGCTATGAAATTTCAACTAAATCCAGCATTTTAACGTTTCCCTGGCCGAGAATACAGTCTCAATACCAAGCCTGTCCCGTTAGATAGCTGAGGTGTCTCACCCCCCTCGCTCGCTTGGCAGTTACAGGAACCACCTGGTTTATTCACAGTTGACTGACTTCTCAAATGTTCCCTTTAAACTCTGCCGACATAATTAAACAAATACGATATTCTAACCAACAAAATGCACAGATATGCTTCAACATGCCCACACTAATTATACGCGTCGCCAATTATACCGCTATGGATTTCTATGAATTTCTTTCCATTCTCAACATTATAAATATTCCTCGGGTTATCATATCCCGGCTTCAATGACAGGACTCTAACCTGATTCGCACATCTCATCTCAACTCATATAAAACATTTCTCGGGCTTCAGTGTTCCGGCTTCAATGACAGGTCCAACCTGATTCACAAAACTAACCTCTGTTTCCCAGCTCCACAATTATCATCGACCAAGAACTGGAATAAAATCCCCACTAGAAATCCCAACATCTAATATCGCACAATGCATTACTCATGAATAACTTCGCATAAATGATATCGTATTTAATAACTTGATTTTTACGAGAAATGACTGAAACATTCTACTAGATCTTTTTATTGTCAGTCAGACATAGTTTAAAATGGGCATTGAAAAAAAAAGAACGTTTCTCTCCGTGACCAAATTCATCTCCCTTGGCTCTCACCCGACAGCGCGCTTCCTCTCGATTGAAAATGAGTAACCATGGATTATTATTATTAACGTCAAATTGCAGTCAGAAGAATTTTACGTCGAATGAACATCTTACTTTGACATCACAAAATATAGGCAGTACACTCACACGGATGACGATCTACATTGGACGTGATATCACTTCGAAACCCTATTCAATAACTTTTTACAACATTATATGGCACTCGCAAGACTTCAAAAATTTATCCAAGTGGAAAATAAAACAAATGACTCTTTTAGTCGTACTCTCACATTTACAAAACATAGTAGGGCGACCACTGCGTCGTATATCCCCATGCAAATACACTTTTAGAAATCACGAGACGAGATATAAGAGGTAGTAAGATGGAAAGCCACCTACCTCATGTCGTCACGCCAGTATTCATCTTAGGGCTCACCTGTGACCCTGGCATTTTATTTAGCCATCTTTACATTCATGGCTGTACATCTCATTATGTTTCTTCAGGTTTCCTGGAATAAAGCATAAAAAAAAAGAAAATACCCTTCACTTGATTGCTTGAACGCACACGATGGATTATAATTACTCCCGCACACGAATTACTTAATCACATTAGAATATTTCAGTACTTTGACCGTCCTATCTGGTACAGTTATTTCACTCAAGAAAACTATCTCCTCATGGAGTCAAGACTTAGCCGCAATGGCTAAAATCTGCAGTCGAACTCAGTCTACTTTCGTTGGTTTGATTTCGCAGAGCAGCTCAACAATTTTTCGCCCGCTTTGTATCACAAATGCCGGAGAAGGAAGCTTCGTCATGGCGTCCCTTCATATTTATAGCAGTTACCCCCTCTCTTCAGGTCTCTCCCTTTGCCGCCAAGAAAATTTCTATAAATTTTCTGACTTACCTAAACTGTAATTTCAAGAGTTTTGAAAGTGACTACATGCTTGCTACATTTCTGATGGTAGTGTTCATGGACATTCAAAAATTTTACGGGTTCGATTTGTGAGATGATTGACCTCCTTTGATAGGCACTATATTTTTTTGACTTGGCGTGGTCACGCCGTGTACACGCGCTTTGAAATAGTTCATAAAAATGACTCGAGATTCTTCCGCCATCGACACGTGTGGTTGACGTCACGTACCCCAGAGCGTGGGACCGAAGGTAATCACCCCCTCGTCACGTGTCAAATCCATGCTATCAAGAATCCAACTTTTAATTTAATTGTTATATAATGCATAATGTTCTTAGGGCACAAAGGTCATGGGTTCATATTTCCCCCAAGACACGAATTCCTTTCGCACAGTGACAAGGAATTTCCTTTAAATACTCCAGATGGCGAAATTTCTAATTTTGACGTCTGATGAAATATGACCTTTGAATGTAAATTCCTTTCCTCTCTGTTATGCAGTTGGTCATCTTCTGGTGTACGGATGTTGGTTGATGCCTCCAGCTTCCCGGTATTTCTTGGTTGCTCGGAGAGTTCGGGGTTGCGGAGTAGATTTCCAGTGAATTGTAGTTGACTTATTGAAAGTTAGGTGGTTTGTCCTTCCAACTTCTCGACGAACTTGCATTCACATCGAAATGCGAAGTTTCTGGGTTCAAATCCCTGTCCTCATTACTATCTTTGTCACTGACGTTCTTAATTTTTGCAGGTGATTGACCCTTCTTCTTCATCATCATCCTCATCTTCATTTTAGCAGCTGGCTGACCTTTCTTCTTCATCATCCTCCTCATCTTCTTCATTTTAGCAACTGGTTTACACATCTTCTTCATCATCATCCTCATCTTCATTTTAGCAGCAGGCTTACACTTCTTCGCATTTGCTTGATCCTTTCTTGACGGAGTACAATCGTCATCGCTGGCATCCTCGTCTGAACGTTCATCACTTCTACGTTTCTTAGGCCTCTTCTTCTTATTGGTACCAAATCGTTTAGGTTTTGCTTTTTCCTCTTCAGACCCATGCCATAGATCAGAATATCTGGATTTGTAACTATCCCACCTTCTATCGGCTTCATCTCCACATCGGCGTCTGCGTCTTTGGTAAGAATTTTCCCGACATCGACCCTGGTTCCTCCTACATGGATCACGGCGTCTATTCCACTTTCCGTACAGGTAGCTAGGTTGTTCCACGTTCTTACTATTCTGGTTTAGTGTGGTTTCAAACCCTGGCCCATTATTCTCTTGTACGACTGCCTGCGAAACATCCATATCCGGTCCACTCTCTTGGATATGAATTACGACATTCACTGGATTTTCCACATGCTTAGTTACTTCTGACGCTGATTTGAGAGACTGCATGTCATCTAGCTGTTCCAGGGTAGTGTCCGGTTTAACATTCACTATTTCTAACTTCTCCTTCAATTCTTTCGCATCCGCCCTTATATTTTCACTTAGTTCCTTCAAGTCTGCTTGTACCTCCTCAATACTCCTAGCCATTTCTTCCTGAGTTGTACCTAATTTTCTCATATCCTCTTTATTCATCTGGATTAATTTAAAGTCAATGGCCTCAATACGCTGGCCTACAGTTGCCTTGACGTCTTCGGCTACCTGGTCTACTTTGTCATTTACGACGGCTATCTCTTTACACAACATTTCCTTATGTTCATTCATTGCTGTGAAGACCTTTGACTTATCGTCTTCACGCATGATGTTGAACTTCTCTACCTCTGTCTTCAGATCGGCCTTAAGCTTAGCTTGATCTGACATCAACTGCTGATGTAGTTCCCTACTTTCGTTGACGTGCCTATCGAGGTCTCCTCTAATTATGTCCTGATTTTCACTAAGAACACGATGTAGCTCGCGAGTTTCTATAAACTGCTGATTTATTTCATGTTTAAAGTCACCAATGTCCTTCCTAATATCAACGCTAGCTTCCTTACAACTATCCTGAGTGTCTTGCACTTTAATGTCAACATTTTGAACGACTTCCTTCATACCTTTTAATTCTACATCTGCACTATCTAATTTATTGTCCACTGTTTCCAACCTTACATTCATAGATTTAATATTCTCATTTAAGTCCTTTCTATCGGCTTCCGCAACCTTCCTATCGGCATCCATTCTCTCCATAAAGTCCTTCTTATTATTTTCCATCCTCTCCATTAAGTCCTTGATCATTTGGGCCACCTGCCCTTGGGCCAATTCTCCCTCCTGCATAAACATACTGTATTTAACAGAAACGATAGGTCATCGGTGAGCCCGAGACTTCAACGGCGTATAATAAGACTACAACGATAAACATCACAACATCCTCCTATCTAACACATCACACTGTTAATGCAACATTCTCTAAAAAATTTATTTAATAAAACGTGAAATGCAATGTTCACTCGATCAAAGTGATCAGCCAAAACACTCAAACCAGTATTAAAAAATTTGGGAAATTACACTAACACACTTAAATTATACCTTTCATTCAGTAGATAAATTATTCTCATAGTGGTATCTCCTAGCCTTACTCATCGGGTGTTTATCTATTTCTTCGAGTTCACTATCAACTCTGGCGCACGATTTTATCATCCATAATGTGGCATAGCCTCAACCTTATTTCTCTTTTCCCCTAGTACACGATTTTTTTCAAAATATCCTTATCGTTATCGTGACTTAGGTTCCCTCATCGTTATCGTGACTTATGCCCCATCGTTAAGTGACTGATGCCCCACGTTGGGCGCCATTTTAATGAACCCTTTAGGTCCTTATTGAGGGATACCTACCTTCCTTACCTATCAGCAAAGTTCATGAGATCTGTCTCTTGGGTCGTTTCGGGTTCTTCGTCACTTGCTGAGGTAAAGGTAGGGTTCATTAATTCTAATCTATCTACTGGAATGAAAGGTCTGTTTAAAAGATTCCTATTTATTCAGGAAATTCTGAAGTAATTTACTTTGTCAACGATGTCATAGTCAATTGTGTCCACTGGACACCACAATCATTTTTACATAAATGTCAGAACACTGGTGTGAGACTTTAACGTAACTGCCTGATGGGCAATCTTACTAGAAACCATTATCTCAATTATTAATCATTTAAGAAAGGAAAGTCTGGAAATCCTTAAATTCGGCTTCCATGTGAGACCACATGTACCATCATAGTGATTCGTTATGGTCCAGCCCTCGTGACACGAACTCTGGACTCTGAGTATAATTAAGGCCGTCCAATCGGTGTGTGCCACACAGTGGTTCTACGGCATGGACCCTTAATTGAATCGATGTGACCTGCGTCTATGTCATGGACCGACATCTAATCTTCTAAGTTACTTTAAAGTCATTGTGGATGATGACCGCAAGGAAATGATGCTACAATGGCATATGGCCCTAATCTAAGTCACTGAGGTTGATGACCCCCTGACCATCCAAGTTTCTAGGCTGAAGGCTAAACACAATTAAGTTACATCGGTTGATGACCAAAGTTTCCACTTTACTATCCCCAGCACATTCACTGCTCAATCAATCAAAGTTCAATAATTACAACAATAGCAATGCTCACAAACTTTGTGGCAGTAAAATCCATTTCCTTCGGATATGTCCCTTTAATCTTTACTTTATTTTTAATATTCCCCAGACAACAAACTAAAATTTCCAGAATGCATCTCCAAGATATTCGCTTGATTAAAGTTATTTCAAATGCGGTTTCACTGAATTTAATAATTTAATAAATTTAAATGATTTAACGAAATATTAACAAACAACAAATTTTATCTCCGCGGACTCTGGTTTCCTCACAAATTTCTACGCAGCTGTGATGTAAAATTCAATATTGCGATGTTTATCTGGCTGGAAACGAATTTGTTACATCATTCATGTCCAGCTATATATCTCGTATCGTGATATCACACTTTAAAATCTAATCTAATCCTAACCGTTATTAACACTTGGATATCCTAATAATCTACGTACAAACCAAACAACTCGCCATATAATTACGATGTCATATCTCGTCATTACCATTATGAAATTTTGCACACCCCTCACAGACAAATCGATCATCACGACCATCGCTCTATATTTTGGACAACCCTGAAATTGGGTTACTCTGTTCCTTATACTCAAAGTTCGTGATTTCAAATGTTCATTACGTCCCCAATTACAGTACTTCACAATACTTAGATCATTACCGGCTATGAAATTTCAACTAAATCCAGCATTTTAACGTTTCCCTGGCCGAGAATACAGTCTCAATACCAAGCCTGTCCCGTTAGATAGCTGAGGTGTCTCACCCCCCTCGCTCGCTTGGCAGTTACAGGAACCACCTGGTTTATTCACAGTTGACTGACTTCTCAAATGTTCCCTTTAAACTCTGCCGACATAATTAAACAAATACGATATTCTAACCAACAAAATGCACAGATATGCTTCAACATGCCCACACTAATTATACGCGTCGCCAATTATACCACTATGGATTTCTATGAATTTCTTTCCATTCTCAACATTATAAATATTCCTCGGGTTATCATATCCCGGCTTCAATGACAGGACTCTAACCTGATTCGCACATCTCATCTCAACTCATATAAAACATTTCTCGGGCTTCAGTGTTCCGGCTTCAATGACAGGTCCAACCTGATTCACAAAACTAACCTCTGTTTCCCAGCTCCACAATTATCATCGACCAAGAACTGGAATAAAATCCCCACTAGAAATCCCAACATCTAATATCGCACAATGCATTACTCATGAATAACTTCGCATAAATGATATCGTATTTAATAACTTGATTTTTACGAGAAATGACTGAAACATTCTACTAGATCTTTTTATTGTCAGTCAGACATAGTTTAAAATGGGCATTGAAAAAAAAAGAACGTTTCTCTCCGTGACCAAATTCATCTCCCTTGGCTCTCACCCGACAGCGCGCTTCCTCTCGATTGAAAATGAGTAACCATGGATTATTATTATTAACGTCAAATTGCAGTCAGAAGAATTTTACGTCGAATGAACATCTTACTTTGACATCACAAAATATAGGCAGTACACTCACACGGATGACGATCTACATTGGACGTGATATCACTTCGGAACCCTATTCAATAACTTTTTACAACATTATATGGCACTCGCAAGACTTCAAAAATTTATCCAAGTGGAAAATAAAACAAATGACTCTTTTAGTCGTACTCTCACATTTACAAAACATAGTAGGGCGACCACTGCGTCGTATATCCCCATGCAAATACACTTTTAGAAATCACGAGACGAGATATAAGAGGTAGTAAGATGGAAAGCCACCTACCTCATGTCGTCACGCCAGTATTCATCTTAGGGCTCACCTGTGACCCTGGCATTTTATTTAGCCATCTTTACATTCATGGCTGTACATCTCATTATGTTTCTTCAGGTTTCCTGGAATAAAGCATAAAAAAAAAAGAAAATACCCTTCACTTGATTGCTTGAACGCACACGATGGATTATAATTACTCCCGCACACGAATTACTTAATCACATTAGAATATTTCAGTACTTTGACCGTCCTATCTGGTACAGTTATTTCACTCAAGAAAACTATCTCCTCATGGAGTCAAGACTTAGCCGCAATGGCTAAAATCTGCAGTCGAACTCAGTCTACTTTCGTTGGTTTGATTTCGCAGAGCAGCTCAACAATTTTTCGTCCGCTTTGTATCACAAATGCCGGAGAAGGAAGCTTCGTCATGGCGTCCCTTCATATTTATAGCAGTTACCCCCTCTCTTCAGGTCTCTCCCTTTGCCGCCAAGAAAATTTCTATAAATTTTCTGACTTACCTAAACTGTAATTTCAAGAGTTTTGAAAGTGACTACATGCTTGCTACATTTCTGATGGTAGTGTTCATGGACATTCAAAAATTTTACGGGTTCGATTTGTGAGATGATTGACCTCCTTTGATAGGCACTATATTTTTTTGACTTGGCGTGGTCACGCCGTGTACACGCGCTTTGAAATAGTTCATAAAAATGACTCGAGATTCTTCCGCCATCGACACGTGTGGTTGACGTCACGTACCCCAGAGCGTGGGACCGAAGGTAATCACCCCCTCGTCACGTGTCAAATCCATGCTATCAAGAATCCAACTTTTAATTTAATTGTTATATAATGCATAATGTCCTTAGGGCACAAAGGTCATGGGTTCAATATATTAGCATCTAGGATGTCTTCTGATTCGTCCAGGATACTAACAATCTGCTCGACAGTCAATCTAAGAAGAATAAATTAAAACTCTATATCAGTACTGAGGTAATCCCGTCTGTGCCCACTGTAGACATGTTGACATGGAACTTTTGTGCTCTGCTAGAGGAAAAACCACTATGAATATGCCACTAACGAATTTAAATACAGTATGTTAAAACCACATTTCAGTAGTACATTATTAACACATCAGTCCAATTTTACTAATAAAAGTAACAATATAGTAACAAAATAATACTCACCGGAATGGAAGTGGCATTCTTTCGACAGTATACAGATTGATATTTCACACGCAGCCACTCGATAAGGCGTGAAACTGTCTGATGTTTGAGTGTTGTGAAGTAAGTGTCAAACAATGAACTGTAAACAATGCACCTAAAAAATATTATTCCTCTTTACCAACATAAGATCAACAATATTCAGAAATTTATGTCTATAAATGTTGACAGTGGGCACACATGGGTTAAACAAGACTTGAAGAAACCTTTTTCATTTTGAACCTGCATCACTTTGTCGAGTTTCTGTATTATGAAGAAATAGCAGAATCAATCTGTAGCATAGTTAGATTCTAAGAAAATTAGTGACACAATTTTTAAACACCAAAAATGAATATTTAGACCCTGACCTTTATTTTTCCAGCTTTTATAATTAAATACATATTCTGGCATACTTATTCATAAGTATTTCCTATTCATTCACTGTCATTCATTCATTCATTTTTATTTTCATTTTCCCATACCAAAAAGGTATGGTCAAAGGTTCCACCTTTATGCATTTCTCCTTATCCATCTCCTGCCAGGTCGAGGTGTTGATGGTACTCCTCCACCGTTGCTTCTCCTTCCACCCCTCCTCTTCAATAATTGTATTTCAATCCAGTCTTATTTTTCTTATATTGTTCTTGACCGAGTCTATCCATCTTGCTCTGGGCCTTCCTCTTGTCCTCTTTCCCTCTGTCTTAGCCTCCAGCACTTCTTTTTGTATCCTACCCTCTTCCATCCTCATAACATTAATATTTAAATACGTTTTGACAGTTCCACCTTTTCAATACAACATTTCATGCAATGAGAGTTACAAGTTACTTAAAAATAAATGGTACTAGTTTCGACCTCGTTCAAGGTCACCATCAGCCAGTAACTCAAATTATACAAAAACATCAAATAAACCAAAAACAGTGTAAAAGTACAACAATGTTAGGTAAGACATGTGAGAATTAAAAGTTGAGCAGATTTTTTGGTACTATAGTGTAACCGTGCAAAGTTAAAACTGAAAATGAGAAATGGTCATAATGATATTAACCTGATAAAAACTTTTAAGCTGTGCACGTAATATATTAAACATTAAAATGAGGCTCAAAGTAGCCGTTTAAAATTTTTTTTAGTGAAATGTTCTTGATGGAGAAAGATCTTGAAGCTCGTGTTGTATTTGTAATAAAGTTCTAATGACCAAATGACATAGTATGGTAAATGTCATATAAGATTCATTTGTGCACATGATGTAAATAAAGTCGAATACAGTACAATGTTGTCATTGAAATATGTTACATAGAGATTCTTCATGCAGTGGGCGAATGTTGCGCTTGAAGGTCAGATTAGTTCATTGCATAAAATGTTGTATTGAAAAGGTGGAACTGTCAAAACCTATTTAAATATTAATGTAATCAAACTTCAATATGGACCAATCATCATGAAATGTATATCCACATAACATGTCCAAAACATCTCAATTTACTCTTCCCCATCCTATCACTCAGTTTTTCTAACCCCTATATCTTTTTTGATCTCAACATTTCTTACTCTGTCTCTCCTTGTCTTCCCTACCATACTCCTCAGGAACTTCGTACCACTAGCCTTAATTTTACTCTCATCTGTTGCTGTCAGTGTCCAAGTCTCTGATACATACGTTAATATAGGGGTATAGTACATCTTGTACATTTTCTCTTTACATTTCACAGGAACTTCTCTGTTCCACACCAACTTCTTTACATTCTAGTAGGATGTGTTCCCCACTTATACACTTCTGCTGACCTCCTTATCCAACCTTGTATCTTGCATTATTTCACTTCCCAAATATTTGTATCATTCAACCACTTCAAGGTTTTGTCCCCTAATTCTAACGATTTCCTTTCCTTCTTGTTCTCCTCTTGTCATCACAACTGTTTTGCTCTTCTCCACACTGATTTTCAAACCATATTTCTCAATATTGTCAATTAAAACCTTTAGTTGTATTTGCACTTCTGTATTGTTGACTCCCGAGATGACTGTCATCCGCAAACACCATTTTCATATCTCCTCTATCACCCATCATTCTTCCACTTGGCTAATGGCTGAGATAAGATATGTTATGGCCAGTCGAGACAAACTGTACAGACAGTACAGATAGACGCATAGCACAGATGATTTTGAGCAGTACAAGAAACAGAACTAAGCAGTTAATTAGAAATTCTAAGTATAAATACTTTCAGGAACTGATGAACAATAACAGCCCACGACAAAAATGGAGTAAATTGTGTACGTTAGGTATAGGTAAAGCTGTAGAGCAACATGTACCAAGTATATCGCAAGAAGCTTTAAATGATCATTTTGCATGGTCAAGAATAGCTTCTACCTCCTGCCCTAAAAATTCACTACCCTTGTTTCAACAGCAGTCTGTGTATGAGCAATTCTCAGCTCAAATGAAGTTAAAGGTGTGATATACTCTGTTACATCTAATGCCACAGGTAATGATGATATTCCTATATCGCTGATTAAGGATATCTTAGGAGCTGTTCTGCCAATACTAACCCGTATATTTAACTACTGCTTGACAAACGGAGTGTTCCCAGATGTTTCGAAAGGTGCACTAATTAGACCCATCCCAAAGAGCTCCAAGTTAGATTCTCCTACTACGCTCCTACTACGCTTATCCAAGGTGCTTGAACGTCTAGTTCACACACAAGTTACTGAATACCTTACCGTGTATTCCCTCCTCAACCCCTTTCAATCCAGCTTCAGGAAAGGACATAGCACTGCGACAGCTTTACTACGAGTGACAGATGATATCAGATGTGCAATGGGCCAACGGGACATGACTGTACTGACATTATTAGATCTCAGTAGTGCCTTTGACACTGTCAACCCTCAGTTACTACTGCAGAAACTTTGAGAGTTAAATTTTAATAGTGTATCACTGGTTTTTCTCTTTTTACCTTGAAAATTGCCAGCAACGTGTGGCAGTTGGAAATGCGAGTTCAGGATGGCAAAGTAAGACCCTCGGTGTTCATCAGGGGTCGGTCCTCGGACCACTGCTATTTATCATCCAAATTAATTCTATTATCAAATGCACTTAAATTCTGCAAATTGCAAGTGTATGTGGATGATGTACAGATTTACGATCATTCAAAACCGAGCGATATCGATACTGCAATTACTAAAATAAATTCCGACCTTCAACATCTTGGTGACTATACAAATAAAAACCGTTTATTAGTAAACCCAAATAAAACTCAAGTTATTATTATTGGCACCAGTAAAAACCTATATTCCCTCAAGCAACAGGATATCTCCCCAATAATTTTAAACAATAAAATCATACTCTACTCTACTTCGGTGTCTATCTTAGGAATTATTATGACTGAGGCCCTGAATTGGACTCAACAGGTGATAAGCACATGTAATAAAGTACATAAATGCTTATTTCCATTGAAACGGTTCCGTAATGTATTCTCTGTTTGACTTAAAAGACAACTAATTTGCTCTCTGATACTGCTTATAGTTGACTATTGTGATACTGTGTTGACTGAAATAACTTGCGACAGGAACAAAAAACTGGACCGGAGCCTGAACAGCTGCGTAAGATATATCTTTAATCTGCGATATGATGCTCATACATCACCTTATAAGGAGCTGTCGTGGCTTTGAATGCACCAGCGCCGTGAACTTCACGTTATCGCTTCTGCATAAAATGCTTTCCACTAATACTCTCAACTGTCTGTCTTCATATTTTTCTTCTCGTCCTATCATGGCCACGATACAAGATCTGGTTCCTCCCTGGCCATACCTATAAACCGCACTATTGTTTACAACCGCTCCTTCATAAGCTCTGTGTCCAGGTCATGGAATTCGCTACCTGCGAACATTAGAGACAATCCCTCTCATCGCAAGTTTAAAGTGCTTGCCGTGAGCATTTGCTGAGTAGATCCCGCTGACTTGCTGGATAATTGTTGAGTGAATGAAGAAATGAATGAGATGAATGAATGGATTACTGTAGTTATGTCATTTAAGTGTACTTTATTTTATGTATTTTAAAATTAAGGGTTCTATTAATATCATCATTATCATCATCATCATCATTGCTATTAATATTATTTGTTTCAATTGTGTTTGTAATTATGTAAATGTGTACTCTTCTAGTGGTTAAGTGTAAGAGAGGGCTTTGAGCATTAACTTTGCCACCAATAAAGGCATTATCTATCTATCTATCTATCTATCTATCTATCTGTCTGTCTATCTATGTTGCCTTTATTTCCTTTAGAATTTCATCCATAACTATTATAAATATAGGTGGAGACAATACACTTCTGTCTTAGTCCACTTTGATTTCTAAACCAATCTTTTCTACCCACTGGAGTCTGGACAGAACTGGAACAGTTTTTATATATTGCTTTCACTAGTTCCCGCGATTGCTTTTCACATCCTTTCCTTTCCTTTCCAGGGTTTCCCATACCTTTTGTCTATTAACACTATTATATGCTTTCGCTAGATCATATTTTCTATATTCAGCGATGTGTTGTTCTTAGATGTCTCATGTCCACATTTTCAGTCCTTGGCAATTCTAGCAACTGGCTTCTCGGTTTTGGTAGTGCACACTTGTCTTTGTTTTCCACAGTATTTACCGAGCTCAATAGCTGCAGTCGCTTAAGTGCGGCCAGTATCCAGTATTTGGGAGATAGTGGGTTTGAACCCCACTGTCGGCAGACTTGAAGATTTTTTCCATAGTTTCCCATTTTCACACCAAATGCTGGGGCTGTACCTTAAGGCTACTCCTAGCCCTTTCCTGTCCCATCATCGCCATAAGACCTATCTGTGTCGGTGCAACGTAAAGCAACTAATCGACAGTATTTCAAGACAAGAATTCATCGGTCATAAAGGACAGTATGGGACTGGAGCCATGCGCTAAACTTCCTGTGCCACTCTACCCTAGTCTGTACCTTAACAGGAAATTATACCTGAAAGTACAGTGGTCTGCCAAACTTGTAAGACAGACTGACAGTGTAGAGTTATCATTTCAGCAGTAAGATGTGTCCCAAATGTGTGAAAACTGTTACTTTGAACAGTTTTGTACAGGAGTTTGGAGATGTTTTTGAAACTGATGGAACTGTATTTTTTTTCAACATTTGTGAGAAACCCTTAGAGCTGCAGACATGCGTTTGCAAGTTAAGCAATATACTGCGACAGCAAAACACATGAAATATGCATTGTTGAAGTAGCTGACACAATGTTTGCTTTCTGAAGTGCAAGATGTGAGACTTGGTCCAGCATAATGCCAGTTCTCACAAGATACTTTCAAGCATTTCTTGTGGCTGATGTACCACTTAGCACACTGCTGCATCCAGTGCTATGTGAAATGTTAGAGGAGTATGTTAAACATCCTCTCTCAGAAGAGTTAACACTGCTTAGGTACTATTCACCAGAACTTTACTCTGAATTTGTAGTGAAATTAGCAAACACACAGTATGGATTACAATGGACAGAATGACTGACAATACTGGCCATTACATAGCCAACGTCATAGCCAGTGCATTAAAATGCGACACACTGCTGTCATTTTTACTGACAACGGTTCATCTTGAGAGCTGTACACTAGCTAAAGCTTTCAATGATGCTGTGATCCTTCTATGACACCCCCCCTGTGGGGTATCCCCTGCCTGTCATAGGAGGCGTTTAAAATGGGCAACCAAGGGATGATTTTATTAGAACCATGAAACTACTTGTGATATTTACCACCATGCGGGGAACACCATGGGTCGCTTTTACTTGCGCATAGTACCAGTATGTTAGGTACCAAAAAGGTTTGTGATTAGTAGCAATAGAGTACGTTGCTGGCTTCTACAGTACCTGTGATTCGTACCCCTATATGCGCAACACCATGGGATTAGGGACACCATGGTTCTGCCTTGCCTATGCTTAGTACTCACTATGTGAGGAACACCACAGAATAGTGCGGGTCCCTGTGGTTAGTCCACTTATGTGAGGAGGAACGCCATAGGTTTGCGTTGGCTGTAAATAGCGCCGCAGTGTGCGGAACACCATAGGTCTGTGTTACATGTGCTAATTTCATTACCTGTGAGTAGTGCCATAATGTGTGTAATACCACGAGTCTGTCGCTGGTTGATAGTCAGTGGAATCATTTAATTCTTGACATTATACTGAAAATTTGTCATGAAACTGTCATTGAAAGAAACTAAGAAACTGACATTTTTGAAGAATTCAATTAAATATTTGTCTTGTTGCTGTACATTTATGTAAATTTTTAAATGTTTTATATCTGGTGAAATTTTGTGGATTTAAGGAATTTTCAGGACTCACGGAAGAGACAATTATATTTATTTAATAATGGAGTGTTAGGTATTTGAGATCTCCAGAAGTGTACATGTTGTAACCCATTTTTTGTATCACCCTGTAGTTGCCACGTGGAGGCTTCGATCACGAAATCGCTGAGTTTCGCAATCAAAACCTCTAGAATAAATTTCCCACATTGCCATATATGGTGCTGTAATGCGATTGGCGAAAATAACAATAAATTGTATTGGTGAAACTTCGGATCGAATCATAGGAGCTTCCCTGATTGGCTATTTGAGTATTCCTCAATTTCCGGCCTTTTGGCTCCTTAGCAGGAGCAAGGCTCTGTTCAGGGTCTTTGGTTTTCAAACGTCTTAACGATCAGACGCACCATGTAAGGTGGTCCGCTCAGCGGCTCCAGCCATCCCGGGGTAAGCATGTTTTCTTTTCTCAAATGTTAAATTAATATGTAAATTCATTTGTGCGGAGTTTACCTTAGACCCTGGTTTTCACCGTTTGGTTTTGTAATGCCTTAGTTCGTCAGCTAGGTATATCCTTTGTTTTGGAGACAATTCCTTTTATTAACCTTTTGTGTAAATGTAAATTTTAATGTTTCCATTCGTGTTGCCTCCAGTAATTCCGCGTCAATTTAGTGTACACCTGTTGAGCTATGCATCCCTCACTGATGTGTATTAGGAGAGGACTGCACCTCTAAAGGACTCTGCGCTAAATTTTAATTTCCGTTGTTTTCTTTCCTTGTAAACACTTTTGTATTCGCCTTGTAAGATGGTTGGAATTATGTCATATTCCCTGTTAAATTTTCCTTGTAAATTTCATCGTCGAAGTTATGCTCGCCTTCTTAAATGTAATTGTAATATTGTGTTATTTAATTTTTTGGAGAACCACCGATAGGAACGTCGTGGTTCGATTGAACCTTTTCTTAATTGATAATGTTATCCTTTTAATTGGTGTTCTTTATACCTTGTTTAAATTCTATATATTGAGTAAAATCAGACAAAAGGGTTAATGCTCTCACGTTTCTTTCCCTACAACGTCACGTAAGATCTTGTCCTTTGTAGGGTTTCCCAGCCTGCTTTCCATATATCCTTTCTCTAGTTGTCATGTTGGTAACTCTGCATACCCATGTGTATGTTGTCGAAATTTAAAATATTTTCCTGGTATATCATCGGCTGATGTTGTTCTTTCAGGTTTGTTATTTTGGATTATTAAATCATTACGTGTTTTATATGTACCTTGTATTATGTACTCTCTTCTGTAAAAGGCGGGAGGGTTACATCTGATAGCAGAGCGTGGTTATAGAAGAAAGAGATGCAAAAGCAATAACCCTTGTCTAACCTAAAAAATAACCTGGTATCATCTCCTAACGTAATTTCTTGTTAACATGTCTCGTGTGGTCCCTGTTCCGTTCCATTTGAGTTAGGAGGAATTAGTTTACGAACTTCGTATTCGTAAATTGAATTTGACAGGAAGGGTTAGGGATGACGCGAGCTTGTTAAAGCAATCGCTTAACGTAACAATAGCCGTACCCAACCTATCAACAGACGAAGTGTGTGCATCTTTGACCCTTGTTAAAGATAAATTTACCAAATTCGAAGCTATTCTTTTGTCCTTTTGTTCCTCTAAACTGTCTAATGCTCAGTTAACACGTGTGAAAGCCCAAGTCCAGCATTACGTGGACAGGATTCGCGACCTGTTAACTCTTAATTTATCTATAAATGAGCGACAGGAATGTGAGCTGTTGTTATCAAAATTTTCCGGGATTTTCGATAAAATTGTAGGCTTGCTAGAAGGCAATGCGTCGTCTAGATCCAGTTCTGTAGTTGATGTGTCTGCTCCATCTGAAACTTGTAATAGTGACTATCTTGCTTCACAATTTAGTAATGTGGTAATTTGTGGTAATGCTCCCCTCCAATCTTCTCCTGTTATATTTACAAGTGCTTCTCTGCCCATGAATAATGCCAGTGATAGTTCTTTTACACAAGTTGGTATGTCTACTGTTCCTATGGGAACTATTAATTCTACTGTGTCTTTATCTCAACCTTCAGTTGCGACCCAAGTTGTTTCTCTTCCTATTGTGCAAAGATGTCCCCATGTCCAAGTGTCACCTGTAGCAAACGCTTCAGTGGTGTCACAAAGTGCGAAAATGTTTCGCAGATGCGAATATCTGTGCCAGTTTCGATGCAATCTAGCTGCAGTCCTAACTTCACTTTTAGTACACCCACCCTTTCCCAGGGGCATTCAAATCAAGATTTCTATACAACTGTGATGCCTTCTTTTAATCAATCCAGTCCTGTTCAGGTACCTACTACGCCTGCGGTTTCTCAAATGTTTGCTAATTTACCTCACCCGTTAACTGCTCTATTTAAGGGCGTATCTAAGTTCACCGCTAATTCAGTCGAAGAGATTATTACATTTCTACGTTTCTTGGTTGAATTTAAAGATCAATGTATAATATATGCTTTAAGTAGTGATAATTTCTTCCAAGTTTTATATCCACATGTATCTGGAGCTCTTTCTGAACACATCTTAAGAGCTATTTCTGAAAAGTGGACAATTGACCAATTTCACGCGCATGTGCTTTCGTTCTTTATTCCTTCCCATGCATTGTCTTTCTTGGTGCAAAAGCATTATTTTCGTGTGCAGCATTTGAATGAAACATTGTCTGAATATATTCAGGACATTAAGTTCAATGCCAGGATTTTTATGCTCAACGATTCTGAGTCTCAAATGGTTGCTAGCATTGTTGAGGGTCTTGCACCAAATTAACGGTCGTATCTTGTTCTGTCACCACGACCCGCTACGTTCGCTCAGTTGGAAGCTATCACTGTTTCTGCCGAAGGCATTAGGTATGCCGACCAGCTACGTGTTGCATTAGCTCCTCCTCCTATGAGCATGTTTTCTCAGGTCACTAGTGCTGTTTCTTCTCCTTCCAAGCCACGTAATTCGCATGCA
Organism: Anabrus simplex; assembly: GCF_040414725.1. Classification (NCBI taxonomy): domain Eukaryota; kingdom Metazoa; phylum Arthropoda; class Insecta; order Orthoptera; family Tettigoniidae; genus Anabrus; species Anabrus simplex. The sequence continues at coordinate 1,198,850,930 of NC_090266.1, read as the reverse complement.
TGCTACAATTGTGGCTCCACTGATCATTTCCAGTGGAATTGTCCTAAGATTGGGGCCTTAGGCAATTCAAAACCATCCGTGGGTGGTCAATTTGAAAAGTTTCAGAGGAATTGTCCTAAGATTGAGCCCTCAGGCAATTCGAATCCTAATGTGAGTAGAGTTTCTTCCTCCGCTAATTCTTGCAGATACTGTGGGTCAAATAGACATTTTTCTAGACAGTGTCCTTGCAATTCTTCCGGTTCTGGGCATTTGAGAAAAGAAAACATGCTTACCCCGGGATGGCTGGAACCGCTGAGCGGACCACCTTACAAGGTGCGTCCGATCGTTAAGACTTATGAAAACCAAAGACCCTGAACAGAGCCTTGCTCCTGCTAAGGAGCCAAAAGGCCGGAAATTGAGGAATACTCAAATAGCCAATCAGGGAAGCTCCTATGATTCGACCCGAAGTTTCACCAATACAATTTATTGTTATTTTCGCCAATCGCATTACAGCACCATATATGGCAATGTGGGAAATTTATTCTAGAGGTTTCGATTGCGAAACTCAGCGATTTCGTGATCGAAGCCTCCATGTGGCAACTACAGGGCGATACAAAAAATGGGTTACAACATGTACACTTCTGGAGATCTCAAATACCTAACACTCCATTATTAAATAAATATAATTGTCTCTTCTGTGAGTCCTGAAAATTCCTTAAATCCACAAAATTTTACCAGAAATAAAACATTTAAAAATTTACATAAATGTACAGCAACAAGACAAATATTTAATTGAATTCTTCAAAAATGTCAGTTCCTTAGTTTCTTTCATTGACGGTTTCATGACAAATTTTCTGTATAATGTCAAGAATTAAATGATTCCACCGACTCTATCAACTCACCACCGGCGATAGAGTCTACGCTATTTTGATTAGTACCGCAACATGGCAAATAGCATGGTTCTGTTTTCCTAGCGATAAGTACCATTTTAAGGGGCCGATGACCTGGATTTTGGACCCATTTCGATTACAAGCATCATTGATTCAGTATTATGCTTTAGGCGCCATCCCTTGGTCAGTAATACTATTATTTAACGCTTTAACTTCATATCCACCCATTCGTTCTTCGTCCTCATGTTTTCGAATCTGGTCAGTGGAGAATTCTAGATTTTAAATGGTCATAACATTTCGTCTCATTTCATACCATTAGGGGCGATGACCTCGATGTTAGGCCCCTTTAAACCACAAGCATCATCATCATCTTCTATGACCTGAATGGCATGCAATATGATCAAGTGCATCTATTGATTACAGCCGCTGCTGCACCTTACTTGGTTAAAGCATGCCAAAGGCTGAAATTTCTGTATAGCAAGATTTTTCATTTAACTTGTTTAGCACATGGTACGCACCTTGTTGCTGAAACAGTAAGGAGTAGTTTTGCAAATCTGAACAGGTTACTAACATCCATGAAGAAAGTGTTCGTTGAAACACTCAGTCCTGTGAGATTATTCAAACAATTTGCTGCTGGTTTGCCGCTACTTCTGGAATGAGTGTTCACCAGGTGAGGTACTTGGCTGGATGCAGTGTGCTATTGTGCAGATAATTTTGAGCTTGATAAAATCAGTCCCCAAAAAGCTAAACAAAGATGATGCTGTTTGCATTAGTGAGTCTTTAGAAGCTATGTGTGTGAAGGAAGTTCAAGGAGACTTAGTATACATAATATACTTAGTATACTTTGTATACTTTACTTTCTTAAGTCCCACAATCATGGAACTTGAAAAGGAAGATGCACCACTTTTGTCAGCTGTACATGGCATTACTGAAATCTGCGAGAAGCTTGAGAATTCTCCTGGGGAGCCCAGGCAACAAGATGTAGGGAAATTAACCCATTTACCATTGGCTATTTAAATCTCCAGCTGGCGCTAGCACTTTGTCCAACAAGCCTTCTGATTCACTGAGCGCATTTAATTAGAAAAAAGTTCATATTTTCTTTTGGTCATTTTGATGATATTTTTATGAAACTAAAACTACAGTGATTGTGAATGTTTCCTTATATACCTAGAAAGTTATAGAGTTATGACATCAATATTTGAGGTATAATATTTATAGTTTTACATCAGAAGGTTTTTAAAGGTTAGTTGCAAGAAAATGCCAACAGTAGTTAAAAATTTGTGTTCAAACTGTACAATCTACATGGCCAGACATATCCACTTGCCTTCTGAAAGAAAGTTTTATGTCAGCAATATCATTTCCTCATTCTCAATTAAGTATGTTGGGTAGCTGTTGTCACGAATTACAAAAATCATATGTTATAAGCTTCATTGTAATGCATATACACAGTAATTAGGCTACATATAGTAGGGTAATCTGTCCACCTATTCAATACATTATAATGCCAAATATAACTAAATTTTCAAAAATCTGTTATATTCTCATTGAAAGTCAGGTTGTGAGTTTCACAAATAGGAAAAGTCCTCTCAGTTTTAATTATTGCGTTGATGATGTGAAAGTTCCCTTTGGGGCTAATTGTAAATACCTAGGTCTTAATATAAGGAAAGATCTTCATTGGGATAATCACATATGATTGTAAATTAAGGGTACAGATCTCTGCACATGGTTATGAGGGTATATAGGGGTTGTAGTAAGGATGTAAAGGAGAGGGCTTATAAGCCTCTGGTAAGACCCCAACTAGAGTATGGTTCCAGTGTATGGGACCCTCACCAGGATTACTTTAAGAGTAGCATTAGAAAAATGTTGCAAAGTTTGGGCTGGGAAGACTTGGGAGAAAGGAGACAAGCTGCTCGATTAAGCAGTATGTTGATATAGATGTTGATTCCCATAGGGAATCTGAAATATTTGTCCCAAATGAGTAAATTTATAATACCAATATAAATGGTCCGTTATTGGACATTATTGAGGCTAGCCCAGTGCGGCCAGGCTGGCGTGACGTATATGCGGGCAGCTTACATAACGAGTGAAGCGAGAGAGCGAACAAACTTTACAGGGAAGAGAGGAAGTATTGACATTCAATTGAGATTACAAAGCTCTCCTCCACTACTCAACGAAATGCTGACTGGGATGCAGTAATTAAAGCGCTATAATCGCAAAAAAAGAAAAAAAAAAAAAAGAAAAAGAGAGAGATCCTAACCTTTTCAAGATATTTCAGATTGATTTATACCACGCTCGATATAAACAATCCATTTTATTTTCTTATATTTATTCATTCAAAGAAAACTAACATGTTATAATTTTTTTTGTTACAATCTACAAAGGTTTAAGCATACAAGCTACGATTTACAATTCCTTGGATGGACACGACAGTATTCCATTTAAAAAAAAAAGTAAAATTCCTGTTTTTGAACAAAAAGGTATATATTTACATAATTCAACAAGTTTTCTGCTTGATTTTGCATAGTGTTGTAGTGTTGTGTGACTTTCTCTGTTTACTGAATTTCTGAAAATAGTATTTAAAATTTAAGAGGCGTCCGATGATAATAGCTAGCCTCTAAATGGTGAGAGGCACTTTCATCACGAGTGTGGACATAGATATTTACTATCCAAGATTGAAGTAGAACAACAATCTACCAGATAGGTATACAGTATGCCTTCAAATAAAGAACATATCTGATGTTATTCCTGGTAAGCATGATTGGATTGTTGGTGAGTTTATCAGAAAATTTAAACCCAAACAACCACAAGCTACGGCTTATCCACCTTAACTCCGTATTATACGAGGATAGGGGCAAAAGTCATTGCAATTTTTTTTTCTTGTAGATATGTGAATGGATCACGAATGTTTGTGTGTAGTGTGGATGTTCTGCAGGCATAGTGTGTATGCAGAACAACAGATGGCTCTGTGATAGCTGGTAGTAGCGCAGCGAGGGCTGTGAAATCAATCAGTTGGTGAGTGTCGTGCGAGATGGAAGTAACCCGTGTTGAGCAGCGTGCTTACATCAAAATAGCCGTTCTCCGAGGGAGAAATGCGATGGAATGTCACAGTGAATTAGTGGAAGCCCTTGGGAATAATGCCCTACCATACCGTACAGTAGCACGGTGGGTAGGAAAGTTTCAGCAAGGACTTGTGTCAACCAGTGATGAGCAACATTCGGGACAACCTGTCAGTGTGCGGACCGATGCGGCACATGCCGTCATCAAGCAGCTCCTGGATGAAGACAGACGATGGACGCTACTAGAGTGAGATAGGGCAAGTGGTATTGAGAAACGCACCGTCCACAGGATATTGTGTAATGAGCTGCAGCTGCGCAAAATCTCATCGCGGTGGGTACTGCATGCACTGACGGAAGTTCAAAGGTGGGTGCGCTATGCAATATGCTCCGACCACCTCGCACGCTGGCAACAGGACGGCAATCAATTCTTGTCACGAATAATCACCAGCGATTAATTTTTGGCCAGGGAATACAAACCAGAACTGAAACGTCAGTCCGCGGAGTGGAGACATGCTGGATCACCAAGGAGGTAGAAGGTCCATCAGAATCCTTCCCCAGTCATATTGATGGTGATTGTCGCATATGTTGTCAGGGGTGTCATTGTTTGCCACTTTGTTCCACATGGCAGAACAGTGACCGCACAGTACTACAGGGACTTCCTGGTGCGCCAGGTACGAAGTGGCGGTCGGGAGAAACGTCCGGATCTTGTGGAGAGTGCAATAATCCTGAACGACAATGCAAAACCACATAAAGCAGAGTGTGTAGGGCAGTTACTGTGACAGGGATGGGAAGAATTGGAGCACCCACCGTACTCTCACGACATTTCACCCTGTGACTTTGATCTCGTTCGAAAAATTAAGGAACCACTACTTGGTAGGCGGTTTGCAACACAAGAGGACATTGCTAATGCTGTGTGCCAACAGGTGACCCGATTCACACCTGGTGCGGCAAATGCTGAGGCAAATGATATTCAGCGCCTCCCACATCATTGGCAGCGTGTGGTGTCAGTAGCAGGGGACTACTTTGAGGGTCTTTAGGCCCAGGTTTCTCATGTCAACTTTATTAATATTTGTATTATTGTAGTCGTTTCAATTTTAAATTCCCTTGTAACTAACAGATATCACACATATTGAATATGTACAAATTTTTAAAATTTTGAGGCCCATTTTCTTCAAGTCTGTGTTAAATTTTACTTAAATGTTGACTAACAATTGTTATTAATTTAACGATTTGGTTAAAAGTACCCTGTTTCACGAATACATTTCCAGCATTTGTTATGAAATAATTGTTAAAGACAAATTAACACATTTCTGTGAGATTTCTGAACACATTTGGCAGTGAGCGTCTTTAGTTTCTTTACATAAAGCGCTCCTAGTGGTGTGTTTGAATTAGTATTTTGTCACGCATGGTTGACATGATTATAGGTTATGGTTAGTAGAGGCTGCTAAGATGTAAACATGTCAAGTAAGAGACAACAAAAGCATTATTATTATGAATGTGAGACAGATGTTATAGATTTAATTTGAAAGTGTGAGAGTGTGCTTGAAAAATGAAAAAATGAAAGAAATGAAAGAACGGACTGTTATATAACAGCATTCATACATTCTTATACAAGTACCGAGAAAATGATAATTGATATGTCTTGAATGGTTTTCGGACATTCTTTTACTGCAAGTAAAATAATGTAATGCCTTGTTAATGCTGCAGTAGCAGCAGGAATTCTTTGGAGAATTCCACACTCTCTTGTCTGGCACTCATGAACATAGTCGCCTACAATTACACGAACAGAGTCTGAAGCCTAATATCTAAGAACTATAAGCAAGGGCTGCACTGGATGCACTAACAAGTTTCTGTCTCTGGGAAACTCTAACGTATTTTCAATTTCTTCCAGTACCTTGTTCATTATGGCTTTGGTATTTAGATATCTGTGTAGAAAACTTTCTTCTGACAACTCTAAAATGTCAGTTGTTTTTTCTTAGTATGTGTCATCCTTTACCTTCTTCAGTTTATAAATAGTCTTCATACAGCAGTATGGCTTCAAACTTACATCTACATGCTACCATTTTGAAATTTTAACAGCTGTTAAGAGATTTCATACAGGGCTGCAGCCATGTTAATTTAACACAAGTATTAACAATTTGTTAGAGTTAACAATTCTTGATGAGATGACTATTTTGTTAAATTATGTGTTAAGTCTCCTTAACTGCAGTGTTAACACTTAACATTCGTTGAAGAAACTGAGCCTGAATGTAATTCATATGTCCAATGTTTACAGCCCCTTAAAGTGAACTTTGGTCGTTGGGGCTTTTCATGAATGAATGAATGAATGAATGAATGAATGAATGAATGAATGAATGAATGAATAAATAGACTCTGTTGATATAATATTGTTTAAGAAGTGATCATAATGATATAATTTCTTTGATTGTACTGTACTTCATTTTCCTTCAGTGTAGTGTGATGTTTAAGTTTGTCCTGGGATTGCCTGTGAGGTTTTATTTATTTATTTATAGAACTTGCATTGTGCCAGCATATTCTGCCATTCTATCAATTATTTTGTTCAGATGTTCCAATTGTCAGTTTCTCATTTTTTCTATCTTGCAGCAGTTCATAATATTCATAATGATGCTTCTTGCCCCACTATCTGTCATGACATAGCTTTTCTTGCATGAAAATGTTTGCTCTTGCCCAACATCCTTTGCAGCTTATAAATTTCATTTTGGGTTCTGTATTGATCTATAATGTTGATGAACTCAAGTATAATAACTTCTTTTTAAGAATTGAGTTCATTAACATCCTTTGTTAATGTGTACATAGGAATGACCGAGGTTTACCTTGAGTCTGTTGCTTTCTGTGAGTTGAATACACTTGCAGATCATGTGAAAAGCTTCATACTGTCGCATTCTTCCACCTTCCTCTGTCCCGTGCAGTATTGTATGATCAGTACATGCTATACAGATGTTTATTTCAGGACTGACCCAATGTGGCACATCCAAGCATTGAACTTGGTCCCTCCCTCCCCCTTTCCTTCTTTCTTGGTAGTTGCTCTGACCACTGATTCTAAAATGTCATGTTCGTGTTTAATAGGTTACAGCAGCATGTAATGAGTTCTATGACATCTTTTTCAACAAAAGTGTTCATGAGAGAATGCTGATAATTGCTGCAGACCGTAAGAAGCGAATAAAGTCCCATGTGGAGAAACGTTTGTCTTCTGCAACTGAAAAGGTTATCAAGAGAAAGCAGTTGAAGTAAGTTCTCTTACATCACTTTGGTATTATGATTTAGTGATTGATTGATTTATTTATTTATTTATTTATTTATTTATTTATTTATTTATTTATTTATTTATTTATTTATTTATTTATTTATTTATTTATTTATTTATTTATTTATTTATTTATTTATTTATTTATTTATTTATTTATTTATTTATTTATTTATTTATTTATTTATTTATTTATTTATTTATTTATTTATTTATTTATTTTTGGTCACAACCCTCATGTTTACTTATTTTATTTAGTTAAATTAAACATGTAAATCAGAGAAGAACTACATATTTTGAAGAAGTAGAAAGATAGAAGCAGGAAAGAAACATATCTTATACTTAACAAGTCATGAAAATACTCTTTTCACCTGTTGTCTCTGCTGATATTGGCTATATTGCTTGCTCTTTATCCTTCAGAATCTGATGTTAACATTTTCACTCTTCCTCTTATCTCCCCTTCATTTTTAATAATTCAATATTGTAGTGGTGATTATTGTTTTAAGAGGAAGTACAGCTGGGCTGCCATCCTCTTTCATGAAGTAGTTCTGATCAGGTCTTATATTCTAATTGAACAAGTCCTGGCTTTTTTTTTTCTTTCTTTCAGCAAACCACTTTTATACATAGTCTGTCTTCTTCAGCATACCACTAGGCTTTCTTAATTTTTTTTGGTTTTCAGGGTCTCCACAATATTTTCCTTATTGAAGCTTTCTTTTCACACTGTTATTCCATTGTGGTGTCTCATTCATTTCTACCTTTGGAATGTTATATGTAAAATTTATATTATATTTCTATATAAAACCAACACATGCACAGCTTCAGCTGAATTGTTCTTTCTGAATTTGGCCTTTATTAATTTAGGATTCTCTTGTTATTGTCCCTACCTGTTGGTCTTTACCATCAGGCTCACTTCTTTTGGGCAAAATATTCTAAATTACCTAACTTTCATTCAGGTGGAGCAGAGCAAGCCAGATACTGTATCAGGAATGAAATATGAGGTAATTTGGTGTGAGTACTAACTTCCCTTTCCCAAAGCACAATATTTCACGACAGAGAACTTACTATATTATCTTCTGTTGCTCTTTAGCCTGTCTCATTGTTTTGCTATCCTGGAAAATCTGACTTTCCAAGCACTTATGATCCTCCAGCTGAAATTTAATATCATTCTTCGTTTTCATTCTTTCCTCCAGTTTCAAATCCTGATAGTTATTCCATCTTCACTCCTGTTATATTAAGATTTTCTGTTTTGGCTGGAAACTTTAACAGAGTATGTTCTTCACATGAAGATTACTGAAGGCAAGGTGCTTAAGTGATTTCTATTTACTAATGTCATGGCACTATAGTATGCACAAGCTGGGAAGGCAGTGCACAGAACGCCATGACGTCATGGCAGAACTTCTCTCCATTATCACGCCAGTCACAATCGGTGAAGCTTTAGCAGGTGAGTGAGTAAGTTGTGATGAGAGTAGACGGACTATTTTGCACGTTTTGAAGCGTAGAAGTTATTGTGGTGGGAGCGGAGGTACGAAGTTAACGACAGGTTTTGCTTAAGCAAGCTGGAGAAGTAGTGTTCAAAGAGCATGAGTACTTCAAGAATGTTAAAGAACGAGTGAAGGATGAGGCAGAAGATGCTTGGGGCGATGGTGCCTCATCGCAGGAACTCACATCAGCTGCGTACAGTGTTGGCATTCGTATAGTACAAAGAATTCTAAGTGCAGCTAAGTCATCCATTAAATAAACTGGGACTGTAAGTTTACGTTCACCAGGAAAAATTCCTTGCCGTCAGAAATCAGTAACAAACTTAGATGATTTCAAGAAAAACTTGTTGCGGTTTCCAGCAGTGTTGAAACATCTTAAGAAAATTAAAGAAGCAGTTGGGTTCAGTGGTAGCAAGTAATCTCTCGTTCAAATTTTAAGGTGTAGGGGTTTTCAGATAGCTAGGTTTGGCAAAAACAAGGTAGGGAGGAGAAGGTAAAAAAGAACTGAGGAATGGTTTCCAGCTGTAATGGAGTGGAAAGGAAGGAGCGGATAGGAGATTGGGAGTAATAGTGAGAAAGGGACTGAAAGTGGAAGTTAAAGGAATAAGTGACCGAATTATGAAAATAAAAAATATTTGTAAAAGGAAAGATCTTGGAAGTACTTTGGGTGTTTGCCCCTCAGGTAGGCTGCACTCAGCAAGAGAAGGAAGATTTTGAGGATCAATTGCAGAATGAGCTAAATGGCCAGCACATTGTAATCATGGGAGATTTAATTGCCCACGTAGGTATGGACAGGAGGGGCTACGAGAAAGTGCTGGGACCGGAAGGTTGGGGAAAGAGGTATGAGGAAAGAAAGAAATTGCTGGAATTTTGCAAGAAGAATGGGTTGATGGCTGGAAACTTATGGTTTAGGAAGAAGGAGAGCCACAAGATAACATGGTGTCACTGAAATCAGTTGTGGACTATATGCTCTTTGACTGAGAGATGAGGAGGAGCATCATAGATGTGAAGGTAATACCATCGGTGGCCTCAGAAAGTGCCCACAGGCTGTTGGTAATGAATCTTCAAATACTGAAAAAAACAAAAAGTACAGAAGACTAGGAAAGGGAAAAAAAAATTGTTTATGGAAATTGAAAGAGAAGAAAACCAAGGAAGAGTATCAGGAACTAATAAGGAAAAATTACCAACAGACGAACCAAGGACAGGAGAGGAGAAATGGGAAAGATTCAAAAACACGTTAGTAAAAGCTGCGGAAACAATGGATGGAGACACAATGGTGGAACGACAGAGTGAAAGAAGCGGTAGGGAGGAGGGGTAGGTCTTTCGGGCTTGGTTCCAACAAAGATCACCAGAGACAAGAGAAGCCCTTAAGAACAAATGGATTGAAGGTAAAAAGGTGGTTACAGAGGAGAGGAGTAAATGGATGGAGAAGTGGACAGAGATGATGGAAGAAGGTAGCAAAGGCAATCGAAAAGTATTGTACCGAATGGTGAGAAATAAAAGGAAGTGTAGGCAGAGTGAAGTGGGGAGAATAGAGGATAAAAATGGTAACCTAGTGGAGAAAAAGGTGGAAATTAAACTAATCTGGAAGGAATACTTTGAGGACCTCCTGAACAGGGTTGGATCAAGTGAAAAAGATCATATTGAGGAAACTTTCCCGATTTAGGCAGGAGACTCCCGATTTTTGACAGTTTTCCTGCCTTCCAATTATTCTATGATTTCTCCCGATTTTAGCTTATTTTTTGGTGAACTTCAAACATTTGTTTTCAAATCTCACCATTTCAGCATTGTACGCCAGTGGCCGGAAGTCCTTTCTTCATTGGCTGCTTTCAGATGAAATATCAACGTTAATTAACACGAAAAATGCGTGCGAATGTGTGATGTTTATTGAAACCTGTATATTATGACGTGTATATTGGTTGTCAATCTCTTGTTCTCGCGTGCTATGTTCGTGTTCGTTCACATCATTCTGCTGTTAATAAATTTAACCATCCCGAAACATGTTTGGTTTAATAAATAGTTTTTCTTTCATTTAATGAGTGTATTGATCAAGGCGGATTCAAATAAACTATTTTAAATATTTATATTATACATTCACATCATTGTAATCGATTCTAGAGACTAGTTGGTAGATTTAGAGCCTTTTTTTTTTTTTGACAGAATTTCAAAGATAGCAACTAGTGACTTTTCTAGAGATTTTAGGAGCAATTTGGAGGCAATTCTGACAAATTTTATTTGATTACTTGATAAAATAGCATCGCGCTTTGCATACTCGTGCGGGCATGTGATGCAATACATTAATCTGTGCATTTGCTAAGTAATGATATCTAAGTGCACGACTGATTCACACCTGTGGAACATTACTTCATACTACTTTCGGAAGGCTTATCAGAGACCAATCGTCTCACTCACATACTTCCAGTGAGGGAATAGAGACGTGTAATTTTTATCCTTGTAGCCTCGTATACCAACAGTCCAGTTTTGAGACAATACATGATGTTATATATACCATAGTACTCCTGTACTGCACAAGACATGTAGAATAAGCAATTTTGACGAATTGTTTCTCCTGATTTTTAGTTTTGTAAAGTTGGCAGGTATGTGACAGGTATGAGGGGAATATGGTGGAGTTAACCTGGGCAGACATGGAGGAAGCTGTAAAGAGGATGAAACTGGGAAAAGCACCAGGAGTTGATGAGTTAAGTGGGGATATGATAAGAGCTGCAGGGGAAGCAGGTACATATTGGCTGTATGGGATGATGCGGCAGTGTGGAATGAGAAAAAGTACCAGAAGATTGGAAGAAGGGTGTGATAGCGCCCATCTTTAAGAAAGGAGACAGAAGAAAATGTCAGAATTACCATGGTATAACCCTGATGTGTCATTTTGCCAAGATTTACGAAAAAAAGTATTGGAGAAGCAAATAAGAAAGTCGGTGGAAAAAGAATTCAGAGAAGAACAATATGGCTTTAGACGAGGAAGGTCAGCTATTGACCTCATACTCACAGTGAGACAGCTACAAGAGCGGCACTATATTAGTAGGGAGATGATTTGGTGATGGCCTTCATGGACATAGAAAAGGCATATGACAGTGACCATTTAAACAAAATCTGGGGAGCTATGAGAGCAAAAGCAGTAAATGAGCAGATAGTGAGGAGGGTGAGAAATATGTATGATGGCAGCAAAAACTGTGTCAAATTTGGAACTGAAAGAACTGGATGGGTTCAGTTAACAAATGATGTAAAGCAAGGAAGAGCCCTCTCATTTCTACGATTTATAGTGGTGATGGATGATATAATACCGACCATTGGGGAGAGAAGAATGAAAGCAGTGCTGTTTGCAGATGATCTACTAATAATAATGTTACTGGCTTTACGTCCCACTAACTACTTCAAATACCACCGGACTGAACCAGGATTAAACCTGCCAAGTTGGGGTCAGAAGGCCAGTGCCTCAACCGCTTGAGGCACTCAGCCCGGTAATGATCTAGTAATATGGGAAATCAGTGAGAGTGGAGTGCAGGAACAGCTAAAAAAATGTGAGGAAGTTGTCATCGTATGGAATGACGTAGTCAGCTCAAAAGAGTGAAGTGCTGATAACAACACGAAACAAGAACCGAACATACAATGGAATGACATTAGGATGGGAGCAGTTCAAAAGAGCTGAAAGCTTTAAATATCTTGGAAGTGTAATTGAAGAAAGTGGAAGAAACAGTATAGAAATTAATGAAAGTGGAAGGTGTGCAAATGGATTCTTAAAGAGTGTGACGGGGATGTACCACAGAGATGTAAAGGAATTTCCTAAAGGACATATTTTGTGTCAACTTTGATGTATGGAACAGAAACGTGTGTGATGGAGAAGGACAAAAGTAGAATAAAAGCAGTGGAAATGAAGTTCTTAAAATGTCAAATAGGTTTAATGAGAAAGGACAGAGCAAGAAATAAGAGAGTTCGGGAAATGGTAAATGAGGTTCCCCCTATAGGAAAAGATAGAAAAATCAAGGTTGCAGTGGTATAGATATGTTAAGAGAATGGGAGAAGAGAGAATACCAAGGAAGATTTTAGAAATGGAGCTGAAGTGGAGGAGACCTAGCGGAAGACCGAGGAACAGATGGCTTAAAGTTGTAAAAAGGAACATCGAGGCAAGAGGAGGGAACCGGATGATAGTGACAGAAGAGAAGTTGTGGATGGACAATAAACAATGGAGAGGCTTATGTTCCAAGCAGACCCAGCCTGTGGTTGGAAACAGCTCCATATGATGATGATGATGATGATGATGATGATGATGATGATGATCCTAGAACAGTTACTTCCTAATATCCTGCCACGTTCAGTCATTTTTATGGACAAGACAAGTGTTCATTCAGTTCAATTAGATAAAGCATCAAACAATAGCACATGTAAAGCAGACCTCATATCCTGGTTGACTACAAACAAAATTCCTCACAGAATTTCACAAACCCTTGCAGAACTGTTGCAAATAGCGAAAGCACACAAACCCAGGTCTGTAAAGTACGAATTGGATTCCGTCACCACAGAAAAACGTCACATGGTTGTCTGCTCGCCACCTTACCATTGCCCATACAATCCAGGTGAACTTGTATGGGCTTGCGTACATAGCAGATATGAACAAGACTTTTGAGATCGCTTATTTTGAAAAGTTCACTCACAAGACCATAGGCAGCATTTCTGCAGAGGTGTGGGGTAACTGTTGCACATGCAAAGAGGTTACGGAAGAAGGATTTCACAAGCTAAATTCCAATGGACAGCATAATGTTAACCTTTATATTCAATCTTCAAGATTCTGAGCCCGAGTCCCAGGAATCCGACACCAAGAGTGACTGAGAACTTTCCCAAGTAAGCATTTTTCACACATTTCCTTATTTGTATTTGTAATGTGTTATGGTTTAATGGGGTATATCGCACAGTTTTATGTTTTTACTATACTGCAATCACTTTTTTTGCTAGTTGCTTTACGTCGCACCGACACAGATAGGTCTTATGGCGACGATGGGAGAGGAAACACCTAGGAATGGGAAGGAAGCGGCCATTTCGTTAATTAAGGTACAGCCCCAGCATTTGCCTGGTGTGAAAATGGGAAACCACGGAAAACCATTTTCAGGGCTGCTGACAATGTGGTTCAAACCCACTATCTCCCGGATGCGAACTCACAGCTGCGCGCTCCTAACTGCACGGCCAACATGCCCGGTGTACAATCACTTGGGTGATGTGATGTTTTTATTGTTACAGAATACAATTCTCTTGAGGGTAGGATATATTATTTTGATTGTCTATTAATTATTAATTATATCCGCATGTAATGTTGCTGCCATTATGTTATTCACACTTGCATTAAGAGTATTACCAGATTAATAATTATGGTGATTTGTATTGACAAATGCATTTTTGACATTAAGAATGGTTAGCATTAATTAGTCATACTCCATTCGCTGTGTGTCTGCCTCTGGCCACGGTAACGATTGCAACAGTGGATGTGTATCTCTATCTCTCTCTCTCTCTCTGCTGCTTTCCCAGATGACGTAAACTATAAGAACAGATATCTAATAAGCTTGACACATTGGCATACAATTATTTCAAATGAAAATGTGTCTGGGATTTTATTTATTTATTTGCATGGTTATGTTATGAATGTGAGAGGTTTCTTTTGAAAACATGCATTAATCAACCAACATTTTGTTTTACATTCTTTTTACTTTTAACTGAAGTATTTTGGCATATACTCCATACAGAAACATTGCTAGAATTGATAGCATGATGTTTGAATCCAGAGGGTGGTCATAGTTTCAATTCTTACACCTTTGAAAGCATAACATCATCATCATCATCAGTAGTTAACCGTCTCCAGTTTCCCAGGTGCGGTGTACCACTGCTCGCCACTTCAGTCGATTCAGGCACTTGGTTCCACTCCTCTGTGTTCTAGATATTGTTTTACTTGTTCGATCCATCTCCTTCAAGGTCTGCCTCTAGGTCTTTTGCCATCTAAGGTTTTCTCCAACCATTCTTTAGCTACTGAGCAAGAATCCATTCTCATTACATGGCCATACCATTTCAATCTTGATCTGATTACGGTATCACATAACTATTCTCTTATTTGAATCTCTTGGCGAATCCTCTCCTTGCTGACCTTATCTCTCCAGGTTTTTTGTAGCATTGTCCAGAGGAATTTCATTTCTGCAGTTTGGAGGCTACTTTTATCTCTGGCTGTGATGTTACACGTTTCAAGGCCATAGGTTATTATGGGCAAGAAGTAAGCTTGATAAAGTGTGTGTTTGGTTAGTATTGGAATTTGGCTGACCCAGGGAAGGCTTCTAACCTGATGGTAAAGGACAGCTCCTCTTTGAACTCTGTTTGTGATTTCAGCATTAGATCGGTTATCTTCATTCAGGACACTACCAAGGCATTGGAAGAGGTTAACTTCTTTCAATTTCTGTCCATCTACTGTGATATTTGCTCCTGACTTTTGTCTGTTGACTGTCATACAAGGGTAAGTCAATAAATAAGTCGCAAAACTGAATTGAGGCAAAAATAATCAAAGTAACCTTCTGACATTTATTTCACTTTTCCACATATTCACCCTGTACATTCAGGCACTTATCCCATCTCTTTACAAGTCCTTGAAAGCCAGCAGCAAAGAAGTCTTTTGGTTGCTGTCGCAGCCAACGTATGACTCCCCGCATGTCCCAAAACACGATGAGCAAAACCTTGCAGGCCGATGGAATCGTCTTGAACTTTTTTCTTGTCAGGGAGGCGGCATGTTTCCATTCCATAGACGATCGTTTGGATTCGGGTTGAATGTGGTGAACCCAAGACTCGTCCCCCATAACAATTCGTGCCATGAAGTCCTCTCTTTCCTCTGTGTACCGAGTGAGATGCTGCAAGGACAGACCCATAGACAGGATGCATTTTGCGATGCCCTTTTTCTGTGGGCAGTACTTTGGCCCACAAAAAATGCACAACTGCACGCTGTTCTTCTCGTGTACACTCATGCAACACCTGTGCCATCTTGCACTAACAGCCTCTGACTGACTGACTGAGTGCCCGCGAGATGCCGTTCGACAACCATACATATGCTGTCATCTGCTGGCATAACTTGCGCGCGTAATTTCAAATGGTATAAGGCACACACGTTTGCAACTTATTTATTGACTCACCCTCGTAACAACTGTTTTATTAAGGCTGATTTTAAGTCCAAATTCTTTAAAATGACAATTCCAAGCAGTAATCTTTCCTTGAACTTCTTCCTCATTACCTCCACAAATTACCACATCACCTGCAAATGCCTTGAATGCACTGTTCTTGCTGTCCTGTTTAACTCTTTTCATTATCTCATCCATCACTGTGATAAATAGTAGAGGTGGCAAAGTGCTGCCTTGTTGCACTCCTTTACTTGTTACAAACCAGTTGGAATAGCTATTTCCTATCCTTACACAGTTCTGGCAGTGTTTGTACAACATTTTTACTTTACTGATGAGAGATTCTGGAACGTTTCTCCTTTTCAAGCAATCCTCAAGTTTATACCTCGGTATGTTCTCGTAGGCTTTTTCTAGGTCCAGAAAGACTAGGAGGGGCAAAGGCATGCTCTATTTTTAATTTGTAATACTTTGATGTTTCTTATATTACAATAATATCAGTTTGTCGTGAAATTTAAACCCTGTAGTTTATTAGCTTTTGTGTTTTACTGGGAAGCAATCAAGGAAGAAACTATTGAAACTTAAGTAATGTAATTCTTTAATTCAAATCTATGAACACAACTATAAATCACATTTCTTTGCAATGAATGATTTTTGTTAGTTTCTGTTTCCTTTTCTTTTTGCAACATTACTGAAGCTATTGCAGATCTAGTAATGGAATTGAACATTTGAATTGATTAATAAGTAAGTAAGTAAGTAATTCATCTTCATTCATGGTGAAGTTAGGGCTCAAGGCTCTCTTGCAGTAAAACACATCATTGTAATAGAAATAGCAAAAATGACAACAAACCACAAAAAAGTTAAACAATGTAGTACTACTAATAGCAAAAATGGAGATAGCAAAAATAGAATGCATGACAGTATAAATGAAGATAACAATTATAAAACTAACAACAGTTACAATAAAAGAAGGAAATGCCATAAAAACCTATAGCTAGCAAATAAATTTCTAATTTGTAGGAAAACTTACTCATTCACACTTCACTTATAATACAAGTCAGCTAGAAGCATTCAGCAAGCAATTTCGACAATCCATCTTCAATCTCCTACAGGAATGCAAATCTGTAATATTGGCAGTTAGGTTATTCAACAGCCTAACAGCAATGACTACGAAAGAGTGGTTTTAAGACTTGGAATGACTGAGAGATATAGTTAGAGGAGACAGATCATGAATTGTAGTTATGATAGGAGAGATAATTAAAGTTTGATGAAAGATAATTCAGTATTCCTGAATTTAGAGCTGCATGCTGAAGGGACAACATGTGGAGACTGCAATGCTCGTGCACATGAACCCGTGATAACTCCTTATAATGAGGTGAATGTGAGAATCATATCAGAGCTTAAATATAAATCTAATACAGGTATTTAAACTCCATTTGAGCATCTTATTACTGTCTTTAGATGTGTCTTTAAGCACATTATTGCAGTAGTCTAAACCAGGTAGGAGTAGGGATTGTACCAGTGGTATTGTAAGATGTTTTGGAAATATAGTAGAGTAGCGTTTGAGAGGAAAAAGGGATTTCCGAATTTTATTGTGTGTATTTGTCATTTGTTCGGTCCAATTTAGCCTCTGTCATTGTAACACCTAAGTTTCTTACTGACGTACAATAGGTACGACAGTATTATTTCACATAATTGGGGGTACAATTCTAGTTTTTAATAAGTTAGTTTCTTTTTGTATCAAATGTTATAGTTTTAGTTTTGTTGGGATTTATTTACTAACTGTTATGTTTGGCATAGTCACTGAGACATCGTAAGTAAAAATTTACTCTCAGTGGCTAGATCTATATCTTGTGGATAAGAGTGATAATAAATCTGAAGATCATCTGCATAGATATGGTACAAAATATATTTCAGTGTGTCTGCTATGTTGTTCATGCTAATGACAAATAAGAGTGGGACATCTATTGACTTTTTATTCAATCCTGAATAAGATTGTTCCCACTGATACTCTTGCTGGCACTCAGTGAGGTAGGAGCTAAAAAATTTAAGAGATGCTATGTTAAAGTTGAGACTATGGATTTTTTGCAGTAGTAATTCAGGGCTAATTGTGTCAAAAGAGACACTGCTTATGTCTAGTAGTTCAGCTACAGGCACATATTGTTGGTCTGTTGCATGTCTGATATTGCCTGTAACTTGCAGGAATGCTGTTGTGGTACTATGTCCTTTTTTTTAAAAGCTGGATTAAAAAGGGGCAGAGAGGGAATTCTGGGTCAGGCATTCAGAAATTTGGGCGTGGATCAGGCATGCAAGTGGTTTTGAGAGGGATGGGAGAATGAACACTGGGCAGTAATCTAATGGAGAATCCAAGGTAGTGTTTTTTGGGACAGACCTTATTAGTGCTTCTTTCCAAATGTCTGAGAATACTCTATTGGTCAGGCAGTTGAAGATGTAAATATTGGCAGTAGAGCCCCGATGATGTTTTAAATTTTATAGAGATATCATTACTTATCTCTCCGGAAGTGATAGAGTACAGCACACATTTAACATAATTTATGCTAATGATGTAGAAAGAGAACTGGTCATGCTCCGGATGGCATGAGGAGATTGTGGGGTTAACAGGTAATGGAACAGGTACTACTTTGGGCTGATAAAAGTAATTATTTAACATATCTACTGGTAATTCCTTAAAAGTTGTACTACAATATACCTGATCATGGGTGCATTCCATGTGCCTTTTATTATACTTTTTCTTGCGTTTTCCTACAACTTTCAAAGTAGAAATAGCACCTTTTGAATAGACACTCCTCAGATATGGTGAGGGTGTGTGCTCCTGTACATTTTTTCCTATGCCTAAAGATCGTAGCTTTTTCCCGGTTTGGGTTAAATTATTACTTACCACTAACTGCTGAAAGTAGTGGCATTTACTGTTTCTAATTAGCTGCATAACTTTGTTCCTAAGTTTCCTGTATCATTCAAAGCTCTCTTTGTCTTGTGTGTATCTGTATTGTTTGTACCAGCTGCCACAGCTGGCCACAGCAGATCTTATCTCAGTCATCAGCCAGAGGTAAGAGGAGCAAGTAAATTTTACCTTCCACTTCATAGCATGTTTGTCATACAAGTTGAATGAGTTGAATCTATTAACTACTGAGTCAATGCCGTGAAGATTACGTATGTCATTCCACAAAAAGTTACATGTGTCACTGCGTAGATCATAATCAATTTGTTTTATGTCTCTTAACGTAATGTGCTTTATACTTTGATCCTCGTATTGAGCGACTTAAGTACAGTAAGTCGTGAGTAGAAATGCCAGGAGCTAGGTTCTGTCCATGTTTAATAAATTTCTGGGGTTGATTTGCAAGTATAAGGTCAATTAATGTGAGAGTGGCATGGTCAGGGTTATCGACATGGTTCTTGGATTCAGTGGTTGGATTTCCATGCTCAAAGCGTGGAATAAATGACAGTTATTTGTCTGTATTAATGTCACCCATGACTATGACATCTTCATAGACTGAGGTGACCTCTGTTAAAGAAGCTTTGAAGTCATCTATTTATCTAATGTTAGGTGGCTTATATACAATTCCTTTCCATATTTTCTTATTACAGTTGAGTTCAACAAGCAAATACTCAGGTTGCAGGGGAAGGCTTGGGTCTGAGGTGAAGATAATCATACGTTTTAAACCACTCGTGTAGTAGAAAGCTATTCCACCTCCTCGTCTGTCGGTGCGGTCCTGTCATAAGAATGAGTATTCCTTGAGATTTACTGCAGATCTTTACATGACCAGCTTTCTGATATGCCAATACAGTGTACCTTATTAATTAAAAAAAAAAAATAGCCTGCAATTCTTCAAGATGAGTTGCAATGAATGGTGAATTTAAGTGACAACAGCGGAAAGCTTACAAGTTATACATTTCATATTTGGTTTGTATTGTCAACCTTATAGAGGTACTTTTAGAAAATTTTAACTTTATATATCTTGCCTACAATGGTACCTTGATTCCAACTTTATCAATGATTGAGACTTAAGCTGATGATGTTCTCAACAAAGAACTAAACCTGTACTTGTGAGATATAAAATACATACATACATTACATACATTATCATTATAGACTGTTATGCCTTTCAGCGTTCAGTCTGCAAGCCTCTGTGAATTTACTAAACGTCGCCACAATCCTCGATTTGCAACTAGTGTTGTGGCCTCATTTAGTTCTATACCTCTTATCTTTAAATCGTTAGAAACCGAGTCTGACCATCGTCGTCTTGGTCTACCTCTACTTCTCTTACCCTCCATAGCAGAGTCCATTATTCTCCTAGGTAACCTATCCTCATCCATTCGCCTCACATGACCCCACCAGCGAAGCCGGTTTATGCGTACAGCTTCATCCATCGAGTTCATTCCTAAATTAGCCATTATCTCCTCATTCCGAGTACCCTCCTGCCATTGTTCCCACCTGTTTGTCCTATCCTGAGTCCACCCAGCTTTCGCTCCCGTAAAGCAAAGTTGGTCTGAAAACAGACCGATGTAAAGATAGTTTCGTCTGGGAGCTCACTTCCTTCTTACAGAATACTGTTGATCGCAGCTGCGAGCTCACTGCATTAGCTTTACGACACCTTGATTCAATCTCACTTACTATATTACCATCCTGGGAGAACACAGAACCTAAAAACTTGAAATTATCGACCTGTTCTAGCTTTGTATCACCCATCTGACATTCAATTCTGTTGAATTTCTTACCTACTGACATCAATTTAGTCTTCAAGAGGCTAATTTTCATACCATACTCATTACACCTATTTTCTAGTTCCCAGATATTAGACTGTAGGCTTTCGGCACAATCTGACATTAGGACCAAATCGTCAGCATAGGCCAGACTGCTTACTACATTTCCACCTAATTGAATCCCTACCTGCCATTTTATACCTTTCAGCAGATGATCCATGTAAACTACGAACAGCAAAGGTGAAAGCTTACAGCCTTGTCTAACCCCTGTAAGTACCCTGAACCAAGAACTCATTCTACCATCAATTCTCACTGAAGACCAATTGTCAGCATAAATGCCTTCAATTGCTTTTAATAATCTGCCTTTAATTCCATAAACCCCCAGTATGGCGAACATCTTTTCCCTCGGTACCCTGTCATAAGTTTTCTCTAGATCTACAAAACATAAACACAACTGCCTATTCCTCTCATGGCATTTTTCAGTTACCTGGCGCATACTGAAAATCTGATCCTGACAGCCTCTCTCTGGTCTGAAACCACACTGGTTTTCATCCAGCTTCCTCTCAACGACTGATCGCACCCTTCCTTCCAAGATGCCAGTGAATACTTTGCCTGGTATACTAATCAATGAGATACCTCAATAGTTGTTGCAATCCTTCCTGTTCCCTTGCTTATAGATAGGTGCAATTACTGCTTTTGCCCAATCTGAAGGTAGCTTACCAACACTCCATGCTAATTTTACTACTCTATGAAGCCATTTCATCCCTGCCTTCCCACTATACTTCACCATTTCAGGTCTAATTTCATCTATTCCTGCTGCCTTATGACAATGGAGTTTATTTACCATCCTTTCCACTTCCTCAAGCATAATTTCACCAACATCATTTTCCTCCTCCCCATTTGCTTGGCTGTTCACAACACCACCAGGATGATTTCCTTTTACATTGAGAAGATGTTCAAAATATTCCCTCCACCTCTCCAGTGATTTCCTGGGATCTATTATGAGTTCACCTGAATTACTCAAAACACTGTTCATTTCCTTTTTCCCTCCCTTCTTTTCTTTATTACTGTCCAGAAAGGTTTCCCTGCTGATTGACCTAACCTTTCCAAGTTGTTACCAAAATCTTCCCATGACTTCTTTTTGGATTCAACAACTATTTGTTTCGCTCTGATTCTTTCATCTACGTACAACTCCCTGTCTGCCTCGGCCCTTGTTTGGAGCCATTTCTAATAAGCCTTCTTTTTACGTTTACAAGCTGCTCTCACTTCATCATTCCACCAAGATGTTCGCCATTTCCCATCTTTACACACAGTTGTTCCTAGGCATTCCCTTGCTGTTTCTACTACTGTACAGCATCCCTGTATGCCACCCCTTCACTTTCTATATCCTGAACCTGCTTACTGTCTACTTTTCGAAACTTCTCACTAATCATATCCATGTACTTCCGTCTAATTTGCTCGTCCTGGAGATTTTATACCCTTATTCGTTTGCAGACAGATTTCACTTTCTCTACCCTAGGCCTAGAGATACTTAGTTCACTACAGATCAGATAGTGGTCTGTATCATCGAAAAATCCGCGGAATACTCGTACATTCCTAACAGATTTCCTGAATTCGAAGTCTGTTAAGATATAGTCTATTATGGATCTGGTACCCCTAGCCTCCCATGTGTAGCGGTGAATAGCCTTATGCTTGAAGAATGTATTCGTAACAGCTAAACCCATACTAGCACAGAAGTCCAGCAAACGCTTCCCATTCCCATTAGCTTCCATATCTTCCCCACATTTACCAATCACCCTTTCGTATCCTTCAGTTCTATTCCCAACTTTCGCATTGAAATCGCCCATTAGCACTATTCTATCCTTGCTGTTGACCCTGACCACGATGTCACTCAATGCTTCATAAAACTTGTCAACTTCATCCTCATCTGCACCCTCACATGGCGAATACACGGACACAATTCTTGTCCTAATTCCTCCCACTGACAAATCTACCCACATCATTCGCTCATTTACGTGCCTAACAGAAACTATGTTGCGTGCAATGGTATTTCTGATAAAGAGCCCTACCCCAGACTCTGCCCTTCCCTTTCTAACACCCGTCAAGTACACTTTATAATCTCCTATCTCTTCCTCATTATCTTCCCTTACCCGAATATCACTTACTCCTAGCACATCCATATGCATCCTCTTTGCTGACTCAGCCAGTTCTACCTTCTTTCTTCCATAAGCCCCATTAATATTGATAGCTCCCCATCGAATTCCATTTCGTTCGCCAAGTTGTTTCCAAGGAGTCCCTCGCCTGCCAAATGGGAGTGGGACTCCGTTACTCTCATAGGTCCGAGGCTTGCTTAAAATGTTCTGAGCTCGGTAGATTCATGAAGCACGATGCTACCCTACTTACACATAGTCCAAGTGAGGATCTCTCCTCTAACGGATTATGGACCGCCGGTGGATTGTTTAGTCCCAGCCGCCTGAGCACAAGGAGGCCCAGGACTCAGAATATGTCCGAGATGCCCACTCCCATTCCATAGTAACTGGTATCCCGACTCGGAGGACCACTTACTAGGCCACTCAGCCGTTGCCCATGGTTCACGAACTAGGACGTGACTACAGTAAGCCACAGACATGAACCATGATATATAAAATAAACATTGTCAATTTGTATAGGTGGGACTTTTCTGTAATTTAACAAGACGATTAAGGTTGACAATGCGGATCAAATATGAAGTATATAACTTGTAATATTCCAGCCAACCAGCAATGAGAAAAGGTAACATCTATTTGAATCTAAAAAATAAGGTATCAAGGATTGGTAAAGATACATCTTTTCCAAAGAACTGTCTAGCGAATAAGTTAATCCCAAATTTACTGAAATTTGCTCAAAAGAACAAACCTTCTAGATGGCATTAAAAAACCTGACAAAAATCAAATTCTCTTTGGCATAAAAATGAGATTAAATATCTCTACAGAAATAAACCCTTCTTGAACACTAAACTATATAGCGCCCATTTGATTGCTGCATCCTTGCTGGTCCCATTAAAATGGGAATCATTTCAGAGGTTCGCCAATGAAAAGATCAATAACATACTGATTAATAATTTATTTTTGTGTGGCTATTTCTAGCAGGGTGCAGCCCTTGTAAGGCAGACCCTCCGATGAGGGTGCACAGCATCTGCCAAGTGTAGGTAATTGTTGTGGTATAGGATAGTGTTATGTGTGGTGTGTGAGTTGCAGGGATGTTGGGAACAGCACAAACACCCAGCCCCCGAGCCATTGGAATTAACCAATGAAGGTTAAAATCCCAGACGCAGCCAAGAATCGAACCCAGGACCCTTTGAACCAAAGATCAGTTGGCTGACCATTCTGACTTTGTAAGTTTTTTGTGGACTTCAAACCTTATTTCTTCCCATTTTTCATGGGGGAGTTTAGAAATAGCCTATCCTGTTTCAACTACCGTAGTTCTAATTCTTAATATTCAGTTGAAATGGGCCAAATAAACTTGGGACCTCTCTCTAAAATGTTGATTTCTGAATTTTTCAAGTGAATGTCCATTAAGTTCTTTAATGGTGGGTGGAAACTTATTAAAGGGGCAATAAGATTTAATCTATTTATTGTGAACTTCTTATTGGAATTCTTTTGTGTGATTGTGTTTTTTTAATCTAGTGTAAGTTGTTTCTTAATTAGTATGTTGTCCGACTCGTTGGCTGCAAAACTGAAATGTTCTTTTCAGATAACCTCAGAAATTTATTAAGCATGGACAGAACCTAGCTCCTGGCATTTCTACTCATGACTTACTGTACAACTGTCTCATTGTTAAAAGTGAACAATGTGTATTTACTGTTTCTTATGCTCTTTGGTTAGGGTGGATGACATTTTTAAAACTTTTTTAATGATTTCTCTTACAAAATTTCTGGGGGAGTGGTATGTAGTGAATGATACAGGACTGTTGAAAACTCTGTGAATCGTACTGAAATAGGCAGCTCTCTTACGTGCTCCGGGTTGAGTAGACTGGACCAACCCACTTAGGTACAATACCTGCATGAAGCCCTCCAATCTTATTACTGACTGGGTGGTTACGTTGCAGTACTTGTTGGCCTGGTAGGAAGGTCTGGGTCTCTTCAACATCTTGAGCCTTGGCTTGGGTAAGGGATCTCTTCTCGGCCAAAGCTTGCTTCTCCTTGATGCCCTGCTGCAGCTGCTGCTGCTGCTGCCACCTGCTAAGGAAACAGCTGCATCATCTTGACCAGAAGTGGGTGGTGGACGAATCTTCCAATCTCCAGTGCCGTACAACTTTCGACCAAGAAACAGTCGAGGTGGATAAGCAGCTGGGCAGTGGGGTCTACTTACTAAAGGCCAACCCTCCTGTCAAGGTCCACGTATCTGAGTTGCGGCGGATCACCCAACCGCTGCGTATAGAGTAAGCCTGGTACTTCCACGAGTCCACCTGGAGGAGAGGCTACTAATGACACAGCACAATCTGGTCATCGTGAGGAGAACGCATCGACTATAATCGTGGAAGAGGCTGGCAGCAAGGCAACCCCGACCCCCGACACGGCACGATCCGGTCAAGAGGAAGAGAGCACATCCAGCGACATCGAGGACAAGACAAAGTCGACGAGTGTCATAAACTTGGAAATTGTTTCAAGTTATAGGGGGAATATTGATGCAAGTGTAATAAACTGATAAAAGTTGAAAACAATATTCTTGATCCCATGGGTAAACAATACAAGTATCGAGCTTGAATTATTATTATTATTATTATTATTATTATTATTATTATTATTATTATAAAAACCAAACCCCATGGCACTACAGCCCTTGAAGGGCCTTGGCCTACCAAGCGACCGCTGCTCAACCCGAAGGCCTGCAGATTACGAGGTGTCATGTGGTCGGCACGACGAATCCTCTCGGCCGTTATTCTTGGCTTTCTAGACCAGGATTATTATTATTATTATTATTATTATTATTATTATTATTATTATTATTATTATTATTATTATTATTATTATTATTATTATTATTATTATTTTTACTTGTGAGGTATGGTTATGAAGTGTTTACATCCACTTATTAGTATTATTTACGATCGTATTATTTGTAAGGTTATCATAGAACGTGCTGTATATACGTATTTATATGAGTTTAGTTAAGGTAAGAACCTGTAATTAATAGTATATAATTTTGTAACATCTGGAATAACGTATCTTTGTCACTAGATGATTGGAGAATGTTCTTTACATTATAACTATGTTATTCGGCACTCTAGAATTTACTAGAAGATATGTTGTGACGTATTCTAGAAGCCTGGCCTGGCAACATATATAAGGAAGTGGTTTCGATGGTGAGGTTGAGTTATTGGTTAGCTGGAGTTGTTTTTGTGAGCACGTGTTGTATTTAGGCCGACATCCTAATGTAAGCAGTCAGCGGTCAACTGTTTCAAGGTTGCAATCTCCATGTGCTTCGTGATAGGCAATTGTTAAAAATGATGGTTTGTTGATTTGTGTGGTTAATGTATAACCTGTAAATAATTGCAAATAAAATCCATGTACGCAAGTGACAGCATTTTGTGTGCGTCTTTGTGGCTACGTCAAACATTCCCACCACCCGTTGGAAAATGAGTCATTTCCTTGGTGATCAACCAGTTGCGTGCACACAACTGTAACTAAACTTACAATAAAGGATAATCTAGGCATTTAAGAATCGTGATTATATACATATGATTACACATATATACACATATCTCGAAGAAATATGCTGGTACACGCGTTCGTTCACCAAGGCCACCATAATACCTCAAAGAATAGTGATATCTCCAGGCAACAATTTTGTTGTAGTCCTTTGAAATCACGGAAACTTGAATGTGTGGATTTCGACCTTACTCCATTTCTCTTTTCCCCTTTTTTTAATTTTTATTTTACCAATTTGGAATTGGACTCGGTTTACGTACCTTTTTGGCATAACCTTTCTTTGAAGGAGAGGGAAAGGGTTTCCACACCTGAGACAGAAAAAGTCTGAGCATATTGTTCCCTTACTACAGGCTTATTCTAATTTCATTCAAGAGAATCAAAATGGTATGAAAATTCAGGAAAAATAGACTAATTAAACATTACGGGCTTCTTGAATGGTAGTTTCAGCAAGGACATATGGGCCTTGGACAATACATGGGTGGTGACGTCTTCTAGTTTGACCATTACTGGCCCCAGAAATTCAACATTCTTCTTAGGTTCAGAACACTTCATTCACAGCTTTCCGCTGACGTGGTCCGTAGCAGAACTAATGGGAAATCTCTTTATTAGGACCAGGTCTCTAACTCGTAAAGGAACAGGTTTTCTTCCCTTGTTGTATCTTAGAGCAACTTTGTCTCTGGCCTTGATCATGTGTTTGGAGGCTATTTTCCATTTCTCTTTAACATCCATGTGGCAGGAAGGTTCAGAGAGATAATCAGTGTTCCATTTCAGTGCGAGCAGATCGCTGAGGATTCACCCCAAGAACAGTTCAGCAGGATTAAATCGGCTGGACTCATGGATGGCTGTGTTGAACCCCAGACTAAAGAAAGACAGATAGGAATCCCAACAGGATTGATTATTATGGTGAAAGGCAGACAAATATGTTTTAAGTTCACGATGAAATCTCTCGACGAGATTTGGTTGGGGGTGGTGGGGGCTGAGATGGATGTGTCTAATTCCCCAATAGAAACACATGTTTTGGAAATGACCACAAGTAAAAACAGAAGAATTGTCTGATATTAAAGTCTTGGGAGGGCCAAAGATGCGAAACACATGTTTAGTTAACATATTTATACTGACATTGGAATTAATCTTACGAACAGGAAACAACCAAATGAACTTGGGGGAACCATCAATGACAGATAATATACCGATGATTCCATTTTGGGATTTTGTTAACAGCCCAAAAAAGTCGAACAGTTTCTCCCCAAGGGAATTAGCAACATCGGCGGAGTGAAAGTCAACCTGACCATTTTGAACAGGCTTACATTTTTGACAATCGTCACAAGTGTTAACATATTCAAAAACATTCTTCTTTACATTCAATCACTAATAGATCCTAGCGATTTTATGAAAGGTTTTAAGTTGCCCAAGATGAGCATCGAAGTGAGAATCATGATTATAACACTAGCCTGCAAAATAAAACTTTTTTTGTACGGTGAAAACGAAACTAGATGGGTTTTATGAATTTCTTAACACAGAATTCGAGAAAAAAAATTAGTTTAGGCAAATCACGTCTGGTTTGGTGGCAATTTTACAAAATATTATTTTGTTCTCACGTAAAATTGTTGATACTTAGTATTGATTAAATTTGATGTATTAATGTAAATTTTATCTTGCAAAACGTAATCATATTTTGCATGCATTGAATACACATAAATGCTGCTTTGTAAGCAAGTAGATAGTATGTATTATATTTTTAATGTATATTGAAATTCGTGAAACTGAAGCATAAAGCGCCTATTTAGTTTCGACTGTACAGTTGCTTTTAAATTAATATAACCGTACCTTGAATAAAAATTACATGGTTAAATATACACAGTTTTGATACATTATGTGCAGGTTAGATTCACACCTCCGTCTTTTTCCGTTTTCCGTGGAATTTCCAGGTTTTTGAAGTTCTGGAATGATCTCTAGAAGGATCGTCTCGTGCAATCGACCAACAGTAATCAGCCATCATATTCACATCCCAACATCCCTGATAGCGTCGTTCTGCATCTTTGAGATCCTGGTGAAACCTTTCACCTTGTTCTTCACTGACAGCTCTTAAATTTAGAGGGAAATAATCCAGATGCGAAGCTAAGAAATGAAGCTTAAGGCTCATATTACAACCGAGTTCCTTAAACTTTACCAACATTCTTACAATTTCTTTGTATTGAGGGTCCTTAATGTTGCCAAGGAATTTAGTCACTACATCTTTGAATGCGTTCCATGCCTCTTTCTCAGTTTTGGTCATCGTGTCTGTGAAAATTTTCTCCATCTGTATACGAATCTGTGGTCCATCAAATACGCCTTCTTTGATTTCTGCATCTAATAATGAGGGAAATTTAGTGGATAAAAATTGGAAGCATAGGCTACTTTTATCTAATGCCTCGACATACAGTTTCATCAATCCAAATTTGATGTGCAAGGGTGGAAGTAGAATTTTTTCACGATCATTAAGACTTACATTCAAGACATTTTTGGATTCTGGTTGTAGGGAAATTTTGTATAGCCTTTTCGTTATCCCAGCAACAATCCAATGATGTTCAAATCACTGCAAATTTGCCACCCATGCTCATGATATTTTATTTTTTCAAGCACCAACTTTAAGGTCTCGTATGTTTCAGACATTTTTGTGGAGTGTGCAAGTGGACGGATGCCAGAACATTTGTATTATGAAGCAAAACAGCCTTTAAAGTTCTTTTGGAAGAGTCAGTAAAACACGCCAGTTACTAGGATCATACTCTTTCTCTCCCAGTCGACGTAGAAGATTTGAAACATCCGTACAAAATACAAGTTCATCTTCGTGAGTATAATACTTTCGGACTGTTGTCTTTGAAAGGAAACTGCTTTATCAGTCCATCATAAACATTGCATAAGGGCTGGGGCTTTTAACACGTCTGTTTATTCAAGTGGTCTAAGATGAAAGACAAACTCTCAACTGTCTTATCTTCAATCCTACATACCTCGCGGTCTATTGCGTATCTGGGGGAGTTTGTTATGAATTTACCAGGAAATCCCCAACTACAAAATGAAAATCTAGACAGCAATAAACCTATAATAAAATGCAAACAATAACAAATCAGATCACGTAATTGTATTGTAAAAAAAGTTGCGCGAGAACATCTCTCAACATTACATCTTCCGAATTCATGCAGATACTAAAACACCGAATTGCGTCAAAACTAGACGTGATAGGGAAAAAATAGCATCATTTTTGGAATCAGGGCAGCAATTTCCATAAGAATTACATATTTTCTATGTTACTGCAAAATCATGTTGGCTAGTGTAATTTAAAATCATAGATCTTAAGGCATGGGGAATGAATATCTTTGAAGTTTTGTTTCGGGGACTGTTATGACATAACAGACCTTTCTTCATCTCGAAAGATTCCCAGTCCTGTTCATTCCTAGAGATCCTATCCATTATACGAACACATTCATCATCCTTTTAAAATTCAGTCAGATCTGTAAAGCTAAAGGGGTAATTTTGATGGATACAGATCTGATGTCACAATCAGTTGTTTCTACGCCTTCAGCCATACATGATAAACAATCAGCAACAGTATTGTCATTGCCTCTCACATGTACCACAGTGAACTTATAAGACGATAAGCGAAGAATCCAAGGAGTTGTCCTTGCTAGTTTTTTTACATTAGCGCTCATCCAGGATAGCGCTTGGTTATCCGCGTGATCCCAAAAATGGCGATGTTCTAGATACGAGTGGAACTTTTCAATGCCTAGGATGACAGCTAAGTATTCCTTTTCGTACGTAGAATACCTGACTTCAGAGTCGTGCAACCTCTTACTGAAGTACGCGATAGGAGCCAAACTGTTATCCTCTAACCTCTGATTTAGCATGGCAGAGACTGCAAGGTCACTGGCATCGCATTGAAGAACAAAGTCACTGTTAAAATCAGGACTGTGCAACACAGGAACTTGACAAAGTATCTTCAAGTTTACAAAAGGCTTGTTCTTGAACGTCACCTCAACAGAAACAAGTGTTTTTCCTCCATGACAGGTTTAACGGAGACGAAATATCGGAAATATTGGGGATGAATCTGCTATAGAATCCCACCATGCCAAGAAGCCTGCGGACACCTCGGAGATTTTTAGGCCTGGGAAACTCACGAATACTCTTCACTCTCTCTGGATTTATGGAGATGCCAGTGCTGGAGACAATGTGCCCTGAGAATTTGATCCACTCAGAACACAAGGATACTTCCTCAGGGTTGACAGTGAACCCATATTTCTTCAGTCTAGTGAGGAACTCATGAAGATGAGTGATGCATTCCTCAAATGTGTTGGAAAAAATCACAACATCGTCCAAATAAGCAGACAGACAGGAAAACTTTAGATCTCCAAAGACCGAATTGAGTATGCAGCTCAGTGCCTGACCACCTAGAGAAATTCCCTTGGGTACTTTGTTAAACTGATACAAGCCGAAAGGAGTGGCAAAGGCTGTAAATTCATGGCAACTAGGATCAAGAGGTATCTGAAGATTTGCCAAATGGAAGTCAAAAACTGAATAGAATTGGGCTTTCCCAAAGGACTGTAAAGCTGACTCAATAGTGGGAAGAGGAAAACTATTGAACAACATGGCGATTCAAAGATCTATAATCTATCACAAGACGAGGTTGGCCACCTTTCCTGGGGATTAAGAAAGCGGGGCTGCTATAAGAAAACTTCGAGGGACATATTACACCCTTTTCTAACAAATTGATAGATTTCCTCATGGCAGTGAGTTTGGGAGGAGAACAGCTGAAAGGGGAATGTCTTACTGGCGTACGGTCTTTAATTCAGTGCAATAAGAGAACTCTTTAGCGCACCCTAGTTTAGCAGTAAGCACATCAGGAAATTCTCCAAGAAGATTGTTCAGTACAAGGGCTTGGTTTTCAGACAGATCAGATCGATCAATAAGGGGATTACAGTTCGATAGAACCGCATAGATTTTTTCCGGAAGGATTTCCAAAAGGGAAACTTTCATTGGATCTAAAACGATAGGCAAAGGATCGACTAATGAAATCGATAGACAATCCGGTGGCTAGCATGAAATCAGAACCTAGAATGAGAGGAACAGTCAAGTCTGGGACAACATTGAAATTCCAGTCCCAGGAGAAATTATGAATTTTTATATGAATTCTGACACGCTCTATAGACTGTACGTGATGACCATCCACAGACATGTAAGTTTTGGAGCAATCACAATCTCGAAGATACTTTAAGATCATTCCATCTACAAAAGACTGATTTACAAAGGAACTACAAGATCCAGTGTCTAGTAGGGCATATACCGAGCGTGAACCAGTAAGAACTTTGGCCCAGGGTGAGGCTGAAGGAAGTCCACAAATTCTACGATTTAAACAGTTTTTTGGCACCAATGGTGGGCTGTTACATTACTGCACTTTATAGGAGACTTAGAGTGGCAATGTCTAAAAACATGTCCATCCTTCCCACAGTTCCATTACTTGACCGAATTCGCCAACTTACAATGAGATACATTCTGACCCAGAAGGGTGTTAGTGGTATGATTTGACGAACGAGGTGATTCAAAGCGATCAACAGACCTATCAGTATATTGCACATGGGTAGGCGATCTAGCGAAGGAGTCAGATTTTGACACGGTACGGCAAGCGGTGTCAGTTAAAGAGCAATCGGCAGGAGGGGGAGGAGGTTGATATAGATTGTTCAGGGGAAGTGTTGACTCAGATTCATGACCAAGACTGTTAGTCATCAACGCACTATACCTCAGACCTCTTTACCGAGGGGCTAAATTACGGTGGAAAGTGTTGAAGATTTCCGCTTCGTGGACGCTAACATCAAGGTGATTGAATAAGGTTAGAATACTGGTAGCGCATTCGTCGATAGATACTTCTTGACCTTGCATTCTTTTAAGTATTTCTTGCTTAAGGATGAAGTCCATATCAGATAGGCCAAACATAACCTTAAGCTCTTTTGCAAAATCAGCCCAGCATCAAATTTTTTATCTGTATAACCAAAACCATTTACTGGCACAACCTTCTAACATACCAGGAATGATGGGAAGAAATAGATCGAGGGACCTTGAGGTACATTCCGCTATGTCTTCAACCTTTTCCAAGAACTCTGCAACTGGTAGTCCCTTTTCCTCTCCAGAGAATTTTAGGTTACATTTACAAACTATGTCCAAAGCAGGACTGAAATGGGATGACCTAGTTGCAATAGAATGGGACATCTGGTCTACAAAATTCATATTTGTATCAGGGATAAGTTCATTGCCACAATTGCAGCATCGCTGCGATTTGCACTGGGTTGAGGGGAAGCACAGTCATTTGACATATCATTATTCTTACGTAGGTCAACACTGGGAGGACTATTGGGTATAGTTTCACTTTCATTCTCCATAGTTCACAGATAAAGCGAGCGGGGCAACACGGGGGGGAATATCGCAAAACAATAATGAAAACCAAAATAAGAGCACGAAGGTTACGTGCAGGACGTAACAAATATACATACAGAGAAACTATGTGGGTTGGAAGTACACAAATCACAGATAATGACGTGCAAACACTACGTGAGGGAAATTTGTATTATGAACGAATTCAGCTCTGCTTCATCGAAATTCAGTCTTTCAATGAAGCATATCGACCGAACCACTCTCTGCATACCGTTTATCTTATTGTGCCCTACAGGACCCTACGGTTCCGGCCAGGCGAAAGCCGGTCTCGAACCCAGAGTACAGTAGTGAAAGAACTCTCACAAACGTGAGCTTGTGCACATAGTCTTACCTGAACACATATCCATGCTGGGCCGCACAATAGCGCACTTCTCAGGGATAACATGGGTGAACAAAAGGCAATATTAAGATAAAACACTAGGATATGTGACTAATCAGGTAAGAATCAGCTAAAATAAATAATAAAAAAAAATCTAACAGAAAACATCGCTGCATTCAAAGTTTTACAATCAGGGATTTATTACATAAAAAAACTATTTACAAATATAAGAGCTTTCAAAAATGCTGGGGGTAAAGATAATGTTGAGCCAATGACAACCAGTTCACTGCCTTCACGAAACAGCTGTGCTGTAACAAGCATGTTACAATTGTGTAAGTAATGAAATCTAGAAAAATGGATATCTGCTGAAATACACATCTAACAGTAATTTCCATAAACTTTACTATGCCTCGTACCATCGAACCCCGGTGCAAACAAATATAAACACATAATGTACAGTGTCCTGACTCGGTCACGAACCCTGGTCCCATGAAGAGTAAGGCGTATAATATTCATATACAAACAGTATAAAAAGAACACAACCACCATGTCCAAGGGGTCAATATCAAACGGGCCAGTGTTAAAATTAAAGTAGAACAAACAGAACAAAATCTCTCCCTGCGTTCAAAACATCAAGGTCGTCTTCTCCCCCTTACACACTCGACAAGCTGCAGACAGCCATATAACCAAGTTTCAAGACTGTGACGTCAGGCACAACCCTCACCAGCCAAGCACTCCACAAGCGGCAGTCCACATAATTTATGAGCTCAGCTGACTGCGTGCTAAGAAACCTCGCCTTTCAAAGTACCTCACATAATCTGGCTGCTAAAAGCACTCTTTTAAATACACCTGGGCTATCCGCCCTCATCTCAATATCACCAGCAATATAACAAATCTTATTTCCGCCTCCCATGGGCTCAACCTTGATAATACAAAGGCATAAATCAGTAAGCTATAGTCACCTGGCCATAATAAGGCATCTCAAATACATCCAATACACTCTCAAACTGTGCTGGGGCTTTCTCATATCAATTCATACAGTCAGCTACATGCATAATGCTCACATCTCTCAAACATTCGGACTCGCTCGCCCTGTCAGTAAAGCTAGGTGAATTACGGGGTAAATCCTGGTCTCAACTATACAGCCTACGTCTGTAGAGACAAATGCCTGAATGCGACACAATAAACAGTGCCTGCCTGTTTGATTAACCTACCATGACCAAGGGAGTTCGACCTGACCCATGAAGATAACACGTACGCTAATATAATACTATCGAAATGAAATATAAACACACCAACAAGGAATCTACAAACTATCATCTACCCTAATGTACGGGGTTCGAGCTTGAGGCCTAGCTCTTTATTACCAAGAATTTTCCTACCATAAACTAACCTGTTGGCTGACGGCCCCCCTATTCCTATCTAAATTTAAATGACATGCTTGAAACAGAATTGGAAAGCTCTGACCTTATATGATTGATGACATGACGGAGCGGCCCTTCCTGTGGACCACTGAATTTACCACATCATGACAAACTGCGACGCTTGCAGCAGATACTGGTGAACAATTGGAGACATTCTATCTTGCGTGAGTCCTTCGTACAGCTCCTTAGATGGTTCGACGTCGCGCTGATCAGGTACGCCCAACGTTCCTGGATCGATTCCCGATGTCGTGCCGGCTTCAGCTCCCGTTGTGGCTTCCTCGCAATGATGATGTAGAAGCTCGTTCTGGCTTGATGCAGGGGTAACTGAAAACAAATTCATTTATTACAGACTGTCCAGACTCGATGCCTGTTTCCACTACTATCGTGCCTCACACGTTACATTGACCAAGTCTTGTTCTGAATTTTAAACCTGGTACACTATAGTTTCTTCACCACTTTTAGTAACACTGTTATTCCATCCTTTCACTCGGACAACATGTTGTTCTGGAAGAACTACCCTGAGCCTATATTTATTCTAGCATTACGTCAGTTACAACTTGACCTCACAGAAATATGAAGCTACTAGTTCGTCAGTCTATTATAGGCAGTACCTCATCTCACCATAGCATATCAACACAGGTAATATCAAGAATTTAGCTGAATATGCAAGTTGATTACTTACTTCCTCGCAGATACAGTAGTACTAGTTGTATGTGCAGCTCGAAGATAAAACGTTGTTCGCGGTGCCGACTTGTAGCATGATGACTTCGTTCAAGCAGCCTTACGTCAAAGAATGAGACTGATGTGCCAGGCGGCCTTGCATTTATAATCAGGTTAGCGTAGCCACGCCGCTTGATCGCGTGCAGGATACGCGCGCCCGCGACTCGAAGTTTTCCCGCACAAAGCACGTCAAGTACCCTACTTAACGAATGCATTTATGATTGCAGCCCTAATGCATATCAAAATTAAGCAGAAATTATGCAGGTTGCAATTCTTGTATAAAATCCAATGCAACTCTTCCGTAACCAAAGATATTAATTTAATTCTTTCTTCCCTCCGAAGGTTAATTTTGCCGGGATCCCGGAAGCGTCCCCAATCTTCATTAAGAGGCTTGGCTTGGGACATAACTCCCTTTAATGAGGTTCTGGAGATTTTCATAATGACGCTCTAGCTCTCTTCACACGAGAACGCTTCTTCTGGAATCTTTTATGAAATGTACTATAAGACAATGACTTCATGGGTGGTCTCATGTAATCTCAATATCCAATACTAAAATCTATACTATTGGTCCATGAACAGAATGGTTCATTATCTACCTTTTTTGGATCGGTCGAGACTGGCTAAGAACTGCCAGGAGCTGAATCCGGGCCTCTTAGATTAATGAACAAAGTGTAAGAGGCACATCCCCAAAGCAGCGAGACAATAACATAGAGCAGAGGTCAAATTAAATGAATTAAGTTTATTAGCTTAAAAGCAGAGGGAAACGGTCTGAAGATTGGTATTAAAAACAAACTAATGGGGATACAGGAAGTCAAATACTCACATACATAACATACATGCAACGGTGCTCCAACCACAGTAAAAATCACTTGACTTGTCAATCTGTTTTCTTTGTACCTTGCACCATCACAACAGAGATATCCTGTTCTGCGATACAATTTTTATTTTTTACCAGATAGTGACAACAAAATTAAAACGTGATCCAAAGTATTTCTTTCCCAAAAAGGACCATTAACTATCTCAAGATGAAGGTAACAGCTTTCACACAATAAAATCTAACAGCTCCCCAGATAATGTCAAGGTTTCATAAAATATGGCTTCCGACAACCCCCATAGAGACTACATCCCCATAAATCAAAGATGCCAGTGAACCAAGATTGGCAGAAAAGTAAACAAATATGGAATTCAAAAAGTTGCCATAGTTACAGAAATAAATAAACATGAGTCAGAAAGCAGTTAAATTAGAGCAAAATCCCAAAATAAACATATTAATTGGCTGAGGAAGCTGGAAACAATGGCAAGATAAAATAAGAATAATGACCAAAACAAATATCAACAAGATACTGACAAGTAACAGAGGTCCAATGGCACATTACAACAAGAATCATAACAGCATGACATGATTCAGTCAACGGCTCATGAGCTTGACCTGAGAGTACAGATCAGAAACCTGGGTTGCCGCAAAGAGGTCTGGCTCACCCAGTCCAAACACATAACATAAATAACTTGCACGCCGCATAACACATATTCATATCGTACATCTAGGCGAACATGAATCATACAGTATCAGCGTTAAATCACAATGCAGAACATAGGCTCGAGTCAAAACGTCGAAGATACAGAGAAATAAAAAGTTTCCAACCAAAACAACAAGCAAACCTATCACACACACATATAATTGGATTGGTGCCACCTTTCGCTGTTTGCAGGTACGAGTACACATAAGCAGTAGTGATGGGACATTCGATTCATTTTACTGAATCGATTCATTTGATTCCGTTCACGTTACTGAATCGATACAGTGATCCGATTCACGGCTCATTGGTCACCGCTCCTACTGCATCTGTGTAGTATGTGCTGGTAAGACAGCAGCAACAGCATTCAGTGCTCGCAGCTGCCATCTGGTCTTCATACTATGAACTCCTTTCTTAGAAAAAATGCTAGTTACTCTAATACATCGAAGGTTTCCGGCGACGCAGGGTGGGAAAGGTTAGGAAGGTAGCAGCCATGGCCTGAATTAAGGTACAGTCCCAGCATTTCCTGGTGTGAAAATGGGGTAACTACGGAAAAACCATCTTAACGGCTGCCGACGGTGGGATTCGAACCCACCATCCCCCGAATGCAAGCGCATAGCCACGCGATATTAACCGCACGACAACTCGCTCAGTCTTTTTTTAAAAAGTATTTTCCTATCAGCTGAGGATTTTTTTAAATCGTCATATTTTGTATAGGCTACCCGAGATGTACAGTAGCTCGCTGGTTTTCTGATTCAACATACTGTTGGTTAAGTTATTGCGTCTTTCCACATATGATTGAAGTCTTGTGCAACGATGTGACATATGAACTGAGAGAATACTGAGCCGTTCTTCCCAATATAAAACAGGTACTTTTGAGTGGTCATGACTCATGAGCATGACTCATAGTCATAAGGCAGGCTAGAGTCGAGTTTAACTGTCAAATGTCAACTAAGTTATAATACTAAGATTCATTAAACTAATAAATAGTATAACCTAATAGCCTACCTACTTACTAGCTACTTCACAATTATGCTGTGACTACCTTTTTAACACTGCAAATAAATCCATCTATTATTTAAACCTCCCTGTAAGAAGAGGACAGTGAATGCAAATGGATATTATTTTCAAATGAGCTGAGCTCGAGAGTTCATTATAGCATACGATTCTTTCAGTCTAGCATGGCTCACTATATGTCTCGCTGCAGCTGAAGCTCGGCTCTCCGCGTGTCCAGTGAGCCGGTAAGGAGCCGTGTGTATCATGTGTCTCACTGAGCCGCGCTCCTTCACGATTCTTTCGATGTGCCATGATTCACTGTATGCCTCGCTGCAGCGGAAGCTCGGCTCTCCGCGTGTCCAGTGAGCCGATAAGGAGCCGTGTGTATCATGTGTCTCACTGAGCCGCGCTCGTTCACGATTCTTTCGATGTGCCATGATACACTGTCTCGCTGCAGCGGAAGCTCGGCTCCCCGTCAACGTCCAGTGAGTGCGCCACTCAGCACTGTCCGCTGGGAGTAAGCTGAACCGTGTGCCGTGAGCTCGCCTTTCCTGTGTATCGATTCACTCGGACACTTGAATGAATTGATACACTGCTTCGAATCATGCATTCAGTAGCCAACACTAATAAGCAGACATGAAAAGAAAGGAAGGACAGTGAAATAAGTCTGCACCAAAACTATAAAAGAATAATAACAAGGGTTCTCTTGGTACGTAAACTAGCATAACTATGGCAAGCCGAGAATGACTGGAACAAACATCAACCACAGATAGGATAAGTAGAATAAATACCTCGAGACTGAAGTAGTCATATTCACGACTCTAAACTCTGAGAGCCATTTAAGATAATGTTTAAATTGTTTATAGTACCATCTGTACGAGATGAAAGCCACCTCACAGATCAACGTCTCCATCTTTCCTCAAAACTTATTATAGTCAGACGACCAGAGATAACTCGAATCAAATGTAAGCTAGAAAAAAATGCTTTGGCAATCCTCCATTTCATGAGGTGCCATCTGTCTAATTGGGACGAACTATACATCAAGTCTGGCATAGACAATACTAAGCAGCCATAACAGACTGACGTATGATATCACAAAGAATGTGATATCTGTAAAATACAAAACCAACATATGGAGGTAATGAGATGCGGCTCACTATTTGCAGGTTTATTACATTTAATATTTGGTGCAAATATTCATTTATAGGAAGGGGAGTTAGGCATTAGAATAATTTACCAAGGGAGATGTTCATAAATTTCCAATTTCTTTGCAATCATTTAAGAAAAGGCTAGGAAAAAAAGAGATAGGGAAACTGCCACCTGGGCAACTGCCCTAAATGCAGATCAGTAGTGATTGATTGATTGATTGATTGATTGATTGATTGATTGATTGATTGATTGATTGATTGATTGATTGATTGATTGATTGATTGATTGAACAACATACATTACCAGTCCGACTTTAATTTGCGACTACAAGGAAAGCCCCAGTTCAAATATTATTCAATAACAGTTGACATTGTGTCAGTCCTTAAGCGTAATTAAATTTCATTACATAACATAGAGAATGTTATATGAACTCTACTTATTTTATTAAATGCCTGTACAAATTGAAAACTAAGTGTATATTTTGAAGAGAACTTCATTCATACTACACTTCACATCCACAAGAGGGTTCTAAAGCACAAGGGATATAAATGACATGAACTGCAAACTGAGATAAATGGGTTTAAAGTTAAGTGACAATAGAAAATTCTAAGTAAACTCTGCAATGTCTGTTTTGTGCTTACAGATTGAGCTATGGTCATATGAAGTAGCTTACAACAGTTTTGAAATATAATAAAAAATATGATAAAACTAACCATTTGATAATGAGATGATGCACTTATACTTCTTGTGTTCTGAACTATTTTGCAGATTAAATAAGAGTGTACAGCAAAATGAAAAAAAAATTGATGTGCAAATTAAATAAAACAATACAAATAATAAACAATTGTTTGAAACAGTTATACAAGTCTTTGGAGTACACAGATTGGGAATGTGACATCATGAATTTTAATCAGAATCAGATTCAAACACATTGTCAGGTTTAATCCCGTTCTAAGTCATCCCCATTGTTGTGTTCTAGCACTTGCTCTTGCGCACAAGTTCGTCTTCATCGGCCTGTTGGAATTTGATACTGAAGAGAATTGTAGAAGTCATGCTGCAATGGTGGCACAAATGGTAGAATCCTGCAGGTTTTTGAACTGTATGGATTTTATCTTCGGTTGCTCTTCATTGACTCTCATCTCAGGAAATCTTCGTACATCTCTTCCAGATTGGCGTGTCTTTAAGTTCATTGTAGAAAACTCTGCAATATCACCTAAGTTTTCTTTGTAGAAGAGGGTCCACGGTTCATTCTTTTTTGAAGTGAAGCCATTGCATCTTATATATACCTATATGCTGTGTCTTTGAAGAAGTTCCTAAAAGAATTTAGAGTGATAAAGTATTCCCAAGTCATCCTCACCACCTTGAACTTTTTATTAGCTTTGGTTACAATAGTTTTCCGATGTTCTGGAACAAACACTCTTAGCATTCTCTATTAAACCAAAATTCTGGTCACATTCCATAAATGAGTGACCAGAAACTAGGATTCTATGATCCACTGTTTGAATATTGGTGTTACGGATAATATAAAACCAGAATTTGACAAAGAAATGGCTCTTGTTTTGCCCCTCTGCATTGTCACTAAACACCGTCAAATGAGTGACATCGCTTGGCAAGGACAAAATTAATTTGAGCAGGCAGGAAGCAATCTCTTTGCACCCTCTAGTTGCTTGTCTCTCATTCCACATGAACATAACTGCATTTCCATCTTTAAGATTGTGGACACAAAAATTATAGGTCTATAACTGTCGAACATAGTGAGGTATAGAACAACTCAAAACTGGCGTCGGGAGCATCTTTTGTAGGTCAACACACTGCAACATGACTGGGATCTTCTTTAACAATCTCACCAGCAAGATGTTTGGCTGTCTGCACTGCTTCTGATTTTCGAAAATGCAGTTTCTTTTCAACTTCAGCTTGTTTCTTAGCTTTGACATTACTACATTCAATAATAACCTGTAATTTGTCACATGTAATGTAAGTCTCCATGAGTGGTCTGTGGAAACTCAGGTTAAATGAAGTATTAAAAATGTGTCTGTAAAAGCTTTCTTTTACAGGTTCCATGTTCCTTTCCTGGCAAAATTCTTTATAAAGGACATAAAGGTTCCTTAAATTTAGACCAGGATTTAAGTATTTTCTATTTGGTGCTTGTTTACGTGAATAGTGGCTTGTGTAACGGAGAAAGGACTAAATGTGTTCTTTTACCAATTGTACAGACATTTCTGGAATTTTATTTCCTGGTGCTTTGTGACTCCTATTATCCTTGGGAGATATTCCACTTCCTGAGTTATTCTTCTTATTGATAACATTTTTATTTGTTTTGGTGTTTCATTAAGTGTTTTTAGAAAAAACTCCTCGCAAACTGTGTGACCTGCAAGTTTATAAATGGAACTGACCTATTGTTTTTGAACTACATAGATAATTAAGAGTTTAACAGTTCCACCTTCACCGGGCGAGTTGGCCGTGCGTGTAGAGGCGCGCGGCTGTGAGCTTGCATCCGGGAGATAGTAGGTTCGAATCTCACTATCGGCAGCCCTGAAAATGGTTTTCCGTGGTTTCCCATTTTCACACCAGGCAAATGCTGGGGCTGTACCTTAATTAAGGCCACGGCCACTTCCTTCCAACTCCTAGGCCTTTCCTATCCCATCGTCGCCATAAGATCTATCTGTGTCAGTGCGACGTAAAGCCCCTAGCAAAAAAAAAAAAAGTTCCACCTTCTCAATACAAAATTTTTGCAATGTGGTTTACTTTACAAGTAAAACTTTTATTTGGTACTAGTTTCGACCTAAGGTCAAGGTCATCATTAGCCAATAACACAAATTACACAGCATATCAAGTGGTCCATAAACAATGTACGTATGCCGTAAACATCAATAAGAAACATGTAAGAGTTAAAATTAGACAGGTTGAATGTTTATGGTTTGATGCTATAAAGTTAAAAATTGAAGATGAAGAATAATCACAAAGGAAAGTTTTAAATTGTGCATAAATTTCATTAAAATAAGGCACCTGACT
Source organism: Anabrus simplex (assembly GCF_040414725.1). NCBI lineage: Eukaryota > Metazoa > Arthropoda > Insecta > Orthoptera > Tettigoniidae > Anabrus > Anabrus simplex. The sequence goes on along the minus strand of NC_090266.1, from coordinate 1,198,809,113 downwards.
GCCGTTAAAGAATGATGCAAGTTGATTAATCTAGATGCTGAAGATTCTTAAAACTTGCGTATCTTTCGTTACAAAGTTCTGATAGCTATACGTCATTGTATGGTAGCAGTGGCATTTAGAAAATAAGTTATGCACATGCTGTGAATAATGTAGAAACATGGTACATTGATGCTGTTGAAAGAGCTTCTAGTTTGATGTTGTTAAAGCTGAGGGCAAATGTTGCGTATGTAGGTCAAATTATTTCTATGAAGTACGTGCTAAAGATTCGCAGTTCAATGCGGAACAAGTGACCTGATAAATAATAATAAAAGCCAAATTAGTACAAGGACTGTTGAAGAGGGGCCGATTGAATAGCAAATAATAATGTGACTCGCCTTGCGCTGCGGTGTGTGGGATGTAGCTAGTAGTGCATAACTGATGTGAAGGGAAACATGAGTAGGGGAGATCAGAAAGGGAGGGGGGAAAAACAAAAACGGTGTAGGGCAGATCGGAGAGAGCGGGGAAGGGAGGAGGGGCTATTTTAAGGCAGGGCTGAGGGGTGCAGGAATAGGGGTAGTTGGTGCAGAAAGGTACCATGAATTGAATGAAAAATCAATTTCTGATTTGTTAAATTAACATGTCTAAAAATAATAATAAGAATGTCAAATAAAATATTGGATTTCTCCTAAATGTCATTAAGATTGTAGTTTGAATTGGAATACTGATCTAAATGTATAAAACAGTTTTCCGTTATATTAAGTAGGGGGCCTTTGTTTATTATCTTAAGGATTTCCATATCTTGCTCTATGTCGGTAAAATTATGATTGTGATCTTGCACGTGTTGACCTGCTGCTGAGAATTTGGTATATCTTAGGGCATTAATATGTTCTGAATATCTTGTGTTAAAACTCCTCCCAGTCTGTCCAACATACGAAAAATTGCAATTATTACACTTGATCCCATAAACTCCTGATTTTTTAGAAACTACTCATCCTATTAACTGATGTGGAATTATACAGGATATATGCATTTTTATTGTTAGTTTTAAAGGCTACTTTTACATTGTGTTTCTTAAAAATGTTAAGTGACTATATTTATTTATTTATTTATTTATTTATTTAATTAATTAATTAATTTATTAATTAAACATTGAACATTGAACGCTCTTAGCCCAAATTACATGTTCTCAAAGGCAATGAATTGAACAATCTTTTAGTATAAACTATAAGGTAGAAAGAAAAGAACCAAAACCAGAATGAGTGTCTAAGGAACAAAATAAGGCTCGGGACCGTCCACTAGGTCCTTAGCCCAAACTAAATAGAAACTCTAGAACCACGGCAATCGGCACTGTTGGAAAGTGATAAAATTTGGTATGACACCTGTTAATTAGGTTACATAACCAGATATCTTAAAATAAGGCAATCTCGTTATGCAAGCTACAGCCTGGTGTTGACTCATCTTTTCCCTGCAAGACCGAGCTCGATAGCTGCAGTCGCTTAAGTGTGGCCAGTATCCAGTATTCGGGAGATGATAGGTTCGAACCCCACTGTCGGCAGCCCTGAAAATGGTTTTCCGTGGTTTCCCATTTTCACACCAGGCAAATGCTGGGGATGTACCTTAATTAAGGCCACGGCCGCTTCCTTCCCACTCCTAGCCCTTTCCTGTCCTATCGTCGCCATAAGGCCTATCCGTGTCGGTGCGACGTAAAACAACTAGCAAAAAAAAAATTCCCTGCAAGATCCAGCTGGTCTAATATTACGATTTACCATCACTGACTGGCTCCGATGAAACGTGACATTCAGCAGAGTGCGCAACCCTTCTTTCTGCTGAATCTGGCTTGTCCTCCTTACCATTTAAATTCCTGTCTGTTTGTTCACTTACATAATCACTACTTCCATCTAAGCATCATTCTGATCTCATTTTCTTTTCACACAGATTTCTCATGGTGCTTAGGTATTTGTTGAAATTGCCTTCATTGTTCCACTCTTTAATTATCCATACTATAACATTTTGATGTGATCGCGCTACTCTAGGTGGTGGAGTGATGCTAGCGGTGAACAGTGCGTTACCGTGTAAATGAAGGACAGATCTCGAACGGAATTGTGAGTTAGTGTGGGTGGAGCTACTCTTTCCTCGATGCCCTGTACTTGTGGGATGTTACTGCAGACCACCAAACAGCCCATTCTGTGACCTTGAACAGTGCCTGGACTCAGTCATTGCAGCTCTCCCTCATGGTGAAGTAATTTTAATGGACAACTTTAACTTGTCTATAAAGTGGTCTTCTCCAACTTCTGGACTGTCAGCTAACAACTGTGACACATACTTTATGGACAGTTTTATTAATGGCCTCGGACTGAAACAGTTTAATATGTACCCAACCCCCTGGACCGCATACTCTCCTCATTAGAACTTAAAACAATAACCCCAGGCAGAAACCTTTTCCTGTGCGACCACCAGTTTCTCGATGCTACATTCCTCCTTCCCCACCCCTCCTCAAAGCCTCACAGCAGGACATCCTACCGCCCTACCTACATCTGGCGCCGCGCCGACTGGCCTGCAATGTGTTGTGCCCTGGAATGCCTTCCCTGGAGTCTGCTCGAAATAGCTGATATTGAATCGGCTCTTGACCTGCTGTACGACTGGCTGCAAGCTGCAATTAAAGACTTTGTACCTGCACAATGGGCTACTACCAGCAAATATCAACACTGGATATCACAAGAGACCAGACTGATACTATTTAATAAGAAGAGAGCTTGGCGCCTGTGGAAAGACTTCCCTAATCCACACACTCACAATACCTTCATTAAAATCTGCCGCCACGCGAGGTTTATGGTCAGAAGAGACTACAAAACACACGTAGACACTGTCACTAAAAACGTCCGCAGCAATCACAAGCGCTACTGGAGTCTCATCAACACACGGAGAAGGATGGAGCGGATTCCTGTCAGCGTGAGCCACAACGATGCAACAGCAGACGGTGCCGATCGCAATGAACTGTTCAACAGGTATTTCTTCTCCAACTTCTCCCCTCCTGTACAAAACAAACCGCTCCCTCCCGTTGGTACAGCTTCAAACAGAACCCTATCAAGCATAACTACCACACAAGTGAAGTTCATAACCTTCTTCAAACTCTTCGTACCAACAAAGCTACCAGTGCCGACACTATAGGTCCTATTTTCCTAAAAAATACTGCCAGCACTCTTTGCGTCCCTCTGTCTAAATTATTTAACAGATGTTTTGCCGCGTGCTATTTTCCTATTACCTGGAAACAGGCAAATATTGTTCCACTTCTCAAATCAGGCAACAAATTTAATGTTTCAACTTACTGACCAATTTCTATTCTCCCCACACTATCCTTCTATTTTTGAAAAAATTATACACCAGCGTCTCCTCACATTCACTTTGCCGTATATCTCAACCAAGCAGCATGGTTTTCTACCAGGTGGCTCTTGTCTAACAAACCTGGCCACACTACATAGCTTTGTTTCACATGCTATTGCTGCTAAATCACAGCTGGATATCTGCTACGTAGACATTTCGAAAGCTTTCGATTCTGTAGACCATACTCTGTTGCTCCATGAACTCTCCGAACGATTTAATATACATGGCAGTCTTCTGACCCTTCTTGCTGGCTTCCTACATAACCGTTGGCAGAGAGTGGTAATATCAGTCACTTCATCCTCAAGGTTACCAGTCACCTCCGGTGTCCCACAAGGCAGTACTCTTGGCCCCTTGCTGTTTTCTTTGTTTATGGACGATCTGCCCTCTGAACTCAACGAAACAGCAAATACTCTACTCTTTGCTGACGACTGCAAGATATTTAGGGAGATCAGGAATCCAGCAGATGCAGCTCTGCTACAGTCCTCACTTATTGCCCTCTCGAACTGGTGCCGTACTTGGAAACTTATCCCCAATCCGCAAAAATGCAGCCACATGACCATAACACTACGTAAATCTCCTCTACCGACATATTACCTACTCGACAAGCCCATCACCGTAGTTACGCAACAGCGTGACCCAGGTGTGATATTCAATACAAAATTACAATTTAAGACCCACAGTAGAGTCTCGCTCATCCGACCTTCGCTTATTTGACATTCCGTGTTATCCGACACTGGTAAACTTAAATTTGAACTTTTGGTGGAGACTAAATTCAGGCACACCGGGTGTGGAGGGTGCGTCCGTGAGACAAGCACTGGCCTGACCGCTGGTGGTAGGACAGATTTATTTTTTTTCTCAAGGACAGGTGCAGTGAGTCTTCAGTCATTGTTCATTGTAGTATTTGTTGGGTGCGGATGTTATAATTTTCATATCCTCTGTGAGTATAGCGAGTACATGGAAGAAAGTGATTGTTTCTAAGGAAGACAAGTTGAGTTCATTAAAGTCACTGGGCAAAGGGGAAATTCTTCAAAATGTGGCTTCAGATTATGGTGTTGGATGTGTTACAGTGGGAGACTGAAAAAAAAACAGAGGGAAGAAATTCAAAAGTGGTGCTCTACCAGAGCAGACAAAAACACTTAAAAAATGTGAATACGAAAAAGTAAGTGAAGCACTATTTATTTGGTTATCTCAACACCGGGAAAAGGCCCTGCCAATATCTGGCCCCATTCTGCAGGAAAAGGCTGTGTATTTCCAGAGGGAGTTTAATTAAGGGGACCCTAATTTTCCTGCCAGTGCTGGGTGGCTTGATCGGTGGAAAAACTGTACGGCATTAGGCAGCTTAATATCTATGGAGAAAAGTTTCTTTTCGTAAGACATCTGGAATGTTTTCGTTCAATACTGCATATACTGTACAATTGAATTGATAATTCAATAAATAGGGTACCGTAAAACATGTAATTGTATTAGTACTAGAGTATAGCCTTCCTGTTTGTTTCAGTTCATTTTCAAAGTTATTCTGTATTATCCGACATTTTCGGTGATCCGACGTACTCCAGGTCCCGTTTAGGTCGGATAATCGAGACTCTACTGTAGAAACATATACAACCAAGGCTATGAAATTACTAGGCATTCTCTATCACTTCACAGAAATTTCTGACCCCATTGCTCTTAGTCACTTCTTCCTCACGATCATTCAACCTCTCTTAAACGACTGCTCTCTGATTTGGACAACAGCCTTCAATACTAAGCAGTTAGACAGAGCAGTGTCCTCCTTTGCTGCAAGTGTAAGGAACAGAAACCCCAAGCACAGAAATCTGTCTTGCACAGAATGGCAATTAATATGTAACCGTTGCACATCAGGCGACAGGTAGCTGACCTGAGTTTCCTCCACGGGATCTTAAATGGGTATTACCGCTCGGAACATCTTGTCTCACTCTTCTCTCTCCGTGTTCCTTCCCTCTCCACCAGAACCAAAGAGCTTCTCCACATTCCCCACACTCAGCACTCAATACTTCAACGATCTTTCCTAATCCGCCTCCCAACACTCTTTAACAATATTAATAGGAGACAAGAGCTTGATATAGCATCAAATAAAAGCATATTCGAGAGGGGTGTAAATAGTCTCTTAAAGATAAGTTGATGTGAAGGGATTATACCATCATCTTGACCCACAACTTGGCTATGAACATGGACGTTCTCATAGTTTTCGATTTGGACAGTTGTTATTAGTAGGCTGTGTACCTGATCTTGTTATATTTTGTTATGTTTGTTATATTTTATTATGAAAGTTTAAGTTTGTTAAATAGTCTGTTGACAGTGCAAGTGAAATTTGCTCAGTGTAGCTGTATCTTGTGCTTCGTGAATAAATAAATAAATAAATAAATAAATAAATAAATAAATAAATAATCTGTTCTCTTCCCGCATAAAATACATAGTGAGATATCTTTTCTCCTGATCCAACCCTTATTCTTGTATAATCCCATTATCCACCAAATCATCCCCCCTTTCTGCCTTTTATTTCCAAACCTTATATTAATCTTAGAGACTTGGAGTATCTTATATAATAAACTAAGAGAAGCTCCCTTCCCGCATTCTTCTATCCACCTCTGCATTTGCATGTCCTTAATTCTAGCTATCATAGCTCTCTGTCCACTACTTCCATTGCTCTTCCATGTCTCCCACCAAATATATCCCAAACCTACCCTCTCCACGTAGGTTTTAATTTTAACCAACCAACTCTCTGCATACATACCCTTTTCCTGCTGTTTGAAGGCCTCCTGAACCACTAGGCCACCCTTTCTACGTTTCAGGCGCATCCATTAGTTCAGAACCTCACGCAATCCACTTCAATATATTCTCCACATAATATTGCCACCCCCACATTCGCTGTACATTGCGGCAGTCTCATACTTATCTTGCTAAATTTATGTATAATTTGGCTTAACATCTCCCTTTTATTCTCCATCCCCCATACTTCTGCCCCATATAATGTTTTGCTTAACACTAACGTCTTCAATACTAATCTCAATATCTTAAAGCTTATCCCTGGGAATTTTGTTACTAAGATTTTAACTATAGAAAGTGCTGCCACCCGTCTCAATTTTTCCCTCTTGATATGATCTTCCCACCCTCCTCTTCTGTTTAACAGTACTCCTAAATGATCTATCTTGTCCACTTCCTCTATGTTCTCTCCCTGTAGTATCTATTTCCTTTTCGCTTTCCGCCTCTTATTCTTACTTATGAGTACCTTTGATTTATTACTGTTAACTCTTAATCCCCACTTCTTTGCAAACTCCGACAACTCATTCAAGCTCTTCTGCAAACCCCCTCCTGTCAAAGCCATTAATATGACATCTGGGAAAATCAAACCTGGTATCTCTAAATTATTTATTACCGGCACTGTCCATTTTTCTTTTCCGTGTCCGTCTAAAATATCATTAATGAACAGTAAGAATAACAACTGCGAAAGTTTACATCTTTGTTTTAGTCCTGTCCTGCAATCTATGGGCTCGCTAATTAAAGTATCTTCTATCTTGATACAACAGTAAATCTTTTTGTATAATGCCTCTATCGCCTGTATCACTTTTCTTGAGACTCCCAACCTGCCTAATCTTTCTATCAGAGCTTTTCTGCTGACTGTATCAAAGGCTTTTTCAAAGTCTATGGCTGCTACTGTCCGCACACTTTATCTTGGTGCATTTACATCCTAGTGCTGAATCGGTCGACCTCGGCGATCTTCGAGATTCATACTGGCAACCTTTGAAACACAAACTATGAATCGCTTAAGCATCGTTGTGCGACATCTGGCGTAAACTTTACGTACTGGTACTGTTGTTGTTTACACATCAAAGTCAAAGTATAGAATTCATGCTAGGAACAAGATTCGCATCGAGAGATATGTTTTATAATGTTTTATAATGTTATATAATGTGTATATGACATAGTTGTTGGCTTAAGATGATAACGGTTTAGAAATTTCATATCGATCGATCATATTCTCGATTCAATTCAGATTTCATTTTCATTCAGTTGGCAGCACCAGGCAGCACTATCGATACCGGGACAGCTCCCTCCTTACTCCTCACCCCGTACACAAATGCATCAAGATAAAGTGTGCGGACAGTAGATCCTCCTTTCTTGCTTAAGTATTTATCTAATATCATCCTGACTGTCATAATGTTGTCTGTTGTTCTTCTTCCTTTTCAAAATACTCCTTGAAATATTGATATTATTGACTGCTTTTCGGGCCAGGCTGCTAACCTATTTGCCAAAACCCCTGTATAAATCTTACTCAAGGAGTCAAGTAGCGTTATTCCTCGGTAATTACTTGGCAAGTTTTTGCTCCCTTTCTTTTTGTAAATTGGACAGATGATCCTCCCCTTCCATTCTTTCGGTATTATACCACTATTGAAAATCCTATTAACTAATCTTACCATTCCCTTCCTCATCTGACTGTAATTCCATACTTTTTTCCAACATGAGTTATTTATACCATCCCTTCCCCCTCCCGATCTGTTCTTCAGTTTGCCTGTTGCCTTTCGAACTTCCTCTATAGAGATATCTTTGTCGAGTTCGTATATACTAACTTCCATATTTTTCCATGTATTCCTCATACCGTCCTCACATTTCCTAACAAACCTTTAAAATAAGTTACCCATTGGTCGTAATCGATTTTGGCTTTGACAGACCTTTTCCCTCCTTTATTAATTCTGTTTATTCTTTCCCATACTCTCTCCACTTGGTTTAGCTTACATTCCCTATCCCTATTAATTGACTCCATTTGTTCTATAGTCCATAATTTCTTCCTCTCGACATTTTTTTTGGTACTCTTTTCTTAACCTACAGAAACATTCTCTATCTTCATTACCTCCACTTAGTCTATATTTTTTTAGAGCCTTCATAACTTCGCTCCTTAATACCTTACATTCTTTATTGTACCATCCATCCCTTCCATTCTTTCTTTTCCCCTTTCTTTGCTCAGTCCATGCGGCCCTCCTTATCGGATATTCAGTTAGGTACAGTGCTCTATCTCTATTATTCTCCTCCAACACTACTTCCCAGCCACACCTGATTAACTGTATCTCATTTCTCATAAGGTCCTCTATTTCTCTCTATGTACTCTCAGTCCATATATATTTATAATAACTCTTGCCCCTCTCTGCCACCCTCTTTTTGAGCCCCCCCCCCCACGTCCTCCACAGGTCTCTTCCTTCTTTCTAGTTGTGATCATGATCTGTCCTTTTTTGGCATTAAATTTCATTCCATATTGTTCCACCTCATCTTCCCATGCATCTAACTGTTCCTGGATATCCTTTTCTTTTTCTCCCCAGATTAACAGGTCATCTGCAAACATCAACAACATTTTTTCTTCCCCAATTTTCCTTGCCACTTTTGTCATTAATCATGCATTACTGCAATAAAGAGCAACGGTGACAGAGCACTCCTTATTTTAATCCACTTTTAATCCGTTTTACTTTCACACAATGGACACTCCCACGGTACATCTCCCTCCCTCTTTATATTGTCTGCTTCTCGATACCCTTTTTATGTAAGGCTTCCGATACCTTGCTTCAGTATACATGATCACGTGCTTTCTCAGAGTCCAAGAAGGCCATCAGTAGATTTTAACCCCACTCATAATGATGCTCTTGCAGTTGTCTTGCTGCAAATATAAGGTGTACTGTGGACTTTTCCTTATCTGAAGCCATACTGCACTTCTCTTGGATTTTCTTTCACACTGTTTCTGATTCTATTCTCCAGGATCTTCCCAAATACCTTTGCACAGTGACATCAATGTGACTCCCCTATAGATTTTAAAATCTTTCCTATTCCCCTTCTTGAAGATGGGTGTGATTATCCCCTTCTTCCAGTCTTCAGGGGTCTTCCTCTCCTTTCATACTGCTTTCAACACACCATAAAGTCACTTGTTTCCCTACCTCTCCTGCTACCTTCACCATCTCAATACTCACTTCCTCTAAACCTGAGGCTTTCCCTCCTTTCAGTTTGTCCAGTGCTACCTCCACTTCTCCCCATGTTAAGTCTTTTTTCTTTTTCCCGGTTTCTTCCTTCCTCCATGCTATCCTCCTCAATGCATCCTTCTAGGTTTAGTAACTCTTCAAAATATTCCTTCCACATTCCTTTGAGTTTTTCTTTTTTCCTGCATTTCATTTCCATTTTTATCTATAATTTTTCCATCCTCCCTCATGCCTTACCTCTTACTTTCGACCACTCCGTACAGTACTTTTTTATTTCCTTTGCTATCTTCTTCCATCTTATTTGTCTACTTTTCCATCCATTTTTTCTTCTCTGCTAAAACCTCTTTAGCTTCCTCCTTTTTGGTCCTAATGTTCTTGTCTTGTCTCCATTGTCTTCTGTTGAAACCACACACTAAAAGCTTTGTTCTTCTCCCCAACTGCCACTTTGACTCTGTTGTTCCACCATGGGGTCTCCTTGCATCTTTTCCTGTTACTAGTTCTCCCACATACTTCCTCTGCAGCATTTACTAATGTCTTTTTGAACTTTTCCCCATTCCTTCTCTCCTGCTTTTATATCATCTGTCGGTAAGTTCAATCTTATTTTTTCCTGGTATTCTTCCTTGGTTTTCTTCTCCTTCAGTTTCCATATTTTGATCAGTCCTTCTCGATTATCTGTCCTCTTTCTTTCCTTCATTGTCCTCAGTCTCATTACCAGTAGTCTGTGGTCATTATCTAGGGCCTCTGATGATATTACCCTGACATCTGTAATATTTCACAGTCATAGAGCATGTAATCCACAGTGGATTTTCTAGGCCAGTCAGTGGGTACTGGTTTTCTCTCTTCTTGAACCATGAGTTCCCGACCATCATCCCATTTCTTTTGCACCAATCCAGTAGCTTTTTCCCCCTCCTTATTTCTATTTCCCCATCCTTCTGCTCCAAGTACGTTCTCATCTTCCATATCTATGGCATTTAATTGTGCGATCGTGAATATTTGAGTCTTTGTGTTCTTTTTTAAAGCACATTGTATGTCCATTTATATAGACCTAGTACAGTATTTCAGTATTATTTGCTGCAGTCAAACAGGCCTAATAAAATAGCAAAACTTGTCATAGCTAATAAATGCTATTTCTTCAAATAATTAATGCTGTTTTTAATATAATTTTTGCTTTAAATAGAGAAAGATTGAATGCTATAATTTCACACCTCTACCTACAAGCAAGGTGATTGGACATTCAAAGCAACATATATATACCAATGAAATTGACTTCAAAGGATAATAATTTAAAAAATGCTACCTGTGAATGTATTATTACTGTAAAAGATAACAACGTAAATTGCACACAAATATATGTATATTTCCTATGTGAATACAACAATGGTAGTCATACACGTTATTGTTGTGGAATCAGTTAATGCTTGCAGCGTATGTGAATACATTTGCCGTTCTTGAGAAAATGCTCTTATGTGAACCATGGTCTTCTTCTAGCTTTGTTAGAAACTATTACTGTATGTGGTTTTTAATTATTAATGGAAAATTTAAAAGAAAACTGAAATACATACTTGATAGTCTTTTGGGATTTTGCCGTGTCACAGAAATAAATGGTAGGAATTTTTTTACTTGGCTGCTGGTGTATCGATTAAATGATACTCTCTTTGGTCACCAGACGGCTGCTCACTGCTGTATGTGCAATGATGGCATCTTATGAGAGGGACCGAAATAAACAAAAAGATGTTTTGGCTTATCTGTAGATACTCGACCGTTCTTGAGAAAATGACGGTTGAAGTATCCGACATGCTTTACGTGCCTATTAGCGCCTAGCAAGTACAACTGACGCAGTGGAGCTGTGGCTTCGCACTTTTACACCACATGTTCAAAACCCGATTCATTTTTAATGTTTTGGTTTCATTTATCTACTTATGTCCATTGACGACTACTAGACAAATGTTTCTTATCAACTTAGTGTATATAAGGACTTACGTTTATTGTAAAATTACAGCTGGGTTTCACAATAAGTTGTTGTGTATTTATTATGTAGGGTATTTTAAGGGATTACAATGTTTTGTAAGTTTGATCAGGGAGATAGGGTCATTCCGTTGGATGATACTGATCGTAGAAACGTTCGAAAGATAGAATTTTGCACACCACAAGCTTAGCGTGAAGGCAGTTTTGGTCCAGTTACATTTCTGAGTGGGAATGTCACTCGAGAAATAAACGTTATTAACAATACTGAAAATTTCACATGTTGGCAATAAGTTTGAAACAAACCATACATAACGGATCATTTTTCCAAAAACTGCAATTGATTATGAGTCAGTGTGTGGACTTTTATTGCATCACATCTAGTCGTGATATCCCTTTGCTGTGCAATGAGTGTAGAAGAATTGATATTTTAGAATTAATTTACCAGACAGAACATTAATAGCCAAAAAGATGACGTTATTTCAAAATATATTGAACAAAACCATTTGTGTAGTAATCGTCAGTTGACAAAAGTAAATAAATGAAACAAAATATTCCCAATTAATCAGGATTTGAACATGGGGCACAAAATTGTGAGGCTGCGGCGATAGTCTCTGCGCCACCACATCAGTTGAATTTGCTACGTGCTAATAGGAATGTAAAGAATGTCAGAAAATTCGACCGTTATTTTCCCAGAAACAGTTGAGTGTCTACGGATAAGCCGAAACATGTGTTTGCTTATTTTGGCCCCTCTTTCGCTGCGCGAAGTTTCTGGGAAATCGGGTTGTTACACTTGGCAGGTTCCCCTTGTTAGCTCTGAATAAGATGTTTCATGTCCACATGTCCGTGAGTTGTGAAATAGACAGCAAGATCATCGGACTAATCAAAGATAGCGGGGTGGTGGGGGTGGGCGGTGGAGGGAGGAATATAATAGAAAAAAAATACAGCAAAGAAAATACAATAACACGGGAATAGAATAGAGATGAAGAAGACTGTGAAAGCATCAGTTTAAACTGAAATACACTTCAGACAAATAAAAGTGTGTTAGAGTGTGGGGAAAATTTGCCTTCTGTCAACTTTGAAAAGAAAGAAGCAGTGTCTTGATGAACAAATGTCTTATTGATTATTAATTACAAAATAGAATTTTGATTGGAGTTTGTTTTCTTAAATAATTATTACCATTTTCTTACATTGCATATTTAAGTTGGACCTTTCTTTGATGTTTGTTTATATATTCACTGAATTTTCAGGGTTGCCCATCCAGATTCCAATACAAATGGAAGAGGAAAAGAAGAACTGCAAGGCCAAAGTCATTTTTCCTGTGCTGGTAAGCAGTGAATCACGTTTTAAATAATTTTTTTAGATATTGTTGGTTGTGGTTTTAAGGAACAAATCAAGAATATTATTCACACCTATCCAGATTTTGAGGATATTTTTAATAGTTTTACGAGTAGTTTTAATAAAGTACTTCAGAATTACCTTTTCTCTATTCTTTAGGGCTAGGATCAATTTTTATCACTTTCTTTCTGGGTTTCTGTAGCCCTTTCTGATTAACAAGTCAACGGGAAGCTTCTATCAGTCCTACTACCCTGCTGTACATTGAAGTATGGACCATATCTACTGTGAACTTTCTTATGCATGCTTTTTTCATACACAGAAATTAACCATACATGTGCCCCATTCCAGAAAAAAAAAAGTAGTCATAAGGATGTATGCCAAATTCACTACTGTCTTATAATAAATTGATTATCAGTTTCAATTTGAAAGCATTGAGGTACTTCATTTATTATTGTAAGACAGTATTGAAGTCAGCATAATTCATTAGGATTGTTTTCTTCCTTATGTAATGGCCATCAGCATCTAATGTTAAATTACAGGGTATAATATTTAAACATTGTTAAAAGTATGGGTTTCAGAGATTATGTACCTATTATCGACAGATCTCTAACTTTACTTGTCAGTATTTTATTTGGAATTTTATTTATTTGTTGTTTTTGATGTTATGAATAAATAATGTTACATACTATATCCTGTGTATTTAAAATTCATCTTTAACCACTCAGAGTTAGGCAAACCCATAGTGAGTAAAACAGAAAATGTGATGTCTCCCCTAGTTCATCAGTTCCTCTGCTAGGTGGCTCTTCCACCACTATGTGAGCTTGAGCCTACAAGTTAGTATACGAATAAAATATAATTATCACTGCTCAACAAGGTTTTCATAACATGGACAAGAATAACTATGTTTAGATGATTTGTTTGTCCTGATTACGAATGAATGTGGCCTTGAAAAATTGCGTTTACGTCACATTTTTTATAAACTCATATTTTTTAGTTAGCGAATCATATAAAAATGTGTTAAAACCTACCCACTTTGAAAGAGGTTATGTTCTTTAACATAGATCTTTTACACAAATACGTATAATTTCCGTTCTTTTAAAGTACCATTTGAAACATACTTTCTTTTTGTAGTTTGAATGAGTTTTATCCTTCGCGGTGATTTATTTATTTATTTATTTATTTATTTATTTATTTATTTATTTATTTATTTACCCTTATTTGCGTCTGCACAAAGCGTAGACACATCCTGCTATGACTGATTAATGGAAAGAAAAAATAGTTGCTTGCCATTGTATTGTGAAAATATGGTTGCTTGCTGTTGTATTGTTAGACAAGGAACGTTTAGTTCTGATTGTGGAAGTGTTGTGAGCAGTACGAGTTATTCTGCAGTAGTGTTAAATGGATCGCAATTTGTCGTCCATGTAAAAATTCTCCAAATAGTTTCTGCTCTGTTTGTAGGGAAATAACTTATAAATCACAACGTCGATCAATTACAATGTAAAAATAAAAGCATATTACTTTTATTTTGGCTGTAAAGTAGGTAATAATAATAATAATAATAATAATAATAATAATAATAATAATATTAATAATAATAATAACATACATACGTACATACATTATCATTATAGACTGTTATGCCTTTCAGCGTTCAGTCTGCAAGCCTCTGAGAATTTACGAAACGTCGCCACAATCCTCGATTTGCAACTAGTGTTGTGGCCTCATTTAGTTCTATACCTCTTATCTTTAAATCGTTAGAAACCGAGTCTAACCATCGTCGTCTTGGACTCCCTCTACTTCTCTTACCCTCCATAACAGAGTCCATTATTCTCCTAGGTAACCTATCCTCCTCCATTCGCCTCACATGACCCCACCACCGAAGCCGGTTTATGCGTACAGCTTCATCCATCGAGTTCATTCCTAAATTAGCCTTATCTCCTCATTCCGAGTACCCTCCTGTCATTGTTCCCACCTGTTAGTACCAGCAATCATTCTCGCTACTTTCATGTCTGTTACTTCTAACATATGAATAAGATATCCTGAGTCCACCCAGCTTTTGCTCCCGAAAAGCAAAGTTGGTCTGAAAACAGACCGATGTAAAGATAGTTTCGTCTGGGAGCTGACTTCCTTCTTACAGAATACTGCTGATCGCAACTGCAAGCTCACTGCATTAGCTTTACTACACCTTAATTCAATCTCACTTACTATATTACCATCCTGGGAGAACACACAACCTAAATACTTGAAATGATCAACCAGTTCTAGCTTTGTATCACCAATCTGACATTCAGTTCTGTTGAATTTCTTACCTACTGACATCAATTTAGTCTTCGAGAGGCTAATTTTCATACCATACTCATTGCACCTATTTTCAAGTTCCAAGATATTAGACTGCAGGCTTTCGGCACAGTCTGCCATTAAGACCAAGTCGTCAGCATAGGCCAAACTGCTTACTACATTTCCACCTAACAGAATCCCACCCTGCCATTTTATACCTTTCAGCAGATGATCCATGTAAACTACGAACAGCAAAGGTGAAAGATTACAGCCTTGTCTAACTCCTGTAAGTACCCTGAACCAAGAACTCATTCTACCATCAATTCTCACTGAAGCCCAATTGTCAACATAAATGCCTTTGATTGATTTTAATAATCTACCTTTAATTCCATAATCCCCCAGTATGGCGAACATCTTTTCCCTCGGTACCCTGTCATATGCTTTCTCTAGATCTACGAAACATAAACACAACTGCCTATTCCTCTCGTAGCATTTTTCAATTACCTGGCGCATACTGAAAATGTGATCCTGGCAGCCTCTTTGTGGTCTGAAACCACACTGGTTTTCATCCAACTTCCTCTCAACGACTGATCGCACCCTCCCTTCCAGGATGCCAGTGAATACTTTGCCTGGTATACTAATGAATGAGATACCTCGATAGTTGTTGCAATCCTTCCTGTTTCCTTGCTTATAGATAGGTGCAATTACTGCTTTTGTCCAATCTGAAGGTACCTTACCAACACTCCACGCTAATTTTACTACTCTATGAAGCCATTTCATCCCTGCCTTCCCACTATACTTCACCATTTCAGGTCTAATTTCATCTATTCCTGCTGCCTTATGACAATGGAGTGTATTTACTATCCTTTCCACTTCCTCAAGCATAATTTCACCAACATCCTTTTCCTCCTCCCCATGAGCTTGGCTGTTTGCAACACCACCATGATGATTTCTTTTTACATTGAAATGATGTTCAAAATATTCCCTCCACCTCTCCAGTGATTCCCTGGGATCTATTATGAGTTCACCTGAATTACTCAAAACACTGTTCATTTCCTTTTTCCCTCCCTTCCTAAGATTCTTTATTACTGTCCAGAAAGGTTTCCCTGCTGCTTGACCTAGCCTTTCCAGGTTATTACCAAAATCTTCCCATGACTTCATTTTGGATTCAACAACTATTTGTTTCGCTCTGTTTCTTTCATCTACGTACCAATCCCTGTCTACCTTGGCCCTTGTTTGGAGCCATTTCTGATAAGCCTTCTTTTTACGTTTACAGGCTGCTCTCACTTCATCATTCCACCAAGATGTTCGCCTTTTCCCATCTTTACACACAGTTGTTCCTAGGCATTCCCTTGCTGTTTCGATTACAGCATCCCTGTATGCCACCCATTCACTTTCTATATCCTGAACATGCTTACTGTCTACTGTTCGAAACTTCTCACTAATCATATCCATGTACTTCCGTCTAATTTCCTCATCCTGGAGACTTTCTACCCTTATTCGTTTGCAGACAGATTTCACTTTCTCTACCCTAGGCCTAGAGATACTTAGTTCACTACAGATCAGATAGTGGTCTGTATCATCGAAAAATCCGCGAAAAACTCGTACATTCCTAACAGATTTCCTGAATTCAAAGTCTGTTAAATATAGTCTATTATGGATCTGGTACGCCTAGCCTCCCAAGTGTAGCGGTGAATAGCCTTATGCTTGAAGAATGTATTCGTAACAGCTAAACCCATACTAGCACAGAAGTCCAGCAAACGCTTCCCATTCCCATTAGCTTCCATATCTTCCCCACATTTACCAATCACCCTTTCGTATCCTTCAGTTCTATTCCCAACTCTCGCATTGAAATCGCCCATTAGCACTATTCTATCCTTGCTGTTGACCCTGACCACGATGTCACTCAATGCTTCATAAAACTTGTCAACTTCATCCTCATCTGCACCCTCACATGGTGAATACACGGACACAATTCTTGTCCTAATTCCTCCCACTGACAAATCTACCCACATGATTCGCTCATTTACATGCCTAACAGAAACTATGTTGCGTGCAATGGTATTCCTGATAAGGAGCCCTACCCCAGACTCTGCCCTTCCCTTTCTATCACCCGTCAAGTACACTTTATAATCTCCTATCTCTTCCTCATTATCTCCCCTTACCCGAATATCACTTACTCCTAGCACATCCATATGCATCCTCTTTGCTGACTCAGCCAGTTCTACCTTCTTTCTTCTTTCTTCCATAATCCCCATTAATATTGATAGCTCCCCATCGAATTCCGTTTCGTTCGCCAAGTTGTTTCCAAGGAGTCCCTCGCCTGTCAAATGGGAGTGGGACTCCATTACTCCCATAGGTCCGAGGCTTGCTAAAAGTGTTCTGAGCTCGGTAAATTCATGAAGCAGGATGCTGCCCTACTTATTATTATTATTGTTGTTGTTATTATTATTATTGTTGTTGTTGTTGTTATTATTATTATTATTATTATTATTATTATTATTATTATTATTATTATTATTATTATTATTATTATTATTATTATTATTATTATTATTATTATTTTGTGTAGCTATTTCTAGCCAGGTGCAGCCTTTGTAAGGCAGACCCTCCAATGATTGTGGGCAGCATCTGCCATGTGTAGTTAACTGCATGTTATTGTGGTGACGGATAGTGTTGTGTGGTGTGTGAGTTGCAGGGATGTTGGGGACAGCCCAAACACTCAGTCCCCGAGCCAAGGGAATGAACCATGTAAGGTTAAAATCTCTGACCCTGCTGGGAATCGAATCTGGGAATCCTGTGACCAAAGGCCAGCATGCCAACCATTTAGCCATGGAGCTGGACTGTAAAGTAGGTGATCAAGATAAAAATTGGGCACCACATGTGTGTTGTGTAACGTGTTACGTGAAGTTAACAGACTGGTTGCGGGGGAAAAATAACAATATGTCTTTTGCTGTTCCAATGATTTGGCGACAGCCTACCAGTCATCTGGAAAATTGTTACTTCTGTATTACCAAAACAGAGGGATTCTCAAGGAAAATTAAAGGTAAAATTGTGTATCCTAATCTGCCATCAGCCACGAGACCTGTGTCACATTGTCCATAGCTTCCCATCCCTATCCCTCCCCCCAGTGGGGAAGATTATGTCATTCCAGAGGAACACGAACAATTAGAATCCTCAGAATACCCTTCAACTTCCACTGATCCTACCTACATTCCTGAACATCATAAAACACTTCATCTGATACGAGAGGCAGAATGATCTAGTTTGGGATTTAGGTCTTTCCAAGCAACATGCTGAACTATTAGGTTCTAGGTTACAAGAATGGAACTTATTAGTAAGAGATACCAAGATTTCAGTGTTCAGAAAACGAAATGATAAGCTGAATACTTATTTTGTAATGGACAATTCTGTTTGTGCAGGTAGCAGGTAGGGACCCCCTTCGGGGGCAGCCCTACCCAGGGAGTGGCGCCTCTGCCTATGTGAGTCCTAGAGCACACTGACCCGGTGTGTAACATCTGGTATGGGTTCCAGCTCAGGGTTATGAGTGAAGACCTCAACGGCATCTACGGCGGAGAAGGTGGACTTTGGTACGCTGGAGATGGCGGAAGGGGCAATCCCGTAACGTCTGTTTCCATGTTAGGGGCAGCCTAATTTTGAACTTGCAGTAGGTATAAAATGCCTTTGGGTGTGGCGAGCCCATCGTAACAATAGCCTATATGGACAAAGCAGATATGATGCCTCGGAAAAGGTTAGGGCTTCCCCTGCTAAAAGCAACGGCGCGGGTCTTCATGTGCTGGGGGAACTGTGAGAAATGGGCAACCAGCACCAAACTACATCAGGAGTGTGACAGTAAATGTCCTGATACTGACGGAAAAGAGGGAAAAACTGGTTGACTTCATGAAAGAAAAAGATATAGCCTACTTGGACTGTGTGAGACCAAGAAGAGGGGTACGGGAGATATTCCTCTGAAAGAAGGATACAGGCTGTATAACAGCGGAGGACCTGAGGCAAAAAATGGAGTGGCCATCATACTTAAAAAGAAATCCAAGAATATGTGGAATATACAAAATGCGTCAGCAATAGGATGATGGTGATGAGACTCCAGTTTGAAAATGGCATGAAAGATCTATTTCAGTTGTATGTCTCACAAACGGATTGCATAGATGTACATCTAGAGGACTTTTTAGAGGAAGTGGAGAGACAGATAGAAGAAAAGGAAGTGCTTAGTGATGGCAGATATAAATGTACAAGTTGGAATGGAAAGGAAAGGAATATGTTGTCGGGCCCTTTGGATATGGAAAGGTAAATCCAGAAGGCGAGTTGTTGGTAGATTTTTGCATGAGGAACCAAATGATTGTTGGAAACACCTAGTTTTGAAAGAAGAAGAGTCAGAAGATTACAAGGTATGGTTGGAGAGACAGACGAACAAAGACCATGATTGATTATATAATCATCGAGAAAGAACACCGGAAGAAGCTTTTAGATGTTACAGCCATGCCTGAAGAAGCCTTTGGTGGAGATAATAGAGGTGTGATAGGAAAATTGAAAGTAGGAAAATTGAAAAAAAACCATTAAGAAGAGAGAAAAGAATTAAAGTATGGAAGATGAAGGAGAAAAGCATACAAGAAGAATTTCAAAGGGAAATAATACCCTTGGTACACGGGATGGAGATGGGGAATGTTGAAGATGGAGATGATTTAAGGAAGCACTGGTTGGATGTGCAGAAAAGGTATGTGGTAGAACATCAGGAAATGTGAAAGAGAAAGAGACACACTGGTGGAATGATAGGGTAAAGATTAGAGTAAAGGAAAAGAAAATGGCATGGAAAACATCTAAGATGGAAGAAAGTAGAAGAAAATATGTGGAGGCAAAGAATTTGACAAAGAAAATAGTGGAGGAAGAAAAGAGGAAAAGCTGGGCCTTATTCACACAGAAATTGAGAGATGATATGCAGGGCAGCAAGAAATTACTGTATGGTATTTTAAGAAACAAAAATAGATCAAGTAAACACTAGATTTGTGAAGGATGAAGGCAGCATAATATTAACAAAGCTAGAAGAAATAAGAAATAGATGGAGAGAGTATTTTCAGAAGTTGCTGAACATAAGAACTGATGACAGTCATTCAATGGACGACCAGGAAAGGCAATTAGTTGATGAAGAAATGGATAAAGAAATTACAATGAATGAAATTGAAATGGCAGTAAGAAAGATAAAGAATGGAAAAACTGCTGGAATAGATGAAATTTCAGTGGAGATGATAAAGGCAGCTGGAGCTGTAGGCCTGCAGTGGACATTGAGTTCTCAGGATTGCCTGGGAGAATAAGGAGGTCGTGGAGGATTGGCAAAAAGGAATAATCATCCCAATTTTCAAGAAAGGCAACAAAGTATTGAAGAACTACAGGGGAATTATTCTAATATCCCTTGTTGCTAAAATAATGGAAAGGATATTGGAAAGTAGGATTAGGTTGAGGGTTGAAAATCAGATACAGAAAAATCAGTTTGGTTTCAGAAGTGGAAGGTCAACAATTGAGCCCATTTTCATTATGAGACAACTAATGGAAATGCAATGGGAGTACAGGAATGATATGGTGATGACACTCATTGATATTGAAAAGGCATATGACAGTGTCCCCAGGACTAAAGTTTTGGACAATCTGGTGCAAAAAGGAATTGGGCAGGGATTAATAAAAATGATCATGGCAGTGTACAAGGAATGTTGTAGTTGCATGCAAACACAAGTTGGCAGGACAAGTTGGTTCAAAATAACTAGTGGGCTGAGACAGGGAAGTGTTCTATCACCAATCCTGTTTACAATAGTAATGGATGACATCATGAGAACAGCAAAAGCAACATATGGAGGAAGAGAAATGAACATCATGTTATTTGCAGATATTGTGATTTGGGGAGAAGAGGACATGAAGGTTCAAGAACAGTTGGATGTGGAGAGGGGGAAGATCGAAGAATGTGAATTGAATAAATGACTAGAGGGAAGAAAGAAGGGAAAGGTCAGCTTAGACTTGCAGACAAGCCCCTGGAAGTAATGGAGATGTTCAAATACCTGGAGAGTGAATTAATAGAGAATGCTCGACTGGATGCTGAGATCAGTAAGAGGATTCAAGCTGGAAGATGTTTCTATCATAGTGTAAGAAACATGTTATGGGACAAGGATGTGCCAATGGAAGCAAAAGAAACTATTTTCATGATTTATTACGTACCCATAACAACTTACGGAGCAGAAACTTTGGACAGTGACAAAGAAGGATGAGAGTCAAATACAGGCAGCCGAAATGTTCTTGAGGAGTATGATACAGAAGAGTAGAAGAGACAAAATAAGGAATGAGAAAATCCGGGAAGAAGTTTGAGTGGAAAAAATGAATGATAGAATAGAGAAGAGCCGACTAAGATGGTTTGGGCACATAAAGCGAATGAATGATGAAAGAATGCCAAAAATGGTGCTGAAAAATCAAATGCAAGGAAGGAGAGACCGTGGACGACCACAATTGAGATGGAAGGACACAATCCAACGCAGTATTATAGGAAGAAACCTGGACTGGGAGTAGTGGTGGAAAGACTGAAGAAAGTGGAGAGGAACCATATTTGCCGCTACCTGGCTACAGCTGGATAAAGGGAAATGATGATGATGATGATGATGATGATGATGAATTCTGTTTGTATGTGTAAAAATGTTATCGGGCTGTTGGGTGAATTAGATATTGAATACAATCCTGAAGAATGGAGACTATTCATAGATTCATCAAAACTAAGCTTAAAAGCAGTTTTATTACACAATGACAATACAAAACCTTCCATTCCAGTGGTTCATTCATTTGCTATGAAATAAACTTATGAAAACATGTCACTAATTTTGAATGCAGTCAATTATAATGAACATCGCTGGGCAATTTGTGGCGATTTGAAAGTAGTAGTTTTGTTGTTTGGATTACAAGGAGGGTTTACTAAGTTTTGTCGTTTTTTATGTTTGTGGGACAGTCAAGCAACAGCACACCATTATGTGGTGAAGGACTGGCCTGTCAGAAAAGGTTATATTCGTGGTGAACAGAATATTAAATATCCCCCACTAGTGCAACGTGAAAAAGTACTTCTTCTTCCTCTGCATATAAAGCTAGGGCTAATTAAAAATTTTGTGAAGGCTCTAGATAAGAGTGGAGAAGACTTTCAATACTTAGACATTATTTCCTAAAATCAGTGATGCTAAATTAAAAGAAGGCATATTTGTCGGTCCACAAATTAGAAAACTTTTGAAAGACAGCATTTTTGAGAAAAGATTTAACCATAAAGAATTACGGGCATGGAAACCTTTTGCATCTGTTAAATGATTTTTTTTTTTTGCTGGGCTGAGTGGCTCAGATGATTGAGGCACTGGCCTTCTGACCCCAACTTGGCAGGTTCGATCCTGGCTCAGTCCGGTCGTAACGCCAGCCTCGTGTCGGTAGATTTACTGGCACCTAAAAGAACTCCTGCGGGACTAAATTCTGGCACCTCGGTGTCTCCGAAAACCATAAAAGTAGTTAGTGGGACGTAAAGCAAATAACATTATTACCATTATTAAAGGATTTTTAGGGAATCGCAAGGAAGAAAATTATCGCCAATTAATAGAGACATTATTAAGAAACTACAAAGAAATGGGCTGCTGTATGTCACTGAAGATCCACTTCTTACATTCACATTTGGACTTCATTCCTTTGGGGGCTGTAAGTGATGAGCAGTGAGAGGGATTTCACCAAGACGTTGCTACAATGGAGCAACGGTATCAAGGAAGATGGTATCCTCCGATGATGGGTGATTATTGCTGGTTTTTACAAAGGGAAGGTTCTATTTCACAAAAGAGGAAGAAAAAAAAGACGGTACTTTTCTCTATTTTATTGCACGAAGAGTAGTTTTTATAAGTCTTAGTAGCGGGTCGGTTATTAATATACCAGTTCTATTATATCTAAACTACCCTTGAAAATTTTCATACAAAAATGAGAAAGTAATTTTTAATAGATCAAAAATCCTGATTTATTCAATGTATCAAGTAAATTCTTTAACTCAAAAACGTGACATGTTACGAACTTTTCACTGTCATTTTCATGTTCAGCACATGCTTATTTTATTAATGTTATGGGAGAAAAGTTCAAATTTGTTGAGTAGTTAGCAATAATTATTGCACGCAAAATATTATGCTTTTCCTTACCTTTCTATGAGGTAGTTAGATAGTTTCGATAACTTCCAGGTAGACTTTGCTTTCTTAGAAGATTTAATTTCCTTTCTCATCTGTTTTTTTGCATTACAAAATCAACACTTCATACAGTGTAGAAGAACTTTGAGGATAATGTCCATAAGACGGTCATCACAGCACCCTAATTCTTTCGAATTAATAGTGATATTGTGTAAGCTATCCAAACATTCTTAAAATATACTGTCCAATAGACTATGTTCACATGAGAGTTTTTACTCCTTTATATTTTAAACTTGCACAAACACATTAAAAATGGCTCTTGAAGCATGAGTTAGGAAAGTGCTGTCAGTGCTGTGTTTATCGCTGTAGTCCCTAATAAATGTGAGGGCTGTGGAAAGTATTTCTTCTGTAGGCCTTTTGTGAGGCAGGCTCACACATTTTTGATTATGATACTTTGTGTATGCCTTGAATTCTAAAATAGGAGTTAACCATCAAAAGGCATTTTCTCCACCAAATCATTTTTTTTCAGAAAACGAGAAAAACATATTTCTTGGAAGAACTATGATACATGCAAAAAAATTTTAAATTTGATTTATGTTAGCATATATTTACATTGTAATATGTCGAAACAAAGCTAGGACAGGGGTATTTCTTGTAATTTAACTCAAAACTTTGGAGAAAACACCTTATGATTGAAAGGAGTAGAGGAATTACCTTTTGATTGAAAGTGAAGTGGAGAAAACTCTTCTGAATTGAATGATACCAAAACTCTTAAAAACTGAGTTATAAACTTTTATTAGCCTATATATGAATACATCTTAAACTTTTATGTACAAATGAAAATTGTGAAATTATATAAGGCCTACTGATATCAGAACAAAGCAATTTTTACACATCCATATCATGAATTTAAGTAATTACAGGTATCTTTGTAAATGAACTACAGCTTTACTCCAACGTCAGCCTCAAGACAGTCACAGGTGTTTTCAGGTGTTTTCATCATCATTTCTATGCTCACAATGATGAGCCACAATTGTTTTATACCAGGAAAGAAACACTGGTGTCTCGCTGTCTGGACTATCAGCTAACCTCTCCCAGTCCCCAAACTCTGCTGTCTGAAGTTTCACAACATCTGCTTTCTTCTCATTTGAAATTACATGTTTATGTGGAAGTTGCCTCAAAACTAACTTCCTCACATCAGCGGGCTTCTTTCCCCTCTTAAATAGACTCTTGATCCTGTCGTCTTCACTGTATTCTTCAAACCTGTAGTATCTGTGCCCTTTCACATCAACTTTCTCTTTGGTTTTTCGCAGCTTGATATGTTTCAGCTCAGAAATACAATCGAGGTTCTTAAAAAGCGTTGTACCTAGAGACTTAGTGTCATGCACATGCCAGTCCTTGTCAAGAACTTTCACAGATCCTATTTTGATGTAAATTTCATTGTACTTCTCCATAGAGTATATTTGTGGTGTCCTCCAAAGAATTTTATCTACATGCCCTAAGATCCTGTCAGCTGGTAGAAATCTATCCCCTCGCACAAGAAATTAAAAATGAACCTCTTCGATTGTCGTATCCTCTGTATACAAAAAGTAAAGCAGCATGTGTAGATTTATGTTGTTTTTATGTTGTGCAATACACCCATCTGAAAACAAACGCAGTGTTCTTTTACCTTCTAGCTTCACACGATTTTGTCTCAGGTGAGCGAGCAAGGCTGATGATACTTCAGCACAACCCTTCCCAGCTTGCTCTTCTGTCCAGGTATAAAAGGTTGGGTTCTTCTCTTGAAGGTCTTTGATGCAAAGGCTGTAGAAATTAATTTGTCCAGCATAGAATGCTTTTTGAATGTCAGTTTCTGACAGAGGTTAAATCTGCTGCAGGTCAAAGTACATGCTTGTCACTGAATCATCAGTATCTTGCCGAATGTACTCGTAAAATGTACTTGCTCTCTTTTTGTGTATCCTTTTCTCCAACATTTAATCAATCTTTTCTGTGAATTTTGGAACTGCAAGTTTAATTCTATTGTTCAGTAATGAGCAATATGTACATTTTGCACCCACCCCTTACCCACGAAGTCTCCGGCGATAAATCTACAAGGTCGCTAGCTGGTTATAAATCAAGTGAGCATTATAAATATATATAAAATAACTTAGCAGCATAAAGGGTAGGAGAATACGGGTTTCATATCACTAAAATCGAATAAGACAGTTTGAAAATTTTAAAATCAAAGGGTTTATTATCCTCATGAGGATTGTGAAAAATGACACAGATATATCACATTGAAATTACAATTAATAAGTTTCGCAGTTAATATGTTGAAGATTGTTTCAATTTGTTTTGAGGATGAGACTAGTACCATAAAACCATATTTGACCATGACCTTGCATATACAGAATATTAAACAAATAAATCACTCAAACTATCCCCATTAACGTTGGGGTATATCTACATAACTTATACACAAGTCTGAGTGAAGCCTATCCTAGATCCAACTTGATAACCAAATTATTAAACCCATTTAAAAGATCACGCACTGAATGCACAAGAATATTGCAACACGAAGTGCTCTGGTTCGGAATCAAACCCAGCATACATACACTCAACCCCAGGATTGGAACCTGTGTTGACAAATCAAAATAAGATTCACTCACCTCAATAAAACAAAACATAATACAATAGATATAAATCAACACGGATCTCCACGGTATGAGGTTCGAACAAGTGATCACTGGACTCCGCAGAATGATACTGGAAATCCTATGATAAACATGCAAAAATGACTGCATTACAATAGCTAATTGGTCTATCAGTGGCCAAAGTACTTTAAAGAAAAGGATAATCTTTCAAATGAGTCAAATAACACATAAATCACATGTCTTGGAAATGAGACCCAGCTGTCTAAAACCCTGGCTATGTTTCGCCTCACAAAATAAATCGCTCTCTTTCGTCTACGGGGGCCCCCTTTGTGGGCGTTTCCCTGTCACATAAAAATATATCTGCCCCAGTCGGTCAGCCGACACACATCTTCATTCTGGCGCAGAACTTCATTCTCACATACAATTTTACCTGCCTTCACGGTTTTCATATTACCGTTGCTTATAAATTCATACATAGCCCGTTTAATATACTAGTTTAGAGAGGCATTTCATCTCATACTCCAATTCACAGCGGGTGTTCAATCTTTCCAACTCAGAGTCCCAGCTTCCAATCTCTGCTGTCTCCCTATGTTACGTTTCTCCCTATGTTACGTTTCTCCCTGTACATTTACACAAAAGCTCACTACCAAACAATTAGCTATTAAAATACTTCCATCAAAGATTCTACTAAGTTCTTAAGATGGCATTAGTACCTTCTCAACTCACAGCCATTTATTTAATTTATGATTGAATTTAAAATCTCCGTCTCTCGCCTAGCTACATGGGAGTACATGGTTTGAACCTCACTACAGCTCACTCTGGCACTCCTTCCAACCGACGACTAAACTACATCAAAATACTACTCGCAACTGGCACTAGCCATTCTACTCTAAATCAAACTATGTAAACAGTAAACTCAAGAAAATTTCAAAAAATGAAAAATGAAGTACAAAATAAATAAAATCAAATCAACCGCATTTACAAAATCTAATTCACTCAGACTTGTTTCTGATTGAACACTGTGCCCTTAATTAGTACATTTACATATTAAAAGAAAGAAACCCTATCAATGTATTATTTACAAAATAATGAACTTTAAATGGATATTCCATTGTACTGTGAG